>NC_064823.1:32620923-33820923 GCF_024166365.1 Elephas maximus indicus | reverse complement strand
GAATTTTTTCTTCAGTTCTTTTAGATTGAAATGTGTTCATTGTGTTTTTAACTTTGGGTTTCCCACCCAGATCTTTGCGCATGGTATAATACTTCACCTTGTCTTCTTGAGTTGCCTTTGAACTCTTCTGTTCAGTGTTTTTTTTTTTTTTTAACTTCATCAGTTCTTCCAGTTGCTTTACCTATGCTGCACTTAAGAGCAGGTTTCAGAGTCTCTTCTGACATTCATTTTGTTTTTTTTCCGTCTTTCCTGTCTTTTTAGGGATCTTTCACTTTCTTGATGCAGTGGTTAAGAGCTACAGCTGATAACAAAATTTCAGCAGTTCCAATCCAGCAGCCACTCCTTGGAAACCATATGGAGCAGTTCTATTCTGTCCTATAGGATTGCTGTGAGTCAGAATTGACTAGATGGCAATGGTTTTATTTTTTTATTTTTTATTTCTTTTCACTTTCTTCTTGTGTGAAATCCTTGATGTCTTTCTACAATTCTTTAGCTTTTTCATCAATACTGTTAAATGCATTAAATCTATTCTTGAGTTTATCTTCAGGTCAGATGTACCCAAGGTTGTAATTTGGCCCCCATGGACTCTTTTTGATTTTCTTCAGCTTCAACTTGAACTTGCATAGGAGCCATTGATGATCTGTTTTGCAGCTGGCCCTGGCTTTGACTTGACTAATTATTTGAGCTTCTGTATTGTCTCTTTCCAGAGATGTAGTCTATTTGATTCCCGTGTAGCCCTGTGTGGTCCATGTGTATAATCAGTTATGCTGTTGAAAAAAACTATTTTTGGTGAGTAAGTCATTAGCCTTGCAAAATCCTATCATGTGATTTATGGCATCATTTCTATCACCAAAACCACATTTTTCAATTATTAATCCTTTTTCTATGTTCCCAACTTTGCATTTCAATAACCAATAATTATCAATACATCTTTATTGTGCATTTAATAAATGACAGAGTGCAGCAGATTATTAAAAAATTCAATTTCTTTACCTTTTGGCATTCATGATTCTTTTAAGGATATCAACATATACCTGACAGCACTGTACTTCAGGATAGATTTTGTAATGTTCTTTTTGAGGATGATTGCAATATTGTTCCTTTTCAGCTTGTCACTCCTATTGTAGTAGACCATACAGTTGTCAGTTTCAAAGTGGCCAATACTGGTCCATCTTAACTCACTAATTCCTAAGATATGAATTTTTAAGTTTTCCATTTCATTTTTGACACCTTTCAATTTTCCTTGATTCATACTTTGTACATCCTGTGTTCCAATTACTAACAGACACTTACTGCTGTTATTTCTCATTTTGAGTTGTGCAATATCAGGAAATGAAGGTCTCAAACTTCATTCACAACATTGAGGTGGATTCTACTTTGAGGTGGCAGCTTTTTCCCCAGTTGTATTTTGAGTGCTTTAAAACCTAGGGCACTCACCATTCAACACTGTATTGGAGAACATTCTGTTGTGATCCATATATTTTTATTGGTTCATTTCAGAAGTAAATCACCAGACCTTTCTTCCTAGCCTGCCTTATTTAGGCATTTCCCCTGAAACCTGTCCACCGTAGGGACTTTGCTGGCATAGCTTACAGCATCTTAGCAGCATACACACGGCCAATGTAGGACAAACTGACAGACAAGTGGTAGAGAAAAATATATACATTTTCTTGTGTATTTCTTATGAATCATAAGTTTCCCTTCATAAACAATAATGATATGTTTCATTATAGCGTGCTTCCTCCAGGACCGTTTTATTATGAAATACTTGTATACCCCATATCACAACTCTGTGATCACAAAATTTATTAACACAGAATACATTGGGCCCCAAATTTTTTTTGTAAATCGCTGTAGAATATTGCATTTTTTTTCCTACAAAATAATGGATTGAACTGGGTAAAAATTTCTGCTATAACTTTATTCTTCTTTTTACCAGAAAGACTGAAATATCAGAACTGTACATATTTACACAAGACAAACTTAGGCAGTACCGTTTATAAGCTTGAAACCACATATTTGGTATATTAGTAAAAATTATAATTATTAGAAGAATAAATATGCCTTACTGAATTTTTTCTTTTTGATGAGAATTATGCTGTTTAAAATGATAATATTTAACCTGGAAGAGAAGAGACTGGAATAATTTATTTTATTGTTCATTTTTTTATACATGAGGGAACTGAGTCAAAGAGTGGATAGTTAGGTTTTCTAAGGTCAAAAAGTGAAAGCATGGAGATTTTACTCCCTGGTATTTACCTAAAGGAAAAAATCACAAATATACCACACAATGCTTAAATTCCATAAATGAATGAATGAATAAATAACAAACAAATGACTAAATTTATATTGGACATACACGTGTGATGTGTATTTATGCATGCTGTTCTATATATTACATGTGTGTATATATATTATGTATATCGATATATTCATACTGCTAGAAGTGGGTAATATTTTCCCATTGCTTTTCCTCAGAAATAAATTTTTACATGCAAAATTCTTAATTTATTTATTCTTATATTTGGAATTTTTGAAACTACAGCTAACATTCCTTTTTTCTAGTTTAATTAAACTGTCATTATTTTCATCTGTATATCATAAAAGCTATTTCAGAATACATAAGTATACAGGCAAAAGAAATGCATTTACCATGAATTGCAGAATATTAGCTACATGTAGAAAACATTTGAAGAAAATTAGTCTTTTGTTTTATATTAAGAACTATACACTAGGTTCTGGCAGAGGAATAAAAGCAACCTGCTCTACAGGCTTGAGGTATTACTATTTTTATTTAATTTTATTCATATTAAATATGCACTTCACATACTATAGACTTGTAAGTGTGAAATTGAGTAAAAGTTCTGAAAACATAATTATCCACCTTAGCTAAATAACACTTCAGTAAACTTTCTAGAGTATTAAATAAACAGGCTGCTGAGATAAGCAATTTAAATACTATTCAGAGTAATTCCACATAATCCTTGTGATTTATATCTGTTACTAATGTGAAAAGCAGTTGGAATTTATCTGGAATTAGTCCTTGAGTCTGACTTTCAGGAGAACATGTGAAAACTTCCAGTGATTTTAGTCACTTGCACTTATAATTTAGTTATGAAATATTTTGAGTTTTTCTGTTATTAATCACACATGATAGAGGAATATTCTTGTAATAGTTGAGATAGTCATTGAGCTGACATAAAATGGATGTCCAGTAAATGTCTGCTAAATAAGAGTTCAGATGCTAACCAAAAGGTCGGCAGTTTGAATTCACCAGCCACTCCTTGGAAACCCTGTGGGGCAGTTCTGCTCTGTCCTATAAGGTTGCTATGAGTTAGAATTTACTTTATGGCAACAGGTTAATTTTTTTTTTTATTTAAATAGAGATCTTTTTAATATTATTTTTTTATTATTAATTTACTTTTTTGTTTGTTTTCAGAGGAACACCTTCAATATGTTATGTGTATTCAAAAATGGATAAATATTAAAATGGAAAACCAGGTCATTTGGATATTTAGGTCCCTTCTCACTGCTTAATTTGCCTAGGTATATCTATTCTTCACAATGCTTTTGATTCTATAGTTTAGTTTTCAAAAATATCAAGAAAATTTCACAGAAATCCCAAGAAAGTAGTCAAACAGTTTTGCAGCCAAATTTATTTCTTTATTAAGCAACCATTTATTGTGCACGTACTATTTGCTGGAGACACTGTTTTAGGTAAAATTCTTTTAAAGTGAGACAAGCCCTCTGCTGTCAGAGAATATGCCATCCTAGTAAAGGATTGTACTAAGTTCTATTATCAATTAGAACATTATGTCAGAATAAAAAACTATGAATATTTAAACTACTATCACAACTACCTATATTTGTGTTAATAATATTATCATTACAAATAACTAAATACAACTTTTCTGTCCCCCACATTTTTTGGTTGCTTGCAAGATTATTCATATTTTTAGTACACATTTTATCATTTATTTTCTAATGCACATCTTTTTTTTTTTTTTTTGGGCCACTGAAAACAAGTCTCAGTCTTCAAAATTTTAAAAACCAGTTCTTCTTAATAGAAAAAAAGTAATTCAGAAGCAAAATAGTCTGTTACAGTAACATAGCTATTAAAATAATTGGCTAAGCTGCTTAAGAAAATTAATACATATGGTGATAATTTAATGTTCAGTGGTATAAATTGTTACTATTTATAATTACAAAATTATTTGTATTTTAATTAGTCAAATTTAGGTTATGTTCAATCAAATATTTTAGAAAATGTTAAATCATTCCCAAGTTTACTATGTCTGTAATAGACAGATAAGTGATATTTTTCTCCTGAAAAAATATTGTTTTTAGACATATTTGCTGCAAAACTGACAGTTTAGAATTCTGAAAATAAGTTAAATCAACAATATATTATTTTTAATTAGTACAATTGGGATGTGTTCATGTTTTCCAACAAGGAATTTCAAATCTCGAATATGCATTTGATGGATTACTTAGTCAATTTTTCCATCCTTATATTACAACAAACTGTATCATTTCAACTCTAAAATATTATTGCAACTTAAAAACCTTTAAAGAGAAAGATTCTAAAATTCCTCTGGCAATGTATAACAATGTTTAATCTTTATTTTGCACTATCTACTAATTCACACCTGTTATGGATTCAATTTTATCCCCTCCAAAAGTATGTTGTAAATCATAACGCTATGCATGTGGACGTAATCCCAACTAGGAATAGAGTTTTCTTCATTATGTTAACGCGGCTATATCAGTGCAGGGAGTATCTTAAGCTAATCTTTTTTTGAGATATAATAGGAGCAGTTTAGGCACAGAAGAAACCAAGAACGAATGGGGAAAGACTGGAGATCACCAAGTTATCTAGGAAGAAAAGCTGAAAGAGACAAGGATTTTCCCCCAGAGTGGATAGAAAGAGACTTCCACTAGAACTGGTGCCTAAATTCAGATTTTTGGCTACCTAAACTTTGAGAAAATAAAATTTTGTCCACTGAAGCAACTCACTTGTAATATTTCTATTATAGTAACACTATAATCAGGAGGTCTTCTTCCTTGTATTTGTTATGAATTCCACCAATGTTGAAGTAATTTACTAGTATCAGGACACTATCAGTTAGCACCATTCACTCTTGGAATAAACTTTAGTCATATACTTAGGACAAGTTTATGAAGACTGTAGTTAGTTTTCATGTATTTCTGCCAGCAATATATATATATATATAAAGGAAAAACAATTGCTAGCCTATGACTTTTTCTTCTTACGTTAAACAAAACCTTTTTTCCTATCTCAGTCCTCAAACTCGTTATTAAGAGCAGCAGAGGGTAGGGCTAAGATTATATTGCCTGTGCATGTGTGATAAGGGTTGAGAAAATCAGTCTGAGAGCAAGTGTCCTTCAAACCCGATGTGAAAAAATGGGTTTATTGTTTGTAATAACTTACCTTGATTATTAAGAAGCAATTGTAACATTTCTTTCCCATTACATATATCCAAGGTCTCAAGATTCTATTTTCCAATGACCTAATTTATATATCTAATTGGAAATTTTTACAGCATCTCATGTTCACATGATCAAAAACTATCTCACTGTCTTTCTTCACAAAATTTAACTCCCTCTCCCACTGTTCACTATCTCTAGTATTGGCTCTACCACGCACCCAGTTGAGCATGTAGAAAACCGGAATTCATTCCAGGAGATTAGGGCACAAAACAAAGATTTTTTTTTTAGGTGTTTATTGTAATACCTACTTGAATATTTGCTGCTTTATTCTTAAAGTTGAGCTACATGAAATTTCCAAGATATGAGTGACATTGTGAGAAGATGAAAAATATTGATGGATATTTGTATTCCCCAAGAGGTTTGATTGACTTTACATTAAATAGGAAATGGCTTTACATTATCTTTTTTAAAAAATAAAGTGTAAACAGCAAGATATCAGTGTTCCTGCTTCACTTATGGTCCTCTGGGACTTCATTAGAGCCCTAAATGAAGAATTAAAAATTGTACGTGATCTCAGAGAAGACTATTAACCCAAGCTGAAAGTTGCTATCGCTTTTATGCTGTTTCTTCACAATTTTGTTACAAATAGTTCATATCAGTATGTATCTCAACTGTTTTCCTGCTTATTCATTCTTGGCAGTTATGAATTTACTGACTCCCCCATAATTTTCATTTTTCTCTGGCTTTTTTAAATTTTATTTTGGTCAATATAACATTGACTACATCAATGTTCATTTTTTACCCATGTAAAAAGACCTTAAAATTTAAAAAAGAAAATTTCAGCTTTTCCTTCATTGTCAGAGCATTTAATTAGTAACAATATGTATCTAGTAAATATCGCCTTATCCTTATGAACACAAAGCTTGATAGCAAAAGTTTCTCTAAGCTTTACCAACAGTTTGGGAAAGAAATGATGGGTATCTGAAGTAAGAAATAGTTTTTGGATTGGCAATAAGAAGATGAGTGTGAAAAGTAAAAAGGAAATAAAATGTATAGAACTTTGTAATAGATTGCATAGCATAAGTAAGAAGGTCAATGGTAACTTGAAATTTTCTGACAGAATATAGAATGGAGAATGATGCAGAACCAAGATCAGGAAATGAGGAAAAAGGAAAGTTTAGGAAAAATTAGAGATTTAAATTTATATAAGTTTAGCATAATAAAAAACCTAATTTTAATATGTCCATTTCCCACAAAAGCTCATATTCAATGCAACCCTATTGAGATATATACATAAACCAAAAAAAAAAAACAAACCCAGGTTGGTGGAGTCGATTCTGACTCATAGCGACCCTATAGGACAGAGTAGAACTGCCCCATAGAGTTTACAAGGAGCGCCTGCTGGATTGAGATATATACATACACACACACATATATTTATACACACACACACATATATACACACACACATATGTATATACACACATACATTAAGGACATATAGCTTGCATCAATGCAATATACAGTAATGTAAAAATTAACAATCATAAGATTCAAACAGTTATAGATGCCCATTGGTATCAATATCGTTACTAAAATTTGTACAAATCTTATTTTCTTTATCAGTACATATTTATAATTTTTAATACATTGGAAAAATGAGCATTAAAAGAAATATCATAATATATCATAATATACTGCCTTTTTTTTTTACTGCCTACTTAAATATTTCACAATGTAATCTGATTATATGTAAGAAACTAATAGTTGTTCTCTCATTCTTTAGACTTATTTTCTACCCACTCTACCAGTACTTATGATCAGATATTCCTCGATTCTCTCATAGGATCAAATTTATTTCATTATGGCTCTATATTGAAACTAGTTTAATTAATGAACTTAAATGTTAATTAAATTTTTACCTCACTGTTAATTACCAGTAGAGAATTTCTATATCTGGCCGATGCCTGACTAAATTTCTGAGGGGCCCTTGCTTTTCACTGATCCAAGAAAACAGCCCTAGAAGATAAGAGTTACTCTTTTAGAGAACTTCAAAATATTGTATCTTGTTAAGATTAGATTCTTACATTTTCAAAATAATAATCTGGACATGTGTTCAAGGAATTAGAGAGTTTAAAGCCTATTTATTGCCACGAGTATTTATGAAATTAAAATTTTGGGAATTATCTGATAACCTAAGGAAGCTACTGTTAATAAGCTCTTGACTGTTCTCTGATAAAAAGTTAATTAAGACACCATTCAGCTAGCATATTTTGCTGTCTTTGATGTTCCTGTAATCATATCATTTGAATATGAATGAGATCTGGGCAAATGTGATAGTAGGTGAAAGTTAAGAGATTAGGAAAAGAGTTCAAACAACATGAATTAGACCTGTTTATGGGGCAATTTCCTATGCTTAATCAAATTGCCAGCAATGCCATATAATTTTTTTTTTCTATAAGGCTTGAGTATTTTTTTTTTTTGCTAGTGGATATAAATGTGGAAGAAAGGCCTTTGCTAAGTATCTGACTTCATGCAGCCAATTTTCTAGTCTTGACAAACTGGGAGAGAAAACATTCAGAAAAACAAAGAGGAAAGGAAGGAAGAGAGAGAGATAAGAAGGAAAGAAGGGAGGAAGGAAGAAACGAAGGAAGGAAGGAAAACTAGATTCATGAGGGACAGAGAAAAATTAGTAAAATAACCTCCATAGCTATTAATTAAAGTCATTACATCTACTTCAAGCACTGTTACAACCTACTATGCATATGTCTGTTGCTTCAATAATTATTACTTAAGGAAGAGTAATAGGTAAGGAAGAGTGGAAAAATAAAACAAAAACAAATTGAATATATAAAAATGATATTTATTCAACTTAGAAAAACACTCTCAAAATATTAGTTAAATAAATTTAATTTATTGTGTAGCAAAAATTGTACGAATCAGCATTTATTCTTGAAAAGCATCTATGAAGCATAATATATTCTATTTCTCTTTAGAATAAGTACAAGATGTATGTGTTTTGATAAATGTTTACTGTATGAAATTTTATCATTGACTGAAGAGTTCTTCTATCCAGAAAACATGATATTTAGATAAATAACGAAGCGGGTACACCAATCCTTACCATTTGGAAGCTCTTTCGAAAAGAAATTACTTTGCCAAAGTTAATTATCGAGAACATATGCTAGCAAATCAAAGTAAGTGTCAGATAAGATTCTACATTTTACACAAAAAGAGGAATGCATTTCAAGCATATTCCTTTGAAATCATTTTAAAAATCCTATTTCGCACTTACATGATTTTGCCTTTGGAAAACATAGTACAAAACGTGGCTTCCTAGAAAAATTATGATGATACTAACAATGGTGTTCTAAGGAGATGTTGTTACAGATGCAGAGAAAGGTTAAGGACGTGCTCTGGCCAAGCACCTCGCAAGCACCTCGGAAATTACTCTCATAGAGAGTAAGCACCCATACCAGAACACTGTCACCGGCCTTGTATTTCTAAGTAACAGATAATGGAAAACCATCTGTCCATTGCAGTAACTTGCCAAAAGGGCAATCTAGGATACAATTTTACCTCACTATATTTAAAAGTTAAATAACAAACTATTTCTTAACATAGAAATAATAAATATTCTGGCTCAGGGTGAGAGAAAAGAAAAAAAAAAAGGTTTCTTCCCAAGTGAAAACAAGACATATTTTGATTAAACTCTTTTATCTCTGGTTTTCATTTACTTATTTTACTTCATTTATTTCAGTATATATAAGCATATTATACACATTTGTGTGTGTGTGTATATATATATATGGCTCAGTAGTTAAGAGCTCAGCTGCTAACCAAAAGGTCAGCAGTTTGAATCCACCAGCTGCTCATTGCACCCCTATAGGACAGAGTAGAACTGCCCCATACATCATATAATACATATATGTATGTATTCATTAATTCCACAGATATCCATTGAGTACTATAAGTTGCTCATGGTTTTAAGTGTTGGAAAAAATATAGAGAGGAATCAGATATGACGTTCTATTAAAGCATGTTTTTCATCTTCCCTGATATTTATAGCTACAGCAGAGATACTGATCTGTACCCTATAGCATATGTGAGAAATGCTGTATAGATATGAGTAGGGTGCCTGTGAGTGGGAGGTAGGGAGTAAATCATAGGACAGCTACAACTTAAATGGAATGTAGTATAACGTGATAAGATTAATAGTATATACTGTTAGAAAGATGATGGAAATCAGTTTGTGCAAAACTATGAGTGACAAGCAAAAAAGTGTAGAAGAATGAGATTCTTTGGTGAGTTTAAAAGTTAATCAATTAGCACCATTACTTAATACTTGAAACAAACTTATGGAAGTGGTAACGATTTGAAATAATGTTCTTAATGAGGAAAGCATAGATTTACATACTTTTTGGCTAATTATAATTTATTATTATAACAAATTGTGATATATCCATAGTTAGCAGGTCAATAGTCACAAGATAATGATTCAACCTTTAATCATCTTGAACAATGAACTAAATATGCTATTTATTTATTTTTAGATGAGTTTCAAAGTTATAAATGAACAGTATTTGGAATAAAAATTTAAATTTTGAAATCATTAAATTGACTTATGTAGAAATTCAACTTTAAATTGATCTCTTAGAATAAATACAGAGTATTTAATTTCACATAAAATGGAAAGGAAATCTATAGATGATCTCTAGATGAAAATGCTCCAAGCCTGCTGGTTATAATTTCCAAAGCATTCCCACCCCACAATTAATTCAATATGTAATCTGTAGTGTTTGTAATGGAATCAACATGATGTTTGCTATTTCAATAGAGATGCATTGCTAGGAGTTGGCATAGAATCAACGGCGAAGGGTTTGGTTTTTTGGTTTGACTTGCATTGCTCCATTTAGATTTTATTTTAGTACATAGCATACCGAAAGTGTAAGCTTTCTTTCACAAGTAACCTCCTTCTCACAGAGAGATTTAGTTAAAAGATTTTTATCATCACCGAATGGCATCTTCTAGGACAACCCATGAGCGGAGTCTAGAAGTGAGGCAGCGAAGGGGTGAAATATCAACAACCTTTGGTAATGAGATGATTACCACTGTGGCAATTGGATTTACATGTGCTGGGGAAATTTGGGTGAGTATATAGACAAGCCTCAAGAGTATCCATACCTCCAACATGGGTACTGTCAACATACAAAAATAAACTGTGTTTCTATGCACCAGCAAAGAGAAATCTAAGAAGAAATTAAGAAAACAATTCCATTTACAATGTTTTGCTGTTGTTGTTAAGTACCATCAAGTCGGTTCTGACTCATAGTGACCCTATACACAACAGAATCAAACACTGCCAGGTCCTGAGCCATCTCCATGATCTTTGTTATGCTTGATGTCATTGTTGAAGCCACTGTGTCAATCCGTCTCATTGAGGGTCTCCCTGTTTTTCGCTGACCCTCTACTTTACCAAGCATAATGTTCTTCTCTAGGAACCATTCCCTGCTGAGAACATGTCCAAACTATGTGAGATGAAGTCTCACCATTCTCGCTTCTAAGGAGCATTCTGGCTATACTTCCTCTAAGACAGATATTTTCTTTCTTTGGCAGTCCATGGCATATTCAATATTCTTTGCCAACACCATAATTCAAAGGCATCAATTCTTCTTACATCTTCCTTATTCATTTTCCACTTTTACATGCATGTGAGGCTATTGAAAACACCACAGCTTGGGTTAGGTGCACCTTAGCCTTAAAGTGATAGCTTTGCTTTTTAATACTTTTAAGAGATCTTTTGCAGCAGATGTGCTCAATGCAGTGCATCTCTTGATTTCTTGACTGCTGCTTCCATGGGTGTTGGTTGTGGATCCAAGTAAAATGAAGTCCTGGAAAATTTCAATCTTTTCTCCATTTATCATGATGTTGCTTATTGGTCCAGTTGTGAGGATTTTCGTTTTCTTTATATCAGGGTGCAATACATAGTGAAGGCTGCAGTCTTTGATCTTTATCAGTAGGTGCTTCAAGTCCTCTTCACTTTCAGCAAGCAAGATTCTGTCATCTGCATAACACAGGTTGTTAATGAGTCTTTCTCCAATTTGATGCCCGGTTCTTCATTCAGTCCTGCTCCTCAGATTATTTGCTCAGCATACAGATTGAATAAGTATAGTAAAGGGTACAACTCTTGACACACAACTTTCTTGACTTTAAACCATGCAGTTTTTTTTGTTCTGTTTGAACAGCTGCCTCTCGATCTATTTACAAGTTCCTCGTGAGCATAATTACCTATTATGGAATTTCCATTCTTTGAAATGTTATCCATAATTTGTTATGATCCACATAGTCAAACGCCTTTGCATAGTAAATAAAACACAGGTAAACATCTTTCTGGTATTTTCTGCTTTCAGCCAGGATCCATCTCACATCAGCAACACTATCCCTTGTTCCACATCATTTTCTGAATCCTATTTCAATTTCTGTCAGTTCCCTGATGATGTACTGATGCAACTGCTTTTGAAGGAACTTTAACAAAATTTTACTTGTGTGGTATTAATGATACTGTTTGATAATTTTCATACTCGGTTGGATCACCTTTCTTTGGAATAAGCATAAATATGGCTCTCTTCCAGTCAGTTGGCATAGATAAATGAGCAATTTCAGAGCTGCATTCATCTTTTGAAACATCCCAGTTGGTATTCTGTCTATTCCTGGAGACTTGTTTTTCTCCAGTGCCTTCAGTGCAGCTTTATAATAGTATCTAAGATAATAGTATATCTAGAAATAAGTAACCAGAAGTATGGGTTGTACAACAAATATTATAAAACACAGCTGAAAGAGATTAAAGAAGACCTAAATAAATGGAAAGGCATTCCATGTTCTTGGATTAGAAGACTTAAGATTCTTACAAAGTCAATATTACCCAATACAATCTACATATTCACTGCAATTCCAACCAAAATTCAGTCATTTTTTTAAAAATTCTTGCATTTCAATAATAAAAACACGAATACTCAGTTAAATGTACAAAGGATCCAAAGAGAAATTTCTCCAAAAAGGACATACAAATGGCCAATACACTCAAGAAAAGATGGTCAACATCATTAATCATCAAGGAAATGTAAACCAAAGCCCTAATGAGATACCACTTCACTCCCACTAGGATAGTTATAATCAAAAGGTCAGATAATACTAAGTGTTGACAAGGATGTGGAGAAATTAAGACCTTCATCCAGTGCTGATGAGAATTTAAAATGGTGAATCTGCTTTGGAAAAGTTTGACTGTTCCTCAAAAGCTTAAACATAAAAGCACAAGTATTGTATGAAACCATTGTTATAAGAACTTAAGAAAAGGTTTGAACACAGAAAAAAAATTATTTGATGATTATGAGGGTGGGGAGGGTTGGGGAGAGGAAACCATTAACTAGACAGTAGACAAGGGTCAACTTCTGTGAAGTTGTGCGAATACATGGGAAGTTAGCACAACTAGACCAAAGTAAGGTCAGTTGGCATAACCTAGTTTACAAAGAAAATCTTCTACAGCTCACTTTGGCAAGTAGTGTCTGGCAAAAACCCATCTAAAATACATCTACTCTTCCCATTCCACTTGGAGCAAAGGAGAATGAAGAAAATCAAAGACACAAGGAAAATACTAGTCCACAGGACTAAAGGACCAAACGAACCAGAAACTTCACCAGCCTGAGACCTGAAGAAATAAATGGTGCCCAGCCATCACCAGTGACTGCCTGACAGAGAACACAACAGAGAGTCCCATACAAAGCAGGAGAAAAATGCAGAAAATTCACATAAAAGGACCAGACTTAATGGTCTGACAGACACCAGGGGAACCTCCAAAACTATGGTCCCTGGACACTCTGTTAACCCAGAACTGAAAAAATTCCTGAAGCCCATTCTTCAGACAAAGATTAGACAGGACTGTGAAACAAAGAGTAATAAATGTGAGAAACGTGACTCTTAGTTCAGTCAGATATACGAGACCAAATGGGCAGCTCCTCTCCAAAAGCAGGATGAGAAGGCAGGAAAGGACGTGAACGGGACAAATGGACGCAGGGAATCCAGGGTGGAAACGGGGAGGGTGCTGTCATATTGTGAGGATTGCAGCCAATGTCACAAAACAATATGTGTATAAATTTTTGAACATGAAATTAAAAAAAAGGGTCCCCCCAAAAGAAAAAGAGTCAGTATTACCCCAATCTACATATTCAATGCAATCCCAAACAAAATTCCAACAGTCATTTCTACAGAAATGAAAAAAAAAAAAAAAAATCCTCAGTTCTATATGGAATGGTGAGATGCCCCAGATAGCTAATGCAGTTTGACAAAAAGAATAAAGAGGAGTCAAAATACCTGATTTAAAAACATACCATATACAGCTGCGGTAATTAAAACAGCTGGGTACTGGTATAACGATAGATGCATAGACCAATATAATTGAGAGTCCAGAAATAAAACCATACACCTATGGTCAAACATCTATAGACAAGAGTGCTAAAACCTTTCAATGAGGAAGGAGGAGTTCTTCAATAAATGGTGCTGGGAAAACTGAATTTACGCATACAGAAGAATGAACCAGGATCCACGCCTCACATCATACACAAAAACAAATTCAAAATGAATTAAGGATCTAAATGTGAAAATTAAAACCAAAAAATTCCTCGAATAAAAGATAGGGGTGTGGCTGTTGGACTTAGTCTTTAACGGCAGATTATCTGATATAATAACAAAAGCACAAACAACAAAAGACCAAATAAATAAAAATTAAACACTTTGTTCATCAAATAATTTTATCCAAAAAAATTGAAAGGAAAGCCTACAGATTGAGAGAAAATTTTCAGGAACAATATATTCAATGAGACTGAATTCCAAAATACATATAGAAATTCTACAACTTAATAACAAATCAATAACCCAATTGCAAAATGAGAAAAGGCCTGGAATAGACATTTCATCAAAGAAGATATTCAAATGGCCAAAAAACACACGGAAATATGATCAGTGTAGTTAGCCATCACAGAGATGCAAATCAAAAACCGAAATGAAATACCACTTCACTTCCACTAGGATGGCTAAGATTAAAAAAAAAAAAAAAGCATAACACACACACACACATTAAAAAAAAACAGAAAAATGACAGGAATAAAAAATTGCACAGACTGTGTTAAACAATTTTGTGGCAGTTCCTCTAAATTTTAAACATAGAACATAGATGTAACAATTCCATTCCTAGGTTTATGCCCAAGGAACTTAAAAGCAGTGACACCAACAGACATATGTACACTAATGTTCATTGTGGCACTATTTACAAAAGTCTGCAGATAGAAATAACCTAAATGTCCATCGATGGATGAAAGAATAAACAAAATATGACACAAACTGTGATACATACGTACAATGGAATACTACTCAGCCATAAAGAGAAATAAAGTTGTGATACATGAGACAACATGGATAAACCTTTAAAACATTATGCTAAGTAAAATAAATCAACCACAAAAAGACAAATATTGTGTGATCTCAAGTATATGAAATGACAAGACTAGTCAAATGTATATAGACACAAGTTGCCAGGGTTAAGAGGAAGGGGAGAAATGGAGCATTGTTTGGGAAACTGTGGGTTTCTGTTTATGGTGATGGGGAATTTGGCTTTGATTAAGAGTAATGGTTTCAAAACATGAGTAATGTAATGCATATCACTAATTTGTACCCTTAGCATGTAACACAATAAGGTTGAATCAGTAAATGTTTTGTTATACGTATTTTTACAAAAAAAAAAAAAAAAAATAGAGCAGCTGCTGATGCTGCTTAGGTATAACTAAACACCTCATGGGATTTGTTTTCTTGGTTTGAAAGTTTAGAGTGATGGTTTGGTGAAGCATTCCATTCAATTGGCCCAATATAATTTTTGGTTTTTCTGTTCTACCTCCCAGTTTGTTGGGTAATGCCTGGGATCTTAAAAGTATTTGAGCAGCCACTCAAGTTTCTATAGTCAGTCTCTATTCACCTGAAGCAAAAAAGGAAAAAAAAGAGTCAGAAATTGGAGGAGGAATTGGACTGTGTGTCTAATTGTCTCCATGAATAACTGCTTCTTTGCCATGAGACCAGAGGAATAATTACTGAATATTTGTATCAAAGATTGTATAGAAGAATTCTGATCAAAAGAAGGAAAAATGTATAACAGAATTTTAAATTCTCATGGAATCCAGACTTTCTGGAGCCATTGAGGCTATATGACCCTTGAAAATGTTGTTTTCATATAATATTTAAATCTTAAACTAAAGCTATCCCTTGAAGACATCTTAAAAAAAAAAAAAAAGGTCAGTGGTTGCCAGTGGTTCTGATGGCACAGGAGAGAGATGAATAGGTAGAACCCAGTAGATTTTTAGGGCAGTGAAACTATTCTGCATGATACTGTAATGGTGGACACGTGACATTATGCATTTGTAAAAAACCCATAGAACTGTACAAAACCAAGAGTAAACCCGAATGTAAACTATGGACTTCCATTAATAATAATGTATTGATACTGGTCCATCAATTGTAAAAAAATGCACCAAATTGATGCAATATGTTAATAATATGAGAAGCCACATGCGTGGGAACCTCTGTGCCATTTTTCTTTAAACCTAAAACTGTTCTAAAAAAAATAAAATTTATAAAGCAAACACACACATGGAGACACAATAACAAAGAAAATATGGCTGGGGTATACAATCACAATTCCTGCTCATCACAATTTGAGGGCTGCACCTGAGTACATTAACATCCTGAAACTTCGTAAGAGGGCTGAGCGAAGCCTACAGGCTCTTTCTCTACTTCTTTAGTATTTTTTCTGCAATAGATGATCCCTTGTGGGCAGTAATGTAAGAAACAATGATCTACACACATAGTGCCCCAAGAGGTCCATCCATGGCCTTTTCCCCAAATCACTTTGTCTCCAGTCTTCCAGTCTCTCATCTTTGAGGAGCCTCACTCATCATTCAATCTATGTGCTGTAGTGAAAATTTCAGTTTATGTCTTTATTTCTTATCAGTTTTTCCTACACCTAAATTGATAACCTAGGTGTCCTGCTTTAGGTTCAATTCAATGAGATTATTTCTTCTTTGGCAATTAATAGCAGCCAATTAATTTCACAACTGTGAAAATAACCATTGCCTCAGTATCTTTCAAACGTGTCATATTCCTCTTAAGCCACTATAATCTCTTCCAGAAGCACCCCATGACAATCCACTACAGATGAGAGTCTTAATAAGTTTGATATTACAACATTCCAGATATTAACACACTCATTTAGCCCCAACAATGTGATAGCTGATAACATCTGGCTGGCAAGTGACCCAAAGCCGATACCACATCCTGAAGGTCTATACTTAGGAGTATTTCAAATATCAAGTGTTTCAGTTTGGGTTCCCAGTCAAACAGTCTAAGATAAGGATTCAAGTGCAAGTAGTCTTATTCTAAAGGTGGTTACAGGCGTCACCAGTAGGGGAGTGGAGAAAAGAGAAAGACAAATGAATTAAATATATGAAGGTTGTGTTAGTACTTTGGGAAACTGGTTCTCTCTTTTGTTAGGAATCTTTGAAAGACAGTGTAGGGCATGATTAAGAGTTGTCCCAAGGGCCAAAAATTATACCCAGTTTTCTTCCATCAAGGGTTTAGGGTAGCTTCCAGAATATTAATTCATTTGCACTTCTGAGCTGCCTCAAACACAGATTAAGTTTACAGATGCTTGCATTAAGAAGTCATGAGTGTGTATAAGAATAATAATGGACAATGAGGGGATGGGCAAGATACCACAGCTTTTGCTATACAGGTAGTCCTCAACTTACGAAGCATTTGAGTTACAACCAATTGCACTTATGGCCAGTTTTTTTTTTTTTTTTTTTTGTACATCTCATCCTTAGCAATATTTACTACATATACCATTGCAGTGTGTAATTTGCTGATGTTATTCTCTCTTCTCTGTTCTTAGGCCATATTTTCCTGCTCTTTTAGATTCTGTTTTCTGCATATTGGACTGCCAGAAGAAAAAAAAAGTCTGTCTTGGAAGAAATACAGCCAGAGTGTTCCCTGGAAGCGAGGATAGCGAGACTTCATCTCATGTACTTTGTACCAGTCCCTGAAGAAGGACATCATGCTTGGTAAGGTCAGCGAAAAACAGGAAGACCCTCAATGAGATGGATTGATACAGTGGGTTGCAACAATGGGCTCAAACATAGCAACCATTGTGAGGATGGTGCAGGACCGGGCACTGTTTCATTTTGTTGTACATAGGGTCACTATCAGCCAGAACAAACTGGATGGTACCTAATGATAACAACAACATTCTGCATAATTCAGACAGTCCTAAACAGTGCACTGGTGTTTTGAACAATGTAGATTGTAAGTCTCAGGCTTCATCATATAATAATCTCCCATAAATATTTTAGACATTGACTTATATGCAGGGAGTAATGTCATGATAAAATCTGTAGATAGATGTTATTAGATATGGTGATACAGCAGATATGCTGCATGAGTGAATAATGTTCACCCAAGAAGAGGTCTAGGAAGATAAGCCAAATCCAATAAAGCAAAATTAAATAAGGATTAGTGTAAAACTTTGAATTTAAGCCAAAACATTAAATGTATAATTATAAAATATCCAACCCCAAAGGCAAATAAAGATTGGATTTATAAAGACATCAATAATAAAAGGCACCAATAATGAGAACATAGAAAAAAAGAGATATTCAACTTACATCAAAACCAACTTTTGATGGAGTTGTCAGAATGGAACCAGTTGTAAGTTGGGGACTACCTACCTACGTTGTTGTTGTTAGGTACTGTCCACTTGGTTCCAAATTATATAGCGACCATATGCACAACAGAACGAAACACTGCCCAGTGCTGCACCATCCTTACAATCATTGTAATGCTTAAACTCATCATTGCAGCCACTGTTTCAATCCACCTCATTGATGGTCTTCCTCTTCTCCGTTGACCCTGTACTTTTCTCTTTCTTTATTAAATCTAAATAAATAGAATTCCAGAAACTATTCCTACCTGAGGTTTTTCATCTGTGTTTAAACTTATTTTGCATCATTATGTTTGAAACATTTGCTCTCAGCAACAATTAATATGAATGGCAGTAAATGGTTCCTCGTGAGACCTGGTTATCAGTTCATTGCTATGTGAAATGAATGTTTTACACACTCAAAAAAAGAGGTTTCACAAGGGAGGTTATGGATTAAACAGATGTAACAAGACTAACTGGTAGGCTTTTTTCTTGTTTTCACTTACCTTCTATTGAGTAGAATATCATTGGAAGTGACAGGCATGGGACACCAGGAGGAGAAGGTGACATTTTATCTGATAACCTGGAGTGCCCATATATACTGATCAAATTGGAAGACACATTTTTGCTAAGATTTCTTACTATAGAGTTCTTTGGACTTCCATAGCGAAGTCCAAAGAACTGCATTGTATCTCCGTAAATTCTTGAAAATTTTGGATCGTAAATTTTACCTCAGACTCCAGACACCCATTTCCATTAGTCCAGCCTCTGCTCTGCATCTTGTTGAGCCAAATAGCAAGATCGATTTCACAACCCACAATATATCCACACACAAATAAAACATTGCATACTTTATATTGAATGCAACGGCATGTACCAAGATTCAGAGAGGAAAGAGGGCAAAATTAAAGAAAGCAAAATGGACCTCTCTTTTTAAACACATACTTAAGATGAAGATGTTTAGTCAGTACCACAGACCTTCATTCACCATTCATTTGTGTATGTTCCCTCTTGTTCTGTTCTCTCCTTCATTCCCCATTTTACTATCTTTCCTTTCTCTCCCTTACAGAGACAAAATGATCATAAAATATATTTTTTCTTCATTTGTCTGCACATCAGTTTTGCCATTCTGTCTTGCTTTGACTGTTATAGCTACTTAAATGCTCAGGTCGTATCTTCTGTATCAGTTTCCATTAAAAAAATAAAATAGAGAGAGAAGAAAAAAGTAATTAACACCAACTTGATGGCTTAAAACAGTAGAAGTTTTTTCTCTCAGTTCTGGAGTTCAGATATCCCAAATCAATGTGTCTACATGGATGCACTCCCTCTAAGGACTCTAGAGCAGAATTATTCTTTACCTCCTCCAACTTTCGAAAAACCAAAACCCATTGCCATCGAGTCAATTCCGACTCGTAGAGATCCTATAGGACAGAGTAGAACTTCCCCACAGGGTTTCCAAGGAATGGCTGGTGGATTTGAACTACCAACTTTTTGGTAGCAGCTGAGCTCTTAACCACTGCACCATGAGGACTCCAACTTCTGGTCGATGCAGGTATTCCTTGCCCTGTGGCTACATTTCTCCAATGTCTATTTCTGTGGTCATATTACCTCCTCCTGCCTGTGCAATCTCCTTCCGCCTCACTCTTCTTATAAGGACAGTCATCATTGGAGCTAGGGCCCATTGGGATAATCCAAGATGACCTCATATTGAGATCCTTGACTTGATTGCATCTGCAAAGATCTTTTTTCCAAATAAAATCATATTCACAGATTATGGGGGTTAGGACATAAACATACATTTTGTGAGTCACTTTTTAACCCATTACATATCCTATCCCAAATGAATATTAGGGGGCTATTTTAAAATTGATTTCTTTCCTAAGAAGATTCTGTGTAGCAGTTGCAGATTTAGACTACGTGTTGCTTTCACTCCTTTACAAGTATTCTGGTGAGTAAAGTTGCAGAAACACAGAGGGAAAATGTGTGGATATTGTGTTGTGCGATTATTGCCAAAAACTTGTTTGTAATTTTCAGTTTCATAATCCCTTCAATTTTTAATTTTAAATACTGTTTAATAGTGCATTATTCCCTTGTTATTTATATATTTTACAGATATTTGTTTCTGTTTGTGGTTTGTTTTTTAACCATTTGAAGGGAATCATACTGCTCTACCTGTTAGTGAACTTGAGTTAATATTGAGAGAATGAGTACCAAAGGTAGAATTGAAACAGCTCACCCAAACTGTGCCTTCGTTGTTGCTCACTCTCCTCTAAGTAGGCAGAGAAAGGGTGTTATTATCATAATATGCCAGTAACCTGTGGCCCCAAATGAAAGGTGTTGTAGCTATGATTGCTAAGCCAAGGAGTCTCCAATGTTAAAATAAATAGTGTGAGCAATGAAGACCTTGCTATTGGATACAGAGTTTCGGGTAAACCAAAAGCAATAGAAATTCATTTCGTCAGCTGCTCAATAAGGGATTTAACTTGGTCCAATAGGTCCAATAGGATAGAGTGAGCCCCACTTGTGTACTTCACCACTACCATAGCTTAACTTTGATAGAGAATGGAAAGAAATATTAGGTTCAGGATTTGATGAGTTGCCAATACAGCAGGGAAAACAGACTGTGGCAGTGCTCATAGCCTGGAGCCTGCTGAATTTTGGCAGGTAGAGGGGTTAGAAACTAGCATAAAGCCTAAGAGGGGGAAAAAAAAAAAAATCCCCCCTGACTTCCTGATCTCCTTTTGCTCCCCTCCACCAAAAAAAAAAAAAAAAAAAAAAAAACCCTTTGCCTTCCAGTCTATTCTGACTCATAGCAACCCTATTGGACAGAGTAGAACTGCCCCTTAGGGTTTTGAAAGAGCAGGTGGTGAATTCAAACTGCTGACCTTTTGGTTAGAAGCCAACCTCTTTAAACACTGGTCCACCAGGGCTCCCTTTTAATTTCCCGTTAGCTGTTTCTGGAAACAACCTGCACAATTGTTAAACTCCTTGGTCTAAGTACTCATGGGGACACAACATGCAAATTATTCTAATAGTGTTTAGAAGGAGCTAGTAGTGGGTAAATGAAAGCGACCTTCCAAATCGGGCCTTTTGGGACAGTTCACTGTAGTGTGGCTTCTGCATCTGAATATATAATTGGTTTTGAGAGGTTACTTGTTTGTACTGCCACATAACATAAATGCAAGAAAGAGTTTTTTCCTCCAGGGGCTACTGCAGGTGTAGAGAGATGATTTGGGACATGTGACAGTGGGATAGTGGGATAGTGGGACCTGCCTGCTTCCTGTTCCCTCCTATACCAGGTAGTCTTATAAAAAAAAAAAAAAAGAGACAAGAATATCAGGTGGAGAAACGGAAATTACAACTCTAGTTAAAATTGCAATGGTTGTGGGATCAGAAAGGACATTTTTCAATACAATAGTGCCACTTGCCTGATATAGTTACTAAGTACATACCTAAAAATAAAACAAACAAAAAAAACAAAACAGTCATTATAAACAGGCTTGACTGCTAACTGAAAGAATATGCCTTGGTTGAAAGTCCTGGTGACCTACTTCAAAAAATCAGCCGTTATAAAATTTATGGAGTGGGTCACTATGAGTTGGAATCAACTCGACGGCACTGGGTTTTTTTTTGTTTTTTTTTTTTTTGGTTAGTCCTACTCTGACACATACGGGATCTTCAGGTGTTGGAATCAACTCCATGGCAACTGATCAGTTTTATCCTCCTTATAAGCTCTTGTTGACACTAAATGCCAAGCCCATGTAGCTCTTGTGACTCCCCAGTGTGAAAATCTGAATTTGGGGATGAGTGGACTTTCATTCTACTTGAATCAACAGTCAGTATCCATGAAAGCAGCAGTCAAGAAATCAACTGACATATTGCAACAAAAGATCTCTTTAAAGTTTTAAAAGTAAAGATGTTACTTTGAGAACGTAGGTGGGCCTGACCCAAGCCGTGGTATTTTTAATGGCCTCCTATGCGTGTGAAAGCTGGACAAGGAAAAAGGAAGACAGATGAGAATTCACGTATTTGAATAGTGGTGTTGGCAAAGAATATTGAACATATGGTAGACTGCCAAGAGAACAAACAAATCAGTCTTAGAAGAAATACAACCAAAACGTTCCTAAGAAGTAATGATGGCAAGACCTCAGTTCTCTTACTTTGGATATGTTATCCAGAAAAACTAATGACATCTTTCTTAGTAAAATGGAATGTCAGCAAATATGAGGGAACTCCTCAATGAAATGAATTGACACAACAATATCAATAGTGGACTCAAACATACCAGTGATTGAGAAGACAGTGCAGGACCAAGAAAATTTCATTCTGTTATATATAAGTTCACCATAAATTGGAGCAATTTGATGGCAAACAACAACAGCTCATTCTTGAACATAGAAAAGGTGGGAAGTGATCAACAAGCAGCTTTAGACAAATGGAAATGGTATATTTGAGAGCATAATCTGCCTGACCCTAAGTTCATCTCTGTTTTACATGAAAAAATGGAAGTTTTTTTGCGGGAACCTCTATTGCTCACCCCATCTCCTGAATCAAAGTTGCTGGCTCCGTGGGGCACTCGATCCACAGAAGTTCTCTGAAATTATGGGTCTGGCTCACTGATAGTTTGGCTAAGTTGACAGCTGGTGATATCCACTGGGCTAGCAGTTTCCAGCCCCAGCTACAACTTTGAAAGACTAGCTTAGCTGCCTGAAGGACCAACTGGTACAATCAAAAGGCATTACCTTTGCTTTATTCCAGGAGTTAGCAAACCAAGAGGTGCAGGCCAAATGAAATTCGTGCCCTGTTTATGCATAACCTGTGAGAGTTTTTTACATATTTAGTGGGCTGTTAAAAAAAGAAAAAAAAAAGAAGAATATACAACTAAGACCAAATGTGGCCCTTAACATCTAATATACTATCTGTCCCTTTCTAGAAAAAAAATTGTTGACACCTAGTCAGGGCTTCTTTGCTAGTTTCATGACAAATCTTTTTTTTTTTTTTCTAATTTATGTTTTTAAAACGGAAGTCAATAATACAAAAGTACTTACCAATACTTCTCCTTTAGAATCACTGTGTTCTAAAAAAATAAGATCCCACACTAGCAGCAACAAGTATACCTTATATCTAGATAATTGTTCCTAATAATATTATTCTATGATATAAGGAACCCGGGCTCCTTAGAGAAATGCTTGATTCTAGGACAAGGTAGGAAACTAGAAGATGAGCCTATAGTATCTTGTAGTGTCGGAGAATAAGGAAGCACTCAGACACACACACACACACTGGTAAAGTTATATCAAAGGGACATAGGAGCCAACAGAAAGACCTCCCAATCACCAAAGCTGTAAAAATATGGGCAATAAGATAAAGCAATATTATAACCGAAAGCATAAAATAGATATCAAGAGTTCATACTGATTTAAAATATGATTTAATACATGAACAAATGAGAGAGACTAGACAAATAATCCCATGCAGAAGAATTACAAATAATTTATGTAAACACTCAGCCCTCAAGAAGATGGAGTGTAACTCCACATGCCTTAAACCTGTGCAACACCTAATACACTCTTCCGAAAGATTACAGTAGAGAAATCTGGCCAACCAGGTGATTGAGGTTCATCTCATCAGTGATAAGTCATGTTCATAGTATGTACCTTGATACTCTGTGAGGAAAATGGCCCTTTACATTTGTGTTTTGCCTCCCCACAGTTCATAACTCCAGTCTAGTCATGAAAAAAAAAAAAAAAAAATCAGACAGATCCAATTCAGAGACCTTCTGCAAAACAACTAACTTTGTTGTTGTGTGCTGTCGAGCTGATTCCAACTCACAGTGTTCTATAGGACAGAGTAGAAGTGCCCCATAGGGTTTTCAAAGCTATAATCTTTGTAGAAGCTACATCTTTCTCCCATGGAGTAGTTGATGGGTTCTAACCACAGGCCTTTTGGTTAGCAGCTGAGAGCTTTAACCACTGCACTAACAGGATTCCTTAAAAAACAGTTGAATTAATCAAAAATAGGGAAAGTCTGAAAAATTATCAGTAGTCTGTTATTGCTGATTACTGAAAATTTGGCTGTGACTCACAGTGATTCCATGTATAACAGAACAAAACGTCCGTTCCTGAGCTGTCTTCATGATCCTTGGTATATTTCATGCATTGTCACTGACACCGTGTCAACCCATCTCACTAAAGTTTTCGCTTGGAGGGCTTTCACTGGCCCTATCCTTTGCCAAACATGATGTTCCTTTCCAGTGTTTGGTTCCTACTGAATATGCACCCACAGTAAGGGAATTGAAGTCTCAGACACTATTCTGTGATCTATAGAATTTTCATTAGCTAATTTTTGGACCTATGTAATGAGGCCTTTCTTTCTAGTCTTAACTTCACTGTTTGAAAGTTCCACTGAAACCTGTCCGCCATGGGTGACCCTGCTTGTATTTGAAATATCAGTAGCATTACTGTCAGTGTCATTACAACAAGAAAGCAACCACGTGGGACAAGCTGACAGATGGGTATAGGGTCAATAATCTAGAGAAGCCTAAAGAGACATGATGAGTAAATATATTGTGGTATTCTGGATGGGATTTTTGAACAGAAAAATGACATTAGGCAAAAACTAAAGAAATAAATTATGGACTTTTGTTACTAATAAAGAATTGACATTTATTTGTCAATACTGGAAACCCTGGTGGCATAGTGGTTAAGTGCTATGGCTGCTACCCAAGAGGTTAGCAGTTCGAATCTGCCAGGTGCTCCTTAGAAACTCTATGGGGCAGTTCTGCTCTGTCCTGTAGGGTCGCTATGAATCAGAATCGCCTTGACGGCAGTGGGTTTTTTTGGGGTTATCAATATTGACAAATATTCCGTATAATTATGTAAAATGTTAATAGTAGGAGAAACTGGTATGGAATATATGAGAATCCTCTGTACTATCTTTGTAATTTTTTTCTGTAAATCTAGAACTACTCTAGATTGAAAATGATTTAATGAATTAATAGATAAAATTTTCAATGAAATAATTATCAAATAGATTTAAATAAAATTTAAAAGTTTATTAAACTTCCATCATGAAATTCACCTCCAACTATTGATTGCAAAGTTGTTAATGACATATAATTCTCTGCATTTTAATATCCAAGCAGCCAAAGACTAAATTGACACTAAAATACTAAAATGTAAGGATGTAACATTGGGAATAAACAGAAAAAATGGGAGACTATTTTTAAAATAATGAAAAGTGCATGTCAGAACATGTGTTAAGGAGAAGTGTACATGGATTGGAAAGAAATGATAACTTTTGTGACCCAAATATTGTTATTTGGAAAGGCTTCTTTATTTCATTTACAATTTTAGGTTTATTCCTAACTTTTGAGCCTAAAAGTTAACTTGGCAAGTTAGTCAAAAAGGACTTATAGAATTATTAGAATAGTCTAAACAGGGTCATCAATTGTTCTTATACATATATATACACACACATATGCACACGTGTTTAAACATCAAATAGACAAAGCAAAATGTATCAATACAGTTGAATTCCTATAGGAATTAAAGAATTATTAATCAATAAAAGCTATCTAGTTATCCCAACTCTGCATTCTAGAGCCTCCCATCTCTTTCTCTGAACTCTATGTAGGAACTGTACATCTAAGGGGTGCATTGCTCTGCACCCATCCACTCCAGTTAGACTCATTTTGGGGTCATGTTTCCAGATAGCTAATTGTGTAAAAGAAAAATTTGTTGAACTATATGCTTCATTTGGACATATCAAATATTTTCATCTTATCCATATGTAGAGAAGGTAAGCAGGGTTACTTAACAGAACATACAGAGCACGCACTTTAGTGATAGATTTCAAGCAATAACTCTGTCCTTTTTGTAATATGTTTTTTTTCACATACCAGTTACAACTGCAATTTTTTAACCAACTGAACGTTATTCTCCTTTGAACATAAATTTAATCTGATATGTGTTTTGATTGTTGGTCATATGTACAGGGCTCCTCTTTAGGCAGGACAATGTGAATGGATAGAGTCCATGCTAAACAGGAGGGAATTTTACTAAGTGGAGAGAGGGGAGAGAGGAAAATGACAAATCAGATAACAGAGTCAGAACAAAGAAATAAGGCCACTGTGTTACCAAATATGTCACAGTAATGTTGTAGGTGGAAATATTAAGTACACAAAACCAAAAGATGGAGTGATATGCAAGTAAGAGAAATCAGAGCCGGTCAAGTAAAAACTCAGGGAAAGCTGAGGTGTTCCATTTATTTACAGCCTTTTATTGTGAATATGAAGCCCTGCTGGCACAGTAGTTAAGAGCTACAGCTGCTAACCAAAAGGTTGGCAGTTCATATCCATCAGCTGCTCCTTGGAAACTCTATGGGGCAGCTCTACTCTGTCTCTTAGTGTCTCTATGAGTTGGAATTGACTTGACTGCAAGGAGTTTGGTTTTTGGTTTTGATTGTGAACATTAATGTGCAAGTGAATGAGTACATAGAATGCCCACCTGATGAGGATAAAGATTGTGTAAAAGCAGTCTGGTACCTTCCAACATTTACTTGGCCACTATTTTGTATTATAATAATGTTAATTTCAAGATTTGTTTGTAATTTAACAAAAGAGATTGAAAAGATCAGTTTCATAATTGGTAACAAAGCTTAAATTGCATTCATAAACTAATTTCACAATGACATCCATTGCTTCATATGCTGTTGTTCTTTCTAAATATTAGTAATTGATTGTTCCATGCTAGTAACTCAGTAAAAAGGCAATTCCTACAGCTGGTATTGAAAAACTCCAAGCACTTTTTCATGCACATTTGTATATAACTTTTAAAAGTTCAAAGTACTTAACATATGCAATTTATTCCTCATGTATTACAATATGGGTGAATCATGAAGTTAAGCAACGGAAGGTTAAGAGCCTTTGACCAAAGTCATAGCTGGATTGTGATATGTAGAATTTGAGTTCACGATTCCTGACTTCCAGGTCACTGGTCTGTCTATATTAATGTTTCATGTCAAATTAACTGCAATACAGAAGCTGAATGTAAATCTCTGTGAAGAAAAAAAAAAAAAAAAAAACCTGTGCTACTTGATCTTGATGGCTATTTTAACTATTTTTAGAGAATTGACTGAAGTCACTAGTTTTCTCTCATATGATAGTTCCTTAAAATTAAATGTACTTTCAGAAATGTCCTATGATCTTTTACTACTACACTATTTAGTGTATAAATGAGCACTTTAATCATGATATTTTAATTCTTTTCAACTCTGACCCTATTACCTATATTTATATTAATGGATTTCTTCCTTGTAATGATCTACTTATGACCATTTAAGCCTAAGGAATACGTAATATGCTTTAAATTTATCATTAAAACAGAGCTTCTATGGTTTTTCATAATAAATTAATTTTTCAACTACAGTAGTTAATTTTTGGATTCGTTTTCAAAGACTTTGTATGGCAGTTACTGCATAATAATTGTTTTTGGATAATGTTGCGTATATTTCTCTGAAACCAGCAAAGTGCTAGTTTACCTGTACAGTTAGAGATGGAATTGTTCCCCTCAAAGAATACATGAAGTAAGCAAACTGTCTACATGGATTTATACTACTAGCTTCTGACCAGTCATCTGTTTTAAGAGAATTAATTTCAGTTACTAATGTTCCCTCCAAAATTGCTACCATTTAAGAAATATTTTATACTTAATTATACTTTAAATAATAAGTATAAAATGATGCACAATAAAGGACAAAGGATGATGTTATTGATATCCTAACCAAAAAATCATTAGAGGGTATGTAGGCTTTTTAGATACTCAATTGCTTGAATTGTTTTATATTAATAATTTGAACTTTATTTGGAATTGGTTTATAGATTGGTAGAGCATTTATTTATCTCATTACTAAATGATATGTCTTTTCTTCAAGACTGAGGCAAAATAAGTTGGTCTAGATATACTCAAAATTTAAAGGAATCACTGACATTTTACCAAACGCTACTGGTCATACTGGCTCCTTTGGACAGAGATATTAAAGGGTTTTTTTTTGTTTGTTTTTTAAAGGTTAAGTGGTTAAGTATATTCTTTTTCTGTTTTTTCTTTTCTCATAGGAAAGATATTCTTGTCCTAATTTGTCAAACCCCAGAAAGAAAATAACATTTTTATGTAAATTTTGGATTTACTGCGTTATATACCTTGTGTCAACAGAAGACTTTCCTATGGACCTAGCTTAGAGTTCTGTTTGATTCTGTTATGAACCTATATTCTTTAATCGTCATCCTTCTTTTGTTAAAATCTGGTTAGCCTTACCTTGTTATTATGACCCGTGTGAACTTAACCTTCCTTTGACATATTGATGATAGTACATTTACTTTAAATTCTGTTCAGTAACATGCAACTTGCTAGATTTTACTTGAGAAAATGACAGTTCACATAATCTTCTATCTCATATCTTTGGTTCTTGAAGCCATGGTATGATATCGCAAAGTAAATGGATTTTATCTATGATCCGAGCCCTTGTGTTAATACGATGTTCTGTAAACCATCTTACATATTTTTGTGTGGCAATTACTGTAGGAAATATCCTGATTGACCCTTAATTCTTTTCAAATTTTGTTAATGGAGATGTAAAGATGGTATTAATTTAATAAGTATTAATAGTTTTACTAAAAAAGAGTGGAATAACGCAATTCAATCAAGTCTAACAATAAATACGAGGAGAATTTTGATGAATAATATTGTTAATATGGAAAATTATGCTGAAGATAATTCAAAAACTGTTGCAGCAATACATCGACAAGAAACTGCTGGAAATTCAAGTCGGATCCAGAAGAGGGCATGGAATGATGTCAAATGGATCTTGACTAAAAGTGGGGAATACTATTACATACTGCTAGATAGTCACAATCATTACTCCATCATCAACTTCATGTTTTACACAAATGTCACCTTAGTGAGGCTGATTCAGTCATCCTTTTTAAAATGCAGATGTCATCACACTTTCTATTCATCTTAACCTATTTTTTTTTCCTTTTTTAATGTACTTTTCACCTTCTAATATATTTTAGGATTTTTTAAAAAATATTTGCTTTTGTTTGATTTGTATGTTTTATTGTTTCTTTCCTTCTAGAGCTTTGGCTAAACAAAAGTAGGTATCTTTGTCTATTTTCTTTACTGATGTATATCAAAGCATTACCAAAGTATCTGATACAGGGTGCTTACTCTGTATATATCCGCTGAAATGATGTACGAAAGTTAACAGAGAGGAGGAAGAGTATTAAAAAATCAGAAAAAATGAAAGCCACTGCAAATATGAGTGCTTTGAAAATTTAAAGGAATACTTGTCTTTATCCTATCAGTGAAACTCAAATAATCTAAATCTAATTATTTATAATAATGATTAATAGAAAGATAGAAAAAATGATCTTGTTTACAAATCTGCTCTAAAGGACCCACTTGAAGTGTTAGAAAACACAAGGATGTCCCTTTGATGACTAAGGTGTGACTGACCCAAGCCATGGTATTTTCTGTTGCCTAATGTGCATGCAAAAGCTGGACAATGAAGAAGGAAGATGGAAGAACAGATGATGCAGTCAAATTGTGGTGTTGATGAAGAATATTGAGTATACCATGGATTGACAGAAGAATAAACAAATCTATATTGAATAATATTGAATAATGTAAAGCCAGAATGTTCCTTAGAAACAGAATGGTGAGAGATTTTCTAACTGACTTGAACAAGTCGTCAGGAGTTTCCAATCACTGGAGAAAATCATAGTGGTTGGTGAAGTACAAGTTCAGCAAAAGAGAGAGACAATCTCAACTGAAATGGATTGACACCATGGCTGCAACAATGGCCTCCAACATACCAACATTGTGAGGAAGGTGCAGGACTGGGCAACATTTCATTCTGTTATATTTAAGGATATTGTGAGTCACAGCCAAATCAACAGTACCTAATGACAACCACATGAAACTTTGGTATGTTAAGCACTACAAGATTGTTTTTAATCTAGTAATTACTTAAATAACCCTAGCTACTTTTTTTTTTTTAGGTGTGGTCTGATTTGCTTACTTTGGACATGTTATCAAGAGGGATCAATTGCTTAAAAAGGACCTCATGTTGGTGAAGTAGAGGGCCAGCAAAGGCATGGGAGACCTTGGAGAGATGGATTGGTACAATAGTCACAATGATGGACTCAAACATCCTGGCGATTGTGAGGATGATGCAGGACCAGGCAATGTTTCATTCTGTTGTACACATGGTCGCCATAGGTCAGAGTTGACTTGATGCCAGCTAACAACAACAACAATAAAAAGGTGGGTAGAAAGAACCACCAACAAATTTTCCATCAATAAATTTATAGAAGAGTTGTTACATTTGAGCTATTAAGATACGTGCAACTTAAATATTTGCTGAAATCTTACCATGTGCCAGTCACCATGTTAAATGATAACAGAAAACAACGAATACTCAAATAAGTTCCTACACAGTCATGTCACTAGGGTTGGTGTCACCCAATGCAGTAACTCATAATATAATCCTCCTTGGGCTGGGAAGCTGGCCAATGAACCTCCCCTCCCCTTTATCCAGTCCCTTACCTGTGTAAGGTCAAGTGCCATGCTGTGCAGCCCTCCCCTCCTGATCCCACCTTCTTTTGCTCCCTGCAGCTCCTCTTCTCTCCCATTGGTCAAGGTGGAGATCCTTCTCCCTTCCAAAGGGAGAGTACCATGGCTTGGCTGCCCGTACACTGACTGGCAAGTGAGGAGGTGAGTGACACCAACCCTGATGATCCCACTGCCTTGGTGGCTCATCAGCTTGCCTTGCAGGCCCACATGCAGCCCCCACTGCAGTCCCTGGGATCATTTTTGTGTCACCCTCTCCGACAGTGTCAGGAAGTGAGGTCCTCATTCCCTGAACCTCCTAATGACAACACAGCTCCTACATCTACAAAATTATAGCATTGTGAAACAGAGAGTTAATTATAAAGTATTCATGCAAATAAATATAAAATCATGACTATTTATATGTACTTTAAAGAAGAACTGCATATGTATGAGTATGTAATACACTGTACAAACAATATTATATTGAGGATTTTTTTGGTACAGCCTAATTTTAGACATTAGTTTGACCTGAATATATATTTATATTTTTAAGGTAAAAAGAGATCTAGATCAATTGTCTTTATACCTTTTCTTAATATCCAAATTATTTCTCAAAAGAAATATCATTTGGTAGTGCAATATATCAACCATATGAATATTGACATAACTTGTTAGAAAAATCAGAATATTCCTAATTTTGGTTTTTACAAAACAACCAAGGACATATATTACAAAGTTTTGTTTCTTTGAAGAAACTGTAGTTAATCAAGCTTCTGTAAAAAAGTTGATAGAAGAATTTCAGTATTTACCAGTTTTTTATAGTTCTTTTTTTTTTTTTTTATAGTTCAGTCATCAAGTTGCTTAAGTGTCCATTGTGCCATCTCACCTTTCAATGATGTACAGACTTTTGTACGTGGAAAACAGAGTGAATTCTCCTGGCAAAATGGTGTAACTTTTATTAAAAAAATTAGCCAGACATTTTCCAAGAGGAATATAGCAAAATAAGATTCTGATCACACATTTATTTTATGTGATCTTTTTATAAGAAAATATCTGGTTTAAGGCAGAGACACCATAAAAAAGAAAATTACAGACCAATATCTCTCATGAATACAGATGCAAAACTCTCAAGAAGATTCTAACCAATAGAATTCAGCATCATATTAAAAAAAATAATAATACACCGTGACCAAAAGGGATTCTTACCAGGCACGCAAGGATGGTTCAACATTAGAAAATCAATCAAAGTAATTCACCACATAAATAAAAGAATCACATGATCATCTCAATTAATGCAGAAAAGGCATTCAACAAAGTCCAACACCCGTTCCTGATAAAAACTCTCAATAAAATAGGTATAAAAGGGAAATTCTTCAACATAATAAAGGGCTTCAATACCAAACCAATAGCCAACATCATTCTTAATGGAGAGAGGCTGAAGACATTTCCCTTAAGAACCAGAACAAGACAAGGATTCCCTTTATCATCACTCATATCTAACATTATGTTGGAAGTCCTAGTTAAGGCAATAAGGCAATAAAAAGAAATAAAAGGCATCCAAATCAGTAAGGAAGAAATAAAACCATTCCTATTTGAAGACAATAAGTTACTATACATAAAAAAAAAATACATAGGAAACCCAAAAGACCCCACAAGAAAATTACTGGAAATAATAGAAAGATTCAGCAGAGTTACAGGATACAAGATAAACATACAAAAATCAGCTGGATTCCTATACACCAATAAAGAGAATGGTAGAAAGGAAATTTAAAAAAGTACTATTTATAATGGCCCCTAAAAAAAATGAAATACTTAGGAATAAATCTAACCAGGGATGTAAGGCCTATACAAAGAAAAGTACAAAACGCTACTGCAAGAAACTAAAAGAGACCTGCATAAATGGAAAACATACCATGCTCATGGATAGGTAGACTCAACATTGTGAAAATGACAATTCTACCCAAAGCAATCTACAAATACAGTGCAATCTCAATTCAAATACAAACAACATTCTTTGAAGAGATGGAAAAAACTAATCATTAACTTTACATGGAAAGGAAAGAGGCCCCAGATAAGTAAAGCACTATTGAAGAAGAATAAAGTAGGAGGACTCGCATCACCTGACATCAGAACCTACTATACAGCTATGGTAGTCAAAACAGTCTGGTACTGGTACAAGGACAGATACATTGACCAAAGGGACAGAATTGAGGACCCAGATGTAAATCCATCCACCTACGGTCACCTGATCTTCAACAATGGCCCAAAGTCCATTAAATGGGGAAAAAGTCTTTTTAACAAATGGTGCTGGCAAAACTGGATGTCCATCTGTAAAAAAAAGAAGCAGGACCCATACTTCACACCATACACAAAAACTAGTTCAAAATGGATCAAAAACCTAAATATAAAACTGAAAAATATAAAAATCATAGAAGAAAAAATAGGATCAACACTAGAGGCCCTAATATGTGGCATTAACAGGATACACACCATAACTAAAATACACAAACTTCAGAAGATAATCTACGTAACTGGGAAATCTTCTAAAAATTAAACATTTATGCTAATCAAAAGACTTCACAAAAAAAGTAAAAAGAAAACTTATAGACTAGAAAAAACTGTTGGCTATGACAAATCCGACAAAGGTCTAATCTCTAAAATCTGCAGGAAAATGCAACACTTCTACAACAAAAAGACAAATAATCCAATTATAAAATGGGCAAAGGAGATGAACAGATACTTCACCAAAGAAGACACTCAAGCGACTAACAAGGAAATGCTCACTATTACTAGTCTTTAGAGAAATGCAAATCAAAACCACAATGAGATACCATCTCACTCCAGCATTAATGGCAGGAATCAAAAACACAGAAAATCACAAATATTGAAGAGGCTGCAGGGAAATCAGAACTTTTATGCATTGCTGGTGGGAATGCAAAATGGTACAACCATTTTGGAAAACGATATGGTGCTTCCTTAGAAAGCTAAAAATAGAAATACCATATGATTCAGCAACTCCACTCCTAGGAATACATCCTAAAGAAAAAAGAGTCATCACATGAATAGATATATGCACACCCATATTCATTGCAGCATTGTTCATAGCAAAAAGTTGGAAACAACCTAGGTGCACATCAACAGATGAATGGATAAACAAACTATGGCACATACACACAAAGGAGTACTACACAACAATAAAAAACAAGGACGAATCTGTGGATGAATTTCACAACATGAATGAATCTGGAGGGCATTACACTGAGTGAAATAAATCACAAAAGGACAAATATTGTATGAGACCACTACTATAAAAACTCATGAAAAAATTTACACACACAAAAAAACAATCTTTGAAGGTTATGAGGTAGAGGAGGGGTGGGGATGGAAAAACACTAAATAGACAATAGATAAGTGGTAACTTTGGTAAAGGGTGAGACAGTACACAATACTGGGGAAGCTAGCACAACTTGTTGTACAAAGCAAGGTCATGGTAGCTCCGTAGACATATCCAAACTCCCTGAGGGACCGAATTACTGGGCTGAGGGCTGTGGGGGCCATGGTCTCAGAGAACATCTAGCTAAATTGACATAACCTGGTTTATAAAGAAAATTGTTCTACATTCTACTTTGGTGAGTAGGTCTGTGGTCTTAAAAGCTTCTGAGTGGCCATCTAAGATACTCCACTTGTCTCAACCCATGTAGAGCAAGGGAGAATGAAGAGAATTAAAGACACAAGGGATAGATTTGTCCAACGGACTAAGGGACCACAACTACCACAACTTTCATCAAACTGAGTCCAGTACAACTAGATGGTGCCCAGCTACCACCACTGACTGCTCAAACAGGAGTCACAATAGAGGGTCCCAGACATAACTGGAAAAAAAATGTAGAACAAAATTCTAACTCACAAAAAAAGAGGTTCACTGGCCTGACAGAGATTGGAGAAAGCTGGAGAGTGTGGCCCCCAGACACTCTTCTAGCTCAGTAATGAAGTCACTCCTGAGGTTCACCCTTCAGCCAAAGATTAGACAGACCCATAAAAAAAAAAAAAAAAAAAAAAAAAACGAGACTAAATGGGCAAGGACTAGAAGGCAGGAGGGGACAAGAAAGCCGGTAATAAGGACCCTAAGTTCAAGAAGGGGAGAGTGATGATATATCGTCGTGTTAGTAGCCAATGTCACAAAACAATATGTGTAATGAGAAAATGTTTAATGAGAAGCTAGTTGGTTCTACAAAACTTCATCTAAAGAACAATATAAAAAAAATCTGGTTTATATTTACAGAAGACAACTTGAGATTTTAAAATATTTAAATATATACTAGAAGATCCTCTGTCTTTATAGAAAGTATCACTAGAAGCTACATAGATAAATAGTTCAGAAACACTTTGAAAAGACAGTCTAAGTAGAACTGAGAGTAAAATCCACTTCTATTCATTTTTTGCTAAGCATCAGGTCTACATCTATGAAGTTTTCATCATTTTAAAAACATTTATTTTACAACATTATTTGATTATTTGACATGTGATGTAGCACTGAAGGAAACCCTGGCGGCGTTGTGGTTAAGTGCTATGGCTGCTAACCAAGAGGTCGGCAGTTCAAATCTGCCAGGCGCTCCTCGGAAACTCTATGGGGCCGTTCTACTCTGTCCTATAGGGTCGCTATGAGTCGGAATCGACTCGGCGGCAGTGGGTTTGGTTTTCTTGGTTTATAACACTGAAGCATAATAAACAAATGTGGTCTTCATTCAAAATTTTTTCTGGAAAATTAAAAAAAAATGCTGAGATATTAAGTTGGTGACCTTAGACTGTCTTTTGCAAAATAGCATTTGATCTGATAATAAGTGGTTTATCATACTTTATATATGATGTCAATTTATACATAAATTCTTTAAATATAATGTATCATTGCACATGTTATTTATTTGATATATATAAATATATATATTTGTCACACAGTATTAGTATAATGTTGTTGTGTGCCATTGAGTTGATTTTGACTCTTAATGACCCAATAGGGTAGAGAGGATCTGTCCCATAGTGTTTCCTAGGCTGTAAATTTTTAGAGAGAAAATCACCAGGTCTTTTCCCCCACAGAGCCACTGGTAGATTCAAACCACCTACTTTTCAGTTAGCAGCCAAGCGCTTAATCATTGCACTAACAGGGCTCCTTGTTAGTGTGATATAATACTTTATATTCAGTGAATTCAAGAAAAAATATTATTGAAATTATAATAATTAAGTATTCAGCACTGTAACTCTATGCACTATATATTTTTTTTTTTTATAACTCTATGGGGCAGTTCTACTCTGTCCTATAGGGTCGCTATGAGTCGGTATCAACTCGACGGCACTGGGTGTGGTTCTTTTTTTCGGTATCCTGCTTTACAGCGTTTGACTAATCAGCCATTGATTATAGTAGCCCAGTGTTCCTGACTGCTGAAAACTGTATTGCTTTTAATGTAAATTATTGCTACAAAATCAATGACTCTTAAATCTAATTAAATGAACTAATGGATTTGGGCACAAGAAAAAAAATGAAGTTGATTAGATGTAAGCTTTTAGGAGTCCCGTTTCAGTAATGGATTTTCTGATTATAAATGACCACAGGAAAAAGTTCAAAAAGACTGCCTAGAAAGTGATTGTGGACTGAATACAATTATTCAACTGTTGTCACCTTCCTTCTCAAGATTGTTTTAGATAACAGTACAGTTAGACAGACCCCTGACAAAATTAGAAATCATTTTGACTGCTTCTTGGCATACTTATGGTCCTAGGCTTTAAAGTTAAAGTGTCTGGATAATCAGGAATTCATCTAATTTCCCTGTTCCAATTGTTCTTCATTTGACCTTGGAGTTTAATTATTGCATTTATCTGCAGATTTACTGAGATGATGCTGGTATTGATCCACACTTGGAAGTGATTTTTGCATCTCGCTCTCTTGATCTCACGAGATAGGTAAAGGATTCAATTATTTATAAAGATCCTTGATGTTTGAACATTGTATAATCACACGACCATTTGAAAATATTAATTTGTCATCTTTATTTCCTGGGAGAACAATTCTACATGATTTTATTTAGAAACTATTCATGAAGAATTAATATTGATGATGGAATCAGTTGATCCATAGCATTTTTTTTTCTTGATGTTGCCTTCAAGTGTAAGTACAAAAGATAACATTGTAAAAGTGCAAATAAAACATTTAAATCAGAGTGATCATTTCATTAGCACTTAATCATTAAATATAATACCCCAAACCCATTTAATAAGCCTCTATTAATGACCACAGTGTTTCCCCCTGTAATAGGTTGAATTGGGTCCACCCAAAATATCTGTTAACTTGGCTAGGTCATGATTCCCTTATATGATTGCATGGTTATCTACCGTTTTATCTTCTGATGTGATTTCCCTATCCGTTGTAAATCCTATCACTATGATGTAATAAAATGGATTAGTGGCAATTATACTGATGAGGTTTACAAGATTAGATAATGTCTTAACCCAATCTCTTTTGAGATATAAAAGAGAGAAGCAAGCAGAAAGACATAGGAACCTAACACCACCAAGAAAGAGGTGCCAAGAGCAGAGTGTATCCTTTGGACCTGAGTTTCCTGTGATGATATGCTCCCACACCAAGGGAAGACTGATGACAAGGACTTTTCTCCTGAGCCGACAGAGGGACAAAGCCTTCCCTGGAGTTGGCGCCCTGAATTCAGACTTCTAGCCTACTGGACTGTGAGAGAATAAACTTCTCTTTGTTAAAGCTGTCCATTTGTGGTATTTCTGTCATAGGTGCACTAGAAGACTAAGACACCATTACATAAAATTGACTCGTCCTCAAATAAATCCTCTAAGAACTGCATTTTAAAACCTAAGGTTTTTAGTTCATCTAAATTTTGTTTCTAAAACATACTGAGATTTGCTCTTTCACAAATCTTATACGTAATTTTAATTGTTTTTATAATGAATGCTTTATATTAATCTAAATTTACTGATTTTCATTGAATTTCTTTATGGAAGGAAATTCTTAATTTTTGTTCTTTTATCAAAAATATTAGGAAAAAATTGTTAAATGTACTGAATCTGGCTAAAGCAAATGAGCACTGACATTTTAAATGTAACTGACATCTTGAAAGTGCAAGCCTGAAGAATCTGAAAGTCAAGGCATAAATTTATGACAATTTGAGAAGTTATTTCATTACATTGTTTGAATTTTTACTCACATCTTTTTCTCCTTTTGTCACTTCTCTCACTACTTTACTTCTTGGAAAATGTAAAGATCATAAACATTCTGTGTTTTAAATATTTAAACAGATTAAGCAGTTTGTTGTATTAAATTGCACAAATATAATTGCTAAGCCTAGCTATAACCTGTTTTTCTATATTTGAATAAATAAAATATATTTATATTACTAATAGATGATAAAATGAAGCATTAATTTTTTTACTTCAAATCAGAATTTTTAAACCTTGGCATTAATTACATTATGGACTGGATAATTCTTTGTTGGAGACCAGGGGTCCTGGGCACTGTAGGATAGAGCGTCTTATGGACTCTCTTAGTTTACTAGGTAGCCATAGCAAAATACCACTGTAGATTCCGTTAAAGAACAGAAATTTATTTTCTCACAGTTCAGGAGGCTAGAAGTCAGAAATAATGTCAGTACTAGGGGAAAATTCTTCCTTGTCTATTCCAGTGTCCATTACCTGCCAGCAATCCTCGGTATTCCTAGGTTTGTAGGTACATCTGTCTCCAACGTGACAAAGTGTCTGTCTTCACCCACTGTGTGTCTTTGTGTTTATTTTGCTCATTTTATATGGCACCACCAGAAATTACTAGGTTTTGGAACTCACACTATTCCAGTATGGCCTCACTAATACACAAAAAAGAAAACTCCTATTTCAAAGCAGGCTCGTACTTACAGTTTTGGAGCTTAGGACTTCAACATACATTTTGTGGGGGCACATTCAAATCATAATATGGACACTTAGAGCAGGGAATCTATAAAAACAAAAAAGATTAGCAGCTAGAACTAAGGTTATCATAAAATATATGCAAATGTGAAATATTGAGAAAAGATAAGGACCTAATATTATTGGGAGCAAATGCTGGTCAGTGTACCTTAAGCAACTCTAAAAGTATCTTGAATCTTCAGAGCTATTAGGAGGAAAAAAAAAAAATTAAAAGAACCACACATTAAGCTGTTTGTGATTTACCACTATATTAAGAGATAGGAAGACATTGCAATTATTACAAAATGCTTTCTATGTACAGTTCATTAAGAAACACAATGGTAAGATCAAATATAACACTTCAATGTACAGTAATTATATTATTTAAGCATGTGATTATTCACTCAAGTGTTCATTCCTGAAAAATCCACTAATAATTTATGGTAAAATTATAAAATTAATTCCAAGTATTTCTGCCAAAATTGATGTCATTGTTGTTAGGTATCATCTTGTCAGTTTCAACTCATAGCAATCCTATGTACGCCAAAACAAAACACTGCTCGGTCTTGTGCCATCCTCACAATTGTCACTATGTTCGATCCCATTATTGCAGCGACTGCATCAGTACATCTTGTTGAGGGTCTTTCTCGTTTTCCCTAATCCTCTACTATACCAAGCATTATACCTTTTTCCAGGGACTGGCCTCTCCTGATAACACATCCAAAGTATGTGAGGCAAAGTCTCACCATCCTCACTTCTAAGGAGACTCTGGCCTGTACTTCTTCCAAGACTGATTTGTTCTTTCTTCTGGCAGTCCATGGCATATTCAATATTCTTCACCAATGCCATAATTCAAAGGCATCAATTCTTCTTCAATCTTCCTTATTCTTTGCCCAGTTTTCACATGCATATGAGGTAATTGAAAATACTATGGCTTAGGTCAGGGACACCTTAGTCCTCAAAGCGACATCTTTGCTTTTTAACACTTCGAAGAGGTCTTTTGCAAGGAGATTTGCCCAATGCAATGCATATTTTGATTTCTTGACTGCTGCATCCATGGGCCTTGATTGTGAATTCGAGTAAACTGAAATCCTTGACAACGTCAATCTTTTCTCTGTTAATCATGACGTTGCTTGTTGATTCAGTTGTGGGGATTTTTGTTTTGTGTTGAAGTATGAATCATACTGAACGCTGTAGTCTTTGATCTTCAGCAGTAAGTGCTTAAAGTCTCTTCACTTTCAACAAGCAAGGTTGTATCATCTGCATATCAGAGTTTGTTAATGAGTCTTCCTCCAATTCTGATGCCACATTCTTCTTCCTATAAACCAGCTTCTTGGATCATTTGCTCATTATACAAATTGAATAAGTATGATGGAAGGATACAACCCTGATGCACATGTTTTCTCATTTTAAACCACACAGAAAATCCATTCCAACAATTGCCTCTTCATCTATGTACCGGTTCTCATGAGCGCAATTAAGTGTCCTGGAATTCCCATTCTTCATAATGTTATCCGTAATTTGTCATCATCTACACAGTCAAACGCTTTTGTACAGTCAATAAAACACAGGTAAACATCTTTCTGGTATTCTCTCCTTTCAGCCAGGATACATCTGACATCAACAATGACATCCCTTGTTCCATGTCCTCTTCTGAATCTGGCTTGAATTTCTGGCAGTTCCCTCCAAATATTTTTTAGTTATCTTCAGCAAAATCTTACTTGTGTGGCATGTCAATTATATTAGTTCGATAATTTCCGTATTCTGTTGGATCACCTTTCTTTGGAATGGGCACAAATATGGATTTCTTCCAGTCAATAGTTCAGGTAGCTGCCTTCCCAATTTCTTGGCATAGACAAGTGTTGCATGTGCCACTGTTGGGTTCAGTTGTTGAAACATCTCAGTTGGTATTCTATCAATTCCTGGATCGCTGTTATTCACCAATGCCTGCAGTGTAGCTTAGACTTCTTCCTTCAGTACAATTGGTTCTTGGTAATATGCTACCTACTGACATGGTTAAACAATGACCAATTTTGGGGGGTACAGTGACTTTGTAATTGACATTTTTTTTTTTTTATAATAACTTTTATTAAGCTTCAAGTGAACGTTTACAAATCCAATCAGTCTGTCACATATAAGTTTACATACATCTCACTCCCTACTCCCACTTACTCTCCCCGTCTTGAGTCAGCCCTTTCAGTCTCTCCTTTCTTGACAATTTTGCCGGCTTCCCTCTCTCTCTATCCTCCCATCCCCCCTCCAGACAAGAGTTGCCAACACAATCTCAAGTGTACACCTGATATAATTAGCTCACTCTTCATCAGCGTCTCTCTCCCACCCGCTGACCAGTCCCTTTCATGTCTGATGAGTTGTCTTCAGGGATGGTTCCTGTCCTGTGTCAATAGAAGGTCTGGAGAGCATGACCGCCGGGATTCCTCCAGTCTCAGTCAGACCATTAAGTTTGGTCTTCTTATGAGAATTTGGGGTCTGCATCCCACTGCTCTCCTGCTCCCTCAGGGGTCCTCTGCTGAGCTCCCTGTCAGGGCAGTCATCGATTGTGGCCGGGCACCAACTAGTTCTTCTGGTCTCAGGATGATGTAGGTCTCTGGTTCATGTGGCCCTTTCTGTCTCTTGGGCTCTTAGTTGTCATGTGGGCTTGGTGTTCTTCATTTTCCTTTGCTCCAGGTGGGTTGAGACCAATTGCTGCATCTTAGATGGCTGCTTGTTAGCATTTAAGACCCCAGACGCCACATTTCAAAGTGGGATGCAGAATGATTTCATAATAGAATTATTTTGCCAATTGACTTAGAAGTCCCCGCAAACCATGTTCCCCAGACCCCCGCGCTTGCTCCGCTGAGCTTTGAAGCATTCATTTTATCCCGGAAACTTCTTTGCTTTTGGTCCAGTCCAATTGAGCTGACCTTCCATGTATTGAGTGTTGTCTTTCCCTTCACCTAAAGCAGTTCTTATCTACTGATTAATCAATAAAAAAACCCTCTCCCACCCTCCCTCCCTCCCCCCCTCGTAACCACAAAAGTATGTGTTCTTCTCAGGTTTACTATTTCTCAAGATCTTATAATAGTGGTCTTATACAATATTTGTCCTTTTGCCTCTGACTCATTTCGCTCAGCATAATGCCTTCCAGGTTCCTCCATGTTATGAAATGTTTCAGAGATTCGTCACTGTTCTTTATCGATGCGTAGTATTCCATTGTGTGAATATACCACAATTTATTTACCCATTCATCCGTTGATGGACACCTTGGTTGCTTCCAGCTTTTTGCTATTGTAAACAGAGCTGCAATAAACATGGGTGTGCATATATCTGTTTGTATGAAGGCTCTTGTATCTCTAGGGTATATTCCGAGGAGTGGGATTTCTGGGTTGTATGGTAGTTCTATTTCTAACTGTTTAAGATAACGCCAGATAGATTTCCAAAGTGGTTGTACCATTTTACATTCCCACCAGCAGTGTATGAGAGTTCCAATCTCTCCGCAGCCTCTCCAACATTTATTATTTTGTGTTTTTTGGATTAATGCCAGCCTTGCTGGTGTGAGATGGAATCTCATCGTAGTTTTAATTTGCATTTCTCTAATGGCTAATGATCGAGAGCATTTTCTCATGTATCTGTTGGCTGCCTGAATATCTTCTTTAGAGAAATGTGTGTTCATATCCTTTGCCCACTTCTTGATTGGGTTGTTTGTCTTTTTGTGGTTGAGTTTTGACAGAATCATGTAGATTTTAGAGATCAGGCGCTGGTCGGAGATGTCATAGCTGAAAATTCTTTCCCAATCTGTAGGTGGTCTTTTTACTCTTTTGGTGAAGTCTTTAGATGAGCATAGGTGTTTGATTTTTAGGAGCTCCCAGTTATCGGGTTTCTCTTCATCATTTTTGGTAATGTTTTGTATTCTGTTTATACCTTGTATTAGGGCTCCTAGGGTTGTCCCAATTTTTTCTTCCATGATCTTTATCGTTTTAGTCTTTATGTTTAGGTCTTTGATCCACTTGGAGTTAGTTTTTGTGCATGGTGTGAGGTATGGGTCCTGTTTCATTTTTTTGCAAATGGATATCCAGTTATGCCAGCATCATTTGTTAAAAAGGCTGTCTTTTCCCCAGTTAATTGACACTGGTCCTTTGTCAAATATCAGCTGCTCATACGTGGATGGATCTATGTCTGGGTTCTCAATTCTGTTCCATTGGTCTATGTGTCTGTTGTTGTACCAATACCAGGCTGTTTTGACTACTGTGGCTGTATAATAGGTTCTGAAGTCAGGTAAGGTGAGGCCTCCCACTTTCTTCTTCTTTTTCAGTAGTGCTTTGCTTATCCGGGGCTTCTTTCCCTTCCATATGAAATTGGTGATTTGTTTCTCTATCCCCTTAAAATATGACATTGGAATTTGGATCGGAAGTGCGTTAAATGTATAGATGGCTTTTGGTAGAATAGACATTTTTACTATGTTAAGTCTTCCTATCCATGAGCAAGGTATGTTTTTCCACTTAAGTATGTCCTTTTGAATTTCTTGTAGTAGAGCTTTGTAGTTTTCTTTGTATAGGTCTTTTACATCCTTGGTAAGATTTATTCCTAAGTATCTTATCTTCTTGGGGGCTACCGTGAATGGTATTGATTTGGTTATTTCCTCTTCGGTGTTCTTTTTGTTGATGTAGAGGAATCCAAGTGATTTTTGTATGTTTATTTTATAACCTGAGACTCTGCCAAACTCTTCGATTAGTTTCAGTAGTTTTCTGGAGGATTCCTTAGGGTTTTCTGTGTATATAATCATGTCATCTGCAAATAGTGATAACTTTACTTCTTCCTTGCCAATCCGGATACCTTTTATTTCTTTGTCTAGCCTGATTGCCCTGGCTAAGACTTCCAACACGATGTTGAATAAGAGCGGTGATAAAGGGCATCCTTGTCTGGTTCCCGTTCTCAAGGGAAATGCTTTCAGGTTCTCTCCATTTAGAGTGATATTGGCTGTTGGCTTTGCATAGATGCCCTTTATTATGTTGAGGAATTTTCCTTCAATTCCTATTTTGGTAAGAGTTTTTATCATAAATGGGTGTTGGACTTTGTCAAATGCCTTTTCTGCATCAATTGATAAGATCATGTGGTTTTTGTCTTTTGTTTTATTTATGTGATGGATTACATTAATGGTTTTTCTGATATTAAACCAGCCTTGCATACCTGGTATAAATCCCACTTGATCAGGGTGAATTATTTTTTTGATGTGTTGTTGGATTCTATTGGCTAGAATTTTGTTGAGGATTTTTGCATCAATGTTCATGAGGGATATAGGTCTATAATTTTCTTTTTTTGTAATGTCTTTACCTGGTTTTGGTATCAGGGAGATGGTGGCTTCATAGAATGAGTTGGGTAGTATTCCGTCATTTTCTATGCTTTGGAATACCTTTAGTAGTAGTGGTGTTAACTCTTCTCTGAAAATTTGGTAGAACTCTGCAGTGAAGCCGTCCGGGCCAGGACTTTTTTTTGTTGGGAGTTTTTTGATTACCATTTCAATCTCTTTTTTTGTTATGGGTCTATTTAGTTGTTCTGCTTCTGAATGTGTTAGTTTAGGTAGGTAGTGTTTTTCAAGGAATTCATCCATTTCTTCTAGGTTTTCAAATTTGTTAGAGTACAATTTTTCATAATAATCTGAAATGATTCTTTTAATTTCATTTGGTTCTGTTGTGATGTGGTCCTTCTCATTTCTTATTCGGGTTATTTGTTTCCTTTCCTGTATTTCTTTAGTCAGTCTAGCCAATGGTTTATCAATTTTGTTAATTTTTTCAAAGAACCAGCTTTTGGCTTTGTTAATTCTTTCAATTGTTTTTCTGTTTTCTAATTCATTTAGTTCAGCTCTAATTTTTATTATTTGTTTTCTTCTGGTGCCTGATGGATTCTTTTGTTGCTCACTTTCTATTTGTTCAAGTTGTAGGGACAGTTCTCTGATTTTGGCTCTTTCTTCTTTTTGTATGTGTGCATTTATTGATATAAATTGACCTCTGAGCACTGCTTTTGCTGTGTCCCAGAGGTTTTGATAGGAAGTATTTTCATTCTCGTTGCTGTCTATGAATTTCCTTATTCCCTCCTTGATGTCTTCTATAACCCAGTCTTTTTTCAGGAGGGTATTGTTCATTTTCCAAGTATTTGATTTCTTTTCCCTCGTTCTTCTGTTATTGATCTCTAGTTTTATTGCCTTGTGGTCTGAGAAGATGCTTTGTAATATTTCGATGTTTTGGACTCTGCAAAGGTTTGTTTTATGACCTAATATGTGGTCTATTCTAGAGAATGTTCCATGTGCGCTAGAAAAAAAGTATACTTTGCAGCAGTTGGGTGGAGAGTTCTGTATAAGTCAATGAGGTCAAGTTGGTTGATTGTTGTAATTAGATCTTCCGTGTCTCTGTTGAGCTTCTTACTGGATGTCCTGTCCTTCTCCGAAAGGGGTGTGTTGAAGTCTCCTACTATAATTGTGGAGGTATCTATCTCGCTTTTCAGTTCTGTTAAAATTTGATTTATATATCTTGCAGCCCTGTCATTGGGTGCGTAAATATTTAATATGGTTATGTCTTCCTGATCAATTGTCCCTTTTATCATTATATAGTGTCCTTCTTTATCCTTTGTGGTGGATTTAAGTCTAAAGTCTATTTTGTCAGAAATTAATATTGCTACTCCTCTTCTTTTTTGCTTATTGTTTGCTTGATATACTTTTTTCCATCCTTTGAGTTTTAGTTTGTTTGTGTCTCTAAGTCTAAGGTGTGTCTCTTGTAGGCAGCATATAGATGGATCGTGTTTCTTTATCCAGTCTGTGACTCTCTGTCTCTTTATTGGTGCATTTAGTCCATTTACATTCAGGGTAATTATAGATAAATAAGTTTTTAGTGCTGTCATTTTGATGCCTTTTTATGTGTGTTGTTGACAATTTCATTTTTCCACATACTTTTTTGTGCTGAGGCGTTTTTCTTAGTAAATTGTGAGATCCTCACTTTCATAGTGTTTGACTTTATGTTAGTTGAGTCGTTACGTTTTTCTTGGTTTTTGTCTTGAGTTATAGAGTTGTTATACCTTTTTGTGGTTACCTCATTATATACCCCTATTTTTCTAAGTAAAAACCTAACTTGTATTGTTCTATATCGCCTTGTATCACTCTCCATATGGCAGTTCAATGCCTCCTGTATTTAGTCCCTCTTTTTGATTATTGTGATCTTTTACCTATTGACTTCCATGATTCCCTATTATGTGTATTTTTTTTTTAATTAATCTTAATTTGTTTGTTTTTGTGATTTCCCTATTTGAGTTGATATCAGGACGTTCTGTTTTGTGACCTTGTGTTGTGCTGATATCTGATATTATTGGTTCTCTGACCAAACAATATCCTTTAGTATTTCTTGTAGCTTTGGTTTGGTTTTTGCAAATTCTCTAAACTTGTGTTTGTCTGTAAATATCTTAATTTCGCCTTCATATTTCAGAGAGAGTTTTGCTGGATATATGATCCTTGGTTGGCAGTTTTTCTCCTTCAGTGTTCTGTATATGTCGTCCCATTCCCTTCTTGCCTGCATGGTTTCTGCTGAGTAGTCAGAACATATTCTTATTGATTCTCCCTTGAAGGAAACCTTTCTTTTCTCCCTGGCTGCTTTTAAAATTTTCTGTTTATCTTTGGTTTTGGTGAGTTTGATGATAATATGTCTTGGTGTTTTTCTTTTTGGATCAATCTTAAATGGGGTTCGATGAGCATCTTGGATAGATATCCTTTCGTCTTTCATGATGTCAGGGAAGTTTTCTGTCAGAAGTTCTTCAACTATTTTCTCTGTGTTTTCTGTCCCCCCTCCCTGTTCTGGAACTCCAATCACCCGCAGGTTATCCTTCTTGATAGAGTCCCACATAATTCTTAGGGTTTCTTCATTTATTTTATTTCTTTTCTCTGATTTTTTTTCAGCTATGTTGGTGTTGATTCCCTGGTCCTCCAGATGTCCCAGTCTGCATTCTAATTGCTCGAGTCTGCTCCTCTGACTTCCTAGTGTGTTGTCTAATTCTGTTATTTTATTGTTAATCTTTTGGATTTCTACATGTTGTCTCTCTATGGATTCTTGCAACTTATTAATTTTTCCAGTATGTTCTTGAATAATCTTTTTGAGTTCTTCAACAGTTTTATCAGTGTGTTCCTTGGCTTTTTCTGCAGATATCCTAATTTCATTTGTGATATCATTAAGCATTCTGTAAATTAGTTTTTTATATTCTGTATCTGATAGTTCCAAAATTGTATCTTCATTTGGGAAAGATTTTGATTCTTTTGTTTGGGGAGTTGGAGAAGCTGTCACGGTCTGCTTCTTTAAGTGGTTTGATATGGATTGTTGTCTCCGAGCCATCACTGGGAAACTAGTTTTTCCAGAAAATCCGCTAAAAAAAAAACTGCAGTCAGATCCCTATCAGAGTTCTCCCTCTGGCTCAGGCTATTCAGATGTTAATGAAGCCGCCTGGGGAGGGTGGGGGAGGGAACAGAGAGATAGGAGAGTAGCACCTCAGAATATAGCCAGAGTTGCTTGTCTTGCTTGGAATGACTATTATATCTGAGATTCCTGCGGGCGCGTCGCCTATGTGTGCTGTCTGTGTGGAGATTGCCCCCGGGGGGTCTGGCCCTCTGGAGTCACGGTCAGATCCTCCGCTTCCAGCCCCACGCCCAGCGTCAAGGCTCCCCTACTGGGACGGTGCACTCTCGACTCCAAAATCAGTCGCTGCCTCCCGGGGACTTCTCGTCCCTCCAGCCGCGTGGCCGTGCCGCCCCCGTGAACCAGGTGGGCCCCCTCCCGGGGTTAGTTCAGATGGGTGGAGTAGCTCCCCGTGCTTGGGCCGCGACCGAGTGTCCCGGCTGGAACGCTGTTCTCCCCGCTCCAATACCAGTCGCTGCCTCCCGGGGACTTCTCCTACCGGCTGCGTCCCACGCCGCCCGCGCGACCCGGATGGTCACCTTCCCGGGGTTAGTTCAGGGGGTGGAGCAACTCTCCGTGTTTATGGCGTACCTGCGTGCAGTCCAAATCCCTGTGGGACGGTTCCCCGGCTCGGATGCTGCTCTTTCTGCTCCAAGATCAGTCACTGCCTCCCGGGGACTTCTCCTAACGGCTGCGTCCCACGCCGCCCGTGGAACAGGCTAGTCCCCCTCCCGGGGTTAGTTCAGGGGGGTGGAGCAGGTCTCTGTGCTTGTGCCGTACCTGACTGGTATGCTGGCTCCAGGCTCTGGAAACAATCGCTGCTTCCCCGTATTATTTCTTTCTCCGTCTCTAAATCTGTGTTTGTTGTTCAGGGTTCGTAGATTGTTATGTATGTGATCGATTCACTTGTTTTTCCGTGTCTTTGTTGTAAGAGGGATCCGAGGTAGCGTCTGCCTAGTCCGCCATCTTGGCTCCGCCTCCGTGTAATTGACATTTTAATTAACCAAATTGTTTTTCCAAAAATCATTAAACAAATATCTTACACATGGAGATACCAAGGAAAGCTAGTGTATCTCTTTCTCAAAAAAAAAAAAAAAGGTATATTCAATAATAAATTGCTACTCAGGACATGTGTCTGAAAGTTTACTCCATTATTACAAGACCCTTTCAAGAGATCTCCACTGTGTTCGGTCTCTTCCCTTTTCAGAATTCTTTTCGGTTACTTCTATATAATGTGATTTCAGCACAGTATCTATTTTCAGAAGTTTAATACCAAATAATTGTCTAGAGAAGACAGTTCAAATCTTCTCACAGTTATTTTCCCATATAATTTTTCATCCTGATTCCAGCCTTCCCTAAACAGACCCTCCTCCTCTATTGACATTGCAGGTTCATTGAGCAAATCATGACCTTGCACTTTTTCCTGGTTTATCATTTTTCTTGCTTCCTCCATTTTCTGTGTTAAAGTTCACATGATCCTTGTTCCCAGTACTCTTGGTTAAAAAAAAACTTCTACTCTTCCTTTAAATTTCAGGTTAAATGTAAACCATTTATTTATGAAACATTTATTAATAATTATTATGTGGATGACATAGTGATAAATGTTTAAGATATATACAGGCTGACTTAATCATCCAAAAGCTCAGAGTGTACTAGAGGAGACAGAGAAGCAAACTCAAATCCCAATAAAGTGTGGTAAAAGTCTATAAAAATTCTGTAATGTAAAAATGCAAGAGTGGGTTGAAGAAACTGAAAAAGAAATAAATAATTTGTCTGGGGCATAATAGAAGACTTCCTAGAGAAGATTTTCCAGCTACTGCAAGTAGCTTCTAGGAGGAATATATACACTGTATGCCTTTTTCCTTTTACAGTTTTCGCTGTGGTTTCTTCTATGACTTCAAGGAGAATTTGTTAGTCTTCTGTATACCATAGTCTATTATGTATTTAATTCAATATTTAAGCATCCAGTTTTAACAATTGCTGCTAGATTATAACCAAACCTTTAAAGGGACCTTTTCTTAACCATATTTTTGTCACCAGTGCCTAGGATAGAGAAACCAAACATCAAATATGCATATGAGTAAATATTTACTGAGCTTGACTCTGGGTTAGTTGTGAGAATAATGACCAAAAGTAATACTTGATTCAAATAAGTCATTTTCTATTTAGAACTTAACCTTCCTGTCTTTCCTTATCCCAAAGCCAAATTAAAACCCCACAGCCCATTGATATAGAGTCAATTCTGATTCACAGCCACCTGTAGGGCAGAGTAGAACTGCCCCATAAGGATTCCAATGGATTCTAAGGCTGTAATCTTTATGGAAGCAGACTGCCACATCTTGCTCCTGCTGGTGGGTTTGAGCCATAGATCTTTTAGTTAGCAGCTGTATACTAACCACTGTGCTATCAGGTCTCCTTAAATCCAAATTAAGCAATTGAAATTGATAAAACAAACAATCATCTCCAATAATACTTACTTTGTTGTTGAAACTTCCTTCCTTTAGTTATTTTTATTGTGGTGCAACAGAGTTTCCACAGTCCTTTTTACCTGTGGTATATTGGCCCAGATTAAAATATAGTTTAGAGTTACATTACTGGAGGACTTTTGATCCTACTCCCAGATCCAAAAGGAATTGATAAATTAAGTACTAGCAATTCTCAAAACTGTTAAAAATTATCTGTTTATTGGGGACAGGGTTCAATTAGGAAGTGTACGTTTCTCTTTTTATCCTACACTTTTCAACCTTAGACCCTCTATGGGATAGTTTGTATCTGCTTGTTTTAATATGAATGCAGTAGCTGGAGAATAATAATAACTGACTATCTAGACTGGTTTGAACATCCTAGGATCTAATTTCTGTCTTTTGGTGAAAGTCCTGGGAGTCTCGTAAAATTTCAATCAGCAAAAGTTTTCAGTTGTTCTTGTTTTATTGTTTTGATTTTCTATACAATGTTAAAGAAAGAAAGCAGGGGTGAATTGGAAATCAAGTGGAATCCCACTTACTAACAGTGGTAGAAATCCATCATGCTTCCTTCCTTTCATATTCATCCCTATTTCCAGCTAATCCAAAAAGAACAAATCAAACCCATAGCCTTTGAGTTGATTCCAACTCATAGTGACCCTATAGGACGAAGTAGAACTGCCCCATAGGATTTCCAAGGAGTGACTGGTAGATCCAAACTACAGACCTTTTGGTTTGCAGCCATGGCTCTTCACCACTGTGCTACTGGTCAACAGTTCCAGCTAACTAGTTAGGGTGCACATGTCCTGTCCTTCTCTTGCTCTTGGGTTTCTATAATCTAGTGGTCAGAGCTAGAAAACAAGCACCATGTTCTAGCACCTGCATGTCCCACCATGAGCAAGAATACAACTATTATTGAGGCAAAACAGAATCTGGGTCCATGTGCTCAGGATTTATTGAACAGGGCGAATCCTCGTTTGGAGTAGTCTCAGCCTGCCAGACCAGACAGTAACCCTTAGAAGTATTCAGAGATGATTAGCCAGAGGAAATTTAGGTTGTCTCCTTTCCCTTACCCTCCTCACCACTCCACAGGGGGGTTGAGTAACAGTACAATTTTCTCACACAAAGTCTCATATTAATCAAGGCCAAAGGGGATAGGCTGAGTCAATCTTTGGAATAAAATGGAAAGACGTAGACAAGCTTCTAGTTTTTGTTTCTTCATCAGCCTTAGTCATTCCTTTCCCCCTCTGTTGGCCTTTGATTTCCTTTCAAACCTCATGGGACTCCTGAATTGGGTATTTCTCCCTCTTACACTCATTAACTTTGTTTTATGTGATTTCTCTTACTGTTTTAAATATGTCTAGCTCTAAGGACTACATCCTACAAGTGAGCTGTCATTAGAGGAATATGGGCAAGAAGATTGATCAGTCCAGGGATAAATTAAAGGGATCAAAGCAATTTTAAAATAGAGGCTGACATAGTATCTCCTTTGCATTTATTTACCCAGGGGGTAATAAAACAGTCCCTGACAAGAATGAATTTCCAGTGGCAGATGGATATCAACTGGGGTAGATGGAATTACCATGTCACTTCATGAAGATTTCTTCATAAGACATTTTCATTTAGGGAACTCACACGGTGATGCATAGTTTTATTTCCACAGTGTTACATATGGAGCTCTGGTGGTACAGTGGTTAGGATCTCAGCTGCTAACCAAAAGGTTGGCAGTTTGAATCCACCAGACGTTCCTTGGAAACCCTATGGGGCAGTTCCACTCTGTCCTATAGGTTTGCTGTGTGTCGGAATTGACTCTATGGCACCAGGTTTGGTTTTTTCGATTTGGTTAATGTTATGTATAACTCTGAAGAGCGTACCTTCCTAATTTATAAATTTGGGTATGACCTCTCTGATGCCTTTTTCACCTTTTAGAATTACACTGATAATAATACTGGCTCAAATATTTTTATACTACTTATTTACTATAATATTAGATTGTTTTGCTGGCCCTAATTTTCTTTAATTTTCTTGCCTTTGAATAGAGTCACAGTTTACTGTAGTCTACTGGTTAGTTTGATGAAACATCCGACTTTCAATTCTAAATTATAGTTTAGGGTCTAGTTGTCCAGTTCAAGAAGCACTGTTCAACACCCAAATAATAACAATAATAACACAGAAATGTCTTATAAAAGATATTATAAAGAATTTAGTTGTTTTTAAGCATCAGGTATAAATATCATATCTTCCTTACTCTTTCCCCCATTTTCTCACTCATTCACATTCTCCTGAACCTTTTTCCTCTCAATGCCCCCAAATTCTCCCTTTCTACCCAAATACACTTAACTTTCTTTTCTCTACTCTGTTCCCTAGTCCTTTATTTTATAAAATCTCCTACTTTCCCCCTCATTTCTGCTTATTTTAAAATTCTAATTCATAAGAACGTGAGAATTAATATATAAGGTACTCATTACACTCAGGGATCCAGGAACACTGAGAATACTTTTATATTATTATACCTATGAGCCCACTCATGATATATCATGATATATCTTTGAACCATAATGACTAAGTGTGCGGGGTTTGATACTTGACATACTTGAGTTTGAGGCCTGCCTGGCTCTGTCACTGATGAGTTATATCAACATGTTCAAGTTACCTTGTTCAAGTTACTTAGGTTCTTTCAACTGCCCAATATTGAGGTAATAGTATAGTCCTCACAGGGCTACTAAAAACAAAACCTCACACACTCTATGTATCTCATTTCATTCTCACATCATTAGTCCCCCTGATTTGTGCTAATTTTTAGATTCCGATTTTCAGATTATGGGGATTAATAGATGAGGAACATATATATATATATGACATAACACATTCCAAATGCAGACTGCAGTTCCTGTGGCAGTGTAAGCACTCAAGAATTGCTAGATGATATAATAATAAAACAATAATTATTATTTAAATATCATACTACTACTAATAGTAATTATTATTAGAGGAGGTACTGTCAATAATGCTGTTGAAAAGCAACTATAAATATCAGCACAGTGAATGAATATACATTTATTCTTCCCATGAGTCTATGGTTCATTTGGGTTGTTCTATTCATTTAAACAAGATTCAACAGGGTTGACTTGTAGGTTTATGATTAGCTCTGCATCAGGTAGAAAGTACAGCTGACCTTGATTGGGTCCTTTCCACATCTATGGCCATGACTGAAAGACCTGGGCCAAATCCTCCCTGCTCCTGCATCTTATCCTTTAACCTTCTCGCCTTGGTATGTTTTCAAAGTAAAGGCAGAGATGCAAGAAAGTGAACACATATGCAAGTCTTCATGAGCCCAAGAGTTGGAACTAGTTCACTTCCATTTTCACCATATTCTATCCACCAAAACAATTTACTTTGTTGACCAAGATTTAAAAGAAGAAAATATATTGCTTCTCTGAATGGGCATTAGATAGGGCCATTAATGCAATCACTATCACAGGTAGGTAGTACTGCTTATCAATGAAAAAATATTTTATTAAAATACACATGCATTTTCTCATCTACTCTCACAAGAACTATATTTAAAAAAAAATCCAAACCCATTGCCATGAAATCGATTCTGACTCATGGTGACACATATGTTATAGTGTAGAACTGCTCCATAGGGTTTTCTTGATTGTAACCTTTATAGTAGCAGATAACGAGGCCTAAGAAAGGCCATAGAAGAACTATGGTACCACTGGGTGGGTTCGAACTGCCAATCTTTAGGTTAGTAATTGAGTACAAACTGTGCCACCCAGGAAGCTAAGGTACATATAATGCTGAATTTAGTGGTGATTTAAAAGAAACAAGCAAACAAAAAATTTAATAAAAAAGCAAAATATCAAGAAGGGTTTGCCAAACTTTCTCAAAGTTCATTTTTAGTAAATGGTGGAATTTCATCTACACTCTCCAAATCTCTTCATGTAAATGTCATGTGCATTCTGTTACTTGATGTCATCTTTCAGATCATAGCATAATGTATGTATAAGCAATTTGAATTATAAGGTGGTAATGATGATACAATATAATCATATATTCTGATGAACTCTCTGAAGATAAAAATAAATACTTAAATAATTTGGAATCTCTACAGAATAGATATAAACGACATGAAGTACTTATTGGTGAAGATCAAACACTACAGCCTTGAGTATGTATTACACCTCAACATAAAGAAAATAAAAATCCTGACAACTGGGCCAATAAGCAACATTTTGAAAAATGGATAAAACATTGATGTTGTCAAGGATATTTTACTTGGATCAACAATCACTGCCCATGGAAGCAGTATTCAAGAAATCAAATGACATATTACATTGGACAAATATGCTGTAAAAGACCTCTTCAAAATGTTAAAAAGCAAAGATGTCACTTTGAGGGCTAAAGTGTGTCTCGCCCAAGCCATGGTATTTTCAGTTGACTTGTATGTACACAAATCTTGGCAAAGAATAAGGAAAATTGAAGAAGAATTGACACCTTTGAATTATGGTGTTGGCCAATAATATTAAATATACCTTGGACTGCCAGAAGAATGAACGAACCTGTCTTGCAAGAAGTACAGAGAGAATGCTCCTTAGAAGCAAGGATGGCAAGACTTTGTCTCACATACTCTGGACTTGTTATCAGGAGGGAGCAGTCCTTGAACGACATCATGTTTGGTAAAGTAGAGGGTCATCGAAAAAGAAAAAGACCCTCAAAGAGACGGAGAGATACAGTGGCTGCAACTATGGGCTCAAATATAGCTAAAATTGTGAGGATGGCATGGGACCAGGCAGCATTTTCTGCTGTTGTACATAGGGTTGCAATGAGTTGGAACTGTCTGTATGGCACCTAACAACAACAACATAGAATAGATGTGAATATAAGGTATGTTTTATCCCTGAATCTCATCTAAAGGGTATATCCTTACATCCTAGTTCTCCCAGGACAGTCTTAAGTTATAGCTGCTTTACACATAATTAACTTCCTCTTTAACTGCAAATAGAATCTTTTTTTTTTTTAATAATTTTAATTGTGCTTTAAGTGAAAGTTTACAAATCCAGTCAGTCTCTCACACAAAAACCCATATACATCTTGCTACACACTCCCGATTACTCTTCCCCTTATGAGACAGCCCGCTCTCTCCCTCCACTCTCTCTTTTCCTGTCCATTTCGCCAGCTTCTAACCCCCTCCACCCTCTCATCTCCCCCTCCAGGCAGGAGATACCAACCTAGTCTCAAGTGTCCACCTGATCCAAGAAGCTCACTCCTCACCAGCATCCCTCTCCAACCCATTGTCCAATCCATGTCTGAAGAGTTGGCTTCGGGAATGGTGCCTGTCCTGGGCCAACAGAAGGTCTGGGGGCCATGACCACTGGGGTCCTTCCAGTCTCAGTCAGACCATTAAGTCTGGTCTTATGAGAATTTGGGGTCTGCATCCCACTGCTCTCCTGCTTCCTCAGGGGCTCTCTGTTGTGCTCCCTGTCAGGGCAGTCATCGGTTGTAGCCAGGTACCATCTAGTTCTTCTGGTCTCAGGATGATGTAGTCTCTGGTTCATGTGGCCCTTTCTGTCTCTTGGGCTCGTAATCACCTTGTGTCCTTGGTATTCTTCATTCTCCTTTGATCCAGGTGGTTTGAGACCAATTGATACATCTTAGATGGCTGCTTGCTAGCGTTTAAGACCCCAGATGTCACTCTTCAAAGTGGGATACAGAATGTTTTCTTAATAGATTTTATTATGCCAATTGACTTAGATGTCCCCTGAAACCATGGTCCCCAGGCCCCTGCCCCTGCTACACTGGCCTTTGAAGCAGTCAGTTTATTCAGGAAACTTCTTTGCTTTTGGTTTAGTCCAATTGTGCTGACCTCCCCTGTATTGTGTGCTGTCTTTCCCTTCACCTAAAGTAGTTCTCATCTACTACCTAATTAGTGAATACCCGTCTCCCACCCTCCCTCCCACCCCCGTCTCGTAACCACAAAAGAATGTTCTCTTCTCAGTTTAAACTTTTTCTCAAGTTCTTATAATAGTGGTCTTATACAATATTTGTCCTTTTGCAACTGACTAATTTCACTCAGCATAATGGCTTCCAGGTTCCTCCATGTTATGAAATGTTTCACAGATTCCTCACTGTTCTTTATCGATGCGTAGTATTCCATTGTGTGAATATACCATAATTTATTTATCCATTCATCCGTTGATGGGCACCTTGGTTGCTTCTATCTTTTTGCTATTGTAAACAGTCCTGCAATAAACATGGATGTGCATTTATCTGTTCGTAAGGCTCTCATTTCTCTAGGATATATTCCAAGGAGTGGGATTGCTGGATCATATGGTAGTTCTATTTCCAGCTTTTTAAGGAAGTGCCAAATCGATGTCCAAAGTGGTTGTACCATTGACATTTCCACCAGCAGTGTATAAGAGTTCCAATCTCTCTGCAGCCTCTCCAACATGTATTATTTTGTGTTGTTTGGATTAATGCCAGCCTTGTTGGAGTGAGAAGAAATCTCATTGTAGTTTTGATCTGCGTTTCTCTAATGGCTAATGATCATGAACATTTCCTCATATATCTGTTAGCTACCTGAATGTTTTCTTTAGTGAAGTGTCTATTCATATCTTTTGCCCATTTTTTAATTGTGTTATTTGTCTTTTTGCAGTTGAGTTTTTGCAGTATCATGTAGATTTTAGAGATCAGGGCTGATCAGAAGCATCATAGCTAAAAACTTTTTCCCAGTCCGTAGGTAGTCTTTTTACTCTTGGTGAAGTCTTTGGATGAGCATAAGTGTTTGATTTTTAGGAGCTCCCAGTTATCTAGTTTTTCTTCTACAGTCTTTATAATGTTTTGTATGCTGTTTATGCCATGTATTAGGGCTCCTAACATTGTCCCTATTTTTTCCTCCATGATCTTTATTGTTTTAGATTTTATATTTATGTCTTTGATCCATTTTGAGTTAGTTTTTGTGCATGGAGTGAGGTGTGGGTCTTGTTTCATTTTTTTGCAGATGGATATCCAGTTATGCCAGCACCATTTGTTAAAAAGAGTGTCTTTTCCCCATTTAACTGTTTTGGGGACTTTGTCAAATATCCACTGCTCATATGTGGATGGATTTATGTCTGGATTCTCAATTCTGTTCCATTGGTCCATGTATCTGTTGTACCAGTACCAGGCTGTTTTGACTACTGTGGCAGTATAACAGTTTCTAAAATCAGGTAAAGTAAGGCCTCCCACTTTGTTCTTTTTCAGTAATGCCTTATTTATCCGGGGCCTCTTTCCCTTCCATATGAAATTGGTGATTTGTTTCTCCATCTCGTTAAATAATGTCCTTGAGATTTGGATCGGAATTGCATTAAATATATAGATCACTTTTGGTAGAATAGACATTTTTATAATGTTAAGTCTTCCTATCCACGAGCAAGGTATGTTATGTAAGTCTCTTTTGGTTTCTTGCAGAAGTGTACTGTAGTTTTCTCTAAAGTGTTTTACATCTCTGGTAAGATTTATTCCGAAGTATTTTATCTTCTTAGGGTTTTCTGTGTATAAGATCATGTCATCTGCAAATAGAGATATTTTTACTTTTTCCTTGCCAATCTGGATGCCCTTAATTTCTTCATCTAGCCTAATTGCTCTGGCTAGGACTTCCAGCACAATGGTGAATAAGAGCGGTGATAAAGCGCATCTTTGTCTGGTTCCTGATCTCGATGGGCATGTTTTCAGGCTCTCTCCATTTAGGATGATGTTGGCTGTTGGCTTTGTATAAATGCCCTTTATTATGCTGAGAAATTTTCCTTCTATTCCTATTTTGCGGAGAGTTTTTCTCATGAATGAGTGTTGAACTTTGTCAAATGCCTTTTCTGCATCAATTGGTAAAATCATGTGATTCTTGTCTTTTGTTTTATTTATGTGGTGGATTACATTAATTGTTTTTTTAACGTTGAACCATCCCTGCATACCTGGTATGAATCCCACTTGGTCATGGTGAATTATTTTTTTGATATGTTGTTGAATTCTATTGGCTAGAATATGGCTGAGGATTTTTGCATCTACATTCATGAGGGATATAAGTCTATACTTTTCTTTTCTTGTGGTGTCTTTACCTGGTTTTGGTATCAGGGATATGGTGGCTTCATAGAATGAGTTTGGTAGTATTCCATCCTTTTCTATGCTCTGAAAAAACTTTAGTAGTAGTGGTGTTAACTCTTCTCTGAAAGTTTTATAGAACTCTGCAGTGAAGCTGTCAGGCCAAGGGCTTTTTTTTTGTTGGGAGTTTTTTGATTACCTTTTCAATCTCTCCTTTTGTTATGGGTCTATTTAGTTGTTCTACCTCTGTGTTAGTTTAGGTAGGTAATGTGTTTCTAGGAATCCAAGCATTTCTTCTAGGTTTTCAAATTTGTTTGAGTATAGTTTTTCTTAGTAATCTGATATGATTCTAATTTCAGTTGGGTCTGTTGTAATATTGCCCATCTCATTTCTTATTTGGGTTATTTGCTTCCTCTCCCGTTTTCCTTTTGTCAGTTTGGCCAGGGGTTTATCAATTTTGTTGAGCTGATCAAAAAGCAGCTTTTGGTCTTGTTACTTCTTTCAATTGTTTTTCTGTTTTCTATTTCATTGAGTTCAGCTCCAATTTTTATTATTTGTTTTCTTCTGGTGCCTGTGGGTTTCTCTTGTTGCTCTCTTTCTATTTGTTCCAGTTATAAGGACAATTTTTTTGATTTTGGCCCTTTCTTCTTTTTGAATGTGTGCATTTATTGATATAAATTGGCCTCTGAGCACCGCTTTTGCTGTGTCCCAAAGGTTCTGATAGGAAGGGTTTTCATTCTCATTGGATTCTCTGAATTTCTTTATTCCATCCTTAATGTCTTCTATAATCCAGTCTTTTTGGAGCAGGGTATTGTTCAGTTTCCAAGTGTTTGATTTCTTTTTCCTGCTTTTTCTGTTATTGATTTCCACTTTTATGGCCTTATGGTCAGAAAAGATGCTTTGTAAAATTTCAATGTTTTGGATTCTGCTAAGACTTGCTTTATGACCTAATACATGTTCTATTCTAGAGAATGTTCCATGTGCAGGCTTGCTTTATGACCTAATATGTGGTGTATTCTAGAGAATGTTCCATGTGCATAAGAAAAGAAAGTATAGTTGGTTGTTGTTGGGTGGAATGTTCTCTATATGTCCATGAGGTCAGGTTGGTTGATTGTGGTATTTAGATCTTCCATGTCTTTATTGAGCTCCTTTCTGTTCTTCACCGAAAGTGGTGTGTTGAAGTCTCCTACTATTACTGTGGAGCTGTCTATCTCACTTTTCAACGCTGATAGAGTTTGTTTTATGTATCTTGCAGCCCTGTCATTGGGTGCATAAATATTTAATATGGTTATATCTTCTTGGTGTATTGTCCCTTTAATCATTATATAGTGTCCTTCCTTATCCTTTCCGATGGATTTAACTTTAAAGTCTATTTTGTCAGAAATTAATATTGCCACTCCTGCTCTTTTTTGATTGTTGTTCGCTTGATATATTTTTTTTCCATTCTTTGAGTTTTAGTTTGTTTGTGTCTCTAAGTCTAAGGTGTGTCTCTTGTAGGCAGCATATAGACGGATCTTGTTTTTTTAATCCATTCTGCCACTCTCTGTCTCTTTATTGGTGCATTTAGTCCATTTACTTTCAGAGTAATTGCGGATAGGTATAAATTTAGTGCTATCATTTTAAAGTCTTTTTTTGTGTGCTGACAGTTTGTTTTTCCCTCTTGATTTTATGTGCTGAGTAGATTTTTCTTTATATATTGTCCTTTCCTTATCTTTGTTGTTGTTGATTTTGTTTCTGCTGAGTCTGTATTTTTCCCTTGTATTTTATTTTGACGAGTAGGATAGTTTGTCTCCTTTGTGGTTACCTTATTATTTACCCTTATTTTTCTAAATTTAAAACTAACTTTTATTGTTCGTATCGCTGTATCTTCCTCTCCACATGGAAGGTGTATGATTACATTTCTTAGTCCCTTTTTATTATTTTAGTGTCGTCTTCTTTTATATAATAACATCACCATTACCCTGTGTTGGGCTTTTTTTTAATCTTGCTTTGTTTTTTTGGATTTCCCTGTCTGGGTTGATTTCTGGTTGCTCTACCCAGTGTTCTAGTCTTGGGTTGATACCTGATATTATTGATTTTCTAACCAAAGAACTCCCTTTAATATTCCTTGCAGTTTTGGTTTGGTTTTTACGAATTCCCTCAACTTGTGTTTATCTGAATATGTCTTAATTTCACCTTTATATTTAAGAGACAGTTTTGATGGATATATGACTCTTGGCAGGCAATTTTTTCCTTCAGTGTTTTAAATATGTCATCCCATTGCCTTCTTGCCTGCATGGTTTCTGCCAAGTGGTCCGAGCTTATTCTTATTGGCTGTCCTTTGTAGGTGACTTTCCTTTTATCCTTCGCTGCTCTTATGATTATCTCTTTATCTTTGGTTTTGGCAAGCTTGATTATAATACGTCTTGGTGACTTTCTTTCAAGATACCTTATGTGGAGTTCAACGAGCATCTTGGATAGATACCTTCCCATCTTTCACAATATCAGGGAAGTTTTCTGCCAACAAATCTTCAACAATTTTCTCTTTATTTTCTGTTATCCCTCCCTGTTCTGGTACTCCAATCACTCATAGGTTATTTCTCTTGATAGAGTCCCACATTATTCTTAAGTTTTCTTCATTTTTTTAAATTCTTTTATCTGATTTTTCTAAAAATATATTAGTGCCAAGTGATTTATCTTCGAGTTCAGAAATTCTAGCTTATACTTGCTCAGTTCTGCTCCTCTGACTTTCTATTGAGTTATCTAATTCTGTAATTTTATTGTTAATCTTCTGAATTTCTGATTCCCGTCTGTCTACGGATTTTTCCAGCTTATTAAACTTTTCCTTGTGTTCCTGAATAATCTTTCTAATTTCTTCAGTTGCTTTATCTGTGTGTTCCTTGGCTTGTTCTGCGTATTGCCTCATTTCCTTCCTGATGTCTTGAAGGGTTCTGTATATTAAACTTTTATATGCTCCATCTGGTAATTCAGGAATGCACTAAAAGATCTCTGGGTTCTTTGTTTTGAGAGCCTGTTGATGTGGTCATGGCCTGTTTCTTTATGTGACTTGATATTGACTGTTGTCTCTGAGCCACCTATAAGTTATTGTATTAGTTTATGTTTGTTTACTGTGCCGTAGCTGCTTGCTTTGTTTTGTTTTGTTTTGGTATACCCCTATGGGTTGCTTGAGTGAGTTAGCTTGATTATTTTTGCCTTTGGAGCTCCGGTGTCCTGTCCCCAGCTGGCTAGAACTGTTATCAGGTATATCAGTCTAGGAATCCATTCAGTTTTCTTGTATGAATTCAGCTCAGGGTTCCAGGTAGCTGATATCAAATGTGTGGTACAGGCTCTGTCCTACAGTCTTAGAGGGGCAGGGGTGATTGGCATATCTACTGGTATCTGATTGCAGCAGGAGGTCACTTTCTGAACAAGGCAGGGGGCTGAGTACCGACCCACAAGTGTCTCTGAGGAAAACGTGTCTCTGTTCCCAGGAGCGTGCTGGTGGGTGGGTTCTGCAGAGGGCCCGTGGGCACCCAAAGATTTTGTTGTAAGGACTGGGAGGTACCATTTATCTTTGGACACCTGTTACGGGTGGCTGGGTGACCTGAATGGAGCTACCAGTCCTTAGGTCCCTGTTCAGGGTAGGTGAGGACCTTGTTTAATAGGTAAAGCAATGTCAAACTTCAAACACCCACCTCTCCACCACACAGCTGAAATGGTTGGAGTTTGCCAACAAGGGCCTATTCTCCTGAATTAGGCCCACACAGGTCCATGCAGAAGGGATAGGTGCTCAAGGTCCACGGATGGTTTATGCCTGAACAGGAACTGCTTCTGTCCTGAGCTCCCTGAGTTAATGGAGCTAGCAAATTATCTTTTCCCTCCAGTTGAAAATTTTTTCCTTCCCCAAGTCTGAGAGGATGGCTCCAGGTGCTCACCAGGGTCTGTCTCACGCCTAGGGATTCAGCCGCTGAAGCTGGCTTGGGGGTGGGGGGCAGTAAAATATATGCAAGTACTTAGCTTTTGCTGAGAGCACGCGGCTCTCCTCAGGTTCCGGAGGTGTGAGTGGGCTGTGTGGCTGGCTGCTTCTCCCCGAGGAAACTGTGGTGGAACGCTAGTGCCAGCCCGTCGCAGCAGCCTCTCCCGGAATGGTGCCTGAGGGCTCCCCACGATTCAGGTCCGGTAACTCCTCTCCATTTCTTAATGGCCTCTTCCTCCCCCTGCCCCAGTTCGTTGTCTAAGCTCGCCTTCGATGCTCAGGGCTCCCAGCTTGTCACAAATATACTCGTTTCACTTGTTTTATCGGGTCTTTGTTGTGAAGAAGGCTCGAGGGAAGTGTCTGTCTATTCCACCATCTTGGCTCCTCCTCCTGCAAATAGAATCTTAATTCGATGTTGAATTATATTATTCCCTCTTATATACAGAATTTTATTATTATAGTTTCAAAAATACTTTGTGGTATGAAAATTTCTTTTATTTTCTTTAAAACTGCACAAGAATGAGCTTCTAACTGTAGTTGTCTACCATTATCTAGGGATATGTTTGATTTAGCTTATTTCTGTTATGGAAAAGTAAAGTAACAACCAGGGCACTAATATACAGAGCCCTGGTGGTGCAGTGATTAAGTGATACATTTTGGTTGGCATTTCAAATCCACCAGCTGCTCCTTGGAAATCCTATGGGGCCATTCTACTCTGTCGTTTAGGGTCACTATGTGTCAGAATCGAGTTGATTGCAACAGGTTTAATAGCCAAATGTGATTATATTTTTAAATTTTTATTCTTAATAATCATGAGAATTTTGTCTGAATTACAAAATGTTTGTTTTTCTCTCAGTTTAGTTTTAGATATGGATATTTAGGAAGTCAAACCGAACTCCTTCTCAAACTGTATTATATTAGTAACTGCTGTTGCCTTATTTAACAAGCTTTTGGTATGAAAATTGGTGCATGCTTTTTATTTCCTCTAAGAAAGAATTTATTTTTGTGTATGAGGTTGGAAAAAATTAATAATATTAATCAGGTAGGGTCTTTCTATACCCCACATTCCATGTTTTTTGTGACTGTTCATTAATGACTTTTAAATGAGTTTAACCTGATTTGATGTGAGAAAAAGATAACTTACTTCTAAATAAAATCGTTAAAAAGAGTGTCTCTCTCTCTTTTTTTTTTTTTTTTTTTATCATTTCTATCATCTTGCTCATCTTGTGTGGCCCTCACAAGCTGGACAGTATGTTTTGTTTCTTCATCCTACGTATTTTATTTCTCATTTGCCTCTGATTGCATGTTAGGTTTTAGTTAAATCTTCATGATGATGGATTTGAGTGATGTATTCACTAGCTTGGTGTACATATTAAGGAAAAACCATTTCTCCTTTGCTCTTACTCTCAGAGCAATTTCACCTCACATTGCTGAATTCCAATGAGCACAATTTTGCAATAAATCTTTCCTGGTTTCTGAATATTGCCTCAGGCATAAGATTCCATTGAAATACTACTTAATTTAGGTTGCACTTCAGAAAGTAAAAGATTTCAATGTCAATTCTCTGCAAATTATTTATACCAATTTTGTGTAAATAATGGAAATGCCCATCATACCTTGATTTGACTAGTCTTTCAGTAGGGACTCTTTAAGCTTTCATAAAACTATGTTGTTCTGAATGGATATATGTACAGTGTTTTAAACTTGATTTTTTTTTAATATAAAGACTGCTAATATAAGTCATTTATCTATGAAAGAACTATGGAGAAACACTTAGGTGTTTGGAATTTCGATTATAAAGTATAATTGGGGTAAATATTATGCTAACAAATGTTACTAAACTATTAAAATGTTTAATATTTCTTTTAAAACTTCCTTTTATTCAGCCATACTTATCTGCTGCTTTATAGCCTGTTTTGGCTGGGATGGGGTGAGTAAAATTTTATGGATACAATCAAGGTATCTCAAGTTTTAAACATTTAAATATGTCACCTCCTGAAGGCTTTAAAGTCAAATTAAGTTTTAGATTTTTGGATTTTAGTACTGCAAATATTTTGAAATTGTGTAATAAATAGTGTGTGCCGTTCAAAACCATATATTTTGCAATAGCAGATTGAGCATGCCAACCAGAATCCAACTGCTTAAAATGAGGAATAACACTTATATTCACAGCAATTTTTTCTTTCAGTATTTTCAAGTGTTTGAAAGTCAGGATTTTAATGCATGGTAGAATTATTAGCTCCAAGAAAGGAAAATAAACAGAAGCACCAATTACGTAAAATTTTGTGTATAATAGATACTAATACCTTGTAAAAATTTTATGATTGAAAAATAATATTTCAATATAATTTTTGCTAGTTCCTGGAAAAGCTTGCTTCTCATATTTAATATAATTCTGTAAGTTAATCGAGAAATGCTTATGTTTTACTAAGGTTGAGTACATGTGTAGTTAAATAAATGCAAGATTTTAATGCACCAAATAATTACATTATTATAGATATGCTTCATGGAACGTGGGACCAATGTGGCCCCTTACATTAGTCACCTCCCTGATGACGTTTTTTTATAAAGTTATTGCCTCCCTGGAAACAGTCTGTGATTCACTTCTTGGGCCACAGAACCGATACGTACTGCATTTGCAATGTACTTTATGAAACATGGGACTGAGATGGCCCACTTGCAATTGGCATCCATTTTTTCTAATAAAAAAAAAAAATAGTACCAGCAAACAGTGATTCAGTATCCACTCCGTTAGTGAAGAAATTCAAAAAAAAAAAAAAAATTGCATCACTAAAAATTTCCAAAAAAAAAAAAAAATTTCAGTTTAAAGGGTTAATTGATGAGAATTAACTGTGTGAACATTGTTAAGCTTTGACACTATTTGTTATTTGTATTTTTTTCTCCTGTTAATTATCTTCTCTTATTTTTTTTTAATCTTATCTTTTTTGTGTGTGTGTGGTGGACTTTTATGTTACAGTCTCACACAGCTTCCTGCGTCATTTAATATTTTCCCAGGTAAATTTTTTTTTTAATTGACATTTCTTTAGATAGACTTTTCTAATTCTTATTGTCTTATGGTAATTTTAAACGAACATGAATATTTTGGGCACAGAAATAAATTCATGGAGTTCACTGGTAATTTAGCCCATCACAGTAGGTATATAATGTTAAAAAAAAAAGTTTGAGGATTTGTATATATATATATATATATATTTAGAGAGAGAGAAAATTCTAACACAGAAGTCTTCAGGGGTATTATATTTAAATGAGCACATAGGAGTTTTCCCTTTGTTAGGTTATATTTTGTTATTATTTCTGATAGTTATGCTTGCCAGAGATAAAAATGCACAGCTCTAAGAAAATACAAAGAACTTGTAACAACAGTATAGGACGCAGCAGCACAGCTATTGGGTCCTGAAATAAACTCGCCACTATGCAAGTGGGCTGAGCTAATAAGAGGTTAAAACTATCCTGCCATGATTAAAATACATATATATATATATATATATATATGTAATTAAAAAATATGTTATGAGCACACAGACCCAGGGAACAACATACAGGACATTATGAAATACACTTTTTCAGATGATCCAAAAGTTTTTCAATTGTGGTTAAAGGATAAAGGGACAGATGCTTACATCGTCCATGAAGGTGTAATACTGAGGGCAAACGCTCTTGTCTGTTGCTCATGATTTCTCCAATAACACTAAGAGGCTTGATCTACTCATGCATTTGTTAATGCCTCTGCCCTGCTAGTGCCCCTGCTTCAGGCAATTTCTTTATAGTGTTGAATGTTGGAATTATCCTATTCTGTATTTCTTCTGGAGTAATACTCAAAGTCTCTTTCCTCCAAAGAGTCCTTTAAACCACTCTCATTTAATGTAACCTCAGGTTTATACCACGTAATTTGTAATTTTTCTATCACATTACAATCTTCCCTATAATAGAATTACTGATTGGGTATGTCTGTTTTCGTCATTGCTTTCCATAAGGCTTAATTTAATTGTGCTCACGCAGAACTTTCACATACATACAGAGAAATAGGATAAGGAGATACTTTTTGGGTTGTTGTTAAGTGCAGTTGAGTCGATTCCAACTCACAGCAACCCCACAGGATAGAGCAGAACTGACCCATAGGGTTTCCAAGGAGTGGCTGGTACATTTGGACTGCTGACCTTTTGGTTAGCAGTGAAAATCTTAACTACCGCGCTGGGTTTAAAATGTGAAAAAGTACGCAGCAGGGTTGTATCATTTCTCATTACTTATTAAAACCGTATGCTGAAAAAATGATATGGAAAGCTGAGCAATATAAAGAAGAATGTGGCATCAGGATGAGAAGGGTACTCATTAAAATTTTGGTATATGCAGGTAACATGATTTTGCTTGTTGAAAGTGAAGATATCTTAAAGCACTTACTGATGAAAATAAAAGACTACAGCCTTCAATATGGATTATACCTGAACATAGAGAAAATGAAAATCATCACAACTGAACCAATGTTATCATGATGGAGAAGAAATTGAAGTTATTGAGGATTTCTTTCTACTTGGATCAACATTCAGTGCTCATGGAACAGGACCAGATTACCCAATAAGCAATGTATGCAGTTTTACTTGTGAGTACTTTCAAAGATGTGGTGAAACCCATGTGAAATTGTTCACTACAGATTAGTGAGCAAACACAAGTAAGCCAGTGTCTACCTTGCTTAATGTAAGCTGGTGCATACCTTGCTTACTGGTTAATCCGTCCCTGCCATGGAAGAAGCAGTGAAGAAATGAAACATCATCTTGCATGGAACACATCTGCTGCAAAAGACGTCTTTAGTGTTAAAAAGGGCAGATGTCATCTTAATGACTATGGTGGGCCTGACCCAAGACATGGTCTTTACAATTGCCTACTATGGGTTTGAAAACTGGATAACAAGAAAGAAAGGTCAAAGGATAATTGACATATTTGAATTGTGGTGTTGGCAAAGAATGTTGACTATGCCATGGACTGCTAGAAGTAGGAGCAAGGAAGCATAACTAGAATGCTCCTGAGAAGCCATGATGGGGAGGGCTCACCTTACTTACTTTGGACATGTCATCAGAGGCACCATCTCTAGAAATGGACATCATGTTTGGCAAAGTAGGGGGTCGGCTAAAATGAGGACAACCCTCCATGAAATGAATTGAAACGGTGGCTGCAACAATGGTTGAAATATAACAAAGATTGTGAGAATGGCGCAGGATCAATGTTTTGTTCTGTTTTACTTTAGGTTGGCATGAGTTGGATCTTACTCGAGGGCAACCAACAAAAACCACAACATGTCCCCAGTGCATTGTTACTTCCCCCAAAAAAGCAGATAGATAGGACTGTATTTTTTCATCTGTTTTATCTGTAATGCCTAGATTATTGTTGGACACTATAATCATAGTATCTAACATTCTACAGGCTTACCATCCATGTCCCACCTGCAGTTCTAAGTGCTTCCTACATATTATCTCATTCAATTTTCACAGTAACTTCAGGAGGTACTGAGTTAATAATAGTTGACATAAGGTTAATTTTCAAAATGTGAAGATAATTCATATACCTACATTCCCACTTCATCAACCTGATACCAACCACTCATGTGACATTTTCTCTCTCTGCACCTAACCACCCAGAGTTGGGTCTCTACAAGTTAGGATCTATCCTTCCAGCCTCCAACAAATAGGCAAATGCAAGCCTCGCTGTTGTTCTCACTACGATTGTGCATCCCATAATTCACTAAAAAGACTCATAGAACTCACAAAGATGATCTATGCTTACAGTTATCCATTTATATTAACCAGTAAGGACACAAAGAAAGAGATGCATCAGGCAAGGCCTGGAGAGTTCTTGGCAGGAGAGTTTTGTTGTCCTGGGACATGCGGTACCCTATCCCACTCGTGGATGTCATCACTCCAGGAAGCCCCGAAAGAGAAAGTTCCAAGTCCCAGGGCCTCCTAGAAGACGTTGAGACCTCGATGTATATGTATAAGTGGAGCCTCAACACATATGCATGAGTCAATGAATATATATGATTGACGGCCTCCTTCCCTGAATTCTAACGCCAGGGTGGGGTCTGTTGCCATGATGTGACCTGTATAGCCCCCTACTTATTTACACATGCATAGTTTGGAAAACAAGAGCACCTTAATTTCTTGGGCTGTTCCAAGGGCTATTTTCAGAAACCAAAAACTAAGACCAAACCAAGTCCTTTATCCCACACAGGTACGAATTAGCTTTATCTTCTTTTACATTTTTTTTTAGAAAGAGGCATACAGAGAATACAAATATTGTTCAACATGGCACAGTTATAAGTGATAGAGCTAATTTTTAAACTCAGGCTGTTTGATTCCAAGGCATGCACTGTATGTGGCTTTAGCAAAATATGTATGAAGAAGCATTTAAGGAATTAATTTTATGGATTAATTTGGCTCATTTAAGCTAGGGTGGGGACTTAACTATGTATAAAAGAGCCTCTGTTGAGTAATGTTCTACAAATATAATTGGGCATGGCATTTTTTTAAGGGTTTAAAACATAATAGTGTACAAGATAGATGATATGAGTTACTGAAGAAGTCAACAGTTTGGTGGATGGTGATCAGAGAGAACAGAAAACAATTATAACCACGTGGGAAGGGACATATAACCCAGTTTTGGAATGGCAGGTAATGGTTCTTAGAAAAAAAAAAAGTCTTTAAGTCAAAACCTGAATGATGAATGGGGGGGGGGTATCCAATTTAGAAATAGAAGAAGCAACTGGGGTAAAAAGGAATAAAGAAATTTCAAATCTAAGAATATCTATGTGAGATGAATTATAGACAGTAAAGTACGGGAAGTTCCTTGGAGCCTGAATAAAGTAATATAGCTTAATAGCAGATACTGCATTGAAGAAGATAATAAGAAAAGGATTGGAGAAAAAGAGATGTAGATCTCGCTCAATCTCTCTCTTTCTTTCTCTATTCCCATCTCTATCTAGAAATAGAGAAGAGTAAGCTATATTATTAATGATTCAATAATGAGTGACATAATTGAGCTTAAAATTCTAAATAATCATTCAATTTAGGTGATGAAAAACTGTCAGAGTGAAGAATGTTTTAGGAGGGGGAGCACTTACTGTAGCAGAATTTTAGAATGACATTTGCCCTCATTCGCAGTCAGAACTGACTTTGTAATTGGCAGGGCACAGTGCAAAATTAAAATGAGGGACCCTGGCTAGGAGCAGGGAAGTCAATCTTCTCTTGCCATAGAACCCCATCCTTACCCACATTCACTAGGTGATCCCAAAAGATTATGCCAGGTCAAGCTTGGTGCTTGGATCAGCACTGAGCAACAGGACTCTGCTATGTTGCCTGCTAAATACACCATTGAGCTATCATCCTAGAGCAGGGGTAACATTGCTCTTTCCCCATACAAAAAGCTAGAAGGCATTAGCCTAGCCCTGGCTTTCCCCAGGACTCTGCCCTATTCCCCACCAGGGGTGGGGGCAATGGAAGAACCTCAGCTTCACACCCCTGTCGATGTGATCCAGTAGCCACCCTGGGTGAAGGGCAGTAACACTGCTGGGAAGTGATGGGGAGGAGAAAGCTAGGTGAGCTTGGGGTTCTAGGGGTGGGGATCAGGCAGCTAAGAACTCATCCTAGGAAGATGGGAAGGTGGTCATAAGTGGCTTCACATATGAGCTGAGGCTCCAAGCCCTGGTGCATGACCTGTTCTACCATCAGGCTTTGCTTACTAATCACTTCACTTCAAAAAAATCCAAAAATAAAATTATTAAGAATGTCAAAACAGCAACCATAGAATATTAAACCTCAAGTGTGAGGCCTTTCTGAATAAAAAACCCTATGTGACTCTACTGGTCTCATACCCATGAAGCAGGTCCTTCTCCACAGTTAATAATTGTTTATGGCATTACTTATATTTTAATAATACTGACTCTTATTAAATGTAATTTAATCATCAATTTCCCCTTATCATGGAAATATATATGGATAGAGTATGTAAATTTTTACTTTAGAATAATTCTTACTTTTATATTTAATTCTAATGTTTATAGGGAAAATGTCATGTGTATTCTAGCATCATATTCAAAAACTGATGCTCATTTGTCTACCTTTACTCATCCATAATCAGAAGTTGCTTTCAAAATAACAGGTTTTAAAAATATGCTAGTTTGTAACCTTCCATTTTATTCATGCATCATTTCCATAAATGCTTTGTTAATTCTTTTAAGAAGCACCCTGGCTGTACTTTTAAGACAGATTTGTTCATTCTTTTTGCCAACACCATCATCAAAGCCTTCCATCTTCTTCCACTTTCCTTATTCATTGTCCAGCTTTTGCATGCATATGAACCTGTGCATAAGCCAAGAGACAGTCTTGAATAGAACAAGGGGATACTGTGTGGCTTAAAGTCAGGAAAGTGTGTGTCAGGGTTGTATCATTTCAACATACTTATTCAATCTGTATGTTGAACAAACCGAGAAGCTGAATTATATGAAGAAGAACATGGATCTGGATTGGAGGAAGACTCATTAACAATGCCAACTATGCAGACGACACAACCTTGCTTGTTGAAAGTGGAGAGGACTTAAGAAGATCAAAGACCACAGCCTTCAGTATGGATTACACCTCAGAATAAAACAAAAATACTCACAACTGGCCCAATAAGCAACATCATGATAAACAAAAAAGATTGAGGTTGTCAAGGATCTCATTTTACTTGGATCCACAATCAATGCCCATAGAAGTCAAGAAATCAAATGATGCATTGCATTGGGCAAATCTGCTACAAAAGATCTCTTTTAAAGTGATAACAATCAAAGATGTCTCTTTAAGTACCAAGGTGCACCTGACCCAAGCCATGGTGTTTTCAATCACCTGATACGCATGTGAAAGCTGGACAAAGAATAAGGAAGACCTAAGAACTGCTGCCTTTGAATTATGGTGTTGGCCAAGAATATTGAATATACTGTGGATTGCCAGAAGAATGAACAAATCTGTCTTGGAAAAAGTATAACCAGAGTGCTCCTTAAGGTTTCCTCTTAAGTACTTCGGTCATGTTATTAGGAGGTCCAGGCCCTGGAGAAGAACATCATGCTTGGTATAGTAGAGAGTCAGTGAAAAAGAGAAAGGCCTTCAATGACATGGATTAACACATTGGGCTGCAACAATGGGCTCAAACAGCAACTACTGTGAGGATGGTACAGGACTGGGCAGTGTTTCATTCTCTTGTACATACGGTCGCTATGAGTCAGAACAGACTCAATGGTATCTAACAACAACATACCTGAAAAACTGAAATGTGGGAATAAAGATAAATATATAATAATATGTATGCAGGCAAATTTTCAGAAAGAAAAATACATTTTAGTTTAAATATCAAGAAAAACCCTCCTAGAGTAAGTTATTAGGATTAAGATTTCTGGGAACATCATGTTTAAAAGAAATATAACAATTTTTCATTTCTTTTAAATACCTGATGATTTCTTTTTAAGAATTAAAATGTTTCATTTTTTTTTTATTACTTTCAAGAAATTTTTTTTTTGAGCTGTCTGAGACATTAGCCAGTAGGTTAATATCACCAGGAAATTTCAGACACTTTTCTTCCTTTTCCAAATTAGTTTGATTTTTTCTCAAACTGATATTTTAATGTATTTGTCAGAATTCCCAGGGTGTTTTTAAAGTGCTTTGGGAGCTGGAGGCAAAGCAGCATTTAGTGAGGCTAAAACATCCCTTAGGCTGGGCCCCTGTCCTTTTCTTTAGGCTACTGTACCCATTCTCTAAGGCTTTCGAAAGTCTCGCCTGTCCATGTTTATCCTTTTTCTTTTATAGAATTCAGGCAAAAGTATTTTTCTTCTTAAAAAATGGAGTTATTTAAGCACATTAGATTTATTTTAATTTTTATTAGGTGGACAAAAGGAAAGAATGAGGTAATATTGATCATTGAGGTCCATAAGGAAAGACTGCAGTTTGAAAACTAGGAACAAAAAAAAAAAAAAACAGTCATTTCTGTAGTCTATGTCCTACGGGAACAGAACAAAACCAAGAAGGACTTCATGACCTGTAGGGGTATGTCTACATGTAATATGAAACAGTCTACAAAATGTTTCCTTTGAATCTCTTTTAAACACTTTAAAGATGGCGAACAGAGTGTATTTTAATTGTTGAAGACAATGAATAAAGGTGAAAGTTGACAAACACATGGAAGAAAGTTCTATATTTAGGAATGTGTTATTGTACCAGAAAGCATAGTATAAAATGTCAAACAAACAACTAAAACTAAGGCCATTGGCACTTTCCTACATTGCTCTTCTTTTACAATCTCAAAATTTGTGGAGAAGAATAAACAAAACATTCATCTTCCTTCCTTTTTTCTTTTTCCTTCTATACGATCATTTTCTTTCCTTTGTGCTTTCCCAGCATTGGAGAGTATCTGGATAATCCAATGTAAAGGAAATCATTATTTTCAGATTTCCATTTTTTAAAGTGCTATAAGTTTTGCAAACTAATCAAGGAAGCAAATCATCAAAGAATAAATATTTAATAACTATTCATCACACTAAGAATTTAAAGTACAAGGTATTACCATTACAATTTCCATATCACCATATTGATTCCTTAATGCAATATCTAACTTGCTTTAAGCGGTCTATAAATAAAGTATCGAAAAAGTCTTACAATATCAATATTCATTTACTTTTATTGATTAGTTGTCACTCTAGTTCTGGAACCAAATTAATCTATGCAGGATAATACTTTGAATTAAAAAAAATTAAATTATTTTTGTGAAACACTAGACGTATTATTTTCATAGCCTAGGGCAATAAATTCTTATAATTTTTTTCATTATCACAATTAATAACTTAATCTAGTATATTTCTAATATCCCAAAGAACATTTAAAATATCACATGTACCATAGTGATTCTGCTTTAATTTATTTTATTCAGTTTTAATCTACTCTAGTTATTTCATGCAAAAACATCCAGAGGGATCAAAAAACTCTATTTATAACCCGTTAATAGTTTGCCACCCTCAGTATGAAAAACATTTCCTTAAGTGATATAGAAAAAGAATACCATTGGCTATATTGTTTCTCCGTTGACAAGAGATTTTGCTGTATACGTGTTATGTGGACACAGAAACTGCCTTTCAAGATTGGTGTCCTTTACTCTTCTCTTGTCCCGGTAGTAAGGAGGAAGAGTGCTCACCTTCTGATAAAAGAAATGTTTTTGCTAGTATTCTTATTTTCCTGTGTGGCCACTAAGTCTGCACTTCACTGTCTCTCTGCTCTTCAGAAAAATACCACAATTTCATAGTTGTCCTCAGTTGCTCTACCACTGGACCACAAATGTACATTAGCTTCACCTCCACCTCGGCAGCTTTCTGACACTCCTTGTAAAAGGAAGTAAGTGATTCTTTCCCACTCCTAGATGAGACTTGGAACTCAGCCAAGGAAAATTAGAAAGAATCTGTAGCAGTTTATTGTTTGTATCCTATGTTTGGAAAAAAAATTTTGTCAAGATGAATGGCTAAACCAATCTTTTTGGTTAGTGTTTGACTATTTATACAAATCTGGGATATAAAGGAAACCTCTTAGAATTCCACCATCTGTCAGTCAGTTTGTCATATTGTGGTGGCTTGTGTGTTGCTATGATGCTGAAAACAGTGCCACCTGTATCTCATATACAAATGAAGTCATCCACAGTGGACAGGTTTCAGCAGAGCTTTCAGACTAAGACAAATGAGGAAAAAGATCTGGCAATGTGCTTTCATAAATTAGCCAATGAAAACTTAAGGATAATAACAGACCTTGTCTGATATAGCACTGGAAGATGAGCCCATCAGGGTGGAAGGCACTCAAAATACCACTGAAGAAAAGCTGCCTCCTCAGAGTACAACCAAAAGGACAAAACCTGTCGCCTTCGAGCTGATTCCCACTTATAGCGATCCTATAGCAAAGTGGAACTGCCCCATAAGGTTTCTAAGGGATGGCTGGTGGATTTGAACTGCCAATATTTTGATTAGTAGCCAAGCTTTTAATCACTGTACCACCAGAGCTCACCTCAGAGTTGCCAAAAACCCAAATTCAAAGCCTTCTGGAACTTTGCTGATGTGGCATGACTCAAAATGAGAAATAACAGCTGTAAAACAATCATTAATAATCAGAATGTGGTCTGCACCAAATATAAATCAAGGAAAATGGAAAGTTACCAAAATACAAGGGGATGCTTGCAGATCAATATCGTGGCCATTAGTGAGTCATTATACCAAAAAGAATTGGTTGATATTCAATCATTTCAGGAGGTAGTTCCCCAAAAATATCTGCCAACTTGGCTAAGCTATGATTCTCAGTATTGTGTGATTGTCTACCATTTTGTCATCTGATGTGATTTTCCTATGTGTTGTAAATCCTCTCTCTATGATGTTAATGAGGTGGGATTAATGGTAGTTATCTTAATGGGGCAGGGCTCAATCTACAAGATTAGGTTGTGTTTCAAGCCAATCTCTTTGGAGATATAAAACAGAGAAGCAAGCAGAGAGACAGAGGGACCTCATACCACCAAGAATGCAGCACTGAGAGCATAGAGTGTTTTTTGGACCAGAGTTCCCTGCACAGAGAATTTCCTAGACCAAGGGAAGATTAATGACAAAGACCTTCCTCTGGAGCTGACAGAGAAAATCTTCCCCTACAGCTGGCACCTTGAATTTGGACTTTTTAGCCTCCCAATATGTGAGAGAATAAATTTCTCTTTGTTAAAGCCAACCACTTGTGGTATTTCTGTTATATCAGCACTAGATGACTAAGACATTATTTGGTACTAGGAGAGAGATGCTGCTCAAACAGATACTAAATATGTGGAAGCAGTCCTGAAACTGTGAATCGGTAGAAGCTGGAAGAGCTTTAAAGTTTCTAACAGAAAAACCTATGTTGCCTTGAAGAGACTGTTGATGGAATTCTGCATGTCAAAGACAATTCTGGTGAGGACTTAGAAGGAAGTGAGGAGACAGTGGAGACAGCGAGAAGCAACAGCAGAGAAATGGGAGCAGCAGAACCAGGAGACGAGTGTGAGACACTTCTGGAGCCCACCCATGGAGCAAGAGAGCTGAATGCCTTTGGCAGGAGACTTCCTGGTGAAGTAGGGTGCCTCCAGGCACTTATTGGTGGAGCTAGACTTGGAAGAAATACAGCCAGAATGCTTCTTAGAAGTAAGGATTTCCAGACTATGCCTCACATACTTTAGACATGTTATCAAAAGGGATCAGTCCCTGGAGAAGGACATCATGCTTGGTAAAGTAGAGGGTCAGAGAAAAAGAGGAAGACCCTCAATGAGATGGATCGACACAGTGGCTACAACAATGGGCTCAAGCATAACGATGATTGTTAGGATGGCACAGGACTGGACAGAGTTTCACTCTGTTGTACATAGATAGGGTAACTATGAGTCAGAGCCAACTTGACAGCACCTAACAACAACAACAAAGAGCTTTGGAACACTTGCCTCAGCAGGGCAGACATGGGCAGTGAGGCCTGAGGAGCTGAGAGGCCAAGGAACCAGGAACCAGAAGCAGAAGAGACAAGGAACACAGGAAGCCGAACTGCCTTGGTCTCAAAAGGAGGAGTCACCACTCAGATTAACTAGGAGAATGGGGCCACCCAAGAAGAGGGTGCAGAGCTGCCACTCCAGGGGGCCTGGGATGCAGAGCTGAAGCCCAGGGCTGAGGGGCCTCCACTCAGAATCTGGAGAGTGTGTCCAATACCTAGAGCCTGGAGGGCAAGGTCATTGTATAAACTGTCTCAGAGGACAGATAATTATTTTCAAGACTCGAGGGCTAATGTAATGTGTTCTGCTGACTTACTTGGTGCTTGTTGTCTCTTCTTTCTTTCCGATTTCTCCCATTTTTAATGGTGATGTCTAGCTTGTGCTTATTCCACCATTGTGCTTTGGAAGCAGATAACTTGTATTCTAGATTTCACAGACGAAGAGGAAATTTTGGATTTTGAACTCGGTGTTGATTTAAGACTTTTGCATGTGGCAAGGACATAAAGTTTTGGTGGCCAAAGGGTGGAATGTCGTGAACTGAATTGTGTCCCCTCAAAGTATGTGTCCACTTGCCTAGGCCATGCTTCCCAGTATTGTGTGATTGTCCACCATTTTGTCATCTGATGTGATTTTCCTGTGTGTTGTAAATGGTATCTCTACATCGTTAATGAGGTGGGATTAATGGTATTATGTTAATGGGGCAGAACTCAATCTACATGATAGGTTGCATCTTAAGCCAGTCTCCATCTATACCAAGAAACGTAGAAGGCAATTACATGGTCAACCAACTGGAAGAGATCCATGTTCATGCCCATTCCAAAGAAATGTGATCAAAGAGTATGCAGAAATTATCAAACGATATCATTAATATCACATGCTAGCAAAATTTTGCTGAAGGTAATTCAAAAATGGCTGCACTGTACTTTGACAGGGAACTGCCAGAAGTTCAAGCTGGATTCAGAAGTGGGCATGGAACAGGGGATGTCATTGCTGAGGTTAGGTGAATGCAGAAAATACAAAAAAATGTTTACCTGTGTTTTATCAGCTATTCAAAGACATTCAACTGTGCAAATCATAATAAATCGTGACTAACATTATGAGGAATGGAAATTCCAGAACACTTAGTTGTGCTCATGTAGAAGCAGAATCTGTACATGGATCAAGGAGTAGTTGTTGGAACAGAACAATGGGATTCTGCACCACCTAAAATTGGCAGAGGTGTGGAGCAGGAATGTATTCTTCTATCTCATTACTCAATCTGTATGCTAAAAATAAATTAAGAAGCTGGATATAAGAAGAACACAGCATCAGGGTTAGAGGAAGACTCATTAACAACTTGTGATACGCGGATGACACAACTTTGCTTGTTGAAAGTGAAGAGGACTTGAAACACTTATTGAAGAAGACCAAGGACTACAACCTTCGGTATGGATTAGACGTGCACGTAAAGGAAACCAAAATCCTTACAACTGGACAATAAGCAACATCATGATAAATGTTAAAGAAATTGAAGTTGTCAAGGATTTCATTTTACTTGGATCCACAATCAGCACCCATGGAAGCAGCAGTCAAGAAATCAAAGGATGTATTGCATTGAGCAAATCTGCTGCAAAAGATATCTTTAAAGTGTGAAAAAACAAAGACGTTACTTTGAAGACTAAGGTGTACTTGACACAACCTGTGGTTTTTCAATTGCCTCAAATCCGTGCAAAACTTGGACAATAAAAAAGGAAGACAGAAGGATTATTGATACATTCAAATTGTGGTGTTGGCAAAAAATATTGAATATATTATGGACTTCCAAAAGAATGAACAAGTCTGTTTTGGAGGAAGTACAGCCAGAATGCTCCTTAGAAACAAAGATGGCAAGACTTCATCTCGCTTACTTTGGGCATGTCATTAGGAGGAAATAATCTTTGGAAATAGACACCATGATTGGCAAAGTAGGTCAGCAAAAAAGAGGGAGACTGTCATTGAGCTGGATTGACACAGGGGCTGCAACGATGAGATTGAACATAACAATAATTGCGAGAATAGTGCAGTATTGTGCAATATTTCATTCTGTTAACTAAAAAGGAAAATAAGAATAATATGAGCAATAATAGCTCTTTTATCAGAAGGTGATAAAATGACTTGGAGCAGACTTGAGGACATCCAACATCAACAACTTAGAATATGCTTGTGAGGTTACAATAGGGTACTATTTCAAGTGTGCCAAACATCTATTTCTTTCAAATGACCCTGAATGTACGAACTAACTTAATACTGGAAACTTCAGGAGAGACCAAAACTCCAGTCTGCAGCAAAAACTTCTGTTAATGTTGCCAGAATATTTTTAATTATACTAATTAAAAGAATATAAAATGAACTGCACACTTATTTTGATCCAAGGACTCTGTGCACAACATTAAAGATTCTTTCTGTTGTGAATCATTCTCATTAACTGGCTCTTCCTCTTTTGGAATCCATTGCCTCTGGCACTATAGGACAAACATGTGGCCTCTGCTGCCCCAGGTCACCTCTTCCTATTAAAAATTTGGAGCATATTTCAATCACAGTATCTCCTAGCAGCATCATAAAACCCACAGAAAAGAACCGATAAAATGGTATATGAAGAATACAATGTTCCCCTCAGCAATATGTTTCTCTAGACTTTAATGGTATATTACCTCCTAGGACCTCTCCTCAAATACAGTTTTGTAATGAGTGACTATATTCCAAAAGCTTTGGATTCCTTTCTCTAATTATTTGTTCTCTAGTTTCTGTCTCTTCAAGCTTCTTCGAGGCCATATACCAGTTAACTAATAAAGAATTAAATAATTGTAAACACATTCTTGTGTTCCAACAGGTTCACTGAATTCAGATGGTGGAGAAAGGCACCTATTTTTTTATAAAAAAATTTACCCTAATGAATAATTACAATATTATTTGTTTGTTTTATGTTTGTTTGTTTTTTCCAGAACCCTCCGAGTTTATTTTAATACTTAGCAATTTCCTAAAGGTTTTGTTTTTAATCTTCCTTTTAATTATCTCTTTTCAAGAACTAGGTTGATATCAGATTCTAGTGATAGGCCTAGAGGGTACCAGGGGGAGGCATGAAGAGAATTGGCTTTCTACAGAAGGGAAACTTCCCTAGGCAAAGGTGTTACAGATTCTTCAAACAAAACATGTTGTGGTTGTTATTTTTAGTTGCTGTCAAGTTAATACATTTCAAAAGCAGAATACCTGTCCTATCTTTTGAGATGCCTCTGAATAGGTTCAAATCACCAACTTTTCAGCTCGTGTTTGAGTGCTTAATCATTTGTGCCACCTAGGGACTACATACAAACAAAGCATAAGCTCCATCATTCAAGGGAAGCATCGCTGCTTCACCTGGCAAAGTGAGTTCAGTGGAGCTAGAAGACAGGGGACTACACAGTTCAGAATCACACAAATCCTCCCACACTGTGCATTCTTGGAACCACACTCTTCCCAGTGAATGAAACATTTTCACACACAACACCTAGCGAGGTCAGTTCATTTAATATTTCAGATCAGGTACCAGAAGGGTCACAGTAATGAATATCTATTATGCAGTTATTGAAGCCACATAGGTCATAAAACTCTCTACCTTCTATTTTGCACTTGAATTAATAACTTAGTGATTTGTGCTAGTGATTGAGCCATCTACTGTCATCAGACGCAACCATCCTAACCTCAGTTATTGAAATCATCATATTTATACTGTTCTAGGGAAGTAACTATTTAGCGGTCTTTTTTTTTTCTTTTTTTTTTTTTTACGTAATTATTTATTCTGATTGACTAAAGGTGAAAATATAATAAGCTAACTAATCATTGCAGATCAAGGCAGTCATATTTCTAATTCTGTATACTAATCAAATTTTCAATGTCACCATCTCCAAATTTTCCAATAACTAATTTCAGTTTTCCCCAAATTCACACAGAAAACCTATTCCATAATATAACTGATTTTAACATTAATAGAAACTAACACTGTTTAAGTAGTAAAGACACTTTTTGAAGGCATAATCTGCAACAAAAAAATCAAGATAAACATTAAGTATGCATGTTTAGAAAATGGGAAAAATTTAAGGAATGCCATCCTGCTGGTGGAAAACCTGGTGACGTAGCAGGTAAAAGCTCAGCTGCTAACCAAAAGGTCAGCAGTTCAAATCCACCAGGCACTCCTTGGAAACCCTATGGGGCAGCTCTACTGTATCCTATAGGGTCGCTATGTGTTGGAATTGACTCTAAGACAAGGGGTTTGTTTTTTTGTTTATTCGTCTAGTATTATTCTCAAAATCATGCCAAAATAACAGTCTGGAGAAGACACTGCCGCCACATGACAGCACCACAGCCTCTGAACGTGCCTACCTGTGACTGCCAAAGAGCCGTTCACTGCAACTGCTTCTTTGACTTCCCTTTCGGTTATGTGCTTGTGGCCCTAATACCTCACAACACGTTTTCTCCTTTTCAAAATGGGCGATTGAGAGCTTGACATAAGTAATACCATAACGATACTCTAAGTAATCTATAAGCATTTTTTTCTTCTTTTTAATTGCACCAGCTGCACTGATCTCTTTCCAAAGGGGTACAGAGCCCTCTCAGCTCCTGCGGACTTGGTTTCTCTCCTCTTCTTTGTTCTCTTGAGAAATGGCCTTCAGCCTGCAAGATGGCAGCTAGGAAGGCTGCCTGACACTTTTGGTCTGTAACTTTCTTGTTCCTTATCTCAGTCACAGTGGACTTGGCAAGCCAGTTTCACTAGCTGAGAGATTCTTATGTAAAATATGTAAGATTTTTCAGCTAGTTACAAACCTACAGATTAGAGTCCAGATGTCCCACATACATATCTTTAGTTTAATAAACAGTTTCTTGTAGTTGTTTTGTGATATATACAAACATCTGTGGGCTACATGCTTAAAAATATTAGGTAATCCTTGCCAAAATGATACATACGCTCTGATATAAAAATTGCTTTTGGGGGACTCCATAAAGGGCAGCCCATGTTGCTGTTGGGGCCTTCTCATTGGTAGCATCTCCTAATAAAACCTTCTCTCTCGCTCTGACTTGGAGTATGTTTCATTGGCTCAACTGCTCCCGGACACAGACCCCAATTGGGTAATATGCCCACTCGTCTTAACAAGGGACCATTATTGTTTACAATATTTAAATCCATGAGTTTTCATTTATGCCACTTTTGCTTCCTTGTAAAATTCTTTTGTTATATACTATATTTTTACACCAACAATTCGCATCTTCTACGTTTGTTTGTCAACCATGCCCTCTCCTTCCTGAGAGGTGTTTTCATAAGTGCACTATGCTAATTTTTTTTTTTTTTTTACAGCAACACATAAAAAAAATTGGTGTGGTGGTGCTACAAATATGCTTCACGGGGGGCTGGCATGGTTGGCAAACAAACGTAGAAGGTGAGTATCATTTGTGTAAAAATACAATACTCTGCTATTCTTAATTTTTTATTTTATTTTATTATTGCTATTATTACTGTCTATGTGTCATAATAGCTCCACCATAATTACTATTCATCCTGGAGTGAAAGCAATTTTATCCATGCTTTATTTGATGCTTACAGGTGGAAATGGGCCAGGGGAGCTGGGAGCCCTGGATACTTCTGTTCAAAGGGTACCATCTCAGAGCGCTTCTCACCAACTTCTTCCAGGTAACTTTTTCAATAGGGCTGCTATTTCTCAGGCCTTATCAATGTTCTTATAATTCTCTTTTCTGTTTCAGGATAAGGAAAAGGATTTCAAGCAAACCAATGACACTGAAGGTATCACAGGTATATTTAATGTGGAGAATTAATATTTATTTACCTTATTTTGATTATAGGGTCGCTATGAGTCAGAATTGACTAGATGGCAAAGAGGCTTACCTCTTATTATCTTTCTCCCATCCTGTCTTAACTGATGGCCGCCTCCTGTTGCTAATTCAACATAATAGCTGCTACTGTCTACAGTCTTCCCTGAGGTGCAGAGATGTATGTGAATTATTTCCCAAAATATCCTGAAAGCGGGGTTTTAAGTTAGATTCCTCAAAGAGAGACAATTACATAAGATGTTGTGTTGTTGTTAGGTGTGATCAAGTCAGTTCTGAATCATAACAACCCTATGTACAACAGAATGAAATAGTTCTGTGCCATCCTCACAGTCCTTATGCTTGAGCCCATTTTGGCAGCCACTGTGTCAGTCCATCTCATTGAAGGTCTTCCCCTTTTTCTCTGTCTACTTTACCAAGCATGACGTCCTTCTTCAGGGAATGATCCCTTCTAATAACATGTCCAAGGTTTGTGAGACATAGCTTCATCATCCTTGTTTCTAAGGAGCACTCTGGTTGTACTTCTTCTGAGACAAATTATTTCATTCTTTGGCAGTCTGCAGTATATTCAATGTCCACCAACACCACAATTCAAAGGCTCCAATTCTTCTTCAGTCTTCCTTATTCATCATCTGACTTTTACATGTATATGAAGAGATTGAAAATACATGGCTTGGGATAGGAGCGCTTTAGTCTTCAAGATGACATCTTTGCTTCTTAACATTTTAAAGAAGTCTTTTGCAGCAGAGTTGCCCAATGCAATGTGTGGTTTGATTTCTTGTCTGCTGTTTCCATGAGTGTTGATTGGGGGGTCCATGTAAAATGAAAGCCTTGACAACTTCAATCTTCTCTCCATTTCTCATGATATTGCTTATTGGTCTAGGTGGGAAGATGTTTGTTTTCTTTGTGTTGAGGTGTAATCCATACTGAAGGCTATGGTTTTGATCTGCATCAGTAAATGCTTCAAGTCCTCTTTACTTTCAGCAAGCAAGGTTGTGTCATCTGTAAAACGCAGGTTGTTAATGAGTTTTCCTCCAATCTTGATGCCCTGTTCTTCATACGGTCCAGCTTCTCAGATTATTGCTCAGTGTGCAGATTGAATAAGTATGGTGTAAGAGTACAACCCTAACACACACCTTTCCTTCGCTTTAAACCACGCAGTGTACCCTTGTTCTGTTTGAATGACTGCCTCTTGATCTATGTACAGGTTCCTCATGAGCACAATTAAATGTTTCCAGAATTCTCATTCTTTGCAGTATTATCCATAATTTATTTTAATCCACGTAGTCAAGTGACTTTGAATAGTCAACAAAGCACAGTTTAACATCTTTCTGGTATTTTCTGCTTTCAGTCATGACATCAGTAATGATATCCTTTGTTCCACATCCTTTTCTAAATTTGGCTTGAATTTCTGGCAGTTTTCAAAAGTGCTGTAGCCACTTTTGAATGATCTTCAGCAAAATTTTACTTGCCTGTAATATTAATGATATTATTTGATAATTTCCATATTCAGTTGGATCACCTTTCTTGAGAATGGGCATAAATATGAATCTCCTCTAGTCTTTTGGCCAGGTAGCTGTCTTCCAAATTTCTTGGCATAGACCAGTGAGCATAATCAGCACTGCATTCATTTGTTGAAACATCTTAATCGGTATTCCATCAATTCTTGGAGCCTTGTTTTTCTCCAGTGCCTTCAGCGCAGCTTGGACCTCTTCCTTCACTACCATCAGTTCCTGATCATATGTTACCTCCTGAAATGGTTGAACATCGACCAATTCTTGGTGCTATAGTGACACTGCTTATTCCTTCTATCTTCTTTTGGTGCTTCCTGCATCTTTTAATATTTTCCCCATAGAATCCTTCAATATTCCAACTCAAGGCTTGAATTTTTTCTTCAGTTCTTTCAGCTTGATAAATATCCAGCATGTTCTCACCTTTTGGTTTTCTAACACCATGTCTTTGCATATGTCATTATAATACTTTATTTTGTCTTCTGGAGCCACCCTTTGAAATCTGTCCAGCTCTTCTACGTCATCATTTCTTCCATTTCCTTTAGCTACTGAACATTCAAGAGCAAGTTTCAGTCTCGTCTCACATCCATTTTGACCTTTTCTTTCTTTCCTGTCTTTTTAATGACCTCTTGTTTTCTTTATGTATGATGTCTTTGATGTCATTCTACAACTCATCTGGTCTTTAGTCATTAATGTTCAACACCTCAAATTTATTCTTGAGATGGTCTCTAAATTCAGGTGGAATATATTCAAGGTCATACTTTGGCTCTCCTGGACTTGTTCTAATTTTCTTCAGCTGCATCTTGAACTTGCATAGCATAAATTGATGGCCTCTTCCAGTCGCCCCCTTGCCTGGTTATAACTGATAATATTGAGTTTTCTGTTGTCTCTTTCCACAGCTGTAGTTGATTTGATTCCTGTGTATTCCATCTGGAAAGGTCCACATGCATAGTAGAAGTTTATGTTGTTGAAAAAAAGTATTTACGGTGAAGAAGTTGTTTGTTGGTCTTGCAAAATTCTGTTATGTGATCCCGTTCATTGTCTTAGTCATCTGGTGGTGCTATAACAGAAATATTACAAGTGATGACTTTAACAAAGACAAATTTATTTTCTCACAGTCTAGTAGGATAGAAGACCAAATTCAGGGTGTCAGCTCTAGGGGAAGACTGTCTCTCTCTAGGCGTGGAAGAAGGTCCTTGTCATCAATCTTCCCCTAGACTAGTAGCTTCTCAATGCAGGAACCCTATGTCCAATAGAAGCCCTCTACTTCCAGCACTGCTTTCTTGGTGGTAAGAGATCCCCCTGTCTCTCTGCTGGCTTCTCTCTTTTATATTGCAAAAGAGAATGGCTCAAGACACAATCTAATCTTGTAGATTGAGTCCTGACTGATTAACATAACTGTCTCCTATCCCACCTCATTAACATCATAGAGGTAGGATTTACAACATATAGGAAAATCAGTCAGATGATGAAATGATGGGCAATCACACAATACTAGGAATCATGACCTAGCCAAATTGATAAACATATTTTTGAGAGACACAATTCAATTCATATCAGGAATAGTTTCTATAGCCATGACAATTTTTTCCAACTACCAAGACTTCTTTGTTTCCAATACCAATTGCATGTTCAGTCTATTCCAGTTGGTAAAAATCTTCAGTTTCTTCATCTTTGGCCTTAGTGGTTGGTTCATAAATTTGAATAATAATCATACCAATTGGTCTTACTTGCAGGTGTATGGATGTTATGCTATACCTGACAGCGTTGCACTTCAAGATAGATCTTGAAATGTTCTTTTTGATGATGAATGCAAAGCCATTCCTTTTCAAGTTGTCATTTCTGGCATAGTAGACCATATGACTGTCTGATTCAAAATGGCCAATACCGGTCCATTTTGGCTCACTAATGCCTAGAATATCAATGTTTATGTGTTCCATTTTTAGAGTGGCTTTTGCTTTCCTGACCTCATACTGACCGGTCCAGTCTCCTATAAACACGGCAAAACTGCCTGCTTCATCATTTTGTTCTGATTCTCTTCCATTTTTTGATGGGTAACTTATTTTTGAGATGTCTTAGAAAGACATGATCTTGGGTGATATTCCATGTAAGAAATCAGTGGTTGGTCCATATCGCTTGTATAGAATTTTGCATACAAGTTAAAATCTGTAGAAATATGTGCCCTTCCAGCATTCTATCTCATTTAATTCAAAATGCATGTATACTTTAGAGCTTCATTTTGTTGTTGTTATTTCTGTTCATCTTAGAAAGGATATTGCTTTTTTTGAATTGTATTTTAGATGAAAGTTTACAGAGCAAACCAGCTTTCCATTAAATAGTTAGTACATGTATTGTTTTGTGACATTGGTTACCAGCCCCATGACTTGTCAACACTCTCCTTTCTCAACCTTGGATTCCTTATTACCATCTTTTCTGTCCCATCCTAGTTTTAGTCCTTGCCCCGGCCTACTGTGCCCTTTAGTCTCTTTTTGTTTTTTGGGCCTGTCTAATCTTTGGATGAAGGATGAACCTCAGGAATAATTTCATTACTGAGTTACAAGGGTGTCTGAGGGCATACTCTTGGGGTTTCTCTAGCATCTGTCAGGCCAGTAAGTGTGGTCTTTGTGTGTGCGTGTGTGTGTGTGTGTGTGTGTGCGAGTTAAAATTTTGTTCTACATTTGCCTCTAGCTCTGTCCAGGACCTTCTATTGTGATCCCTGTCAGAGCAGTAGGTGGTGGTATTCAGGTACCACCTAGTTGTACTGGACTCAGTCTGGTGGAGGCCGTGGTAGTTGTTGTCCATTAGTTCTTTGATTAATCTTTCCCTTGTGTTTTTAGTTTTCTTCATTCCCTCTTTCTCCAGTTGCGGTGAGATCAGTGAAGTATCTTAAATGGCCACTCACAAGCTTTTAAGATCTCAGACACTACCTGCCAAAGTAGAATGTAGAACATTTTCTTTATAAACTAAGTTATGCAGAAAGAATATTGCCTTGGAAATTCCTTTATCACATTATTTGAAAATATTTTTGATTTATGGTTTTGAGAATATATAGGTCAAAAAATATGTAAGTCAAAAATATTTTTGACTTACAGTTTTGTAAATACATTTCATGACACACCAGTTGCCATTTTGTGGATACAAAAAAAAACGTAAACTTAAAAACAGTGGTCAAACTCTAAAATATTTTTTACTTTTATATATCTAGAGTAGCAAAGATGATTATCCTGAAATCACCATTTTTATTTTAAAGATCATTGAATAGTAGAAAACAGACATCATTAATGAAATATTTTCATAAATGAGCAATGAAATCTATTCTAAAACAGATGAAAATCCTTTATTCAACCTGACAACAGACTAAGCAATTTTCCTTTCCTCACTGATTCAGTATAGTTTATTTAAGTTTTGGGAGAGTATTTTAAAATTAAATAAGATGATTAAGTTCCATCACTACGTACATCAAACCTTAAAATAAATACTGGATTTTTTTCTGGGTATGACACAAGATATTTATTTAGAATTTATAGTTGAGTTCTGGTTCATTCATCATCATTAAAGCAAAATTTTCTGCTTGGCAGCCACTAAATGGGCAGAAAAAAACACCATAGGTTTTGAATCCTACTTGAAATTGAATCAAACATTGTTAATGTGAACCCACAGTGCTAACAATTTAAAATCAATGCACAAAAATAGCCCAGAAAATCTATTATGCTTGGAGAGTATATTCTTTGAAATAAAATTCAATTAACATGTGAAAAGACAAATTGTAAATGTCACTGCTTACGAATGGCTTAAAGTACAAATAATTTTTAACTTACCTCATGTTTATGATTCTGTTTTTGTTTTTGTGGTTAAAACCTACAACAGATAAATATATTATGTGTGGGAGTGATGTGAAATTTAGATAAGCCAATCTATTCTTAAATGAGAATTATAATATCACAACTGGAATAGGCTCTAATTCTTAAACAGTATTATAGGTAACTTGTTGGGGAAAAAAGAAAACAAACAAACACAACTCCAAATAGGCTTCTCTATCACCCAGAAAAATTTTGAAAGGGGAGAATGCATTTGTCTTTTTCTCCTCTACTTCTATATAATTTTATTATAAAGAACTAGTATTAAAAAAAAGTATAGTAATTATTAAAGAATGTGAATATTATCATCAAGAAGTAAAAAGCTGATGAAGCCTCAAATATTCAATATAATTATTTGTGTAAGGATGAGCTAGAGTAATTTTCCCTTATCAAGTATGAACTTAGATTAATTGAGCATGCATATTTCTCACATTAAATACACAGAATATAATACTCACATGTTATACAAATACTCAGATATTTGGGGGAAGGTATATTTTGCAGAAGGTTTACTTCAATGAGCCACATTAAATAATGGATAGAGCAGCTAGACAGAAGATCAAAAAGAAAATAGAGGACCTGGACAACACTATAAACCAATTAGACCTAACAGACGTTTATACAACACTTCACCCAACCACACCAGGATATGAATTTCCTCCAGTGCACATGGATCATTCTCCAAAATAGATTCTATGTTAGGTCCACCCAAAAAAGAAAAAAAAAAGTTTCAATAAATTTAAAAACATTGAAATTACCCAAAGTTATCTTCTACATAGTGGAAAGAAATTAGAAATCAATAATAGAAGAAAACCCAAAAATTTCACATTTAAAAACACATTATTAAACAACCAATGAGCCAATTAAGAAATCACACAGGGAATCAGAAAATACTTAGTGACAAAAGAGAATAAAAGCACAAGATACCAAAACCTATGAGTTGCACCAAAGGTAATACTCAGGTGGAAATGTATATCTGTAAATGCTTACATTCAAAGAGTGTGAATACATAACCTGACTTTACACCTTGAAAAATTAGAAAATGAAGAGCAAAGTCCAGAAACCTAGAAGGAAGCAAATGATAAAGATTAAAGCAGAGATAAATGAAATAGAGGATTACAAAACAATAGAAACATATATTACCATATGATCCATCAACCCCATGGCTAGGTATATACTCAAAAGAGTTGAAAGAAGATACTCAAACAGACACATAGACATTAATATTAATACAAAATTATCCATAATAGCCAAATGATAGAAACAACCTCAGTGTCCATAAACAGATAAATGCATAAACAAAATGTAGGCTATATTGTTTTTTTTTTATACAGACAATAGAATATTATTTAGCTATAAAGAGAAATGAAGTTCTAATACACATTCTTCACATGAAAGAACCCTGAAAACATTATGCTAAGTGATATAAGCAGACATATGCAGGAAATATTGTGTGATCACACTTACATGAAGTATATGGAATAGGTAAATCCATTCACACTAAAGAAAATTAGTGGTTACCAGGGGCTGAGGGGAAGGGAGAAGTGCAGAGCATTTGAATGCAGGTGTACTAAAATTGATAAAAATGGAATAAAGAAATAAAAATAGTAAGATATAGAGGAATTGAAACAGAAAAGATGAAAGTTGAATCGGAAGCTAGAAATAGTGAAAATCAAAGCCTCAAAAATCTTTCAAGGAAGGGAAAGGCCTAATCTGGGCACTAAAATGATAGATAGCTCAAGAGGTTGTGGACGAGGAAATTACAATCTTCGTTAAAAAAAGACATTAAAGCACTACACCTCAGGAATGTCAGAGGAGATGGAAAGGGATCATGATAAGCAGGGTCACTGTGAGCTTTGGGCACGTTGTACCCTGCAAACAGGCACTTGGATGAGAGGGGGCGGATGGGGGGAAGCTTGTCAAGCACTGAACTCTGATGTTGGACTGCATGAATTCTGAGGAAGAAATATCATTTTCTAATTAGTTCGCCACAAAGTGGTGCCTTTTTCTAATCCATTCACCTAGAGGAAACTGATTTTCTTATTATTTCTTATTATTCTTATTCACAGAGTCTAATATATGCTTGATGTAGACTCTCTTTCACTGCCAAAATAATGGCAACAAGTTTACAGGAGAGAGGAAAAAAAAATTTTAAAGTCAAAAAATTTGATAAGAAGCATTACATGAATTGTATCACCCCCTTCCCCCCTCCCAAAAAAAGATACCCTGAAGTCCTAGAACCTGTACTTGTGAATATAACTGTATTTGGAAATATTTTTTTTTTAATTATATTAATGAGATCATACTGAAGTAGTGTGTATCAGAAACCTAATCCCTTCTTATAAAATGTGAAAACAGACATGGAGAGAAACACACATATGAGGAAGAGATTATATGGGGATCCATCTACAAGCCAAGAACTCCAAAGAAGGTCTGGAGCTACCAGCAAGAAGGACCCTCCCCTAGAACCAATGCTCTGATTTGGAATTCCATCTTCTATAGCTTTAAGACAATAAATTCCTATTCTTTAAAGCCACCTCTTCTTATACTTCTATTATAACAGGTTTGGGAAACTAAGAAATAATTTGGTACCAAGAATTGAGGTGCTACTGGGAGAAATATCTAAAAATGTATAAGGGGATTTTGAATTAGGCAATGAGTACAGGCTGGAAGGTTTCTGAAGTGCTTGATAGTAAGGACCTATACTGCCTTGAAGAGATTGTTGGTAGAATTACAAATATTAAGGGCAATTCTACTGAAGGCTCAATTTTGATAAACAGAAAGTTGTTAGAAAAGTGGAACTTAAATGTTCTCTGACACTTGAAAAGCAAATGATGAACATATTTTTGGGCACAGAAGGAAAGAAAATCCTTGTTGTATAGTGGCAAAGAGCTTGTCTGAATTTTATTCAAATATTTTGTGGAAAGTAGATCTTGTAAGTGATGAACTTGGATATTCAACCGGCAAGATTTCTAAGCAAAATATTGAAGATATGGCATAGTTTCTTCTTGCTGTTTATGACAAAAATGGAGGAAGAATGGGATAAACTGTGAGATGAACTCTGCAAAAGAAAACAGGATTTGAAGATTTGGAAAATTCTGTTGTAAAATGTAAGAGTATTCTCTGGAAAAAACACTAAAGATGTGACTACCCAACCATTTGCTAGAAAGATTGGAAGTGTGACATATAGACCCAATAAACCATCTCAGCAGAAATATTGTCAGCTTTAGGAGGCAGAGACTGAATGAAATCAAGAAAATCTGTCCAATTTCTGCAATTCTACAGACAGAAAATGAGCCAATAGAGCTACTTTGTGGTGAGCATATGTTATCTTACAAGACAACGAAAAGATTATCGCTGGAGCAGTTCAGAGACCAGTGGGGCTGTCAGAAGGAATACTGATAGCAGGGATGCTTCTTCTTCAATTTCAAAGGGTGAGGCAACCAACGAGGTTTCAAAGGGCGAGGCTGTGATTCCAGTGAACTGGGTGTACTGGGTAGCCACCAAAAGCTGTAAGGGCAGAAATAGTAACCAGTGGGATGGGAGAATGGGGAAGCCCAGGGTCAAGAGGTTGGAGTCTGGAGTCACTGCTATTGCAGACCAAGAAAATGAGTTTGCCTGAAGACACAGGGATGGAGCTGCCATCTCAGTGGTCCCGGAAAGTGTGGCTGATGCCCAAGGCCAAGGGATCTCCTTTTAGAATGTAAATAACATGGCCATCTCCCAAATGGGCCTGGAGAACAACAAAGTATTTTCAAGCCTTAAGCTCTAGTGGGATTTACTCTGCAAGGTTTCAAATTACCTTTTTATGACCCTTCTTTTCTCTCTAATTTCTCCATTTTCGAATGGGAATGTCTACCTTTTGTCTGTTTCACCATTGTACTTTGGAAACAAATAACTGATATCTTAGGTTTTATAGGTTCACAGATGGACAGGGATTTTGTCCCAGGATATACTACACCCAGTGTCTTGCCTATATCTAATTTAAATGATAAAGAAGATAAAGATTTAAAAATGAAAAAGATTTTGGACTTAGAGTTGATCCTGGAATGAGTAATGACTTTTGATGAGTCTAGGGTGAGGTGAATGCAAGTGGGAAGGACAAGAATATTGTGGGGCCAGAGGTTGGGGTTTTACAGATTGTATTGTGTCCCAAAAAAAGATACACTGAAGTCCCATTCCCTCATCTGTGAATGTGACTCTGTAAGTTTGCTGATTCTTTCTTCTGTGAGATCAAATCTTCTGTGAGGCCCTCCAGTAAATTTTTAATTTCAGCTATTGTAAATTCCATCTGCAGATTTTTTTATTTATAGTTTCTCTTTGTTAATAGTTTCATTTTGTTCATGCACTGTTTTCTTCTTTCTCTTTTCAATTTTTGAACACATACATTTCAAATATTGTATAAGCATTTCCTCTTATCACTTTCCTACCTTGCTATAATCATCTAAGAGATAGTCCTGGGACCTCTGGTTTGATTGTAAAACTTGCAATTTCTCTTCGATTGGAACGTAGAGGGTCCTGATGTGTAGCGTGTAATGCTTCTCAAGCTGAAAGGGCTTGTTTTCTGTTCCCTGAATTAGGCCTCTAAACTCACAAAACCCATTGACATTTTTAACTACTGTATATAATAATTTTTTTTAGAAATGTTGCTTCTAATGTTACCTTTTTTACTGTTTTCATTATAACCCTTTATATATGATTTATGGACTGTCTGAAGAACTAACCTTTAAACAATGATCTATTATTTTCGGTAGAAGTAAGCTTATTATTGATTCATCACTTCCCAGGAAAAAGATAATGGGAATTGATCTACTCTGATTACAATATAACTGTAGACAGCAACAAACATTCCTTGTGCACTTTAACACTTTATAACAGCAAATTTTTTGTTTGTGCTTAGGGAGAAGGAGATGAAGCCCACAGATTGAATATGGGTGGTTCTTGAGTGTTTTGGCTGAGTCTGATCAATACAAATCATAATTTCCTTACTTATCTTTAAATGCACTAGATTACTTCAAATGATAACTTGATGTATTGGCACAGCAATTTTTGACAATTTACATATATTATATATCTTTAAGAGAATTTTTACTATGAATTGTGAACATTTGTAGAGCCATAAGCCATTTTTCAGAGGAATGGTTCAATTCAATATATTCAATTCAGTGTTCAATATATCTCATTGTATTCACACATAATACAAAATGTGGTATAATTATTATATTTGTACATATAAAAATGGAAGATAAAATTTATGTTACTTAACTAAATAATTGAAGATCATACATGTAATTAACAGAAGTCTGATATGGACTATAATTGTGAGATTAAGTAGTCCAAGGGCATCAGAAGCCGCTTAATTAATAACAGGAAATTTATCTTAAAAGCTGAACTCAAGTAACCCAGATTCTGGCAAAAAGAAAATAGCTCATGCAAAGGACACATTGCATGTAGCTTTGGAAGCCAAGGGAGAATGCTTTGCGTTAGGTATAGTGAGAAACTCTTACTTTTCTGACGTGGGCATTTATAACAAGATGCTTTCAGTTACTTCTAGCGGGAATTATGGGCAGTTCTACACTGTCCTATAGGGTAGCTATGAGTTGGAATGGACCCAATGCCATGGATATTACCCATGGAGACAAACAATTCTGCTCAAGGTTATAACAAATGAAAGAAGGCCGGAGGCATGGTAGGTAGCTTAGTAACATCATCAGATAACCAGTTTTTGTTTATACTTTTCTTTTTTCCTTCTCTGAAATTTTTGGTAAGGTAGCTTTATCCTCATGCTACAAAAGGTTCACATTGCTATATATCACAGCTTAAAGTTACAAGAGGAAGAAAGACTGTCATCCCTGGGAGCGAGGCGAAGAAGCATTTTCTAGAATAATTCTCAACAGACTTTCCCTCTTTCCTCCTTTAAAAAAAAAAAAAAAAAATTCCTAGCAGTTGGAATGGGTTAAATCAATCAAGACCCACTTTCTGGGCTGTTTGAGCTGGACTAGTCTTTATAACACAGAAACTCAGGAAGGAGGAGAGAAACTTTAATAATATTAGTGCTGTATTCAGAAGAAAGAAGAAAAAATCTGTTTATAGCATGTGATGCTGTTCACCACAAAAAGGAATGCAAATTCCTGGGCAATTTTGCAGATGAGGATTATAACTTCAGATTTGAGGAAGTACATATTAAATTGTCTGATTTAAAGGAGAAAACAGAATGGGACAGGACCTATAGAGAGTGGTTTGGCTTAACAGTATAGATTGTACCCAAGGAGATTCTGAAAGGTCATCAGAAGACTTTGGAACAGAGTGGAACTGTTACATCAGAGTTGTGGAGGAATTCTGAGAAGTAGTAAAGTAGAAACAGAACTTGCTGTTGTTGTTTTTAGGTACTGTCAAGTCTATTATTCATAGTGATCCTATGTACAATACTGCCCAGTCCCGGGCCATCCTCACAATAGTTGTTATGCTTGAGCCCACTGTCACAGCCACTGCTGTTTAAATCCATGTTGTTGAGGGCCTTCTTCTTTGTCGCTGACCCTCTGCTTTACTAAGCATGATGTCCTTCTCCAGGGACTGGACCCTCCTGGTAACATGTCCAAAGTATGTGAGATGAAGTCTCCTTATCCTTACTTCTAAGGAGCATTCTGGTTGTACTTCTTCCAAAACAGGTTTGTTCGTTCTTTTGGCAGTCCGTGGTATGTTCAATAATCTTTGTCAAAATCATAATTCAAAGGCATCAATTCTTCTTAGGTCTTCCTTATTCATTGTCCAGCTTTTGCATGCTTATGAGGCGATTTAAAACACTAGAGTTTGGGTCAGGTGCGCCTTAGTCTTCAAGGTTACATCTTTGCTTTTTAACATTTTAAAGAGGTCTTTTGAGCAGATTTGCCCAATGCAATGCATCCTTTGCTTTTTTGACTGCGCTTGCATGGATGTTGTTTGTGGATCCAAGTAAAATGACACAACTTCAGTCTTTTCTCTGTTTATTGAGATGTTGATTTTTGTTTTATGTTGAGGTGCAATCCATACTGATGGCTGTGGTCTTTGGTCTTTATCAGTAAGCCCTTCAAGTCCTCTTCACTTTCAGCAAGGAAGGTTGTGTCATCTGCATAACACAAGTTGTTAATGAGTCTTCCTCCAACCCTCATGCCCTGTTCTTCTTCATGTCGTCCAGCTTCTCGGATTATTTACTCAGCATATACATAGAAGAAGTATGGTGAAAGGATACAACACTGACCCACCCCTTCCCTGACTTTAAACCACTCAGGCTCCCTTGTTTTGTTTTAACATCTGCTTCTTGATCGATGTACAGGTTGCTGATGAGCGCAATTAAGTTCCCATTCTTTGCAATGCTATCCATAATGTGTTAGGGTCCACACCGTCGAATGCCTTTGCATAGTTAATAAAACACAGTTAAGCATCTTTCTGGCATTTTCTTCTTTCAGCCGGTGTCCATCTGCCATCAGCAACGACATCCCTGGTTCTATGTCCTCTTCTGAATTCAGCTTGAATTTCTGCCAGTTCCCTGTTGATGTACTGCTGTAACCTTTTGAATGAACTTTAGCAAAATTTTACTTGTGCGTAATAATAATATCGTTAGATAATTTCCTTCTTCAGTTGGATCACCTTTCTTGGAATAGGCATAAATATGATCTCTTCCATTCAGTTGGCCAGGTAGCTGTCTTCCAAATTTCTTGGCATAGACGAGTGAGCATTTCCAGTGCTTCATCTGTCTGTTAAAACATCTCAGTTGGTAGTCTGTCAATACCCGGAGCCTTGTTTTTCACCAATGCCTCCAGTGCAACTTGGATCTCTTCCTTCGGTACCATCTGTTCCTGATCATACGCTACCTCCTGAAATGTTTAATGTCAACCAATTCTTTTTGGTATAGTGACTCTGTATATTCCTTCCATCTTCTTTTGATGTTTGCAGCGTCATTTAGTATTTTCCCTGTAGAATACTTCCGTATTGCAACTCGAGGCTTGAATTTTTTCTTCAGTTCTTTCATATTGAGAAATGTGCAGTGTGTTCTTCCTTTTTGTTTTCTAAATCTCAGTCTTTGCACACACCATTATAATTATTTATTTTGTCTTCTTGAGCCACCTTTTGAAATTTTCTGTTCAGCTCTTTTACTTCATAATTTCTTTCTTTTGCTTTACCCATTCAATGTTCAACAGTAAGTTTCAGAGGCTCTTCTAACATCCATTTTGGTCTTTTCTTTCTTTCCCATGTCTTTTTAACAACCTCTTGCTTTCTTCATGTATGATATCCTTGATATTATTCCACAACTTGTCTGGTTGTTGGTCATTAGTACTCAGTTGTCAAATCTATTCTTGAGATGGTTTCTAAATTCAGATGGAATACACTCAAGGTCATACTTTGGTTCTCGTGGACTTGTTCTAATTTTCTTCAATTTCAGGTTGAACTTGCATATGAGCAATTGATAGTCGGTTCCACAGTTGGCCCCTGGCTCTGTTCTGACTGATGATAGTGAGATTTGCCATCTTCTCTTTCCACAGATGTAGTCGATTTGATTCCTATGTATTCCATCTGGGTAAGTCCACATGTACAGCTGCCGTTCATGTTGTTGCAAAAAAGTATATGCAATGAACTAGTCATTCGTCTTGCAAAATTCTATCATGAGATTTCTGACATCATTTCTATCACTAAGGCCATATTTCCCAACTGCTGATCCTTCCTTTTTTTCCAATTTTTACATTCTTATCACCAGTAATTTTCAATGCACTGTGATAGCATGTTCCACCAATTTCAGACTGCAGAAGTTGGTAAAAATCTTCTATTTCCTCACCTTCAGCCTTAGTGGTTGGTAAGAAAATTTCAATAATAGCTTAATTAACTGGTCATCCTTGCAGGTGTAAGGATATTATCCTATCACTGATAAGATTATACTTCAGGATAGATCTTGAAATGTACTTTTTGATGATGAATGCAATGCCATTCCTCTTCAAGTTGTAGTTCCTAGCATAAAAGACCATATGATTGTCCTATTCAAAATGGCCAATACCAGTCCATTTCAGCTCACTAATGCCTAGGATATAGATCATTATGCATTCTATTTCATTTTTGACAATTTCCAATTTTACTAGATTCATACTTCGTGCATTTCATGTTCTGATTATTAATGGATGTTTGCAGCTGTTTCTTCTCATTTCGAATCATGCCACATCAGCAAATGAAGGTCTGGAAAGCTTGACTCCATCCATGGCATTAAGGTAGACTCTACTTGGGCAGGTACCTCTTCTTCAATCATATTTTGAGTGCCTTTCAACCTGAGGGGCTCATCTTGCATCATGACATCAGACAATGTTCTGTTGCTATTCATAAAGTTTTCTCTGGCTAATTCTTTTCAGAAGTAGACTGGCAGAACTAGCCTTGGAATTTTTGTTTGTTTGTTTTGTTTTATTTGTTTATAATAATTTGGAGAACTTTTTGGAAAAGCACATTTGGTAATAGCATCTATTTTTAATAGTTAACTATATGATTATAAACCAATATACTCTATCCCACTCTACTACTCTAATAAGTTGAATAATAAAAATATAACCTTGTGTTTTCTTATTATGTATGATGATATCTAAAATTGTTAGGCTCCTTCTACTGTGAGATGACAACTTGATTTTAATTCATAAACTTGCTATTCCTATAAAAATTCTCTCCTCTATATACTGATATTTATGTTATTCCTGGGAAAATTTGATATTAACAGTATATAAAATATAATCTTGATTGTTTCATGCAGAGAAAAGTGCATATGTTGCATCATTACTTTATTTTAAAGTGATATGTATTTTATTTTAAAATATATTTTAAAAACATGTTTTTCTCAATGTGGAGATAAATAAAAGGAAAATGTTTACAAATTAGACATAGGCAAAAATATTCCAGATTTACATACACACTACCAACTTCCACAGAGACTCATTAATGTTGCTTGAGGCCTGGCTGTATCAATGCAATGACCTAGGTTTTTTATGGAAGTAGTACTCTTTGCATAATTCTTTATGCTCTTCATCTATTGTTTCTTTTATCTTTGCATTCCTGTAGGACAAGTGTAGAGTGGTAAATATGCTTCTACATTATCATGTATTTTCAATGAAATGCATTTATGTTAAATAAATTTTTAATCTTTTTGTGATTTTTTTTGTATTAGCTTTGATTTGTGGTTATACATGATTTTTTTTTTTTAATCCCACATTACCCTTGCTTTTGAGGCTTTTTTATATTTATCCAATTGCACCAGAGCTATTATGGCCTTCTCTAGTTAAGAGGCGTAGTTGTTAAATAAAGATTCAGTTGCTACGTAGCTAAGCTAAACTAAATCCTGGATACCATGTTAGCCAATATTTGCAAAGAGACACCTTGGATCAAGTTCAATAGTAAAAGTTATTGTTAAACAATGTGATACAAAATTGTGACAGAAAAAAATCACATTTTTTATCTCTTGAGAAATTAATCTGTTATGGCCAAAAATTTATTATTACAGGTCTATTGGAAGATATAGAACAAGGGACATTATTGCTGTTGTCAGATGAATCTTGGCTGAAATAGAGAACATTTAAAAGATGTTTACCTATGCTTTAGTGACTATGTAAGGGCATACAACTCTGTGGGTCATAACAAATTATGAATAACATTATGAAGAAAAGGTATTCCAGAACACTTAATTGTGCTCTTGTGGAGACTGAACACAGATCAAGAGGCAGTTGCTGGAACAGAACAAAGGGGTTACGTGTGGTTTAAAATTGGAAAAGGTGTGTGTCAGTGTTCTATCCTTTCACTGTACCAATTCAATCAGTATGCTGAGCAAATAAGGCATCAGGTTTGAAAGAAGACTCATTAACAACCTGCAATATGCAAATGATACAACATTGCTTCCAGAGAATGAAGACGATTTGAAACACTTACTGGTGAAGTCGAAGACATTCAATATGAATTACAACTGAACGTGGGAAAAGGGAAGTCTTCATAACTGGTCCCATAAACAACATCTTGATAAAGGGTGAAGAAATTGAAGAAGTTGTCAATGATTTCATTCTCCTTAGATCAACATTTAATGCCCATGGAAGCAGCAGTCAAGGAATCAAACATAATATTGCATTGGGCAAATCTGCAGCAAAAGGCCTTTTAAAATCATAAAAAGCAAAGATGTCACTTTACTGACTCTGGTGGGCCTGACCCAAGCTGTGGAAAGATGGACAATGAAATAGAAGACAGAAGAAGAAATGATGCATTCGAATTGTAGTGTTATCAAAGAATATTGAATATACCATGAACTGCCAAAAGAACAAATAAATCAGTCTTAGAACAAATACAACCATAATGCTCTTTAGAAGCAAGGATCACGAGCCATCACCTTGATTACTTTGGATGTGTCATCAACAGAGATTAGTCACTGGAGAAGGACACCATGCTCATTAAAACAGAGGCTCCTCAAAAAAAGGGGAGACTCTCAATGATATAGATTGACACAGGGGCTACAACAATGTCTCAAATGTTGTAAGAATGGCTCAGGACTAGAAAATATTTTGTTCTGTTATACATATAGTAGCTATGTGTTGTAGTCAACTCAATGGCACCTAAGAACAAAAACATTGCAAGAGAGCTAGATGTAGCCCAACTACTTTTTAACAAGAGAATACAAAACTATTACATAAAAATGCAATTATACATATGGGAAATTTCCCATGGTAAGCGTTTGACTTGTTTATTCTTATGGTTATTGATGATATCCTAATGGAGATAATAATAAGATTTTGAGGTCCAAATGTATCTAAAAAGAATCATTTCGGGAAAATTCGCTACCATACAAATGTATAAATTTGACACAAACGGACCTTCACTAAAATACGAGCTATAACATATTCTTAATACTTTCTTGGAAACTCTGGTGGGGTAGTGGTTAACAGCTATGGCTGCTAACTAAAAGGTCGGCAGTTCGAATACACCTGGGCTCCTTGGAAACCCTATGGGGCAGTTCTACTCTGTCCTATGGGGTCGCTATGAGTCAGAATCAACTCGACAGCAGCAAGTTTAGGTTAATACTTTCTCAGTACTGGTGTTTTAATATTCGATCTCATTTTTGGAGACCTATGATGGTATATTTCTTTTTCTTTCAGTATTTCATCTTTGGGTTATGATTAAGTCAGTACTACTTAATAAGCAATCAACATTGACTATGAGTCACTGTCTGGAATTGGTCATTTCTAATTCTCTAAGCCAAGTTTTAGTACTCGGAGAAAAGAATAATTCATCTATTATACAAATAGGCAGCATACTTTCTCTTTACACTGATATTATGAATCCAATGCATTCATCTCAGTGCCCCCTGCCTTGACATTCAGTGTTTTGGATTCTGAAGAAATAGTTAATTAGATGTGGAATTCACAAAGATAATCTCAAGTGACAGACCTTGTGGAATCTCTGTGAGATATGACTCCCTGTAGTCTCTGAGAATTTCTGCCTGTAGCATGTACACTTTATGTTTTCACAAGGATCAAAGTCATTTTTTCAGAAAATTGGAGTAATAGCTAATGAAAATATCTCTAGCTTCTAGTAGAAAGTAATTTTCAAGTTTACTTACCTAAAATCCACCTGAAACACATGCTCTGATCTCAGCTAATGAAGCAAAGCAGTATGTTCCTCCTGATCCATCTAATCTGTAAAGTTGACATATAATTCTCAACTCTTTGAGAAATACATAATTAAATGATTGCTTATTTTTTATAATGTGAGTATATTATTGAAAAAAATATGAATCACAAATTTGAGGCTCAGAATATTAAAAAAGATAGTAAAAAAAAATGCATCATGTCAAAGATTAAAAGAAAAAATGACCTTAAATATTATTGTCCTACTCATGACCCATGGGTTAAGAGTGAGTAGTCCAGGATATACTAATAACACTGCATTATTTTATATCCCAATACGATTAAGATTTTCTTCATTCTCAGAAACTCTGCAGAGTTTTGGTTTCAATTGAAATTCTATATTCTGAGGCTTAAAGTATATGGCCCCCATGTGTCTGTCAGTTTATCATACTGTGGGGGCTTGAGTGTTGCTGTGATGCTGAAAGCTATGCCACCAGTATTCAGATACCAGCAGAGTCACCCATGGTGGACAGGCTTCAGCGGAGCTTCCAGACTAGGGCAGACTAGGAAGAAGGACCCGGCAGTCTACTTCTGAATAGCATTAGCCAGTGAAAACCACATGAATAGCAGGGGAACATTGTCTGATATAGTACTGGAAGATGAGGCCCCCCCTCCCAGGTTGGAAGGCACTCAAAAGATGACTGGGGAAGAGCTGCTTCCTGAAAGTAGAATCAACCCTAATGATGTGGATGGAGGAAAGCTTTCCAGACTTTCATTTGCTCATGTGGTGTGACTCAAAACAAGAAGAAACAGCTGCAAATATCCATTAATAATCGGAACCTGGAATGTAAGATGTATGAATCTAGGAAAATTGGAAATCGTCAAAAATGAAATAGAATGCATAAACATCTGTATCCTAGGCATTAGTGAGCTGAAATGGACTGGTATTGGCCATTTTGAATCAGACAATCATATAGTCTACTATGCTGGGAATGACAACTTGAAGAGGAATGGTGTTGCATTCATTGACAAAAAGAACATTTCAAGATCTATCCTGAAGTACAACGCTGTCAGTGGTAGGACAATATCCATGTGCCTACAAGGAAGACAAGTTAATATGACTATTATTCAAATTTAGGCACCAACCACTAAGACCATAGATGAAGAAATAGAAGATTTTTATCAGCTGCTGCAGTCTGAAATTGCTCAAACATGCAATCAGGATGCATTGACAATTACTGGTGACAGGATTGCAAAAGTTGGAAACAAAGAAGAAGGATCCGTAGTTGGAATATATGGCCTTGGTGATAGAAACGATGCAGAGATTGAATGAAACAATTTTTGCAAGACCTACGACTTCTTCATTGCAAATACCTTCTTTCACCAACATAAACGGTGACTATACACATGTACCTCACCAGATGAAACACACAGGAATCAAATTGACCACATCTGTGGAACCAGATGAAGGAAAAGCTCAATATCATCAGTCAGAACAAGGCCATTGGCCTACTGTGGAACAGACCATCAATTGCTCATATGCAAGTTCAGGCTGAAACAGGAAAATCAGAGCAAGTTCATGAGAGTCAAGATATACCCTTGAGTATATCCCACCTGAATTTAGAGACCATCCCCAAAAATAGATTTGAAACAATGAACACTAATGACCAAAGACCAAAAGAGTTGTAGAATGACATCAAGGACATCATACATATAGAAAACAAGTGGTCATTGAAAAGACAGGAAAGAAAAGACCAAGACAGATGTCAGAGGAGACTCTGAAACTTGATCTCCAATGTCAAGCAGCTAAAGCAAAAGGAAGAAATGATGAAGTAAAGAACTGAACAGCAGATTTCAAAGGGTGGCTCAAGAAGACAAAGTAAGGTATTATAATGACATGTGCAAAGAGCTGGAGATGGAAAACCAAAAGGGAAGAATATGCTCAGCGTTTCTCAAGCTGAAAGAACTGAAGAAAAAAATTCAAGCCCAGAGTCACAACAGTGAAGCATTCTATGGGGAAAATATTAAACGACACAGGAAGCATCAAAAGAAGAATGAAAGAATACACACAGTCATTATACCAAAAAGAATTAGTCGATGTTCAACCATTTCAGGAGGTAGCATATGATTAGGAACCGATGGCATTGAAGGAAGAATTCCAAGCTGCTCTGAAGGCATTGGTGAAAAACAAGGCTCCGGGAATCGGTGGAATACCAATTGAGATGTTTCAACAAACAGATGCAGCACTAGAGGTGCTCACTCGTCTCTGCCAAGAAATGCGGAAGACAGCTTTCTGGCCAACTGACTGGAAGAGATCCATATTTATGCCTGTTCACAAGAAAGGTGATCCAACCAAATGTGGAAACTATAGAACAATATCATTAATATCACATACTAGCTAAATTTTGCTGAAGATCATTCAAAAATGGCTGTAGCAGTATATTGCCAGGGAACTGCCAGAAATTCAGGCTGGTTTTAGAAGAGGATTTTGAACCAGGGATATCATAGCTGATGTCAGATGGATCCTGGCTGAAAGCAGAGAATACCAGAAGGATGTTTACTTGTGTTTTATTGACGATGCAAGGACATTCGACTGTGTGGATCAGGACAAATTATGGATGACATTGCAAAGAATGGGGATTACAGAACACTTAATTGTGCTTAGGAAGAACCTTTACATAGGTCAAGAGGCAGTTGTTTGGACAGAAAAGGGGATACGGAATGGTTTAAAGTCAGGAAAGGTGATACCTATCCAATCTGTATGCTGAGCAAATAATCTGAGTAGCTGGACTATTTGAAGAAGAAGCAGGCATCAGGACTGGAGGAAGACTCATTAATAGCCTCCATTATGCAGATGACACAACCTTGCTTGCTGAAAGTGAAAAGACGTGAAGCACTTACTAATGAAGATCAAAGTCCACAGCCTTCAGTATGGATTGCAACTCAACATAAGGAAAACAAAAATCTTCACAACTGGACCAAGGAGCGACATCTTCATAAATGGAGAAAAGGTTGAAGTTGTCAAGAATTTCATTTTACTTGGATACATAATCAACAGCCATGGAAGCAAAAGTCAAGAAATCAAATGATGCATTGCGTTGTGTAAATCTGCTGCAAAAGACCTCTTTAAAGTGTCAAAAAGCAAAGATGTCATCTTGAAGACTAAGGTGTGCCTGACCCAAGCCATGGTATTTTCAATAGCATCATATGCATGTGAAAGCAGGACAATGAATAAGGAAAACAGGAGAAGCATTGATGCCTTCGAATTGTGGTGTCGCTGAAGAATATTGAATATACCATGGACTTCCAAAAGAATGAACAAGCCTGTCTTGGAAGAAGTACAACCAGAATGCTCGTTAGAAGCAAGGATGGCGAGACTGCATCTTGCATACTTTGGACATGTTGTCAGGAGGGATCAGTCCCTGAGAAGGACATCATGCTTGGCAAAGTACAGGGTCAGCAGAAAAGATGAAGACCCTCAATAAGGTGGATTGACACAGTGGCTGCAAGGAGGACCTCAATTATAACATTGCAGGACCAGGTAGTGTTTCATTTTTGTGCGCAGGGTTCCTATGAGTTGGAACCGACTCAACGGCATCTAACAACAAACAACAACAACAAAGTATAAGGGGCTTGGCTTCTATGGGATGGAGAAAGAGTTCACACTAAGTGATGAGGGCTAGAGTTACCCTTGCCATATATATAATTTATTTCATTTTTGTTGTCTCTGATAATATACACAGCAGAACATACAAGAATTCAATAATTTCTACGTGCACAATTCAGCATCATTGAATACATTCTTTGAGTTGTGCAACCATTCTTATCCTCCTTTTCTGAGTTGTTCCTCTCATTAACATAAACTCACTGTACCCTAAGTTTCTTACCTAATTTTTCAAGTTGCTGTTGTCACGTTGATCCCACATGGACAGATCTTGAAAAAACACAATATTCAAGGCAGGAATTCTTTAATAGATAAGCTAAGCTATTGTTTGTTTTTAAGAATACTTCAGGGAATATTACTGATTTAAGGTTTAAAGATTATCTCAGGGCATTGGTTTCAGAGATTCATTCAGCCTCCTTGCCTCCAGAAAGCCTGGAGTCCATGTTCTACATTTTCCCCCTTTTTGATCAGGATTCTTCTATAGAACCTTTGATCAAAACATTCAGTAAGGGTTGCCAGGCACCAGCCTGTTCTTCTGATCTCATGGCAAAGGGAGCAATTGTTCATGGAAGCAATTAGCTTCCCATTCCATTTCTGCCTCCTATTTCTGACTGTCCTTTTTCCTCTGTTCCTCCAGGTGAGTAAAGACAAATTCTAGCATCTTGTGTAGCTTCTTGAAAGCTTTTAAGATCCTAGGCTCTACACAATGAACAAGGAGGTAGAATACAAGCCCTAAACACAGTATTAATCCAATTAACTAGGATCTCCCTAAACCTCCAAACCAGCAAACCAAATCCCATGATATGTTTGGTTGTATGTAAGCAACCCCAATAGCTACTCCTTTTTTTTTTTGTAAATATATGTCATACGACTTTTGTCAATTCAACTTTTTACAGGTGTACAGCTTATATTAATCAGCTGTTCAATCCATCTTTAAGCAATGAGGTGGTTTCATCACTGTAAAATTAAACTCAGTACCTCAAAAGCAATAAACCCACCAGTTCCCCATCCCTCTTGCCCTTGGTAACCACTAAGTAATTTTTATTTAAAATCTACTATGTGCCAGATATTGTGACATATAAGTACCTTTCTGGTGTTTATATTCCAGTCAGTAGTGAAGGTGAGTTGGGAATAAAGTAAGTAAAGATTTGACAAAATGTCAGTAAATTACATAGGTATTAAAAACAGAAAATTACAATAGAACATCAAAGTAGTATAGGGCAGATTGGGAAGTCTGGGTTGATGTAGATGGGTGATTAAAAAATTAGGGTAGACTTATCAAGAAATATTTGAGAAAAACTTAAATTTTTTTTTAGGGCCTTGTTTCTCTTGATGGTCAGGTCAAAATTCCATTGTACATATACCCCACATTTGGTTTACTTGTTGTCCATCTGTCAATGGACAGTCCAACTTTTGGTTGTTGTCAGTGGTGCTGTGATGAACATTGGTGTGCAGGTGTCTATAAATAAATAAATAAATATATTTTATTGTGCTTTAGAAGAAGGTTTACAGAACAAACTAGTTTGTCATTAAACAGTACACATATCATTTTATGACATTGGTTAATAAATAACCCCACGACATGTCAACGCTCTCCCTTCTCAAACTTGGGTTCCCTATTACCAGCTTTCCTGTCCTCTCCTGCCTTCTAGTTCTTGTACCTGGGGTGTTGTGCTGCTTTAGTTTAATTTTGTCTTATGGGCCTTTCTAATCTTTGGCTAAGGATGAACCTCAAGAGTGACTTCATTACTGAGCTAAAAGGATGCCTGAGGCCACACTCTCGGGGTTTCTCCAGCCTCTGTCGGCCAGTAAGTCTGGTCTTTTGAGAAAATATTGCATTTTGAGGAACATGGCAGGGTAGATATCATGGGTAAAAGTGTTCCAGTCAGAGGGCTCTTCTCTAAGACAAATTACCCCTGGATACACAAGAAGTATCAAGGAGGCCACAATAGTCTCACAACAGGGAGAAGAGTAGTAAATAGCTACATAATGTGATAACTGTAAGTCAAATCATGCATAGCATTATAGGCTATTGTGGGAGGCAGAGCAGGGAGATTTGTTTGGAACATTTCAGTAATTCAGGTGAGAGACAATGGTGGATCTAACCGATGGAGCATCAGGATAGATAATCACGTTGTGTCTATTAAAACATTCAGCACATTCTCATTTTTCTCCCCTTATAAACTTTTTTCCTACTTCTCTCTTTTTTTAGATGACAGTTCTGCCACTTACAGAGGCATGAGAATCTAGAATCATTTTGTTTTTTTCTGACCTTCCCTATCAATGAACATATTCTGCTATTTCTACTTCAGTAAGATCTGTTGCAAATGTCCACACATATTTATGCATATTACTACATCCTAAATTTAAGTTTATATTTCTTAGTTCTTTCAACTGTAGGATTCTCCTACCTAGAGCACATTTTAAACACTCAATCTAGAATCATCTTTCTAAAGAAAATATTTTATATCATCCATCTGTCCAAAAACCTTCACTGACTCTTCATGCAGTTGAAATTAATGCTATTAAGATGCCATCGAGTGCCCAGTTCTTATGCCAGCTATCTTCTCTTTATTAAACTATGTTCCAACTTAATATAATCTACACCATTTAAAATATTTAAAACATGAGTTTCTGCCTTAATAACTGTCCTTACATTGTTATCTTGGCCATTAATAACTTCTCCATGATTTAAATGTTTTGATTAAAATATTATCAGTTACATTTTGAAAACTCAGACTATTGTATAGTCATTCTATTTTGGTGCCTAGCAAAGATTCTTCCTCGTTAAATATTCATTGATTACATGATCAGTGGTTATTTCACTAAACCAATCTATTAAATCATCACCTTTGTTTTAAAATTGCACCACAAAATAAGCTTTAAAAATTTTAAGAATTAGAAATTATTTTATCATAATATAATTTTGTCCCAGTCAATTTTCTTGCATTGATTAACAAAAGAAAAGCAAACAAAACAAGTTAATATCAAAATTCAAAATTAATATTTTATGCTGAAAAAACAAGAAGTACAAAATGGAAGCTATATCCAACTAATATATATTGCAGCTATTCTAGTGAGTACTTGCAAACAATTCTTTCACAGTATAGCTAAATATTACTTCAAACACTGATGACTAAACCCTGAAGCTTTTTTCTTAACCTGTGTAAAATGACAAAAGATGTAGAAAAATTAGATCATGCAAAGCTTTCCTTTTCAGGCCCTGTGGTGTTTTGTGATGAGAAGGAACCATAAAAAATGCACTATAAAATATTATGTACCAGAGTTTTCTCTACTCATCAACATGTATGGCCCATGTCTGTTGGCAGGAGTGGGGTAGATAACATCCTCATAGCTTTGGCTTGTTGGTGGTGAATAAGGCTTGGCGTTGTGTTTTCTTAGGCTATTTAAGGAATACTGTGAGTCTCCAGAAGTCACCAGGAAGTTCTTCAAGCATGGAGTGCAACGCAGAGAAAATGGATCATTATTGGGAAGTAGCTATATACGTAAATCGAAAGATATTTTCTTGGATTACCATGGGCTTTGAATTATGTAATTGCCAGGATTCATTTATGCTAAAAAGAGACATGGAATTATTTAGATTGCAAGAGGCCTGGGAGAAGTCTGGGCTTGATTAGACTTGTGGAGTCTGAAGGCACAGGCCAGAACTCCACTACTAGGGGCCAGCAACCCAAAAAGTCAGAAAGCTTTAGACATGCCTCAACAGTCAGCAGTCCACAGAACACACTGGTCTGATAACTGCTCAGAAATTATCAAAGAAGTTTCAGGCATCGTTGTGTGGATCTGTATACCCAGTCTTGTCTCTGACACTGTAAGGTTGGATAAGCTATTTCAAAGACTGGAAGGGCAAGAAAGTATAGGCAGATACTGTAAATACTGACTACTTACCTCCAGAACATTGAATTTTTCTCCAAAATTTTAAACTACCCAAAGAAACCATTCAAATTAAGTTAGAACCAACATAACTAGATTAGATTAAATAACATTCCATTTGTGTTCATTCCTTAAAAAAGAAATACCAATTAAGGATCAATACACTATATTCACCTCACATATCAGTGTTATGAAATTTACAAACCAGCTACTAACATAATTATGTAGTCCTTTTCATAAAGATGAAAACCCTGGTGGCATAGTGATTAAAAGCTACAGCTGCTAACCAAAAAGTTGGCAGTTCGAATCCACCAGGTGCTCCTTGGAAACCCAATGGGGCAGTTCTACTCTGTCCTTTAGTGTTGCTATGAATCGAAATTGACTCGACACAGCAGTGAGTTTGTTTCTTTTGCTTTTGGTTTCATAAAGATACAACTAGGAATCCGTAGTGAATACATACTTTACCAGTCTATGCTTCCTGAACAACAACAACAACCACTTAAAGTTAGTCCGTGAAGTAAGCAGTTAGTGTGTTAGGCTGAATAATACTTTACAAAGATGCCCAAGTCCTAATCCAGAGAACCTGTGCATATACTGCCGTAAATGGTAAAAGAGGTTGTGCAGATGTGATTAAGCTAAGGATCTTGAGATGATGAGATTTTGAGGTGTTATCCTGTTGGACCTGATCTAATCACAAGGATCTTTATAAAAGGGAGGCAGGAGACCAGAGAGGAGAGAAGGTGCTAAGCTGCTGGCTTTGAAAATGGAAGAATGTAGTCTGTAGAAGCTAGAAAAAAACAAGGAAACAGATTTTTTTCCCTAGAGCTCCCAGAAGGAAGACAGTCTTGAGAACATGTTTTAAATTTCTGACCTCCAGAACCATAAGATAATAAATCTGTTTCATTTTAAAACACTAAGGTTGGCGCCCTGGTTGATACAGTGGTTAAAGCGATTGCTAACTGAAAGGTAGCAGTTTGAAACCACCAGCTGCTCCTTGGAAGAAAGATGTGGCAGTCAGCTCCTGCAGAGATTTACAGGCTTGGAAACCTTATGGGGTCACTATGAATCAGAATCCAATTGATGGCAGTGAGTTTGGGTTTTTTTGGGGGGGATTTTATGGTTGTAGTAATTTGTTGTGGCAGCAAAAAAGAAAATTGTAACTAATCGAGCAATAGCTTCCAATTTTCTCAAACACAAAATTGGGCATTTGGTGTCTATTCCAGGCATACAAAAGGGCATAGGAGCAGAAAAGAGAAAAGAATGAATGAAGTATTAAATTATTTTTTCAATAGTAACAAACATAACTAATCATCCCCAGTTCCTGTACCAAGGTTTGTCATTTTTTTCCAACTGCTATCAAGGGAAGTAGTGGTTGAAGAGGACTAAAATATGAAGTAGCTAGATGAATACGTATGTGAAAATGTGGCATTAGGATACAAAGTAATGTGCCCACAAAGATTATATTATTTCAGCCTATTAATAGATAAAAATATTTCATATTGTCATATTTCATGAAATCATTTTTGATCACAAACCCTAATTTTTTATTATCATACAAAATACTCTTATTTTTATAAGATTTCAGAAAAGATTTCTTAATGCATAGCACATTGTTTTAGTTACTTCCATACCCAGGAATGTATAAACACATTAAATTAAGAGAATAATAAAGTTGCAAATTATTACAAATTAAAAAAAATACTTTTTTTCATTAACACAACCATTTTATTTCTGTTAAACAAAGCAAATTATTTACCACACACACACGCACACACACAAATGCACAGGAAGCTGGCATGTGGCATTTGAAGCAGATTTTGTTATGCTAAATGTGTTTGGAAACCCTGGCAGCATAGTGGTTAACAGCTACAGCTGCTAACCAAAACGTCTGCAGTTCAAATCCACCAGGCACTCCTTGGAAACCGTATAGGACGGTTCTACTCTGTCCTATAGGGTCGCTATGAATCGGAATCGACTCGATGGCAACGAGTTTGGTTTAAGTGTGTTTAGCGGTGAGATTTGTATTTCAGATGTGGCCATGCAGAATTTTAAATCATATTGTGTGAAAAACACTCCCCAAAATGATTTTATTGATGAGAACTGAATGTAACTCTCTCCCTTTCATGAGAAGCAGAGAAAAATGTTGCTCACTTTGGGGCAGCACTCTTAAGTCACTCCTTGGGTTAGCATATAATGAATATAATCGGCTTCCTTTTTGGCCCCCTTGTGTACCTTTAAGACAAGTAGATTTTACCTGTCTCATGATCATATAAGGGCAAATGGCTGGGGTTTATATTGAGATGGATTCAACCACCACTTATGAGTACCACATGTACTCATAATGAAGTGTCTACCATTGTGTTCCCAACAGTGAGCCTTCTGCCAAATTTAAAGAAAACTGATGAAACTTATTCACTGAAGGGAGATATTGGCATTACAGTTTGGCAGATTTTATTTGTCATCCTTTCCATGGTGAGGTGAGAATTTTATTTCACTCTTGTGAACTGCATTTACTATAGAGAATATAACCAGACCATTACAAGAACACTTTTAATTATCAGCTCATATAAATATTAAATATTACATTGGATGAATAACCACTTTCCCACTTATGAGAGTATACACTGCAGTTGTATGTGTGTGTGTTTATAACTCAATATTCAAGTTTTATAAATATTCAATGAAATGCATATGTCTTAAGTGTTTCAAGGACATTGTAGTCTTCTGATCAAAAAAAGTAAAAAACGATAGTTGAAAACTCCACAATGCTTCATAGCGTAACATGCATAACAATCATTGAAATGGCTAGTTATCTCCATTTTACAGTTCATTGATTGCCTAGCGACCTAAATGACTTTAAGATCAAAGTCTTCACCATGTTTTTTTGTTTGTTTTTCCTCATTACATGGCATAACATGCTACCTCAGAAAGCAGAGTTTTATAAGGGCTAATTAAAGATGAAAGCACTCTGCAGTGGACCGCAGAAGAAAGTCCTTAAATTTGAATAAGAAAAGCATTTATCATGGTGGCTACATTTCAACTTCACTATAAAGAAGGAATAGGATTTGATTGTTGCTTTACAACTTGTGGACATTCAACACCATCAATACTGCCATTGGACCTAACATGCTTCATTTACCACGCTGGTTATTTTGTATTACTCTTTCAGACAATGCATTTTTCTTTTTCTTTACCATCTATCATCCATCTATCTATCCATCTATCTATCCATCTATCTATCCATCTATCTATCCATCTATCTATCCATCTATCTATCCATCTATCTATCCATCTATCTATCCATCTATCTATCCATCTATCTATCCATCTATCTATCCATCTAATCTATCTATCTATCCATCTAATCTATCTATCTAACATCTATCATCTATCTATCTAACATCTATCTATCATCTTTCTATCTATCTAGCATCTATCTATCTATCTATCTATCTATCTATCTATCTATCTATCTATCTATCATCTATCTATCTCTATCATCTATATTTCATAGTGACCTTTGGCATAAAACTCTTCTTCCCAAGACTTCTTTCAAGGATGATTTCACAAAGGTATTATCTGGTCTTATAAGCTAGAGAATATATTTTCTAGGTCATCATATTTAAACTAAATGGTTACCAATATGTATAATATTTATGTTAAATATGTTAATTAGCAGGGTTAAAATTAAAATATAACTGACCATACCAATTAACTGTGAGAATGTGGAGCAACTGGGACTTTACTGTACTACCAATGGGGGATGCAAATTGACAAGAGCCCTTTGGAAAATGGTTTAGAAGTGTCTTAAAAAGTTAAATACACAACTATATGATCCAAGCATTGCACTTCCAGGCATTTATTCAAGTAAAGTACCCATAAAAATTCCTTTGCCATCAAGATGATTCCAACTTAAAGCGATCTTATAATACAGAGTAGAACTACCCCACAGGGTTTGCAAAGAGGAGCTGGTAGACTCCAACTTCCTACCTTTTGGTTAGCAGTGCATCTCTTAACCACTTCATCACTGGGGGTCCAAGTAAAATACAAACATATCCAAAAGAGGATTAGCACATGAGTTTATATAGTAGCTTTATTTGTAATAATCCCAATTTGAAAATAAATCAAGTGTACATCAATAAATCAATGAATAGACAAATTAGAATACATGCATTTAATGGAATATTACTCAGTGATAAAAGGGAATGAGCTACTGATACATGCAAAAACATGACATCTCAAAATAATTATGCTGAATTAAGTTAGACAAAACACAGTATGTATAATTAACACATTTTATATAAACTTCTAGATAATAGTAATAATTGACAAACACCAGAGCATGACCGCCTTGAAATGGAAGGTGGAGGGAGGCATGATTACAGCAGGGCACAAGAAAACTCTTGGAGTTATTGGAAATATCTGTTGTTTTGATTGTGGTGGTGATTTCACAGTATATTCATTTGTCAAAATTCATCAAATTATATACCTTCAATTTGTACAGTTTATTGTACTCCAGTTATATCTCAATAAATTTGTAAATGTTTCAAAACGATGTTTCATGTAATTTTCCTTCTACTCTTTAGAAGTTGTTAATCCATTGCATTTTGTTTACAATATTGCTGTTGGCAAGTTTGTTTTATTTTGACTCTTGTTTCTTTTAATTTAACTGCTTGTTCACAAAATTTTTAGAATAGTTTATTTTCCTTTGATATTTATCTCTTTTAATTGAAACATGCCTGAGTGTGTATTTGTAATCTTTTGGTAACAACTTCTTTGATTTATTTGACCTGTATTTCTATCTCACTAATTTTGATGCTTTTACTTTCAATTCCAAAATTTTATTTATTTCTATTATTATTATTTCTGGTTCCTGGTTAAATTTATAATCTTGACTTTTATTTCCCTAAATATTTTAAAAGTCTGTGTATAATATCATGACATGTTATAGTTGGTTAGTGTTTATTGACTCGATTTAAAACATGTCATCTTTTCTTTTTGCGTTCCTATTTCTATGTGTTTGAGAATCACATTCTAATACTGAATACTAAATATTATATATTAAAAAAAGTATTTGAGGCCTAGGATGATAATATCTTAATACAGGGAGAATTTATGATTGCTCTGTCAACAACTAAAGGTACTAGCAATTTCCTATCACTTTAATACAATTTCAGTGACTTGTATAATCCAGCCTCCATGACGAGCCCTGGTGATGCAGTGGTTAAGTGCTCAGCTGCTAACAGAAGGGTTGGTGATTTGAACCCACCAGTGGCTCCACTGGCAAAAGATGTGGCAGTCTGCTTCCTCAAAGAATTACAGCCTTGGAAACCCTATGGGGTAGTTTTACTCTGCCCTATAGGGGCACTATGAGTTGGAATCGACTGGACCACAATGGTTTGGTTTTTGGTTGGTCACTATGAATTGGAATCGATTCTGCAGTACAAGGCAACAGACAACAACATATATTCTGTCCTTGTCAGTGTTCATGGAGTTCTAATTAACTCCTGATCCTCATATTGCTATTTGAAGTTTCTATCCAAAGCTTAGAGTTTTACCAGGAAAGCCATTTCTGTCCAGTTGTAGAGTTCAGTTTTTGTCCCTTTTTTGCCCCAGGAAGTTTCAAAAAGTGTTACTTGGTTTCCCAGATGCTCAGCTAGACTTTCTGAGTTAGCAGGTGCCCCAAGAAAGGACTAATCCCAAATGAAAGGTTTATATCTGTTTATTTCTTTTTTCTCTTAGCTCTTGTCCTGCAATTTTTCACTCATTTGATCTCTAATTTTTCAACTATTACTTTTTTTCTCCATGTTTTCTAGATAGTCTTATTGATACAGTTTGTCCAAATTTGTTAACTCACTATTACCAAAAAGGAAACGCCTCTGTCTTGATGATTTTTCACTATTATTTATATTTGACCAGTGTATAAAGGAAAATTGTTTCTCAGTAATAATAATTAAAGTAAAATTAAGGCTGGATAGTATAAAATAAAATTTAACTTTCAAATGTAGTGAAAATAAATATGTAATTTTAATAAACTAAAACCAATACTAGGTGCTTATCCAAATGACTAGTTTTATTTCTGTGGGGTACGTATAACAACTTTGTTGATTTGGGCAAGGCCAATTAAATGATTTCATCTAGGTGTCATTTTCCTCCCTGTACAAAGACAGGATTGTATTGGAACACTTGTTTTTCAATGCTAAGGAAAATACTATCCCCACTCCAGCATTTGTCAAGTGTTCTAAGAATGATGTATGACCTGGACATGTTTAAGACTCCTTTCCCCTCATATTAAAGTGTATCTATATCAAGCATTATTTTAAACATCTGCTATAAAGTCTTGAAAATATTGTAACATGTTAATTTTAAAATAACGTGACTATAAATTAACCTCCATATTTTTGACAATGTAATAAAATCTGTATGTGCAAGATTACACTATTAAACATTTAAAAGTTTATTAATGTTCACTTCAAATTTTTACTTCAATATTTTGGAGTCAATATTTTGTTTCCTTTAGGTCTCAAATAATTTTGTTTGAATTCTTAAAAAAGAAGATATAAATACCTTTAAGTTAATGGGAATATGTTTTCTTAATTCTTATCTAGTAACTACTATAGGCTTAAATTTTCTTACACAGGAAAATGACTCTGAAAAATGCTTCATAAAAATTATATCCTACGTATTATTCAAGTGGTGACATACATCAATCACTCCTATTAATAGCATTTTTCTTGCTGTCTTTTGCAGTGTTGTAGACAGCTTTCATTAAACTATCTTAGCATGAATTCTGTTGTAACTGCCATATGACTGCCAGTAGTAATGCTGCTCTTTTTTAAACCCTAATTCTAACATCATTTTAAATAAACATATGAACATAAAATAATGGATCAGCAATCCCAATAAATTTATATAGAGCTTGACTTGTAGCTTTGATGACTTGGCAAGTTCGATGGGAAAAACAAACAAAAAACAAAAATCCTTAAGTGTTGGGTAACATAAAAAAGATTTTAAACTAAACTATTTCAAATATAGCAATTCTTCGTGTTTAAATTTTTTTATAAGAATTAATCTTTTGATGACAGAATTAACTTTCAAAGGTAAAAACAAATTGTTACATGTACACTAATTTCCTTATTTTTTCAACAACACAACATTGGTTTATCATAGGTGCTTTTTATACTAATACAATATTTCAGTTTGATAATATTAAACCTTCTTGTTCTTACATGCTTGAATGATTTCTTAGCATTGTCATCTTCACTATTATAAAATAAGTAATGTATTTTTTGTGCAAATAATGCTTGCCTTCTGTATTTGCCAACTGGGCCCTCCCCCGCAAGGTATTTTCATTAGCGTGTTGTGCTATTTTTTTAAAATCTATATGTAGTAAAAAACTAGCATAGCAGCGCTTACGAAGATACCTCATGGGGAGGGTGGGAGGGCACAAGGGCAAGCAAACACAGAAAGCTCGTGCTATTTTCATAAAAATACAGTAATCAATAGACTATATTACTGTTTTTAGTCTAACTCTCTTTAACAGGCATAACAGAGTCAAAAAATTTCCCAGGAAATTTTTATCTATACACAGATATGTACACACACAGACAAGCACACATCCATACACACATGCACACGTACGCATGCACTTGTGTCTGTCTGTGCATGTTTCTTCACACTATTTTTCATACTACTAAGGCCTTTGAGGTTTTGAAACATGATGTTGGTTTATGATAAGTTGATACGATTTTGCCATGGAAAGTGTATTTTCAATTTCAAGGCAAAATTACTGTTTTGCCACTTTAAAGATATGATTTATTCATTGCTCAACAGAATAATATATGCTATGCCCCATATTAAGGAGTCATTAAAAAAAAAAAAGATTAGAGAATACCAACCATTTTTTTTAGCCAAAAGTTATATTTAAACTTTAATAATATAACCATATAACCTTTGCTGTACTACCATGTCCAGTATTCTTTTGCATAAATTCATTTTTTTTTACAGATTTTTCTTTTCCTACAGTGGCATTTTGAACGTGCTTTTACATCTCTGTGAACATTAAAAGAAAGTTACTTATTTAAATGTAAAATATCAACTTAGTCTCTAATTATGCATACCTTTTAAATCAAGTATAATTTTTCATACTAGATTAATAAAGGAATTCTTAAATCTTCATGCATACACAAATTAAAGTTTTAAAACAATTTTTGAAAATTCTTAGACAAAAAACATACGCTTCCAAAGTATGGATGTTTGGAATTAAAAGTCGTTTTAGTCTAAATTAGTTACTTGCCTGTATCCATTAGTATTATGTAAATAAATATGCTGTTGTTAGGTGCTGTTGAGTAGATTCTGACTCACAGGGACCCTACAGGACAGAATAGAACTGCCCCACAGAATTTCCAAGGAGCGGCTGTTGGATTTGAACTGCAGACTGACATTTTGGTTAGCAGCTGAGCTCTTAACGGCTACACCACCAGGGCTCCAAAATAAATGTAGCCAAATGCTATCAAAATATAATTAATATCTTACTAAATTTATTAACTGTTTTATTTGAGGAAACTGATTTTTTAAAAATTTTTTGTTCAGTAATCACCATTTGATTGGCATTGTGAGAAATTACTGAGTGGCTTCGCCTGTAATAAACTGAATAGATCTCAGATTTCTAGTAAAACCCACTGCCGTCCAGTCAATTCTGACTCATGGCAACCCTACAGGACAGAGTAGAACTGCCCCTTAGAGTTTCCAAGGAGTGCCTGGTAGATTCAAACTGCCCTCCTTTTGGTTAGCAGCTATAGCACTTAACCAGTACACCACCAGGGTTTCCAGAACGTCTAATACAAAAACCAAACCCAGTGCCGCGAGTCGATTCCGACTCATAGCGACCCTATAGGACAGAGTAGAACTGCCCCATAGAGTTTCCAAGAAGCGCCTGGCGGATTCGAACTGCTGACCCTTTGGTTAGCAGCCATAGCACTTAACCATTAGGCCAACAGGGTTTTGCCGATTTATGAAAGATTAAGTCAACTGAAATTTTTTTTTTTTTTTGGTTAATACCTTAGCCATTTTAGGTGATTATTCAGGGTTAATCAAGTTACGTGAGTGACTATTTTGCTCTCTCTATTAGATTGTCTATTAGATTGTCCAATTTTGCTCTCATCTGGAAACCCTGGTGGCGTAGTTGTTAAGTGCTATGGCTTCTAACCAAGGGGTCAGCAGTTCGAATCTGCCAGGCGCTCCTTGGAACCCCTATGGGGCAGTTCAACTCTGTTCTACACGGTCACTATGAGTAGCAATCAACTTCACCACAATGGGTTTGCTTTTCTTTTTTTTCTTTGGATGGAATGTGTGGCTAGTTGCTTCCATGAACTACTGCCTCCTTTGCCATGAAATCAGAAGAACTGGATGGTTCCTGGCTACCATTAACGAACATTTTAATCAAAGATTCCATAGGAGAATACTGATCAAAATGGCGAAAATGCACAATAGAATTTTAAATTCTCATGGACTTTAGACCTTCTGGAGGCATGGAGGGTGGATGAACCCCTGAAAGTATTGCCCTAAGATAATCTTTAAACCTCAAACCAAAAATATTCCCTGAAGTCTTCTTAAAACTGAACAACAGTTTAGCTTAACTAGTAAAAAATTCTTCCTTGAGCATTATGCTCCTTTAAAACTATCTATGAGGAATCAAAGTAACAACAGCAACTTGAAAGGTCATATAGGAACCTTAGGAGACAGTGAGTTAATGGGGAAGGGACAACGTAGAAAAGGAGGGTGAAAATGGTTGTACAACCCAAAGAATATGATCAACGCCACTAAATTGTACTTGTAGAAACTGTTGAATTGGTGTATGTTTTGCTGTGTATATTCTCAACACAGCAACAAAATAAATAAAACTTAGAAAAAAACTACAGAATCTGTTTCTGCACAAAGGAATGAAGATAGAAATGGGAACTATCTGGGTAAATACAAAATAACACATTCTTACTGTTTTTGATCTCCTTAAGTGATAATTTTGACTATGGCCAGACTAAAAACATCATATTTTGAGATTTATAATGTATGTAAAATAAACATATATGACAAAATAACAGAAAGGATAGGAGGTAAAAATGTACTGTTTTAATGTTCTTGGACCATATATTAAGCACTATAAAATAATTCGAAGATTGACAATGATAAATTAGATATTATAAACACTAAAGAACAATTAGATGAGGAATACAGAGACATATAGCCAATAGTCCAACAACTGACCAAATGTGAAATTATTTAAAAAAAATGCAAATTTATCTAAAATATCTACAATAAAAATTGTAGACTTAATATCTGAACTCAAGTTAGCAAGAAATAAATCTGATGCTTCTGTACACTGGCAATGAATGAATGAAATTTGAAATAAAAATTATACAATTTACAGCAGTGTTAAAATTATTAAATACTTCAGAAGAAATTTAACAATATATGTGCAAGATGATTTCACAGAACACTGCAAATAATTGTCAAAACAAATTTAAAAAACCTAAATAAATGAATTAATATACCTTACTTTTTTTTATTCGTGGATCAAAAGGCTTAATATTGTTAAGAAAGCAATTCTCCCCACATTAGTCTACATATTCAATAAATTCTTAATCAAAATTCAAGCACCCTGTTTTGTAGCTGTTGATAAGCTGATCCCAAAACTTAGATGAAATACAAAGAACTTAGAATAATTTTTATTCTGTATTTTGGAAACCCTGGTGGCATAATGGTTAAGTGCTACAGCTGCTAACCAAAGGGTCAGCAGTTCAGATCCGCCCGGCGCTCCTTGGAAACTCTATGGGCAGTTCTACTCTGTCCTATAGGGTCGCTGTGAGTCGGAATCGACTCGACGGCACTGGGTTCTTTTTTTATTTTTATTTTGTTTTGTCTCAATTTAAGTCCATTTGTCGCTTTTTTTAATAGTTAAAATGTATGTAACAAAACTTATGCCATTTCGACATTCTTCACATGTACAACTCAGTGACATTAATTGTTCCCATCCTATTGTACAATCACTGCCATTATCTGTGTCCAAGTTTGTAGGTTTTGTTGGATATTCCACCCCTAATAAGTCATCTTTCAAAATCGCTCTCACTTACCTCTCCTAACTTTTACTTCTGCTAAGAGACTGGCAACTTGTAGAGCAATGGAAACAAATCAATTGAATTAACAATGCAATACGTAGACACTCAGATCTTTAGCTCAGTTCACCTACGCAGAAACAGTAATTTTGTATTTTATCCTCTACCTGGCAGAGAGCAAGTTAATTTAAGATTTAAGTAATCTATATTTTATCTCAGAAACATAAAAAAGTATATAATTTTGAGCTGAAGAAATATGATACTATTGCCATGTTAAAGATGAACAAAGATTTAGAGGCAAAAGGTCTTGTTCAGGGTCACATGGAAAGAAAGTGGCGAAATCAAATATTAAAAATACACCTACCTTCCAGTCCATCACAGTGTTTACCATGTCATATAGCCAAATATTTACCTAGTGAAATGAAATTTAGTACTGACGAAATATTATACTCTAATTGTTTCACCATGTAGTCCTTTTGTCCTCTGCATGCTATGTAAAAATCATGAGTTTTATAAATCAAACCTAAACTAAAATTTATTAAGGTGTGAAATTGTGTTGTTCAGTTTAATATTCTCAATTATGAAAAGAAAAGCTTCATTATACTTATCCAAAGGTGATCGGAGCACTGTGGTGTACACATCAAATCCTACACTCATGTTCATTGCAGCACCATTTATAATAGCAAAAAGATGGAAACAACCCAGGTGCCCATCAATGGATGAACGGATAAACAAATCATGGCATATTCACACAATGGAATACCAAACAATGAAAAGAACAAAGATAAATCCTTGAAACATAACATGAAGGAATCTGGATAGCGTTATGTTGAGTGAAATTAGTCAGTCGCAAAAGGACAAACATTGTATGAGACCACCATTATAAGAACTCAAGAAAAAGTTTAAACACAGAAGAAAACATTCTCTGATAGTTAGAAGGTCGGGGGGAGGGAGAGGAGTATTCACTAGTTGGATAGTAGACAAGAATTATTTTAGGTAAAGGGAAGGACAACACACAATACAGGTGAAGTTAGCACAACTGGACTAAACCAAAAGCTAAGAAGTTTCCTGAATACAACCAAACACTTAGAGGGACAGGGTAGTAGGAACAGGGGTCTGGGGACCATGCTTTCAGGGGACATCTAGGTCAATTGGTATAACAAAATATTAAGAAAATGATCTGCATTCCACTTTGGCAAGTGGTGTCTGAGGTCTTAAAAACTAGCAAGCAGCCATCTAAGATGCATCAATTGGTCTCAAACCACCTGTAACAAAGGAAAATGAAGAACGCCAAACACACAAGGAAAATATCAACCCAAGAGATAGAAAGGGCCATGTAACCCAGAGATTCCATCAGCCTGAGACCAGAAGAACTAGCTACCACCAATGGCTGCCCCGACAGAGAATACAACAGAGAAACCCTGAGGTAGCAGGAGAAAAGTGGGATTCAGACCTCAAACTATGGTAAAAAAAAAATCAGATTTCATGGTCTGACTGACTCCAGATGGACCCCACAGGTCCTGGTACCTGGACTCTCTGTTAGCACAAAGTTAAAATTATTCCTAAAGCCAAGATTTCAGACAAAGATTGGACTGGACTATAAGTCTTAAAATGATACTGGTGAGGAGTGGACTTCTTAACTCAAGTAGGCACGTCAGACTATGTGGGCAGCTCATGTCTGGAGGCAAAATGAGAAGTCAGAGGGGGAACGGAGCTGGTTGAATGGACACAGGAAATACAAGCTGGAAAGAAGTAATGGGTTGTCACATTGTAGGGAGAGCAACTAGGGTCACATAACAATGTGTGTATAAGATTTTGTAAGACAAACTGACTTGAATTGTAAACTTTCACTTAAAGCACAATAAAAAAAAAAGCTACTTTGCTTTAAGCTACAGATAGACAAACACAAGCTTCAAAAGTTAAATCTGATAAAGTGATAAATTGCAAACATTACTAAATTTCCAACCTTATATCTTGTTTGATGTAGACAAATTGTACAAAAATGCAAAGTTCTTTTCCATTTATATTATTAAAAAATATCCTTGGAAAAATTAACAAAGTATTTTTAAAATAGACCTCAGAGAGTGATATGCCCAGTAATTAAGAACTTTTAATTTTATATCGCTATATTTATAATTACATGCCTTGCTTGATAAAGTGTTACACTGTTAATAAATTTTTAATTGAAAACTATTTCTAAAATGTATGAATTCTTGCAAAATATCACTGTCAATCTTGACAGGATATTTGATAGTTCCCTTTTCTTCCATATTTAATGGTACAATAAAATTCATAACTGTGTTAATTAGTTCAAGTTTAAATGAGCTTGAAAACCTCTCTTTTTTAAAATGAATCTTTCATAAAATAATTCTTACAATTTATCTGATAATAGTAAGGGGATTTGTTAAATAATAAAGTTAACTGTTTTGATTTTGCTTTAAAAGAAAAAAACATTTCTGAATTTTGCAAATTTCATAAAAATGATTAAGTGACAAAGTGAGCAAATTAATTTTATAGAGCATTTCTTGAAAACTCTGAGTTTCCATTGAATTGCCTGCAAGATTGACTTCTGTTAAACTTTACGTACAGTGCGAACAGATGTAGAGATACCTTTAATTTTATATAACTATGCCTAAATAATCTTCCCAGATATCTGAGTTTCTGATTTTAGCCTATAAACCTATTGAGTAAAAGTTGTTTCAAATTTTAATTTGTGGATACTTATGTAAAATGAGGAGTACCTGGTGGTGGAATGGTGAACCTCCTTGGCTGCTAACCAAAAGGTTGGAGGTTCAAGTCCACCCAGAAGTGCCTTAGAAAAAGTGCCTGGCAATCAACTTCCTAAAGGACATATGAAAAACCAAACTAAACCCATTGCTGTCAAGTCAATTCTGACTTATAGCAACATTTTCGGGCAGAGTAGAGCTGTCCCATAGGGTTTCCAAGGAGCAAGTGGTAGATTCGAACTGCTGACCTTTTGGTCTTAACCACCACCATTGAAAACACTATGGAACACAGTTCTACTCTGAAATACATGGGATAACCATGAGTCAAAATTGACTGGATAGCAACTGGTTTGTTTGGTTTTCATATTATGAGCTAAGCAGTGAGCTATATAGTTTATATATCTAATCTTTATCTTTTATAATCTTCTATATAACTTTCATAGAAACTTTAAAGATGAGTTACCTAAAAGGGAAGAATTTAAATGACTTGCCTGAGGTATACAACCAGTGAGTCCTGGCCGTAGACTTTCAGTTTTGTCTCTTTCTATTGCGTACACTTACTGTTAGGCTTTCTCTCACCAAATCATACCAATTTTCCTGCTTTTATTTTCTACAATAACAATTGGGTTTTATCGCTCCCAAACCAAAGTCTATTATTGAGCTTAAAATATTGCATAATCCATAAATGTAAAATATTTATTAAAATATTTTAAAGGATAAAATTTCTTATTCTTGCCAATCCACCCTAGACTTGAAGTCAGGTACACGTTGGTATGAAGAAGGTAGCTATTACAAAATATGATCCAATCCCAAAAGAATGTCCTTTCCTTTTACACCCTCTTCTCTTCGGGGAGTGTTTTTGGACATTGTCTAGTCTTGTTATTCAGTCATTTTCACTTATTGTTGTGCTACCTGTCCCTTTGCTACAACTGTTTAGTCTTTGCATATTTATTTTGCAAAAATATGGTAACTTCCAGTTGCCATTAACAAACCAGTTGCCATTGAGTTGACTCTGACTCACGGTGATCCCATGTGTGTCAGAGTAGCACTGTGCTCCGTGGGGTTTTAATGACTGATTATTTGAAAGTACACCACCAGGCTTTTCATTCAAGGGGCCTCTGGATAGACTTAAACCTCCAACCTGTTAGTTAGCAGCTGAGTGTGTTAGCCAGTTGCACCACGCAGGGAGGGACTCCTAAATTCCAATTGGTGGAGGCTTACCTAATAGCCGTGGAACTCTATGAAAGGAGTCCAGAGCAATCACTTCCTTCTGTGAGGGTTTTGGGCTTTTCAGGTTAGGAACTATTTGCATAGAGTTGGGTCAGTTATTTATTTATATTTTTAGGGCTTCTCTGTCTTTCTGCATTGCACATGTAGACAAGCTGTGCCTCAAACTTCCAGGTAGCCATAAGACTGCTAGGAAGGAGGCATGTACACCCATTGGCACAAACCATTCCATAGGTGCTACATTTATCTGTGATCAAGCCGGACATATAAGACACTTACACAGTTGTGGCAAAGTGAAAGCCTTTATTATTATTTATAGAAAGCAAACAGTAAACAATAACATTTTCAAAGGGGAAACACCCCTCCCCAAATCACCCGTGTTCATTCTTATGTCACTGAGGAGTCACGCCATGGCTCAGGTCAGATAATGTGTTCACATAACCACTGCCTCTAGCTATCACCATGCTGCCTGGGGTTTCTGCTCTGCTGCTGGGCTTGCTGGGCCTTTCTGTGCTGTAAGAAGACCCCTGCACAGGATCTCCCAAGCCTCTGCCACTGGGCCTTTCTAAGTCTCTGCCACCAGCAACCACTACACTATCTGGACCCACCATACTACCTGGGCCTGTACTACCTGGGGGTGTGTGTGGCTCCTGCCAGTCTGCCCAAGAGGGGGCGATATGCGCAACCCAGCACGGGACACACTCAGGCCTCTGCCCTGCACAGGCAAGTGTTACAGCTCTTTTAGCTCTAGGCAAACCTGCTGCTCAAGGAGCCCCGCTCTGCCATCTATCTGCATGGATGTGCCCAGCTCGCTCTCTCTCTCTTTTCGAGCCGATCAGCCCACTGCCACTGGTAATGATGCTGCCATTTCTCACCTGCTGTCTTCAGTGTTACCGCTCTCTCTTCTGAGTCTGGAAGATTCTCAGTACAGGGACACTGGGTCCAAAGGATGTGCTCTGCTCCAGACTCTTCTTGATGGTTCTAAGATCCCCCTGAGTCTCTTTGGGATTGGCCCTTACATAAGCAAACTCCTAGTCAGTTTCAAGGTATGTCTCCAAGCAACACTACAAGTGAGCCAACACCATTGTAGACCATCAATCACCTGATTTGCATAGTGATCAACCAATCCTTTAAAAGATTGTTCACCATCCATATTGTGAGATTTACAAGACTATGGATAAAAGGCTACATAAAAATGAGTCACTGCAGTGAAATTTTGTAATAAAATGGGTCTGAATTCCAATCCAAGCCCCTATATGACTCTCAGTACTTAACCTGCCTGAGACTCATCTTTCAAATACTTTTGTTTAATGTTCCTTCAAATAAAACTAGGTAATGGATATATAATATCCATTTTCTATCGAAATCATAACATCAGTTCTTTCTTTTCATATATATGCACATTTTTTGCTTGACCCTTTACGTTTGTACACATCTTGTTGTCCTTAGGTACTGTCGAGTTGGTTCCAACTCATAAAGCTCCTATGTACAAAAGAAAAAACACTGCCAGATCCTGCGCCATCTTCACAGTCTTGCTATGTGAGCCCATTGTTGCAACCACTGTGTTAATGCATCTCATTGAGGGTCTTCCTCTTTTTTGCTGACCCTCCATTTTACCAAGCATGATGTCCTTCTCCAGGGACTCTTCCCTCCTGATAACATGTCCAAAGTAAGTGAGACAAATCTTGCCATTGATTCTAAGAAGAATTCTGGCTGTACTTCTTCCAAGACGGATTGGTTCGTTCTTCTGGCAGTCCACGGTATATTCAATAATCTTCTCCAACAACATAATTCAAAAGCATCAATTTGGGGAGGCGGGGCCAAGATGGCGGACTAGGTGGACGCTACCGTGGATCCCTCTTGCAACAAAGACTCGGAAAAACAAGTGAATCAATCACATACATAACAATCTACGAACTCTGAACAATAAACACAGATTTAGAGACGGAGAACGAACAAATACGGGGAGGCAGCAATTGTTTTCAGAGCCTGGAGCCAGCGTACCAGTCAGGTGACCTTCGGAGCCCGATTCGGGGCGGAGCCCGATTCGGGGCAGAGCCCAGGGGGGCAGATGGCACAGACAAGGGGCCCAGCCCTAGCCTCCGAACTCATTCCAGGAGGGGGCCCAGCCTCTTAGCGTCGGCCGTGTGGCGGCGCAGCTGGTGGGCTAAGTCCCCGGGAGGCAGTGACAGGTTTTGGAGCGGGGAGAGCAGCGTCCCAGCCGGGGAGCTGTCCCGCCGGGATTTTGGCGGGCGCGGGCATAGAGTGAGCACAGGGAGAAGCTACATCCCCCTGAATTGACCCCGGGGGGGTCCCAGCTGGTTCCCGGAGGCGGCGCGCGAAACGGCTGGCGGAACGGGGAGTCCCCGGGAGGCAGCGACTGATTTTGGAGTCGGGAGTGCACCGTCCCAGTAGGGGAGCTTTAACCTAGGGGGTGGGGCTGATAGCGGAGGATCTGACTGTGACTCAAGCGGGCCAGACCCCCCGGGGGCAATCTCCACACAGCCAGTACACATAGGCGATGTGCCCCGTGGAAATCTCAGATACAATAGTCATTCCAAGCAAGACAAACAACTCTGGCTATATTCTGAGGTGTTTTTTTTTTTTTTTCTCTCCTAGCTCTCTGATCCTTCCCCCACCCTCCCCAGGCGGCTCCATTAACATCCGAATAGCCTGAGCCAGAGGGAAAACTCTGATAGGGATCTGACTGCATTTTTTTTTTTAGTAGATTTTCTGGAAAAACTAGTTTCCCAGTGATGGCTCGGAGACAGCAATCCATATCAAACCACATAAAGAAGCAGACCATGACAGCTTCTACAACCCCCCCAAACAAAAGAATCAAAATCTTTCCCAAATGAAGATACAATCCTGGAATTATCAGATACAGAATATAAAAAATTAATTTACAGAATGCTTCAAGACATCACAAATGAAATAAGGCAGACTGCAGAAAAAGCCAAGGAACACACTGATAAAACTGTTGAAGAATTCAAAAAGATTATTCAAGAGCATGGTGGAAAAATTAATAAGTTGCAAGAATCCATAGAGAGACAGCATGTAGAAATCCAAAAGATTAACAATAAAATTACAGAATTAGACAACACAATAGGAGGTCAGAGGAGCAGACTCGAGCAATTAGAATGCAGACTGGAACATCTGGAGGACCAGGGAATCAACATCAACATAGCTGAAAAAAAATCAGATAAAAGAATTAAAAAAAACGAAGAAACCCTAAGAATCATGTGGGACTCTATCAAGAAGGATAATTTGTGAGTAACTGGAGTCCCAGAACAGGGAGGGGGCACAGAAAACACAGAGAAAATAGTTGAAGAACTCCTGACACAAAACTTCCCTGATATCATGAAAGACGAAAGGATATCTATCCAAGATGTTCATCGAACCCCATTTAAGATTGATCCAAAAAGAAAAACACCAAGACATATTATCATCAAACTTGCCAAAACCAAAGATAAACAGAAAATTTTAAAAGCAGCCAGGGAGAAAAGAAAGGTTTCCTTCAAGGGAGAATCAATAAGAATAAGTTCAGACTACTCAGCAGAAACTATGCAGGCAAGAAGGGAATGGGACGACATATACAGAGCACTGAAGGAGAAAAACTGCCAGCCAAGGATCATATATCCAGCAAAACTCTCTCTGAAATATGAAGGCGAAATTAAGATATTTACAGACAAACACAAGTTTAGAGAATTTACAAAAACCAAACCAAAGCTACAAGAAATGCTAAAGGAGATTGTTTGGTCAGAAAAGCAATAATATCAGGTACCAGCACAATACAAGGTCACAAAACAGAACGTCCTGATATCAACTCAAATAGGGAAATCACAAAAACAAACAAATTAAGGTTAATTTAAAATAAATAAATAAAATAATACACATAACAGGGAATCATGGAAGTCAATAGGTAAAAGATCACAATAATCAAAAAGAGGGACTAACTACAGGAAGCATTGAACTGCCAGATGGAGAGTGATACAAGGCGATATAGAACGATACAAGTTAGGTTTTTACTTAGAAAAATAGGGGTAAATGATAAGGTAACCACAAAAAGGAATATCAACTCCATAACTCAGGATAAAAGCCAAGAAAAACATAACGACTCAACTAACATAAAGTCAAACACTATGAAAATCAGTATCTCACAATTTAAAAAGAAAAACGTCTCAGCACAAAAAAGTATGTGGAAAAATGAAATGGCCAACAACACACATGAAAAGGCATCAAAATGACAGCACTAAAAACTTATTTATCTATAATTACGCTGAATGTAAATGGACTAAATGCACCATTAAAGAGACAGAGAGTCTCGGACTGGATAAAGAAACACGATCCATCTATATGCTGCCTACAAGAGACACACCTTAGACTTAGAGACACAAACAAACTCAAACTCAAAGGATGGAAAAAAATATATCAAGCAAACAATAAGCAAAAAAGAAGAGGAGTAGCAATATTAATTTCTGACAAAATAGACTTTAGACTTAAATCCACCACAAAGGATAAAGAAGGACACTATATAATGATAAAAGGGACAATTGATCAGGAAGACATAACCATATTCAATATTTATGCACCCAATGACAGGGCTGCAAGACACATAAATCAAATTTTAACAGTGAGATAGACACCTCCACAATTACAGTAGGAGACTTCAACTTTTAAAAGTGAGATAGACACCTCCACAATTATAGTAGGAGACTTCAACACACCACTTTTGGAGAAGGACAGGACATGCAGTAAGAAGCTCAACAGAGACACGGAAGACCTACTTACAACAATCAAACAACTTGACCTCATTGACTTATACAGAACTCTCCACCCAACTGCTGCAAAGTATACTTTTTTTCTAGCGCACGTGGAACATTCTCTAGAATAGACCACATATTAGGGCATAAAACAAACCTTTGCAAAATCCAAAACATCGAAATATTACAAAGCATCTTCTCAGACCACAAGGCAATGAAACTAGAAATCAATAACAGAAAAACTAGGGAAAAGAAATCAAATACTTGGAAACTGAACAATACCCTCCTGAAAAAAGACTGGGTTATAGAAGACATCAAGGAGGGAATAAGGAAACTCATAGAATGCAACGAGAATGAAAATACTTCCTATCAAAACCTCTGGGACACAGCAAAAGCAGTGCTCAGAGGTCAATTTATATCCATAAATGCACACATACAAAAGGAAGAAAGAGCCAAAATCAGAGAACTGTCCCTACAACTTGAACAAATAGAAAGTGAGCAACAAAAGAATCCATCAGGCACCAGAAGAAAACAAATAATACAAATTAGAGCTGAACTAAATGAATTAGAGAACAGAAAAACAATTGAAAGAATTAACAAAGCCAAAAGCTGGTTCTTTGAAAAAATTAACAAAATTGATAAACCATTGGCTAGACTGACTAAAGAAGTACAGGAAAGGAAACAAATAACCCGAATAAGAAACGAGAAGGACCACATCACAACAGAACCAAATGAAAAGAGTCATTTCAGATTACTACGAAAAATTGTACTCTAACAAATTTGAAAACCTAGAAGAAATGGATAAATTCTTGGAAAAACACTACCTACCTAAACTAACACATTCAGAAGTAGAACAAGTAAATAGACCCATAACAAAAAAAGAGATTGAAATGGTAATCAAAAAACTTCCAACAAAAAAAAGCCCTGGCCCGGACAGCTTCACTGCAGAGTTCTACCAAACTTTCAGAGAAGAGTTAACACCACTACTACTGAAGGTATTTCAAAGCATAGAAAATGACGGAATACTACCCAACTCATTCTATGAAGCCACCATCTCCCTGCTACCAAAACCAGGTAAAGACATCACAAAAAAAGAAAATTATAGACCTATATCCCTCATGAACATAGATGCAAAAATCCTCAACAAAATTCTAGCCAATAGAATCCAACAACACATCAAAATAATAATTCACCCTCATTAAGTGGGATTTATACTAGGTATGCAAGGCTGGTTTAATATCAGAAAAACCATTAATGTAATCCATCACATAAATAAAACAAAAGATAAAAACCACATGATCTTATCAATTGATGCAGAAAAGGCATTTGACAAAGTTCAACACCCATTTATGATAAAAACTCTGACCAAAATAGGAATTGAAGGAAAATTCCTCAACATAACAAAGGGCGTCTCTGCAAAGCCAACAGCCAATATCACTCTAAATGCAGAGAACCTGAAAGCATTTCCCTTGAGAACGGGAACCAGACAAGGATGCCCTTTATCACCGCTCTTATTCAACATCGTACTTGAAGTCCTAGGCAGGGCAATTAGGCTAGACAAAGAAATAAGGGGGATCCGGATTGGCAAGGAGGAAGTAAAGTTATCACTATTTGCAGATGACATGATCTTATACACAGAAAACCCTAAGGAATCCTCCAGAAAACTACTGAAACTAATAGAAGAGTTTGGCAGAGTCTCAGGTTATAAAATAAACATACAAAAATCACTTGAATTCCTCTACATCAACAAAAAGAACACCGAAGAGGAAATAACCAAATCGATACCATTCACAGTAGCCCCCAAGAAGATAAAATACTTAGGAATAAATCTTACCAAGAATGCAAAAGACCTATACAAAGAAAACTACAAAGCTCTAATACAAGAAATTCAAAAGGACATACTTAAGTGGAAAAACATACCTTGCTCATGGATAGGAAGACTTAACATAGTAAAAATGTCTATTCTACCAAAAGCCATCTATACATATAACATACTTCCGATCCAAATTCCAATGTCATATTTTAAGGGGAGAGAGAAACAAATCACCAATTTCATATGGAAGGGAAAGAACCCCCGGATAAGCAAAGCATTACTGAAAAAGAACAACAAAGTGGGAGGCCTCACTCTACCTGATTTCAGAACATATTATACAGCCACAGTAGTCAAAACAGCCTGGTACTGGTACAACAGGCACATAGACCAATGGAACAGAATTGAGAACCCAGATATAAATCCATCCACGTATGAGCAGCTGATATTTGACAAAGGACCAGTGTCAGTTAATTGGGGAAAAGATAGTCTTTTTAACAAATGGTGCTGGCATAACTGGATATCCATTTGCAAAAGAATGAAACAGGACCCATACTTCACACCATGAACAAGAACTAACTCCAAGTGGATCAAAGACCTAAACATAAAGACTAAAACGATAAAGATCATGGAAGAAAAAATAGGGACAACCCTAGGAGCCCTAATACAAGGCATAAACAGAATACAAAACATCACCAAAAATGATGAAGAGAAACCAGATAACTGGGAGCTCCTAAAAATCAAACACCTATGCTCATCTAAAGACTTCACCAAAAGAGTAAAAAGACCACCTACAGAATGGGAAAGAATTTTCAGCTATGTCATCTCAGACCAGCGCCTGATCTCTAAAATCTACATGATTCTGTCAAAACTCAACCACAAAAACACAAACAACCCAATCAAGAAGTGGGCAAAGAATACGAACACACATTTCACTAAAGAAGATATTCAGGCAGCCAACAGATACATGAGAAAATGCTCTTGATCATTAGCCGTTAGAGAAATGCAAATTAAAACTACGATGAGATTCCATCTCACTCCAACTAGGTTGGCATTAATCCAAAAAACACAAAATAATAAATGTTGGAGAGGCTGCGGAGAGATTGGAACTCTTATACACTGCTGGTGGGAATGTAAAATGGTACAACCACTTTGGAAATCTATCTCGCGTTATCTTAAACAGTTAGAAATAGAACTACCATACAACCCAGAAATCCCACTCCTCGGAATATACCCTAGAGATACAAGAGCCTTCACACAAACAGACATATGCACACCCATGTTTATTGCAGCTCTGTTTACAATAGCAAAAAGCTGGAAGCAACCAAGGTGTCCGTCAACGGATGAATGGGTAAATAAATTGTGGTATATTCACACAATGGAATACTACACATCGATAAAGAACAGTGACGAATTTGTGAAACATTTCATAACATGGAGGAACCTGGAAGGCATTATGCTGAGCGAAATTAGTCAGAGGCAAAAGGACAAATATTGTATAAGATCAATATTATAAGATCTTGAGAAATAGTATAAACTGAGAAGAACACTTACTTTTGTGGTTACGAAGGGGGGAGGGAGGGAGGGAGGAAGAGGGTTTTTTATTGATTAATCAGTAGATAAGAACTGCTTTGGGTGAAGGGAAAGACAACACTCAATACATGGAAGGTCAGCTCAATTGGACTGGACTAAAAGCAAAGAAGTTTCCAGGATAAAATAAATACTTCAAAGGTCAGCGGAGCAGGGGCGGGGGTCTGGGGAACATGGTTTGAGGGGACTTCTAAGTCAATTGGCAAAATAATTCTATTATGAAAACATTCTGCATCCCACTTTGAAATGTGGTGTCTGGGGTCTTAAATGCTAACAAGCGGCCATCTAAGATGCATCAATTGGTCTCAACCCACCTGGAGCAAAGGAAAATGAAGAACACCAAGGTCACACGACAACTAAGAGCCCAAGAGACAGAAATGGCCACATGAACCAGAGACCTACATCATCCTGAGACCAGAAGAACTAGTTGGTGCCCGGCCACAATCGATGACTGCCCTGTCAGGGAGCACAACAGAGAACTCCTGAGGGAGCAGGAGATCAGTGGGATGCAGACCCCAAATTCTCATAAAAAGACCATACTTAAGGGTCTGACTGCGACTGGAGGAATCCCGGCGGCAATGCTCCCCAGACCTTCTGTTGGCGCAGGACAGGAACCATCCCCGAAGACAACTCATCAGACATGAAAGGGACTGGTCAGTGGGGGGGAGAGAGATGCTGATGAAGAGTGAGTTAATTAAATCAGGTGGACACTTGAGAGTGTGTTGGCAACCCTTGTCTGGAGGGGGGATGGGAAGATAGAGAGAGAGGGAAGCTGGCAAAATTGTCACGAAACGAGAGACTGAAAGGGCTGCCTCAATAGGGGGAGAGCAAGTGGGAGAAGGGAGTAAGATGTATGTAAACTTACGTGTGACAGACTGATTGGATTTGTAAATGTTCACTTGAAGCTTAATAAAAATTAATTAAAAAAAAAAAAAGCATCAATTCTTCTTCTGTCTTCCTTACTCCTTATCCAGCTTTTGCAGGCTCACGAGGCAATTGAAAATACCATGGCTTGGGTCAGGTGCAGCTTAGTCCTCAAAGTGACATCCTTGCTTTTCAACACTTTAAAAGTACTTAATAGTGGTCTTATACAATACTTGTCCTTTTGCAACTAATTTCACTCAGCATAATGCCTTCCAGATTCATCCATGTTATGAGATGTTTAACAGATTCACCGTATTCTTCATTGCTGCATAGTATTCCTTTGTGAGAATATACCATAATTTGTTCATCCATTCATCTGTTGATGGGCAACTAGGTTCTTTCCATCTTTTTGCTATTGTGAACAGTGATGCAATGAACATGGGTGTGCACTATATCTATTCATGTGCAACAGCTCTTATTTCTCCAGGATATATTCTAAGAAGTGGGATTGCTGGGTTGTATGGTAGTTCTATTTCTAGCTTTTTAAGGAAGCACCAAATGGATTTCCAAAGTGGTTGTACCATTTTACATTCCCACCAGCAGTGTATAAGTGTTCTAGACTCTCCACAACCTCTCCAACATTTATTATTTTGTGTTTTTTGGATTAATGCTAGCCTTGTTGGGGTGAGATGGTATCTCATTGTAGTTTTGATTTGCATTTCTCTAATGGCTAAAGATCATGAGCATTTCCTCATGTAGAAGACAGACTTTTCGGTATAAATAAAAGTCATATCATTTAGTGGCAGTTGCTCTATCCCGAGTTATAAAGGGAGACAACAGTTTTTGTACATTTCAGATATGGTATCTTACAATCAATGCATTTCAAACCCTGTGAACATTTAAATGATTCTTGAAGGTGTCCACATTTTATACATTAAATTTGCATTCTTTCCTCCCTGACACAACATAAATAGCATGTTTTTAATTTCTGTTTTTATCTTGTTCTAGCCACACTTTCCCTGGACATAATCTAGAGCCATCATTGTATACTAAGACATAATATGGGAAATATATATGCCTTAACCTTTCCCAAAATCTATGCTCATCTGCCAGTAACTGTATTATTTTCTGCCTCTCTTTTCTGTACTATATAAATATCCCTATCATAATATCTGAATAGTAATTTCTTCTTAAACGTTCTGAGTCCCTCACTAAAACTTAATATATGTTAGTAAAAGGACTTTGTCTTGTTAATTATTATATCCTATTTCACTAGTTTTTAGAAGTTAGTGTAGCGCCAAATACATAAGAATGTCAAAAATCACTATTAAAATGGGTAAAACATATTAACAGGCAATTGGAAAATCATGAAAAACACGTGTTAGAGCCTTCCAAGGGCCCCTTAGGAAATACATTCTTCTTTCACACCCACGTCTTTAGAAAACTGAATGATGAAACACTCAATAAAAGTATGGATCAAAATATCATCTATAATTTTTAGCATTGGAAATGGGGCTTGGTGTGCTCTCTAAATCCCAGACAAACCACCTAGTCCTAGGCTGCACTGGAACTGGCTCAGTCCACTCCCCATTTGAGGCACACAGAGACTAAGTCACAGTGTAACAGTGAAATCCCCTGTTTTCTGGAGAAGAATATAATATCTAGAGGAAGAATAAAGACAGCAGGTAGAACGGAGCTATGTATGCCCACTTTACAAAGATTGACCTGGTAAGTCACTCTGCCTATCTAGGGGCAGAATGAGTGATGGAAGGAGACCCCGGCGTGTCTCATGATAATAAAGGAGAAGTAAAAAATGTTTCATCCATTTCAATATGGTTCTAGTAAAATTTTTCAATTTCACTAGTTACGGAACACATAAATTTCACAAACATATAAATTTTCATTAGCAAAATGATATGTTTAATTCTTTTGAGAAGAATCAGTCAAAAAATGGATCAGAAGTATAATCCTTGATGATCAGTGGTGGGATGCATGGGAAGTAGAGAAATGGCAAGGGAAACGCACAGGTACATGATAGTGTTAAGGCAGTGATAAATTATCAAATAGGCACCCTAAGAATTAATGTAAGGAATCAGAAATCAGTAACATTATCCATGACATAACATTATATTTTATAATATAATTAAAATAGAAGTTTGTTGACTTCCTCTTTTTACAATTGATCATGCTTTGGTTTGAATTGCATGTAAAAGAAGCACCATAAAATCTTCGGTTCAGGTATCTAAGTGTTTATCTGGCTCTAATGGGAATGACTTCATGTATATGAAACTATAGTGAGATGGAGTCAGAAGCCAAGGTGTCAATAGTGGTCACACAAGTTATGCATTTGAGATAAAATTAATATGAATTCAAAATTCAACTAATGATTAGAGACCAATGAGAATTGTGAATGGGCAAAGCAAGGGACATTAGAAAGTGTATACTAATGCATAGGGGAGAGGATAATGCTATCTGCAATGGTAGAATTATTTTTGAATATGCACATTATAGCTTTTCTGGTGATAATGGGAAAATATACTAGTCCAGTATGCATTCATTCATTAATTTATTCAAAGTATTTTGAGTTATCTGTTTTAAAACATTCACATAAAATATCACTCAATATTATCTAATTTCAACATTTTCAAAATAAAAATACATAGCAAGATATTTCTACTTCTAGCTACTGTGAAACAGCTTATGGTAGACCAAGGCTTTCAATAAGACCAATTAGAAAAGTTGGAAAACATGCAAAGGATGTGAGTTTGAAGGCAGTTACGAGTTCCTGAGATAGCTGGGAACTTGGGGACACACTTTTGGAGAAAAGAGAGCTTGGGAAGACTAGCCCAATATTTATTTTTAAAGTCTTCATGTAAATTTTTTTATTGTCAGGCACTATTATAAGTGTTCCATACATTGAGTCTTTTAATACTTATAAAAACTTTATAAGTGTAATTATTATTCCAATTTCATAAATGAAGGAGACACAGCAAGTAGTGGATCTGTGATTAAAACCCAGGAAACTGGGTTCCAGAGAATGTGCTCTTAATCATAAGAACAGAAAATGTAAGAAGATTATATAGTTTTTCAAATTTGTATCACATGAAACTCTAGCGTATCTCCAATTAGATCACTTGTACAGGCCAAGAAATCTCCTACACCCTCAAGGAGATAATTCTGACGCTCACTCCCATATCCATAAGCCTTCTGAGTGGAGATGAAGTGTATATTCAGAGAAACTTGTATAACATCATAGAGAATGTGGATAATTTCAAATTAAAATATCATACAAATAAGATTTCCCATCTTATATATGAATAATAGTGCTTCATATAGAAATTAGAAAACTATTAATGGATATAATGCAGATACTATTCATTTTAAAGAAAATTATGTACCAAAGGCCAAAGTCCAGAGACAACTTAGAGTAACAGATACACTCATGAACATAATTAAATTTAACTTAATTTATTTTAATTTTGACTCATTCTCTCTCTTATTTTCTGCAAGATGCAGAATAAATAATTCCAAAGAAATAACAACAAACAAAAAGCTAATATGCTATCAACCAGTCACTTGTGTGTCAGCTATTTTAGAGCAGACCCTGGTACTGACAGTGCTAAGGATTCCTAGTGGTACAATGGTTAAGAGCCAGGCTGGTAATCAAAAGATCGACAGTCGGAACACACCACCTGCTCTGCAGGAGAAAGATGCGGCAGTATGCTTCCGTAAAGATCTACAGTCGAGGAAACACTACGGAGAAGTTCTACTCTGTTATATAGGTTCACAATGAGTTGGAATCAACTCAGCATACAACAAAAACACGGCACTGCTAATTTACCAAGCAAATAATTAAGCACATTTGATCCATATATCAGGTGTTTAAATTAGTTCAGGTGCATGTGCAGCAATGAATAGTAAGATTTGTTGTTGTTAGGTGCCGTCCAGTCGGTTCTGACTCATAGTGACCATATGCACAACAGAACGAAACACTGCCCGGTCCTGCACCATCCTTAAAATCGTTGTTATGCTTGACCCCGTTGTGGCAGCCACTGTCAATCCACCTTGTTGACGATCTTCCTCTTTTCTGCTGACCCTGGACTTTGCCAGGCATGATGTCCTTCTCCAGGGACTGATCCCTCCTGACAACATGTCCAAAGTATTTAAGACTCAGTCTCGCCATCCTTGCTTCTAAGGAGTATTCTGGCCGCACTTCTTCCAAGGCAGATTTGTTCGTTCTTCTGGCAGTCCGTGTTATATTCAATATTCTTCACAAACGCCACAATTCAGTCATCAGTTCTTCGAACTTCCTTATTCATTGTCCAGCTTTCACATGCATATGATGCAATTGAAAACACCGTGGTTTGGGTCAGGCACACCTTAGTCTTCAGAGTGACATTTTTGTTCTTCAACACTTTGAAGAGGTCCTTTGCAGCAGATTTGCCCAATGCAATGCGTCGTCTTTTGATTTCTTGACTGCTGCTTCCATGGCTGTTGATTGTGGATCCAAGTAAAATGAAATCCTTGACAACTTCAATCTTTTCTCCGTTTATCATGATGTTGCTCATTGGTCCCGTTGTGAGGATTTTTGTTTTCTTCATGTTGAGATGCAATTCATACTGAAGGCTGTGGTCTTTGATCTTCATTAGTAAGTGCTTCAAGTCCTCTTCACTTTCAGCAAGCAAGGTTGTGTCATCTGCATAACGCAGGTTGTTAATAAGTCTTCCTCCAATCCTGATGCCCTGTTCTTCACATAGTCCAGCTTCTCGGATTATTGCTAAGCATATAGTTTGAATAGGTATGGTGAAAGAATACAACCTTGGCGCACACCTTTCCTGACTTTAAAACAATCAGGTCGAAAGATAGAATTTTGCAAGACCAACAACTTCTTCATTGAAAATACCTTCTTTCACCAACATAAACGGGTACTATATACATGAACTTTGCCAGATGGAACACACAGAAATCAAATTGACTACATCTGTGGAAAGAGACAAAGGAAAATTTCAATATCATCAGTCAGAACAAGGCCAGGGGCCGACTGTGGAACAGACCTTCAACTTTTCATATGCAAGTTCAAGCTGAAGCTGAAGAAAATCAGAGAAAGTCCATGAGAGCCAAAATATGACCTTGAGTATATCCCACCTGAATTTAAAGACCATCTCAAGAATAGATTTGACGCATTGAACACTGGTGACCAAAAACCGGACGAGTTGTAGAATGACATCAAGGACATCATACATGAAGAAAGCAAGAGGTCATTGAAAAGATAGGAAAGAAAGAAAAGACCAAGATAGATGTTAGAGGAGACTCGGAAACTTGCTCTCGAACGTCAAGCAGCTAAAGCAAAAAGAAGAATTCGTGGAGTAAAAGAACTGAACAGAAGATTTCAAAGGGCATCTCGAGAAGACAAAGTAAAGTATTATAATGACATGTGCAAAGAGTGGAAATGGAAAACCAAAAGGGAAGAACATGCTCAGTGTTTCTCAAGCTGAAAGAACAGAAGAAAAAAGTCAAGCCTCAAGTTGCAATAGTGAAGGATTCTATGGGGAAAATATTAAATGACGCAGGAAGCATCAAAAGAAGATGAAAGGAATACACAGAGTCATTATACCAAAAAGAATTAGTTGATGTTCAAACATTTCAAGAGGTAGCATATGATCAGGAACCGACGGTACTGAAGGAAGAAGTCCAAGCTGCTCTGAAGGCATTGGTGAAAAACAAGGCTCCAGGAACTGATGGAGTATCAATTGAGATGTTTCAACAAACGGATGCAGCGTTGGAGGTGCTCACTCATCTATGCCAAGAAATATGGAAGACAGCTTCCCGGCCAAGTGACTGAAAGAGATCCATATTTATGCCTATTCCCAAGAAAGGTGATCCAACCAAATGCAGAAATTATAGAAAAATATCATTAATATCACACGCAAGCAAAATTTTGCTGAAAATCATTCAAAAATGGCTGCAGCAGTATATCGACAGGGAACTGGCAGAAATTCAGGCCAGTTTCAGAAGAGAACATTGAACCAGGGATATCATTGCTGGTGTCAGATGGATCCTGGCTGAAAGCAGAGAATACCAGAAGGATGTTTACCTGTGTTTTATTGACTATGTAAAGGCATTAGACTGTGTGGATCATAACAAATTATGGGTAACATTGAGAAGAATGGGAATTCCAGAACACTTAATTGTGCTCATGAGGAACCTTTACATAGATCAAGAGGCAGTTGTTTGGACAGTAAGATTTATAACCATTGAAATAATTATCTTCATTTTCTCCACTGTTCAAGAAAGGAGCCCTGGTGGCACAGAGGTTAAAATGCTCAGCTGTTAACCGAAATGTCAGCAAATCAAACCCACCAATCCCTCTGCAGGCGAAAGATGTGTCTGCCCACTTCCATAAAGGTTTACAACTTTGGAAACAGTATGGAGCAGTTCTACTCTGTCCTACAGGATCACTATGAGTTGGAACTGACTTGATAGCACTAGGTGGGTGGGTACTGTTTAAGAGGATTTCTTATATTAAATCATGATTTTAAATTAGAAGAGACTTATTTATAAAACATCCATAACATAAATTATTTAATTTAAAAATATTTGAAGAAAATCATAGATCATGTATGAAAACTGTGAGTATAATGAGACATCACTCCCTTGATTATGGCAAATTATATGGTGAAAAGGAAATTATATATGCTGGCCTAACCTAATCAGGGGAGCCCTTTAAAAGAAGACTTTTCTCTGACTGGCAATGGAAGAGGAAGTCAGAGATTCAAGAGTGGGATTTGATTTACCATTGTTGTCTTGAAGATGAAGAGGACACAAGAAAAAGAATGCGGGCGACCTCTAGGAGCTGAGAACAACCCCCGCCAACAGCTAGCAATAAAACTGGGGCCTCAGTCCTACAACCACAAGGAAATGGATTCTGACAAAAACAAGTGAGCTTGGAAGAACCTGAGTCTCAGATAAGAACTGCAGTGCTGGCTCACACCTTGATTTCACCTTACTGAGACCTGGAGCAGAGAATCCAGCCATGTCATGCTGGACTTCAGCCCTATACTAACAGTGAGATAATTAATTTGTATTGTTTAATGTCATTCAGTCTGTGGTAGCTTGTTATGCAGCAGTAGAAAGTTAATACATCCCTAAAATATGTCTTAGAGAATGATCTATCTGAGCTCTTAGACCCTTTTTCCATCCACCAAAGGATTTTGAATAAAGGGAAAGTAATCATAAGAATATATAAACTTAAAGATAGAATGGAGCAACAGCGAAGAGACTACCCTTTAATTTTGTTGGCAAATTAGTTTCTTAAGACCTGGCAAGAAAGGTAAGAAAGGATCTTTCTTAAACACTGATATCATAATTTCAGAAGATTTTCTAAAAGAAATTTTTCCAAAACACCCAAATGCATAGCATTTAACATTTCCTGCAATAATCACAACTTCTAGGATTTAACACTAATAAAAATTAATGCAATAGGTGGTGAAGTTAGTGTTTTTCAGTGTGAATTTCCATTATGATTTACTGAAATTAACCTCAGCACACATAATTGTCGCCCCTTTTATTTCGTGGATTGAGGAAAATTAACCTTGTACCTATGAAAACAAAAAGTACTTTTTAAAGCGTATGCAAAAAAAATCATGGCTAAATGAGAATTACACCCTCGATTCAGAGGGGCGAAGGTGAACTACAGCCAAAATCAAGAACAAAAAATGATGTGCGTTTTTGTAAAAAAGTGTTGTATGATATGATTTGTGCAATAAAGCCCCATCACACAATTAGCAAAAGCATAATATAGCAAGTATTTTTCAGCTAATGTAAAAATAAAAAGTTTAGAAAAACAGGTGGCGCTGCCAGAGATAATCATGGTTATTAGACTGGGTTAGAAAATGTATCTATATTACAGCTTGCACACTATTAATGGGGAGAAATATGAGTGACAATAATCTACAATCAAGATGAGGTGAAGTTCGACCTGATTTATAAATGCGTGTGCGTGGTTGAAACTAAAGATAATAAAAACAAAGTATTTTCTTAAAAGATTCATAATTATTTGAAAAATACCTATTAAAATTTTATGAGAGAAAAAATTAATCATTTTGCCAGTTAATACATTGTTGTTGACTAGTATGTATTTAAAGAAAACAAAAACTATATTTTAAGGTATCCATTATCCTTAAGTATTCTCATAATGGCAAAAATTAGCAATAGATTTTAAGGAAATATACCTAGGGAAAGTCAACTTTTCAAAAAAAAATTAAAATGAACAGTGAGACCTTCAAATGAATGTTCAGAATATAGTTACACACAAAAAAGTAATCCAAGTGATTAAATTAATGCAGACATTACTTCAGCAATTAGAAAATTCAGATTTCAATGATTGCCATTTTAAAAACATTTTAAGACTAGTTTCATGTTAATAATTATGTAGTTTGGGGAATAAATAACTAAGAATTTCTAACTCACAAGAGACCATAAATGTAATTTTGCATATCTTATATATTTATAGTTATTCAAATTTTAGCATAAAAAATATAAATATAGAAAGATCACAGAAAATACAAGCACTACACAGGCAATAAGTAAACTTAAATTTAGATTGTTGAAATTAAAGAGCTGGGATAGATAAATGTGCATCAAAATTGGCTTCTCTATAATTGATATATTGTTCTCACTTTCAAGAAAAAACTGAATAAAGAGTAGCAAAATAAAACTTTATATTTTTATATGTCTACCTTATTCTCTTCACTAATAAGACACTAGTGAAGCCCCCGCCTAGGCTTCCCCTGCTCTGCCACAGTTCCCCCCTTTCCATTCACAGCCCACCAAGCTGCAGTCTCTAACCATGGTTTGACCCTAGCCCCCCAAGCTGCGGCCCCTAACCGTGGTTTGAATTTAGCCCTGGATCTCTGTGCATGTGCAAGCCAGAATTTTGGCACATGCTCAGGACCCGAGCAACTGTGTTCTTACCTGACCCCAGACCTGAGCATCACTGCAGCACCTGAGCCCTTTTGTAGAGTGAAAAGTCCCTTTTTCAGCACGACTCAGCACCAGGATCTTCAAATTTGGGCATACAAGAGCTGGGATGGGGGCGGGGATTTGGATTTCCAGCACCAATCCTTACCCCCTGCAGACTTGAGGACAGAAAATTCCCAGCTCCCCTGGGCAGAGAAGTTGTGGTCTTTAGGCTGCTTGTCCCCAGGTTGCTCCTTGTTTGTACAAACAATAAATTTCCACTTTCTTGTTTCCCTTTCAACTGGTGGCATATGTCCGTCTTATTTTTATCAGCTAATAGGACAGGACAAGAACTCAAGTTGGGTTACACTAAGACCAGAATTACAAGTAGAAACACAAGAGTCTTTGAAAATGTTTCAATTTCTGTTTCTTTCTCTACAGTATACTGTCTTCCATGTTGATAATTTAAGCATAATGCTATCATCGTGTTGTCAGAATTAAAAGAATATCAAATATTATACATTTCTATTTTTTAAAAGTTAAATATAATGAAAAAATAATGGTAATGCTGGTGATGTTCAGCTTTTATTGTTTTATTTTGTTGTAGTTTATTTGCTTGTTTAGTCTTTTTATTTAGGAAAAATATCTCATGGCTTTATGTGAGTGACAATTGGTCATTAACTCACTAAGTCTGAATGCTAAGAAAGAACACTTTTTAAAACAGAAAATACTGGTTGTAAGCAGCCTGTCTGAGAATATTTAGATGTGAGGAATGTGTGTTAGTCAAAAAACAAACAAAAATTTACTACCAGAAAAGAAGTAACAAAGCATGATAAGCTATTCGAAAGGTTGGCTGTAGCAATGAAGCACTAAATAAAATGACCAAGTAAATTTACACAGTGCTGGTACTTAGCATAAAAACAAATACATATATATTTGTGTGTGTGTTTGTATGTTTCCTCTTTTTTCCATTTGAATGGACTTGAATTTATACATTCTTTAGATTGTCAATTGTGTATAATTTAAGATAGTCATACCAAGTTTTAGTTTAAGCACGACAAGAGACTCCTGCAGGTGATCCTGTCACAGAATCTGAGGACTTAGAATGTTCAGGAGTCACTTCCCAAGCCAGGAGAAAGGTGAAGATCTAACAAAGACAATACATATATTGTTTTATTATTTGCCGTTTCAAGCTTAATGGTGATCTAGTTTTCAGATTCTGTGAGGAAGAATATCCAAATGTTAACCACATGCGTATTGAATTCCATGCTCTACATACTTCGGATGAGAACCTTTCCTATTACACACAAAATTTAAAATAATAATTATGATATTTATAATAATTACATAATTTATAATAGTAATGCTAATAATAATCATAATGATATTCTTTCTATTCAAAATGGCATATTTGAGTTTACATTTTGTTCCAATTTCAAAAAAGATGTCTTACTGCTTCTTCTGTAAATAAAATGCATTTAAAATTAAATGAGACATCTTACCTGCATGATAGGGACACTTTGCCCAACTGACAAAAGGAAATAAAGAGAGCAGTTACTTGCAACTGCAAACAGACTTGTTTGGTGTAAGATAACTAGAAAAAGCTGGACCAAAATTTTACCCACAGATGCTGAGCTAAACAAGGAACAAAGTGGGTAATCTCACTTTCATTGCCAACTGTGTTGTAAGAATTAGCAGGAATCAAATCCCCGAAGTGTGGAGTTGGGTCCAGTCCTTACCTTTCCACTTCTTCATCCTTGTCACCTGCCGCCCAAGCAGCACTCCCTTCTCCAAACTTAGCCACTTGGAGCTGGCTAAGAGGTCACAAGGTAGACGGATACTATATTTCAGACCATCTGTCCATGCAGCCCTTCTCTAATCCTAAATCCTCGGAGCTAGCTCAGAGTACAAACGTAAGACCACACAACAAATCTGGGATGCATTAGCTCCATTCGACCCTGCTTTGCTGTGCTAAAGTGGAGATGCATCATGACAAATCTGCATAGTACTCAGAGGTGTTCATGATTTCTAGATAGGCAGAAGGCCATTAGAAAATAGAAATTAATAACAAATACGGATTTCTTATAAACATCATGTTCTTCCAATAAGAGGCTGAACACACATTAACACATGGAAAATAGCTTTTATTACTTACAAAGGGAAGCAGACAGCATACAACAGGCGAGCAGTCCCCCTTCACTGAAAAGCCATCCAAGCACAGATGGAAAGCTTTCATGCACACCCCACTTTGTTTCGTGGTTGAGGGACATGCTGATCCCCCTGGCTTCTGAAAACTTTCTGGGTGGATATAAACACACTTGCACTCAAGCCCTTAACCTGGCATTGTGGCTGAGAGACACAATGGGAGCCTACCTTCTACCAGTCTCACCCTGGCCAGGTAAGTCCACTTATGTGAGCTCTAATTTAATGTTACACGTGACCCACTAGCAGCATAGCTGGGGAGTTGGAGAAAAGAAATTTCAGTCTTCATGACTAATCGTATCTATTTAAACCTGCTAACAAATATCAGGCCTCAGTGGGGGTGATGTTTTTTCTGACACATAAAGATTCCTGCAGAGGGAGAAACGTAGAAAACTATGGCTGCCTGTCTTGTTCAAAGGAGTGCCTCCTCACAACACATTAAAAGGACACAGTCCTTCAAATTGCCAAATACGCAGACTCCAGCCTCTGCTGGTTCTCACTGACCCTAAGGGTGTGGTAATTTGGTGGAATAACTGACAGAACTTCATAGAAAGTAAACCATACTTATGACTACATATTCATTACAAAGAAAAATAGAAAAAAAGAGATGCATAAGGTGAAGTCTGGGAGGAAAACAGTAGGAAGCTTCCGTGTCCCCAGGGATGCACGTGGCCATCCTGAAAGCAAATGACTTTGTCAGTTAGGAAGCTCAGGGAGCTTTCGCTTCCAGGGCCTTTACTTGGTCTCATTGCATGGCCATGATGGAGGTCTCATTAAATGTGCATAATTGATTAAATAATCCCTTCATTCCTTCCTGAAGTAAGCTGATCAGGTAGCCTTCATATCTTGGCCAGTCTCACTCATCTGCACAAACCCTTATGAGTGCCCTTGAGTTTTTAGATAATAAAGGCACCTTGGTTATCTAGAAAATTCCAAAGGTTACCTTTCAGGGACCAAAACAGAGGCCAAATTGAGTTCTTTGTTTCACAGATGTCAAACTTTCACTAGCATTAATTGCCTTCTGCAGAAACTTATATAGAAGAGAGAGAAAAAGAGACTGCAAAATGTCTTCCAGTGATTTCCCTTCTAGGAAGTGGAGTGGATGCCCCTCACCTATTTGAATGTGTGGAAGGTCTGTGCTAGTATGTTCACCAATGGTGAAGTGGGCTCCTGAGCCATAATTGAAATTCAACAACAATTCAATTTTTATCAGAACAAAGTAGATCATTCATTAAACAATCTAATTGAGATGTTTAATTAAGGAAAATTCATTTTTGTGTTATACTTAGATTTATCAGGAAGTGTTTCAAAAGGAAAAGCAACAGAATAAAAATTGCTTGTTAAGATCTAGATGTGAGCGGGTTTAAAAAAAAAAATCCATGTCATGGCTAATTTGGGGGTAAAGGAAGCTTTGCTATATATATATATTTTTCTTTTTTTATTACACACACATGAAAATAATAAGCTGTTCCAATTCTTTTTTAGCTGAAATTGGATTCTGGAACACTAACTTGTAGTTTGCCCTAAAGTACAAACATCGTTGCCACAGTCTCGAGTAGCTTGGAGAGATAAAGTTATATAAAACTTGCACTTTGTATCCAAAGAGAGCTTTAAAAGCATTTTAATGCAATGTCACATAATTTTCATGCTATCTTTAAATTTAACTGATGGAACTGAAAGCCGTCATCTCACTGTAAAGGGCCAGCATCTATTTGGAGGACTCCTTCTCATGAAGCAGCTATCACCAGACATGCTTCGCTTCCATTTGCTTTGTCAAGGAAAAAAAAAAAAAAATCAAAGTGAAGCAAAAACAGGTTTTCTTTTCTATTCATAAGCAACAAAATCTTCTCAACTGGAAATAATAAGATTGGCTCCACAGAATTCATTATTGTGTCAATAAGACAATATTGATTCTGGGGACAATAACTCTTAAATGGCATGGGGTAAAACAATTTTGCAAGGTAGATTGAATGTTACTCCAGGGTAGCCTAAGATATTTGTATAAATAAGGAAACAGAAAGGAAGGGCTGAAAATTCTATATAAAATGACAGGAAGCATGTCACATAGCAATCTCTGAACCAAACTCCGAAACAGGTAAAATAATTAATCTGCATGAGGTGATACACTGAGATAATAGTAGTTTTTGTTATTGTTTTTGCTTTTTTTTGAAAACAGAAAATTGCATACTCTTTTATCTAATCAGAGTTATCTTAAAAATATCTTCAATATTTTTTAAGCTGTATACAACAATATATAAGTGGGAAAATAATTTCACATCTTCCCGTCACGGAGCAAATCCTTGACATTTCTCTGTGTAGTGCCTTGCATGTATGCATATGAAATTATTGCTTTAGATTGTTCATTTTGTTATATGTCCTCACTGAACATTTAAAGACTATATAAGTGGCAAAATATAAGAAAGAAATGAAGAAGTCAGTGATTTCTTATCACTTGTTATTGTTGTTATTGTTAGGTGCCATTGAATCAATCGCGACTCACAGCAACCACATGTGCAAGAATGAAATACTGCCTGGTCCTGCACTGTCTTCACAATCTTTGCTCCGTTTGAGCCCATTGTTGCAGCCACTGTGTCAATCCATCTTGTTGAAGGTCTTCCTCTGTTCTGCTGACCCTCTATTTCACCAAGTATGATGTCATTCTCCAGTGACTGCTCCTTCCTGACAACATGCCCAGAGGATGTGAGATGAAGTCTAGAAATCCTTTCTTCTTAGGAGCATTCTGGCTGTACTTCTTCCAAGACAGACTTGTTTGTTTTTCTGGCATCAATTCTTCTGTCGTTCTTATTCATTGCCCAGCTTTCACATGCATACCATGTGAATGAAAATATCATGGCTTGAGTCAGGTGCACCTTGGTACCTCAAAGTGACATATTTGCTTTTTAATGCTTTAAAGAGGTCTTTTGAAACAGATTTGCACAATGCAATATGTTGTTTAATTTTTTGACTGCTATTTCCCTGGGCATTAATTTTGTATTCAAGTAAAATGAAATCCTTGACAACTTCAATATTTTCTCCATTTATAATGATGTTACTTATTGGTCCAGATTTGAGGATTTTTGTTTTCTTTATGTTGAAATGTAAACCATATTGAAGTCTGTAGTCTTTGTTCTTCGTCAGTAAGTGCTTCAGGTCCTCTCCACTTTCAGTAAGCAAGGTTGTGTCATCTGCATAATGCAGGTCCTTAATGAGTTTTCCTCTAATCCTAATGTCGTGTTCTTCTTCATGCAGTCCAGTTTCTCTGATTATTTGCTCAGCGTACAGGCTGAGTATGGTGAAAAGATACAACTCTGACACACACCTTTCCTGGTTTTTAAAACACGCAGTATTCCTTGCTCTGTTTAAATGAGCAGAAGTCTCTTGGTTATCAATTCTTATTTATATCCAATTACATATTTATAAATATATGAATGAATCCTTTAAAATATTTACCCAACTCTAGGACTAACATTGCAGGTAATTTTCCTGTTCAACTAGAAAGTTGTTTTATAACATTAGACATTAAAAATATAACAATAAATCAATCACAATAGGGATTCTTATCTATATGCTAATGATACTAATATTTCTACCTCTATCACTAAACTCCTCCCAGAACTATATACTCATAAATTCACCCGCCAAATCCATACCACAAATAAATGATTAATAGGCATCTCAATCTTAATATATTAAAAGTAGAGTTCATGATATCACCTTTCACTCCACCTTATAAATCAATCATTACCGATATCTTTCTTACTTAAATAATTAGCACCTCCAAAGCAAAATCTGCAAATAACCCCTTGATTCCTGTTAGTTGTTCTCCTTCATATCCAATCCCTCAGCAAGTCCTGCAGGCTCTACCATAAAATAAAATGCAAATCTGTCTATGTCCACTGCTGCTGCTTTCTCCACTCAGGTGCTGTCATGACCTCCTTACTGATCTTCCTGATATTGAGCTACAATCCTTACCGTATACAATAGCTGGGATGACTTTTAAAATATAAGTCAGTTTATACTTGTCTCCTACTTAAAACTATTTACAAGGTTTAATATAACAAATTTACCTCTTTCTAGGATGCTGATAGCAAAGGAAAAAAAATGTCCTGTAGTCAATGGTAAGTGAATAAAAGCAGACAGAATATGGATGGTAGTCTACATTTGGAAGTAGGGTTTGGCATAGAAAGGCCAAATTTGGTGCAACAGCAGCTAAACTCCTGATAAAAAACCTCAGACCTTCTCGAATAAAAATAAAACCAGTAGATTTTCTGGAATGGCAGTATACAATGGTACTAAATGTAAAAGATAGGAAAGTGGCTGTCTTAGTTTACTAGGGTTGCCATAACAGAATTCCACAAAGTGGATGGCTTAAAAGAACAGAAACATTGTCTCACAGATCTGGAGGCTCTAAGTCTAAATTAAGGGTGATAGCAAGGCCACCAGGAGCCCTGGTAGCTTGACTGATAACAGAAAGTTCAGTGGTTTGAAGCCACCAGCTGCTCCACAGAAGAAAGACATGGCAGTCTGTTTCCATAAAGATTTACAGCTTTTGGGTGGAGCCAAGATGGTGGCTTAGTTACATGTGCCATAACGTCCCCCTGCACCAAAGACCCAAAAAATGAAGTGAAACAGAAGGAAATAACAATCCAGGAACCTGGAACATCAAAAAAGATGGTCTAAGAATTAAAACGAACACTGATTGGAAGGAAGAAGGAAAAGAGCAAAAGAGGAGTAACATGGAACAGAGGATTTCATCCAGCTGTCCTGGCCCTCCACAGCTAACTTAGGACAAAGCCAGCAGTATCTTGGGTGAAGAAAAGAGCAAGGCAACTTCACAACTTTCCCAAAAGGGAAGAGAGACTCTACAGACACACACAGAAAGAAGAGGCAGGGAGGGTGCTAGATAAAGAACCAGAGATACTCAGGAGCAGTGGCCCTGACCTCAGAGGCAGACGCAGTGAGACTGAATGAACATCTTCCTGCAGTTCTTTTCTCTCTCCCCGTGCCCAGGAGGAGGTGGAGGTGAGCAAGTAGATGAAAGTCTGCCTAACCCCTTACCTACACATCCCCCCAACCAATGAGAGGTGATGAGCATGCCGCCACTCTCCCACCACACCCACCACATCAGCCATTCCTGATAAGGTGTTCAAAAGGAATCAGGAAAAACTGACAAAACCAACAAAAGTGCAGAAAACACTAGAAGAATTCAGAAAAGCATTATAAGAACAAAACAGCAATCTAAAAAGACAATTGGAAATGGTACAGAAAGGGCAACTAGAATTCTAGAAGCTTCACAATAAACTGCAAAAATGGACAACTCAATAGAAAGTTGTAGGAGTAGAATTGAAGCAATGGAAGACAGGGTCAGCAAAATAGAAGACCAATCCCTTGACATTAATCTGTTCAAGAAACAATAAAAAAAAAGATGAAAAATTAAGAAAGCCTAAGAGTTATGTGGGACACCATCAAAAGGAATAACTTACTCATGATCAGAATCCCAGAAGGGGAGGAGTCAACAAAAAGCAGAGAGGGAATTGTTGAAGATATGCTGACAGAAAACCTCCCTGATATCATGAAAGAGAACATAACCATACAAGAAGCACAAAGAACCCCATACAGGATAGATCCCAACAGAAAAACAACGAGGCATATTATAATCAAACTTTCCAAAATCAAAGACAAAGATAGAATCCTGAAGCAGCTTGGGAAAAAACCAAAGATCACCAACAATGGGGCATCAATAAGACTAAGTTCTGATTACTTGGCAAAAACCACGCAGGCAAGATGGGCAATAGGCTAATATACATAAAAACTGAAAGACAAAAAAAAAAAAAAAAACTGTCAACTAAGAATTATATACACCGCAAAATCATCCCTCAAATATGGTAGTGAAATTAGGATATTTCCAGATAAACAGAAGTTAAAGGAATTTGTAAAAATCATACCAATTTTATTAGAAATTTTTCAAGGGATCCTTCAGACATAAAAATAATAAAACACAAGACAACAAACTGAGAAAAAAGCACTTGACAACATCAGACAGATATAAATCCAGATAAAGAACTCTCAAAAATAGAATAAACCTAAAAAAACAGAAAACAGGGAACGAGAGATGTCAATCTGTAACTAACTAGCTCTTCAAACCATAAAGAGGGAATAAAGGGTATAGGTTTAGAACGTCCACGGATAGAGCAAGTCAAGGTGATATCAAGAAACAAATTATTGCTTTAAACTTAGGAAGATAAAGGTAAATTTCAGGGTAAACACAAAGAAAGCCAACAATTCTACTCATCAAAATATAAAAGAATAAAATCATAAATATTCAGTACCCACGAAACCAAAAATGAGGCCGTAATGAAAAGACAAGCCACTATTAAAAAAAAAAAAAAAGGAAGAAAAAAAAACACAGAAATTAAGTGGAAGAAAGAAGCTGTCAACACCTAAAAAAAAAAAAAGTAGAAGAAAATAACAGCAATAAACTTATACCTAGCAATAATCACACTGAATGTAAATGGTCTAAACGCACCAGTAAAGAGACAGAGAGTAGCAGAATGGGTTAAAAAAACATGAACCATCAATATACTGTCTGCAAGAAACAAACCTTAGATACAAAGATATAAATAAATTAAAACTTACAGGGTGGAAAAAGATATGTCAAGCAAACAATAACCAAAAAAGAGCAGAGGTGGCAATGTTAATCTCTGATAAAATATATTTTAAAGCAAAATCCACTAAAAAAGACAAGGAAGGACATGATATTATGATCAATGGATCAATCCATCAAAATGACATAACCATAATAAATATATACGCATCCAATGACAGAGCTTCAAAATACATACAACATACCCTAACTGCACTGAAAAGAGAAAGAGATACTTCCACAATAATACTGGGATACTTTAACCCACCAATCCTGGTGAAGGACAGAACAACTAGAAAGACACTTAACAAAGACATGATCAACCAATCTAAACTCCTAATGTATACAGAGCATATCACCGAATAGTGGAAAAATACATCTTCTTCTCTAATGATCATGGGCCATTCTCCACAATTTAGGCTACGAAGCAAGCCTCAAAAAATTCAAAAACATAGAAATGCTACAAAGCATCTTCTCTGATCACAATGCTATAAAAGTGGAAATCAATAACAGTAAGAGCAAAATAAAAAAAAAAAAAAAACTAGTAAATGGAAACTAACACCCTGCTTAAAAAGTACTGGGTAACAGAAGAAATCAAAGTTGATGTTAAAAAAATTCCTAGAACCAAAATAGAATGAAAACATAACATACCAAAACCTTTGGGACACAACAAAAGCAGTGCTCATAGGTTAATTTATATCTATAAACACACAGATCAAAAAAGAAAGGCTGACAGAAAGGGCCACAGAAACATTAGCCTGAGACCAGAAGAACTAATGGTGCCCAGCTACAACCCATGACTGCCCTGGCAGAGAACACAACGGAGAACCCCTGAGGGAGCAGTAGAGCAGTGGGTTGCAGACCCCAAATTCTCATAAAAAGACCGGACTTAACAGTCTGACTGAGACTAGAAGGACCTTGATGGTCATTTGAAATAAAAAGGATCATTACAGAAAACTGTGAAAAGTTGTACTCCAACAAATTTGAAAGCCTAGAGGAAATGAACAAATTTCTAGAAACATACCACCTACCTAAACTAATACGAAGTGAGTAGAAAATTTGAAGAGGACCGCACAAAAGAAGAAATTGAAAGGGGTCATAAAAAAACTCCCAGCAGCAACAAAAAACTCCAGTCCAGTTGACTTCACTGGGGAATTCTACCACACATTCACAGAAAAATTGACACCATTTTTACTCAAAATATTCCAGAACATAGAAGAGGAAGGAATACTCCCAAATTCATTCTATGAATCCAGCATAACCCTAATACCAAAGCCAGTCAAGGCCATCACTAAAAAAAACTACAGTCCAATATCCCAAGCTAATATAGATGCAAAAATTCTCAACAAAATTCTAGCCAACAGAATACAACAGCATATCAAATAAACAACAACAAACAAATAAACAATAACATCGGGCATGCAAGGTTGGTTCATAACTAGAAAATCAATCAACGTAATCCACCCTATAAATAAAACAAAGTAAAATAGTCATATAATAATATCAATTGATGTAGAAAAGGCAGTTTATAAAGTCCAACACCCATTTCTGATAAAAACTCTCAACAAGAAAGGAATAGAAGGGAAATTCCTCAACATAATAAAGGACATTTAGAAAAAACCAACATCCAAATCTGAAAGCATTCTCTCTGAGAAGGGGAACCAGACAAGGATGCCTTTTATTACCACTCTTATTCAACGTTGTGTTGGGAGTGCTACTGAGAACAATGAGGCAAAAAAAGGAAATAAAGGGCATCCACATTGGTAAGGAAGAAGTAAAACTATCTGTATTCACAGATTATGTGATCCAATACATAGAAAATCCTAAGGACTCCACAAAAGAGCTATAGGAACTAATAAAAGCGTTCAGCAAAGTGGCAGAACAACAAGATAAACATACAAAAATCAACTGGATTCCTCTACATCAACAAAGAGAACCGTGAAAAGGAAGTCAGGAGAGCAACACCATTTACAAGAGCCTCCCAAAAGATAAAATACTTAAATATAAATCTAACCTTGGACATAAAAGACTTATACAAAGAAAACTACAAAACACTACTGTAAGAAACCAAGAGACTTACATAAATGGAAAAACATACCATGCTCTTGCATAGGAAGAATTAATATTGTGAAAATGTCAATACTACCGAAAGCGATACATAGATATAATGCAATCCCGATCCAAATTCTAACAGCATTTTGATGGAAAAATTAATCACTAACTTTATATGGAAGGGAAAGACAACCCAAATAAATAAAGCTTTAAAGCAGGAGTCCTCACACTACCAGATCTCAGAAGCTACTATATAGCCATGGAAGTCAAAACAACCTGGTATTGGTACAACAGACACGTAGAACAATGGAACAGAATTGAGAACCCAGACGTAAATCCATGGACGACTGATCTGCTACAAAGGACCAAAGGTTATTGAATGGGGAAGAAACATTCTCTTCAACAAATGGTGCCAGCAAAATTGGATGTCTATCTACAGAAAAATGAAACAGGATCCCTACCTTACACCATACACAAAAACTAATTCAAAACAGATCAAAGACCTAAATATAAAACTGAAAACTATAAAGATCATGAAGAAAAAACTAGAGACAACTCTAAGGGCCCTAATATATGGCATGTACAGAATGCCAAACATAACTAAAAATGCACACGCAGGAGAAGATAAACTAGATACACGTGGCCTCCTAAAACCTGAACACTTATGTTCAACAGAAGACTTCCACAAAAGGGTAAAAAGAGAACCAACAAACTGGGAAAAAGTTGTTGGCTGTGACATATCCGAGAAGGGTCTGATCTGTAAAATTTATAGAAAACATCAGCACCTCAACAACAAGAATAAAAAGATAAATAAACCAATTAAAAAATGGGAAAAGTATATTAATAGTCACTTCACTTTTCACCAAAGAAGACTTTCAGGTTGCTAACAAACATATGAAGAAAGGCTTGCAATCATTAGCAATTAGAGATGCAAATCAAAACTACAATGAGATACTATCTTTCCCCAATATTACTGGCACTAATTAAAAAAAAAACAGAAAATAATACAACGTAGGCAAGGCTGTGGGGAGACTGGAATGCTTATACGTTGCTGGTGGGAATGTAAAATGGTACAACCACTATGGAAATAGGTACGACGCTTCCTCAAAAAGCTAAAAATAGAAATAGCACATGATCTAACAATCCCACTCCTAGGTATATATCCTAAAAAAAATAAGAGCCATGATATGATATGTACAACCATGTTCACTGAAGTGTTATTTACAAAAATGAGAAGGTGAAAGCAACCTAAGTGCCCATCAACAGATGAATGGATTAAGAAACTGTGGTACATACACACGATGGAATATTACACAGTGATAAAGAATAATGACTAGCCCGCAAAACATCTCACAACATGGACGAACCTGGAGGGCATTATGGTGAAAGAAATAAGTCAATCACAAAAAGAGGAATATTGTATGAGACTGTTTTTATAAAGTAACAACAAAATATTTACACGCAGGGAAAAAAAAATTCTTTGATGGTTACCAGGGATTAAAGTGGGGAGAAGGGAAAATTACCAAAGAGTTAGTAGATGTGTGTTAATACATGTGAAGAGAAAGGCAATACACAATATAGGAGAAGTCAGCACAACATGACCAAGGCAAGAGAGGAACACAGGGATAAAGGATATCTATGGTTATACCACAGCATAGACAATCCTGCAACAATAGAATCAACAAACTATAATAAAGGAATAGATAGATGGATAGACATAGACAGGTAGAAAGAGAGAGAGAGATGTTGCTGTTAGGTGCCCTCAAGTCAATTCCAACTCATAGCGACCCTATATACAGCAGAACAAAACACTGCCAGTGCTGTGCCATCTACACAATTGCTGTTGTGCTTGAGCCCATTGTTGCAGACACTGTGCCCATACATCTTGTTGAGGGACTTCTTATTTTTTACTAGCCCTCTACTTTACCAAGTATGATGTCCTTCTCCAGGGATTGATCCCTCCTGAAAACCTGTCCAAAGTATGTGAGACATAGTCTTGCCATCCTTGCTTCTAGAAGAATTCTGATTGTACTTCTCCCAAGGCAGATTTGTTCATTCTTTGGCAGTCCATGCTATATTCAATATTCTTCACCAATATCACAATTCAAAGAGGCCAATTCTTCTTCAGTCTTTCCTATTCACTGTCCAGCTTTCACATGCATGTGAGACAATTGAAAACACCATGGCTTTGGTCAGGTGCACCTTAGTCTTCATGATGACATCTTTGTTTTTTTAACACTTTAAAGGGGTCTTTTGCAGCAGATTTGCCCAATCCAATGCGTCTTTTGATTTCTTGACCCCTGCTTCCACGGTTGTTGACTATAGATCCAAGTAAAATGAAATTCTTAACTTCAACGTTTTCTCCACTTATCATGATGGTGCTTATTTGTACAGTTGTGGGAATTTTCGTTTTCTTCATGTTGAAATATAATCCATTCTGAAGGCTGTGGCCTTTGATCTTCATGAGTAAATGCACCAAGTCCTCTTTTAGTAAGCAAGGTTGTGTCATCTGCATAATGCAGGTTGTTAATAAGTCTTTCTCCAATCCTGATGTCCTGTTCTTCTTCATATAGTCCAGCTTCTCAGGTTATTTGCTTAGCATACCTACTGAATAGGTATGGTGAAAGGATACAACCCTGATGCACACCTTTCCTAACTTTAAACCACACAGTATCCCCTTACTCTCTTCAGACGACTGCCTCTAGATCTATGTACAGATTCCTCATGAGCACAATCAAGTGTTCTGAAATTCTGCAATGTTATCCATCATTTATTATGATTCACACAGTCAAATGCCTTTGCACAGTCAATAAAACACACGTAAACATCTTTCTGATATTCTTTGCTTTTAACCAGGATCTATCCGACATCAGCAATGATATCCTCTTCTGGATCTGGCTTGAATTTCTGGCAATTCCTTGTCAATATACTGCTGCAGCCACTTTTGAAAGAATGTCAGCAAAATTTTACTTGCATGTGATATTGATATTGTTTGATAATTTCTGCATTCGTTTGGGTCACTTTCTTGGGAATAGGCATAAATATGAATGTCTTCCAATGGCTTTGCCAGAGAACTGTCTTCAAATTTCTTGGCATAGACAAGTGAGTACTCTCAGTGCTGCATCCTTGTTAGAGATATAGATAGGTAGATAGATATGCCAAGAGGTGAGGGAGGGGGTAAGGGAGAGGAGGTATAGGTTCAGTGGTGGGAATTTCAAAATTATGACTGTAGGTGCTCCTCATATATTAATATAGACAATAGAGCATACAAATGGTATAGTCAGGGGAACCTCTTAGACATAACTAAACACCTCACAGGATGAAATTTCTAGGCTTGAAAGCAAACAATAGCTCTGGGGACATCTATGTCAATTAGCACAACATAGTTCTTAAAGACAGTGTGCTACATTCTACTCTGGTAAGTAGTATTTTGGGTCACAGAAGCTTGGGAACAACCATCAAAGATATGATTATCAGTCTCTTCTAGTCTGGAGAAAAGGACAGTTAAAAAAGAAAGAAAAAAATGATTCAAAGGAGTAATTAGTCCAAAGGACTAATGGACCACAAGGACCAGAGCCTACATAACCCCAAGATTAGAAGAACTAGAGGATGCCAGGCTACCTCTATGGACCTCTGTGATTGGAATCAAAACAGATGGTCCTGGACAGAGTGGGAGAAAAATGTAGAACAAATGATCAAATTCACTAAGAGGACCAAGCTTACTGGTCTGACAGAAGCTGGAGGAATCCCTGAGACCCTTGGGCACCCTTCTAACTCAGAATTGAAGCCACTCCAGAAATTTACCTTTCAGCAAAAGATTAGGTGGGCCTGTAAAACAAACAAAGGCACACCTGAGGAATGAGAGCCTTAGATCAATCAAGTATATGTTGTCAAATGAGCAACATCTGCCACAAAACAAAAACTAGTAGGTGAGAAGGTACAGGAAAACTGAACAAATGTAACAGGGGCACCCAGAGTGGAACGGGAAAAAGGGGAGAATGCTGACACAATGCAGGAATGCAACCAATGTCATGAAACAATTTATGTATAAATTTTTGAATGAGAAAAGAATTTGCTCTGTAAACTTTCACCTAAAGCACAATTAATAAAAAAAATAAAAAAAGATTTACAGCCTTGGAAACCCTATGGGGCAGTTCTACTCTGTCCTATAGGGCCTCTATGAGTCAGAATGGACTTGACATCAATGGATTTAATTGGGGGGAAGGGTCATGTTCTCTCTGTCTTCTGTAGGGGTAAATCCTTCCTTGTCTCTTCCAGCTTCTTCTAACCCTAGGCATTTTTGGCATTACTTGGCTTTTAGACGCATCTTCATTTTTGTCTGTTTTCCCTGTGTGACTCAAAGTCTCTGTGTCTATTCTCCCCTTTTATAAACTCTACTCAGAAGGGATTAGGAGCCACCCTATGCCAGCATAACCTGCTTAACTGATAACATCTTCAAGGAAAAAAAAAAAAAAAACCTATTTCCAGAGAAGGTCACATACAAGGATTAGAATTGCAGAGCATTTGGGAGGTGGGTGCATAATTCAACCCAAAACAGTTGGCTTTTGAATTTGATTATGTTAGCTTAACTACTGATTTGTGGACTAGTATATAGAAAGAGCATTATTTCCAGAAAATTATCAGCAAGAGGAAGCACACGTGGCATTATACTGTCAGTACCAACATAATAATTTTGCCAAACATTATGACGCTGCCATTTTGATGTAACTTTCTGAAGCAAAGAGGCAAGATGATATTTTGATGTGGTTGATTTTGTTTAGATATTTACATGTAAATAGATAACTATATAACTACATATTTATATTTACATTAGATATACGTATAAAGTATGTCTGCTTCTAGTTGAATGTATTTATGTATTTCATAGTCAGATTTTTAGTCTATAAAATTGTCATTGTTTTTGTTGTTGTTTCTTGCCATTGAGTTGGCTACAACTTATCGTGACATGATATGTAACAGAACAGAACAATGCCTGGCCCTGTGCCATCCTGACAATTGTTCATATGCCTCTGCCTAGTGTTGCAGCTATAGTGTCAATCCATCTCATTGACAGTTTCCCTCATTTTCACTGACCACCTACTTTACCAAACAAAATGTCCTTTTCTAGGGAAAATTGTGTTACAAATCATGCATTTATCTCTACCTAACTTCCTGTTCATATATACAATTTAAATTTAATATAATTAAAGAAATCATATCAAAATGGTGATTTCTCACTATGAAAACAATAGGAGATTTTGCAGGTATATTGTGTCCTTGCAAAAGCATGGTAAACTGACAAAAATGGTGTTTCTGAAGATCGATCTTCTTGAATACACCCTAAATGTAAAAAAAAAAAGCGTAAATCTAAGTAAACTTGATATTCCTATCTACATTAAAAAAATACGTTTCAATCATAAATATTAAAATATTACAAATCTTTAGGCTGTTCCACCCTATATTTGATATTATATAAACTCAAAAAAAAAAAAAAGAAAGCATATTCTATAATTTTAGCAAAAATATTAATTGCATTGTTTTGGTTTGTCTAAAATTCTCCATCGGAACATAAATGTCTTTGAAAGGGATGCTCGGTTGTTCTTTTCAACTCCAAATTTTGGTATTCATTTTATTTATTTTAATTTAGAAGTCTTGCAATAAATATTTATTAATTAAGAGCTCCTCTGGGAGCATTTCCCATATTTACTGATCTGATCGCAATGCTTCTGCATTACTTGATCTTAACCTAGAAACCTCAAAGAGGAAATATGGAGGCTTTGCCAAGTACATGAAACCCTTGCAAATGTTTATAAAATAATGTATATAAGTTTATCTGTGTGGGAAAGAGTTCCATGAATATCAATTTTTTTTTTTTTTTTGATAAATCAATCTGTATTTTCAAATGTTTTATCATGTGGAAATTTAAAAATATTTTTCAGGAAAAATATAAATGTGGATTATTATTAATATTGAGTTCCTTTGTAGTAGCATGAATGGGGCTATATCCTCCAATGAGAGCTCTACAGAAGTCATATACCCATGTTACATTATATAAAAGGAAAAAATGAATTTAATTGTTTAAAATACGTGTAGCCTGCTCTCCTCCTGTACCTATTCAGGCAACTAGAATTAATTAATATAGAATGGGTAAATAGGCTAATTATTAAATATAATTTGGAAGTCTCATTAACGTATGCATGATTTTTCCAGGCATGTTTATTTGTTGCATCACCAAGAACCGGTAGCTGAATGCTACACTTGCTAACACAGGCAAAGAATAGAATTCCCATTTATCCCTTGGAAGGGCCTATTTGGAGTTCTCTATCATACAAGACACTACTTTGAAGAGAGAGCTCTTCCCCAGAGTATTTTGAGTACCTTCCAACCTGAGAGGCTCATTTTCCAGCACTATATTAGACAATGTTCTACTGTTACCCATAATATTTTAACTGGCTAATTTGTTGTTGTTTTTTCCAGAAGTAGATTGCCAGGTCCTTCTACCTAGTCTGTCTTAGTCTGAAAGATCTGCTGAAACCTATTGTGATGGTTAAGATTGTGTGTCAACTTGGCTGGGCCATGATTTTCAGTTTTTATATGTGATCACTCCCATGATTGAATCTGCTGTGAGTAGGCAATCAATTGAAAGGGAGTTTCCTTGGTGTTGTGGCCTGTATCTGAATATAAGCAGACTCTCTGGCTTTTTTGCTCACTCTGAATCCTGCAGCTGCCTCCTCCTCATTTGACCTCCAGCTGTTGGGACTTGAACTATCAGCTTATCTACAGATCTTGGAATTTGTCGATCACAGCCTGAGAGCTGCTGACCTGCCATCTTGGGTTCGCCAGCCCTTGTGGCTACGTGAATTGAGAGGAGCCTCTATTCTGATACACAGATTTGGGGCATTTCAGCCTCTACAATTTCTTGAGCCATTTCCTTGATATAAATCTCTCTCTCTGTATATTTATATGCTTTACTGGCCTTCTTCTCTAGAGAACCCAGCCCAAGACACCTGTCCACCATAAGTAATGATGCTGGTATTTACAACATCAGTGGCAGGTTCTACCAAGTCACCTCAGTACAACACGTGTTAGATCTCAACATAAGGAAAACAAAACCACACAAACCACCACAGTACAATATGAATTAGACCTCAACGTAAAGAAAACAAAAACACTCATAACTGAAACAATATGCAACATCATGGTAAGTGCAGAAAAACTTCAGCTAACTTGGATTCGAAATCAATGTCCGTGGAAGCAGTGAAGAAATCAAAAAACTTATTGCTTTGGGGAAATCTGCTGCAAAACACCTCTTTAAAGTATTAAAAAGCAAAGATGTCACTTTGAGGACTAAGGTGTGCCCGACTTAAGCTATGGTATTTTTAATTGCCTTATATGCATGTGAAGACCAGATGATGAATAAGGAAGACCAAAGAAGAATTGATGCATTTGAATTACGATGTTGGTGAAGGATATTGAATATGCCATGAATTGCCAGAAGAACGAACAAATCTGTCTTAGAATAAGTACAATCAGAGCACTCCTTAGAAACAAGGATGTTGAGAATTCATCTTACTCACTTGGACATGTTGTTAGGAGGGACTAGTCCTTGGTGAAGGACATCATGCTTGGTAAAGGAGACGGTCAGTGAAAAGGAGGAATACCCTCAACAAGATGAATTAACACCATGGCTGCAACAATGGGCTCAAATTGTGAGGATGACGTAGAACTGGGCAGAATTTGTTTATTGTGCATAGGGTCTCTATGAATAGAAACTGACTCAAAGGCACGTAACAACATCATACAAGACAAGAGGTAGAACCCTCTGGCTCTGGTGCCACTACAATGCCAGCAAAATTCTGAACCTTCACTTGCAATTTCTGTATATGATGTCCTTCTAGTTTTGTTTATATGACTCAGCTGATGCAAGCCTTTCTTAGATCCCTTCCATCCAAAAGCTGTGACTTTTTATTGCTGTGTTTGTAAAGGCCTATGCTTAACTTTTCTATTTCTTAATGTGTTATATATTTTAACGTGCTAAATTTTTGTTTGTGCAGTTACTGTTTGTGTTTACGTTTGGCTGTAAAGTTTGATTGGCCCCATTCCTGTAATTTCCAGAGGTATGCTTTACTAAACAATATTTTCCAGGAATACATAAACAGAGTTGGAGTGAAACTTCTCTATTTCCATAATTTTAATGTATTTGATTTAAATATTGTGCAACAGATTTCACAAAAACAAATTTCATTAAACAGTTAAAAATGGTTGGTTTCAAATTTTTAAAAAGATAGGTTTTGTATTATACACAGTAACACTTTCTTACCTGGTGCTGCATATAGTGACCACTTATTCTTTCACTCCTAAGTTTTTTTGAGAAGCTTCTCCTTGATAGTGCAAGCTGTTGCAAGGCAGAGGCCTTTATGAATGTTAGAAAGAGACGGAATGGGAATGTGCCACAACAAATTGCAGTTTTAAAGAGTATTGTATGAAGTGATGCTGAATCAATATTTTTTGAGGTAAAATTTTAATTTTGAAAAAAAATTAAGTAGTACTCGTAAGTACCTCTGGAATCCCGAGGTAGAATTAGGGGTACACATATATAACACAGTACTCTGAGGTAGGATTGTGGGAGAGGCAAGAAGAATTTTCATACTACGTATGAAAAATTCAGACACATTCAATGATTCAATGTGCTTCCATTAATTAAAACACAAGGTATCAACAAAAAAATTCAAAGCAGAAAATAATTGAGTATTGAAAGGATGTCTTAGTTATCCAGTGCTGCTATGATAGAAGTACCAAAAGTGAATGGATTTAACAAATAGATGTTAATCATTGCACAGTTTAGGAGGCTAGAAGTCTGAATTCAGGGCTCCAGCTCCAGGGGAAGGCTTTCTTTCTCTGTCAGTTCTGGGAGAAGGTCCTCGTCATTAATCTTCCTGTGGTCTAGGAGTTTCTCACTGCAAGGATCCTGGGTCCAAAGGACGTACTCTGCTCGAGGCTCTTCTTTCTTGGTGGCAGGAGGTCCCACTCCTCTCTGCTTGCTTCTTTCTTTTATATCTCAAAATAAATTGACTCAAGATACAACCTAATCTGGTTGATTAACATTAAATGCCTCATTAATGTAACTGCCTCTAATCTTGTCTCATTAATATCCTAGAGGTTAGGATTTTCAACACATAGGAAAATCACATCAGATAACAAAATGGTGGACAATCACACAATACCAGGAATCATGGCCTAGTCAAGTTAACACATATTTTTGGGGGACACAGTTCAATCCGTAACAGAGTTAAATATGTAAACTTGATAATTTATTTAGAATAACACATGATGATGCCTGAAAAATACTAAATGTAGAAAAAAATGTAGCTAAACCAAATTGGTAGACAGCAAATGGACTAATGTAACTTTTTCATAAACTAACCACATGGCCATGACACATGGGAATTAAGGAATAACAGGGTAAAAATTAAAAGAAATTTGTTCTCCTAATTATAAGGCATTGACCCATTCTATTTACGTATTAAGCAATGGAATCTTAATATTACATGTTTTAGTTGTCTAGTGCTGCTATAACAGAAATAAAACAAGTGGGTGGTTTTAACAAACAAATTTATTCTCTTACAGTTTAGGAGGATAGAAGTCCGAATTCAGGGCATCAGCTCTAGAGGAAAGCTTTCTCTCTCTGGCGACTTGGAAAAGGTCTTTGCCTTCTTTCAACATCTGTGGGCCTGATGTTCCTTGAAGATCTCCATTGCCTTGGCGTCAATCTTCCCCTGGTTCTAGGAGCTTCTCAGCACAGGGATCCCAGGAGTAAAGGATGTACTCTGCTCCCAGGTCTTCCTTCTTGGTGGTGAGTTCCCTCTCCTCTCTGCTCATTTCTACCTCCTTATGTATTTTGTAACATAAAAGGTGTGACTCAAGCAAGAGTGTGACTTGAGTAATGTATGACTTAAGTAAGGTCGTGGCTTGAATCACACCCACCTGTAAGGCTGTGATTCAAGATCCACCACACACTGATCTTGTCTCAGTAACACATACATACAGGTTAGGATTTATAACATATCACAAGATAGAGGATAATTACATCAGATCACAAACTAGAGGGCAACTACACAATTCGTGGAATCATGCCCTAGCCAAGTTGACACATCTTTGAGGGACACAATTCAATCCATGACATTCAACCCTTTGGTCCCAAAACTTCACGTCCTGTTACAGGTAAAACACATTCACCCCATTATATATTCCCAAAAACCTTAAATTGACTCCAAGTCCAAAATTTCATCTTCTGAATCATCTAAATCAAATACAGGTGAAAATTTAGGCATATTTCATCCTGGACAAAATTCCTCTTCATCTGTGAACCTATGAAATCTCGACTATAAATTATCTATTTCCAAAATACAATGGTAGACCAATCAGGCACAAAGTAGACATTTCCATTACAAATGGCAGAAATTGGAAAGAAAGAAGGGATAGCTGACACCAACGAAGTCCATAACCCAGCAAAACAATTTCCATTAGCTGTTAAGTCTTGAAAATAATCCTCTGTTCTCTTCGACCATCTAAACAATAGCCCTGCCCTCCAGACTCTGGGTTTTGGCCATGTTCTCTGGATTCTGGGTGGAGGCCCTTCGGTCTTGGTTTCAGCTTCTCCTTCTAGGTCCACTGGGACAGAAACTTTACCCATTAGGCTTTGGCGGCCCCACTTTCCTACTCCATCTGAGTGGCAACTCCACCCCTTTGGCCCTGGAAGGACCCCTTCTTTTGCCTCTTTGACATGGCAGCCCCACCTCCTCAGCTTTTGGGGATGGCCCCATCCCGTTGGCACACATTAACAGCAGCCTAAAACTACGTAACTGAGTTGGTGAAGATCCAACTTTTTGAAACCTAGGAGCTGTGGCCCCACACTTTGAGATTTAGGGGATAGTGACCCTACCCTTTGAAATGGAGAAGGCCCTGCTTCCCATGCTTCCTCCAAGAGTTCTGCTTATCTCCAAGCTGCTCCAGGGATAGCCCTTTTCTTTTCTTCAAGGACAACAGATGTAGCTTCTTTGATGTGTTTCCTGTGTGTAGAATTCCAAGAGGTAAATAGTGTTCTTTCCTTTTGTTCCTTGTCAGTCCACTTCAGTCTAAGATAATAGGTTTTCTGCTTTGGTAGTTAGATCAGTCACAGGCTTAATATCTCTAATAAAAGATTGTGTAGCCACATCCTTGATGAACATTCTTAAGTCCTGTTTTCATTTTGCACGGTTCATTTTTAAGTCCATCTCTTTCCTATTACATTTTACTATAAGTGTCAAGGAGAAACTAAGAGGCCCCTTTAAGAATTGTCTTAGAAATCTCATTTGATAAATATTAAAAGTTCATCGCTTACAAGTTCTACCTTCCACCAAACATTTGAAAATAATTCTGACAAGGCCTTGGCCACTGCATAAAACCTGGCACTTTAAAACTCTTCCACCCTCTACCCAATTCCAAATCACTTCCACAATTTGCGTATCTGGTAAAGCAGCACCCCTCTCTTGGTACCAAATTCTGTCTCAGTTATCTACTGCTGTTAAAACAGAAATACCACAAGTAGGTGACTTTAACAAACAGAAATTTATTTTCTCAGAGTTTAGGAGGCCAGAAGTCTGAATTTAGGGCACCAGCACTAGGCTTTCTGTCTCTGTTGGCCCAGGAGGGAGGTCCTTGTCTCCTTTTAACATCTGTGAGCCCAGAGTTCCTTGGGTAACTCCATGTGTCTTGGCATCAATATTCCAGTGTCTAGGAACCTCTCAGAGCAAAGACCCTAGTTCCAAAGGACATGCTCTGCTCTTGGCTCTTCCTTCTTGGTAATAGTGATATCCCTCTAGTTTCCACTGGTTTCTCTCTCCTTTTATTCCTTGTAAGATAAAAGGTGTGACTCAAGCAAGGTGTGACTTGAGTAAGTGTGTTACTTGAGTAAGAGAGTGACTTGACCCACACATTTTTTTAAGGCTGTGACTCAAGATACACCACACACTGATCCTGCCTCATTACCATACAAAGGTTAGAATTTACAACACATCACAAAATTGAAAATAATTACATCAGATCACAAAATGGAGGAGAACTACCCAACACCTGGAATAATGGTCCAGCCAAGTTGATGCATGTTTTGAAGGGACAAAATTCATTCCATTACGCTATGATTTATGTTTATGAAATGTTTAATTTTATGACAGTTTGAGGTCATTTGACTGAGGTTTTCGAAAGCTAAGTACAGAATACCAAATCAATAAACCTTAGAAAACAAATTAGTTTTTCAAATATATACAAAATGGACATGAGGTAAACATTAATATGGATGTCATGAGTAATAACAGTTAAAAGAAAACAGAAAGCAAATAGTTTTCAGCAAAGCTTAAAAAAAGAATAAAGCAGTCAGAAAGAAAATCTGGCAGTTTACAAAGTTATTTGCCATGCTCGGGCACCAAATCATACCTCGTCAACCCCACTTCTATATCTGTTCCTGGTGGGCAGTAACCGAAGCCTCTTACCTGTGACACAAGAGGAGTGTGCCCTGGCCACAGGAATCAACTCTTTGCCATGGGGGACTGGCACCTGCTAGTGAATCTGACCTTGTTTTGTCTCTTCTCTATATGTTGTTGTTGTTAGGTGCCGTTGAGTCAGTTCCGACTCATAGCAACCCTATGTACCACAGAATGAAACACTGTATGCTGAGCAAATAATCTGAGAAAGTGGACTATATGAAGAAGAATGGGTCATCAGAATTGGAAGAAGACTCATTAACAACCTGTGTTGTGCAGATGACACAACTTTGCTTCCTGAAAGTGAAGAGGACTTGAAGCTCTTACTAAAGAAGATCAAAGACCACAGCCTTCAGTATGAATTACACCTCAACTTAAAGAAAGCAAAAATCCTGACAACTGGACCAATAAGTAACATCATGATAAACAGAGAAAAGATTGAAGTTGTCAAGGATTTCATTTTATGTGGATCCGCCATCAACACCAACGGAAGCAGCAGTCACTTCTCTGTATGAGTGAAGCATTATTCCGTGCACTATGATTCAAGTCTTTTTTTAGCGATGTGGAACCCTGACTAGACAGTAGCTTCATGAGAAAGATGAATGCAAGCATAATATCTTCGAAGTTGATATTGCAGAGGTATGATGTAGGAGCTCATATTATTAAAAAAAAGTAGAGGTGTAGCTATGAGAATGGATATGATGGGACATTTAGTGAATATGATACTGCCCAGTTTCTAAGTAGCTGTGCACTTCTGGAAATTCCAGATGAAACTTAAAGTCTGCAAAATATAGGCAAATTTTTAAGTGGAAAGGAGGACATAATCTAGATTCCAGAATCTGTCATATGTGAAGGCAATTCTACTCGACAATAATGATGACGTGGAGAAGGGTGTTATGAGTGTGACATGAGTCTCTACAAAGCAAGGCTATTTTACAAAAGGGCAGAGGAAAGATGTAAAAGCTATATTGGACAGCAAACAGATCTGAGATACCAACATTCAATTTTTAAATATGGGAATGGTTAATATGCTTGGCAGTATTCCAAATATTGGTGATTGGGGTTCACCCTTAGGCACCTCTGAAGAAAGGCTTGGTGATCTATTTCTGAGAAAGCCGCCAATGAAAAGCCTGTGGAGCACAGTTCTACTCTGACACATACACACATGGTTCATCATTAGTCAGAACTGACTCTTCAACTCTTGGAAACTGGAAAATATATGTAAAAATAGCCTTAACTTCAGAGTGGAGCCACAGAGGAAGAACCTAGTTTTAGTTAACACAGGAAATGAAGACAATGGAAAGAGGAGAAATTACAAACGAAGATTTGTTTACAAAGAACCAGTGGTCCAGAATGTTCAGTGAAGTCAGTTTGAAGAGAAGAGAGATGAGAATCTTGGTTAAATAGAGAAGAACGTGTATATTACTATAGGAAGGAACACAAGAATGTGAAACATGGTAGTTTTAAACAGCAATAGTATTTTCCAAAGAATTAGCTGAAACAGGTGGATTAAAACTGATTTAGGCTTTTTTAGAAGAGTCAGTAGTGCTCTGTCTGGTTTGCAGTTCTGATGGTGTTTTTTGTTTTTTGTTTTTGTTTTTTTTTTACCACTTAATAGCAGCGTACCTGCCTAACTGCAAGAAAAAGCTGTGATTTGGATTTATTGTATATATTAGACATGTTGGAAACCTTGCAGGCGTAGTGGTTAAGTCCTATGGCTGCTAACCAAAAGGTCCACAGTTTGAATCCACAAGGCGCTCCTTGGAAAGTCTATGGGGGCAGTTCTACTCTGTCCTATAGGGTCACTATGAGTCAGAAACGACTTGATGGCACTGGGTTTGGTTTTGGTTTTATTAGACATGTTATGGGGCTCTAGGTAGAGGCTCAGCATTGACTGCTATTTCTTGAATTCATACTCAGTTTTAAAACAGTTTGAATGTTTACTTAAAGAAAAAGTTGAAGGTACACAAAAGGGAAATAGAGTAAGGTTTGTTTATTTTTTGTTATTGTCTATGGATGTCTAATTGTCCCAGCACTTATTCACATTGTCTTAAAAGCTTACAAAATAAATGATATATATGGCCTATATCTGCCCAAACTCATTGGGGGAAAACAAAATAAGTATTTTCCAAAAAAAAAAAAAACCCAATCTAGACATTTTTTAAATTATAATTTTCACGCATAAACAATATAACATCAATTTCTTCATTTTTTTGTTTCATTTTCTCACCTTACAAATATTTGTTGCCACTTTATAACCCTTAGTTTGAAAATTTTAGGAACGTAGAAATGAAAAATAGGATATGTTCATTAAAACGCCACTACAAAGTTAATCTGACAGAAAGTTATTGTCTTGGGCTGAGTTCTCTAAAGAAGCAAAACCATATAAACCTCTCGTCTATATATGTATATATATATACATATAAAGTATATACACACACATGTGTATAAAATTTATATATATATAGAGAGAGAGAGAGAGAGATTTATATCAAGAAAATTGCTCATGTAGTTGTAGAGGCCAGAAAGTAACAAGCCCATCTGTCAGGCTGGAGGCTTCTCCTGACTCACAGAGCTGCAGGGGCTGGTGAACCCAAGATCGGCAGTTCTGACAACAGGCCTCTGGCTCACAGGCTGCAGAGGCTGACAAACTCCAAGACTGGCAAGTAAGCTAGTAGCTCAAGTCTCAAGAACTGGAGGTGAGATGAACAGGAACCAGCTGCAGGATCCAGAGTGAGCAAAAGCCAGAGAGCCTTGCCAGAAAGTCCACCTATATTGATGCAGGCCACAACCCCAAGGAAACTTCCTTTCAACTGATTGGCTACTCACAGCAGATCCCATTATGGAGGTGATCACACTATATCAGATCTCATCATGGAGGTGATTATATCATTATACAATTGCCAAACTACATCATAACTGCCAAACCACTTAGAATCATGGCTCAGCCAAGTTTACACACAACCTTAATGATCATAGTTCTCAACAGTCTAAATATTATAAAAACAAAATAAGTTTAATATAGATAATTACAAGGACTCTATAAAAGCAGACCAGGATCTATCAGTTTGTTGTACTGTGATGGCTTGCATGTTGCTATGATACTGAAAGCTATACCATTGATATTTCACACACCAGTAGGGTCATTCATGGTGGACAGGTTTCAGCAGAGCTTCCAGACTAAAACAGACCAAGAAAAAAAACAGGCATTCTACTTCCAAGAGCGAGTTCAAGAGCTCTTGAAAGTCAAGTAGCTAAATTGAAAGGAAGAAATGATGAAGTAAAACAGCTAAGAAGATTTCAAAGGACAGCTCGAGACAAAAAAGTAAGGTATTATAATGACACGTGCAAAGACCTGGAGATAGAAAACCAAAAAGGAAGAACACGCTGAGCATTTCTCAAGCTGAAAGAACTGAAGAAAAAAATCATGCCTCAAGCTGCAGTATTGAAGGATTCTATGGGGAAAATATCAAAAGATGCAGGAAGTGCCAAAAGAAGATGGAAGGAATATGTGGAGTTGCTATATCAACAAGATTGGTTGATGTTTACCATTTCAGGAGATAGCATATGATCAGGAATTGATGGTAGTGAAGGAAAATATCCAAGCTGCACTGAAAGCATTGGTGAAAAACAAAGCTCTAGGAATTGACAGAATACCAATTGAGATGTTTCAACAAATGGATGCAGCCTTGGAAGCACTCACTCATCTATGCCAAAAAATTTGGAAGACAGCTACCTGGCCAACCAACTGCAAGAAATCCATATTTATGCCTATTCCCAAGAAAGGTGATCTAACCCAATGTGGAAATTATCAAACAATATCATTAATGTCACACACAAATAAAATTTTTCTGAATATCATTCAAAAGTGGCTGGAGCAGAACATCAAATGGGAACTGTCAGATATTCAAGCCAGATTCACAAGAGGACATGGAACAAGGAATATTATTGTTGATGTCAGATGAATCCTCACTGAAAGCAGAGAATAACAGAAAAATGTTTACCTGTGTTTTATTGATTATGCAAAGGCATTAGACTGAGTGGATCATAACAAATTATGGAAAATATTGTGAAGAATGGGAATTCCAGAACATTTAATTGTGCTCAAACAGAACCTATACATCATTAAGAGGCAGCCATTCAAATAGAACAAGGGGATACTGTGTGGTTTAAAACCAGGAAAAGTGTGCATCAGGGTTGTATCCTTTCGCTGTAATTATTCAGACTGTGTGCTGAGCAAATAATCAAAGAATTTGGACTCTATGACGAATGGGGCATAAAGATTGGAGGAAGACTCATTAACAACCTGCGTTAGGCAGATGACACAACTTTGCTTTCTTGAAGCTCTCACTGATGAAGATCAAAGACCACAGCCTTCAATATGGATTACGCCTCAACATAAAGAAAACAAAAATCCTCACATCTGGACCAATAAGCAACATCATGATAAAAAGAGAAAAGAATGAAGTTGTCAAGAATTTAATTTTACTTGGATCCACAAACAACACCCACGGAAGCAGTGTCAAGAAATCGAAGAATGCATTGCATTGGGCAAATCTTCTGCAAAAGACCTCTTTAAACTGTTAAAAATCAAAGATGTCACCTTGTAGACTAAGGTGTGCCTGACCCAATCCATGGTGTTTTCAGTCACCTCACATACATGTGAAAGCTGCCTGATAAATAAGGAAGACCAAAGAATAACTGACACCTTTGAATTGTTGTGTTGGCAAAGAATATTGAATACACGATGGACTGCCAAAAGAACAAATAAATATGTCTTGGAAGAAGTACAACAAGAATGCCCCTTAGAAGCAAGGATGGTAAGATTACGTCTCACATACTTTGGACATGTTATCAGGAGGGATCAATCCCTGGAGAAGGACATCATGTTTGGTAAAGTAGAGTGTCAGTGAAAAAGAGGAAGACCCTCAAGAAGGTGGATTGACACAGTGTCTGCAACAACAAGCTCAAGCATAATGTTTGAAAGGATGTCGCAGGGCCTGGCAGTGTTTAGTTCTGTTGTATATAGGGTCCTATGAGTCAGAACTGATTTGATGGCACCTAAAGACAGCAACAATTCTACTTCCAAAAATTAGACATTGAAAACCTTATGGATCACAACAAAATATTGTTCCATAAGATAGCATAGGGCCAGACAACATTCTGTTATGTTGTACACAGGGTGGCCAGCATTTGGAGCATATTCAATGGCAACTAACAACAACATAAGCATAGAATCCTTATTTCAGCTTAAGAACATCAAGAAAGGTCTCCTAGACTTCTGGCTTTGTGATTTTTAGCTCTGCATTCTAAAGAGGTCTATACAGTCCTTTATTAATTAAATCAAGATGTCTTACCATTAGTACACACTGATTTATTTTCCTAAAGAAAACTTTCTTTGCCTTTAACTGGGTTTTTCAACACCCTTTAAAAATTGTAATGTGATTGAGTTACACAATAAGAAGGATGGAACTTGCCTGCAATTGTCACTCTGTTGTAAGTGGGCCCTTAGATTCTCCATTACAGAGGATATAGTGAAACAAAGACTAATAAAAAAAAAACTTCACCCTGAATTTTGGGAAATGATTCACATTTGCTCAGATAATAGAGATCCGTAGTGTCATTATGAGTTGGAATCGACTCAAAGGCACTGGGTTTGGTTTTTTGGTTTTATTATAGCTGAATAGATCAAAAGTTATGTGTGTTGTGAAAGTTATAATCTTTTTTTTCGTTAAAGACCTAAAACAACTCTTGCCTATATCTTATTGATATTGCATTAGTATGGTCCAGGCTGATATCGCTGAAAAGATGATACAACTGAGCTTTATATTTATCAGTGATTCTGTGGCTAACTTTGGCCTAAATTGGGCATGAAATGAATGTATTACTGCAAGGTATGGAAATAAAATCCATTATAAACTAGAAATTAATCACTGTAATGGCAAATATCCTTGTATGTGGTAGGATTTTCTTTTTGGCTGCTTTGCTTTATTCTTTTTAAAGCTTTGCTGAAAAGCAATTACTTTCTCTTTTCTTTTTCTTCTTATTACTCATGACTTCCTATTAATGTTTTCATCATGTCTATTGTGTATACATTTGAAGAACTAATTTGTTTTTAAGGTCTATTGATTTGGTACCCTGTGTTTACCTTTCACTTATTTTTTAAAACCTCAAATGACTTTGAATAGTCATAAAACCAAACATGTCATAAATCATATATCATGCAATATTAAGATTCCATTCCTTCATATATAATATAGAATGAATGCCTATAACTATGAGAAGAAATTCCCTTTTGACCCCATTTTTCTTAAGTCCCCATCTGTCATGGCCCTGTGGTTAGTTTTTGAAAAGCTACAGATTAGTTCATTTGTTGTCTGTTAACTGAGTTTAGGTACATATAATATATTTCAGGGATCATAATTTGTTATTCTGAATAATTATCCAGTTTAGAGATTAATGTGTGTAATACAATATCTCTCTTTTTAAAAAATTGAAACTAAGTATAATTTAATTTTTAATAAAATTTTTTTTTGTGAAATTTGTACAATATTCAAGTCAAATATATTAAAATTATGGAAATAGAGAAGTTTCACTTCAACACTGTTTATGTAGTCCTAGAAAATAATGTTGAGTAAAAATATACCTCCGAAAATTACAGGAAAGGGAACAATATAACTTAATAGCCAGATACAAACAAAAACAATAACTATACAAAGAAAAATTTAGCACAGGAAGAAATAGAAAAGTATAGGTCTTTACAGAAGCCCTGGTGGCGAAGTGGTTAAGAGCTCAGGCTGCTAACCCAAAGGTCAGCAGTTCGAATCCACCAGCCACTCCTTGGAAACCCAATGGGTCAGTTCTACTCTGTCCTATGGGGCCACTATGAGTCAGAATCAACTTGACGGCACACGATAACAACAACAAGGTCTTTACAAAAAAAAAAAAGGTGAGGGCTTTTTGATGTCTAAGACATCTATCTTTAAGTGTTTCATTTCATTTTTGACAACTTCCAATTTTCCTTGATTCATGTGTTGCACATTCCATGTTACAATTATTAATGGATTTTTGCAGTTGTTTCTTCTCATTTGCATCATGCCATATCAGCAAATAGAGGTCCCGAAAGCTTACTCCATCCGTATCATTAAGGTTGACTCTACTTTGAGAACGCAGCCCTTCCCCAGTTGCATTTTGAGTGTCTTTCAGCCTGAGTGGCTCATCGTTCTGCGCTATTTCAGACAATATTCCTCCGCTATCCATGAAGTTTTCATAGGCCAGCAACAACAACAGTGTCAGGAGAGGTTTGTGTGTTGCTGTGATGCTGAACAGATTTCAACAGAATTTCCAGGCTAAGACAGATTAGAAGAAAGGCCTGGTGATTGGCTTTATAGAAATCAACCAGTGAAAACCCTAATAATCACAAAGGTTCTATCACATTATGCATAAGGTCCCCATGAATCAGGACCACTTGATGGCAGCTAATGACAACAGCAACGACTTTACCTGGTTTTGTTTTCTTGCTTTCCATCTAGGCTGCGTGGTACATCATTCAAGCACCTAACCCATTTTCCCTAAATGTCTATTTTTTAAATCACCTGGAAAACTCCAGTCTTGGGATACTCCTTTTTCCCAGAGTACACATTTTCTCTGTTTACTCTGAGGTTACTGAATGATGCTGGAGTAAATCTTAAATATAAAAAACAACCTTAAAGATAGTTGCCACCATAAAATTTAAGGTGTTCATTCTCATGTTTGCCAACAATTTTGCAAGAAAAACTTTTGTTTCCTTCGTCAGCTCTCTTCTCATTTCTCAAAACAGCTATTTCAAAAGTTTTTCAATCGTTTTAAACTTCTGATCCTACAAACTCTCCTCTAACCCTCAGCAGATAACCTTACTTTGCCCATCTTGTGAAAAGAGGTGCCAATTTCGTGCCATCAGACCTATAAATTTACTTGTATTTTGGCAGAGATATATCTACTTTCTATTGCCAATCTTTCATTCTTGTCCTGGATGCCATCCTTCTCCTAGCAATATAGGGAATTGCATTTTTTATCATATCTTTTTCTTTTTTGCTCTTAAATTACTTCATTTTAGCGCATAAGCATGAGCACAAACTTAAAGTGCTAACCATCACAACTAAATACAATGAATATTTTGGGATTAAATTTCAGATTAGGTGGGAAAAAAAAGTCATAAATGGCATTCATTGGACATTGGTGATGCTTTCAGAATTTGATAATTATATAAATTGTTGCTGGGGAGTAAGAAAATATCTTTTTTTCCTAGACAGAATACAATGAAGTATTCATGAGTAAAGAGACATGTCTTTAACTAACATTCAAGTAAAAATAAGGCGAGTAGAATTACTTGTTTTTCCATTTGATTACCATTTGTGAAATAAACTTATTTTATTTTCCTGCTTTAGTTACATACTTTCTGCTGAAATTTTGACAGGTTACCTGAAATAACAGGGTATATTTTTATGTTAAATTCATTCAAGTTTTCAGTTCATCAGTTTAATGTGTATGTCTTTTGAATGACTTTTTTAAAATAATTTTTGTTGTGCTTTAAGTGAAAGTTTACAAATCAAGTCAGTCTCTCACACAAAAACCCATATACACCTTGCTACACACTCCCAATTACTCTCCCCCCTTATGAGACAGCCCTCTCTCTCCCTCCACTCTCTCTTTTCGTGTCCATTTCGCCAGCTTCTAACCCCCTCCACCCTCTCATCTCCCCACCAGGCTGCAGATGCCAACATAGTTAAATGACATTTTTTAAATAATTTATTTTATTTGTTTGTTGTTGTTGTTGTTGTTGAGAATATACACAGCAAAACCACCAATTCAAATTTCTGCATGTACATTTCAGTGGCATCGATTACATTTTTCAAGTTGTGCACCCATGCTCACCCTCCTTTCCTGAGTTGTTCCTCCCCCATTAACATAAACTCACTGCCGCCTAAGGTTCCTATCTAATCTCTCTAGTTGCTTTTGTCAATTTCATCTCATATAGTTGTTAAAAGAGCACAATGCTCAAGGCAGACATTCTTTACTAGTTAAGCTAAACTTTTGTTTGGTTTTAAGAAGACTTTAGGGAATATTTTTGGTTTAAGGTTTCAAGATTATTTTAGGGGAATAGTTCCAGGGATTCAACCAGCCTCAATGACTCCAGAAAATGTGTATTCCAAATTTAAAATTTAGTTCTTCCTTTTCCCCCTTTTGATCAGGACTCTTCTACAGAGCCTTTGATCAAACGTTCAGTAATGGTAACTGGGCACCATACAGTTCTTTCGGTCTCATGGCAAAGGAGATATGAAGGCTACTAGCCACACATTCATTTTCTTCTATTCCTGACTCTCCTTCTTCCCGTTTCTCCAGGAGGATAGAGACTAATTGTTCTGACTTGGGTGTTCGCTTGCAAGCTTTTATGACCCCGGGACTAAGCAACAAACTAGGAGGGAGAACAGATGGACTAAACACATTATTAGGCTAATTATCCGGGATGTCCCATGAAATCATTACCTAAACATTCAAACCAAGTCACCAAATCTTATGAGGTATTTGGTTCTTTGGTTGTACATAAGCAGCCTCAGCAGCTACTCTTTTTTTTTCATTGTCATTGTTGTAAATATGTCTTTCACACAATCTTTGCCAATTCACATTTTCACAAATGTATAGCTTATTGAAAGTGATTAAATTAATTGGCTAAACAATCCTACCCACAATAAATGCAATTTTTCCATCACCCTAAACTGAAACTCAGCACCCCATCAGCAATAACCTCGGGCATTGTCCCCTTCCTCCTGCCCCTGGTAACCACTAGTGAACTTTGGTCTCTATATATTTGCCTGTCCTTGTCTTTTTATATAGGCGAGGTAGTACAATATTTATCCTTTTGTGATTGACTTATTTTACTCAGCATAATGTCTGGAAGCTCCATCCATATTACAGCATATATCAAGACTTCATTTCTCTAGCTGAGTAGTATGCGATTGTATGTACACACTACATTAAATGTCATATTTTACCAGAAGGAAAGCAAGAATATTTAACCAGAAAAATAACATTTTAAAATTACTTAAGTAATGATCTTAGAAGATATTGGATAATAGCAACTCAGTTAAGACCAATTTTTAAATTATTAGCAATTAAAATAGAAATGTGTGCATAATAATAAATGAGTTTCAGATATCCAAGGAATTTTATATCTTCTTTTGAAATTTTGCTTTTACAGGGTTAATAATTTTTATTTGCAGATGCAATCATCAAAAATATTTTCTCACTTTAAATTATCTTCTTTTTATTAGAATTGAAGTATTTAATATGAATATGGTATTTGGCTGATGCCATATGAGAACTTAAGTGACCTAGAGTATGATTTTTATGAAATAGTATTTTAAGATGAGTGCTTAACCTTTAGCCTCAATATCTGTTCCTATACTATCTTTGGTCTAGGTTGTAATTCTGTGAGATGCTTGTTTTTTTTTTTGTTTATAGTTTAAATGGCTTGTATAAGTGAGTATTGAGCAAAAAGTATTGGCTTTTCAGTAGATTTAAAAGATAATTTACTGTTCTGCTTATATGTCCAAAATCTCATTAGAACTAAAATTAAAAAAAAAAAATTGTTTTCCCTGTAGTCTAATTCAATATCTTTGTATTAATTAATGTAGATGAATAATCATAGTAAAACATAAAAATATCTGTGATTATGAAGAATACTGGCTTTATACCACACAGAAAATATTATTCTAGGTATGCTATATGATTATAGTAAAGCTTGTTACTATTGGTCTAGACAGCTAAAACTGATGAAATACTCAAAGTTGTAAGTCAAATCAATAAATGGGCCAAAAGAACACTTCCAATTACATTGCTCAGATAAGTATTTAATTTGCATGTAAACAGTTATTGTTAGTTAATTCAATGTCAATTGATTCTGCCAGTTAAATTATTGATATTTCTCTGTAGTTAACTCAGAAACTTGTTGCTAGAATTTTGAGAGAGTTCTGTTTGAGCATTAAGTCAACTGGACCTATTTAACCTAAATGATAGTTCTTTTATTTTTGACTTAGCAATCAATGAATTAAAAACTGGTCCATCTATGTAATTTTAATCAAATATTTGGTTGCACTTTAATATTACCATTTTGCAAACTAACAGTATATGACATAGTACTTAAATTAGGAATAAGAGTGAAATTTTTATTGCTTAGGGTAATACATTTCCCTTGGCCTTTTTTCAAATATTTACTACATGTAGGGGCAGTTCTACTTTGTCCTATAGGGTCACTATGAGTCGGAATCAACTCAGTGGCACTGGGCTGGGGTTAGGAAACACTAGGATTGTTATTTGCCTAATGACATTTTTAAGTTATCAAACGTTATTTCAGAAATAAATACTGAAAATTTCTATTTCACAATGGAGTAAAAATGTCCAATGTCTACTTGAGAAACCTGGAAAGAGTTCATCATAACACAACTCAGTGTTACAGAATTGAAGATGTTGAAAGTCATCTCATCTCTAGCATTGTTCTATTTTCTGAATATTCTTTTCTGTGTATTGATCTTGCTGCCTTTTATGGTAATTAATATTAGAAAGCCAACCTATAATTATATTAAAATTTTAGATCTGATGAGAAGGGTAAGTTGTGAAGCTCACTAGTCTAGCATAATTATAAATCACTCCCTCTTATGAATATTCATGGCAAATCATCCATGCCTCTGTTGCAGAAAGATTCCTTTTTTTTTTTTTTTTTTTGCATCACCAGAATGGTGGTTACTTGATGTCCAATAAATTTCTGTAGCTTAGAAAAATGAATAAAATCTCATTTTCATTTTACAAGCACCCTTACTTCCAAGTACCATTTTGCTGACCTAACTTTCATATAATTTTTTTCCTACTGCCATAAATTAATTAATTCAATAAATATTTATTGAACACTAATTATAGTAAGAGTCTACTATGGAATCTATTAGAAAATAAAATTTCTAAATATCTGTAGAACAAAAAGATAAAAAATAAAGATAATGAAATACACTTTTGAAACCACCTTATAAAATCTCTTTCCTCTTTGTTGCATTTTCTGCCCCAAAGTAGCCTATTTATTTATTAATGTATTTTAATAAAAGAGATACTTCACTGATTCTAGAGTGCCGATAATTAATCATCTCAGAAGGGCCAATTCCAAACTTGGGTTACATTCATTAAACAATAAGAATAAAAGCTCATTAGTTCTAGGCCCTAGTGGTGCAGTGCTTAAAAGCACTTAGCTGCTAACCAAAAGGTCAGGGGTATGAACCCACCAGCCGCTAAGTGGGACGAAGATGTGGCAGTCTGCTTTTCATAAAGATTATAGCCTTGGAAATTCTATGGGGCAGTTTTTTTTTAGTTCTACTCTGTCCATAGGGTCGCTATGAGTAGGAATCAACTCAGTGGCAGAAGGTTGGGTTTTGGGGATTTAGTTCTAGGCCTAGAAGAATGCTGTACAGCTGCTAATAGAAATGTTATATAGAAATTTATTATGAGATATTTTTATCTTTAACATTCTTTCAATAATTATTGTTCAAATATCTAATATATGTGAGATTCTATTAAGTATAACTGCAAGAATTATTAAAAAAAAAGTAATGGACAAGAATTTCTCAGACTATTGTATTTGTGTTTGTGCCTGTGAGTGGATGTATGAATGCAAGTGAATCTATGAAAGTTTTTATGCGTTTGTGTGAGTGAGTGTGTGGTCAAGTTACTGTGTATGACCGAGCATGTGTGAGTCTGCCTGTGTTGTGTGTATGAGTAGCCTTGGACTAACTAGTTAGCTAGCCTCTTCAGTGGAGTGAACTATTTTATGAGGAGACTTGAACATTTTATAGAGGATAATATGACACCATTATTGAAATTAATTATTAAGTCATTAAAAGGAGAAGAATTTATTCTTTGAGTTTGGGGGTATAAAAAAGGGTCAGAATTTATTAAAATTTAAGGCTTCAGCACAGATGCTTAAAGCACGCTGTTTTTATTTAATTGTCTTTGACTCATTGCAGATTGTTTTCCAACTGCTAGGAATATAATGGGAGTGCTTTCTCTGAATACCTATGACTATTTATGTACAGATCTCTTTTTTTCCTAACTGTATTTAGTTTGTTGTTTTTGTCGAGAATATACACAACAAAACATACAGTAATTCAATAGTTTCCACATGTACAATTTAGCGACATTGCTTACATTATTCTAGTTGTGTAACCAATCTCACCCCTTTTTCTGAGCTGTTCCTCCCTCATTAACATAAACATATTGCCCACTAAGGTTCCTATCTAACCTTCTGCGTTGCTGTTATCAGTATGATCCTATGTACATAGCTCTTAGAATAGAGTAATACTCAAGGGAGACCTTTTATTTACTAAATGACTATTCAGTTTTGAGACTAATTCAGGGGATATTTTTGGTTTAAAGTTTAAAGATTATCTCAGAGAAATAGTTTCAGGGATTCATCCACCCTCCATGCCTCCAGAAATTCTAAAGTACATGAGAATTTGAAATTCTGTTCTGAATTTTCTCCCTTTTGATCAGGATTCTTCTATGGAATCTTTGATCAAAATGTTCAGTGATGGTAGTCAGGCACCATTCAGTTCTTCTGGTCTCAGGCAAAGGAGGCAGTGGTTCATGAAGGCAATTAAGCACACATTCCATATCTTCCTCCTATTCCTTTTCTTTTTTTAATTGTATTTTAGATGAAGGTTTACAGAACCAACTAGCTTCAAATTAAACATTTAGTACACATATTGTTTTATGACATTGGTTAAAAACCCCACGATATGTGAACATTCTCCCTTCGCAAACTTGGGCTCCCCATTACCAGCTTTCCTGTCCCCTCCTGCCTTCTAGTCCTTGCCCCTGGGCTGGTATGCCCCTTTAGTCTCGTTTTGTTTTACAGACCTGTTTAATCTTTGACTGAAGGGTGAACTTTGGGTGCGACTTCATTAGTGAACTAAAAGGGTGTCCAGGGGCCATACTACTAGGGTTTCTGCAGTCTTTTTTTTTTTTTTTCTGTGAGTTAAAGTTTTGTTCTACATTTTTCTCCAGCTCTGTCTAGGACCCTGTCAGAACAGTGGTGGTAGTCGGGCACCATCCAGTTGTATTGGACTTAGTCTGGTGAGTGCTGTGGTAATGGTGGTCCATTAGTCCTTTGGACTAATCTTTCCCTTGTGTCTTTAGTTTTCTTCATTCTCCCTTGCTCCGGAAGGGGTAAGACCAGTGGAGTATCCTAGATGGCCCTCATAGGCTTTTAAGACCCCAAACACTACTCACCAAAGTAGAATGTAGAATATTTTCTTTATAAACTATATTATGCCAATTGAGCTAGATATTTTCTGAGACCATGGTACCCACAGCACTCAGCCCAGCAATTCGGTCTCTCAGGGAGTTTGGATGTATCTATGGAGCTTCCATGACCTTGCCTTATACAAATTGTGCTAACATCCCCAGAATTGTGTATTGTCTTACCCTTCACCAAAAAGTTGCAACTTATCTATTGTCTTATTTAATGTTTTTCTATGCCTATCCCTCCCCTGGGAAAGCGTGGTGGCATAGAGGTTAAGTGCTACAGTTGCTAACCAAGAGGTTGGCAGTTCAAATCCACCAGGTTGCTATGAGTCAGAATTGACTCAACGGCAGTGGGATTTTTTTTTTTTTTGGTTTTACCCCTCCCCTCCCTTGTAACCATTAAAGATTGTTCCTTTTTGTGCATAAAGCTTTTCATGAGCTTTTATATTAATGGTCTCATACAGTATTTGTCCTTTTGTGAATGACTTTTTTTCACTTAGCATAATGCCCTAAAGATTCATTCATGTTATGAGGTGCTTCACAGATTCATTATCGTTCTTTATCGTTGCATAATACTCCTTTGTGTGTATGTACCACAGTTTGTTTATCCATTCCTCTGTTGATGGGCATCTAGGTTGTCTCCATCTTTTTGCTATTGTGAACAATGCTGCAATGAACATGGGTGTGCATTTGTCTATCTGTGTGACTACTCTTATTTCCCTAGGATATATTCCTAGGAGTGGTATTGCTGGATCATATGGTATTTCTGTTTCTAGCTTTCTAAGGAAGTGCCATATCATTTTCCAAAATGGTTGTATCATTTTGCAATCCCACCAGCAGTACATAAAAATGCTGATTTCTCTGCAACCTCTCCAACATTTTTTTTTTTTTTTAATTTGTGTCAGTAATGTGGGGTGAGATGGTATCTCATCATGGTTTTGATTTGCATTTCCCTAATGGCTAGTGGTTGTGAGCATTTCCTCATATGTGTTGGCCTCTTGAATGTCTTAGGTAAAGTGTCTATTAATTTCCTTTGCCCATTTTTTATTTGGATTACTTGTCTTTTTGTTGTAGAGGTGCTGGATTTTCCTATAGGTTTTAGAGATTAGATCTTTGTCTGATTTGTAATGGCCAAAAATTTTTTTCCAGTCTGAAGGTTCTCTTTTTACTCTTTTGGTGAAGTCTTTTGATGAGCCTAAGTGTTTAACTTTTAGAAGATCTTAGTTACCAACTTTATCTTCTGGAGTTTGTATGTTGTTGGTTATGGTTTGTATTCTGTTATTAGCGTCTCAAGTGTTGATCTTATTTTTTCTTCTATGAACTTTATAGTTTTTGGCTTTATATTTAGGTCTTTGATCCATTTTGAATTATTTTTTGTGTATGGTATGAGATATGGATCCTGTTTCATTTTTTTGCAGATGGACGTCCAGTTTTGCCTGCACCATTTGTTAAAAAGATCATCTTTTCCCCATTTGATGGACTTTGGGCCCTTGTCAAAGATCAGGTTACTGTAAGTGGATGGATTTACATCTGGGTTCTCAATTCTGTTCCACTGGTCAATGTATCTGTCATTATACCAGTTCCAGGCTGTTTTGACTACCATAGCTGTATAGCGGGTTCTGAGGTCAGATAGTATGATTCATCCTACTTTCTTCTTCTTCTTCTTCAATAGTGCTTTACTTATCCAGGGCTTCTTCCTTTCCATATAAAGTTAATGATTAGTTTTTTTCCATCTCTTTAAAGAATGTTGTTGGTGTATGGATCAGGATTGCATTGTATTTGTAAATTGCACTGGGTATAATAGTCATTTTCACAATGTTCCACAATCAACGCCCACAGAAACAGCTGTCAAAAAATCAAACGATGCATCACATTTGGCAAATCTATTGCAAAAAAGCACTGTAACGTGTTACAAAGCAAGGATGTCACTTTAATAACTTTTTCCAAAAGTCCAAATATTTTTTATCTAAATCCTTACTAATAATTTCCTATGAAAAAAATCTTAGATTCTACAATCCTTTGTGGCCCTGCAAAGCTATATATATGTATTAACCACAAATTTGGCCTTTTTTTGAATCTCTCTGAATCATATAGTCATAAAAGTCAATGGTTCTGAATTAATATACCAGGGTCACTTTTAAATTCCATTTTTTTTAAAAGAGATTTTCAAAGACTGTATTTGTAATAGTTAATCCATGCTTTCCCAAATGTGCTCTCATCCTTAGATATTCTCTGACATCCTCAACTGAAAATTCTCCCACTCTGAAATACAGTTGTGGATACTAGAATTAACATGATTAGCACATGAAGCACATACACATTCACACACACATACACATTAAAGTTGGATTAGAGTCAGAGCAAAGACTTTTGTCAAGAAAAGTTTTTGTTCTTCTGATATTCCAATTCTGGGTTAACATAAGTTACATATTTTTCATAATCAGTACTTTCCTGCTACAGAACAAGCTTATATTTTAAACATAAAACCTGTCAGAAAATGCTCAGAAATAATAACTAAGCCTATTTAATTGATTTGATATTTATAGAAATAGCATACTTTCAACGAACATTTTTAGAGTTAGTAGGAAAGTAAAAAAAAATTGTCAAATAGCTTTACAAATATTCAACATTAGTTAGATCCATCTTTATTTGGAAACCAGCCTCTGATTATTATAACTGATAACACATTTTCCTGTATATCTTTTGATTTACTATCATAAAATTTAAGATTTTATTTAATGCATATGCTCTGCAAATTTAAATTTAATGGTTTTTAATTTGATTTGGGACAAGTGCAATGAGATTTTTCTGGTCTTCAGGAGTTACTCCGAAGTTCCCCATGGACATGATCAAATATTGAAGGCAGAGAGAGAGAGAGAAGTTAGAGGCAGTTCATGAAATTGTTCCTCCTCATCTTCCTTTTTTTTCTCACTTGCTTCTCTTCTTACCTTTTGAGGAAAGATGGTGATTTATTTAAGACAGTGGGCTGAAATACAATCACCATCTGAGAGTTACTGGATCAATCTTGAATGACATTCTGTACTGTACTAAAAGTCACTAAATGGAGGTCTCTACTTGAATCATAATGCCTTGAGTTAGACATAAGCAAACTTTAACATGTATTCAAATTATAGGTAGGAAATGATTTACAATGTGTCAATAACTGTCACTGAAGCAGTAGGGAGAATTAATATTTCAACAAGATTTGACAGGGATTTCTATTCATTTCCCTCACTCTACCTGCTCTTCTGAGCCTCTTATTACCTTTCTAGTCTACAAACCAACTGTTTCCCTACTGTCCAAAGTTCCTGATTGCACTCTATTACATGCATTCTCAATGGGATGATATCACCCCCAAAACCAAAACCCATTGCCATTGACAGAGTAGAACTTCCCGATAGGGTTTTAAGGCTGTGATCTTTATGGAAGCAGCCTGTCACATCTTTCTCCCACAGAATGGCTGATGCATTCGAACTACCAACCTTTCAGTTAGCAGCGAAGCACTTAACCACAGAGCCACAACTGGTAACAGCTGATATAAAATGTAACAATTTGCATCTTGTAACTTTTGTAAAAAGACTCAAATATTTGAAACTCAATGGGTGTATATTTTTCCCCTTGAAGCAGTTCACTATTTGTCGACAATCACTCATTGTTTCGTTTAATTCACATTTTGTTCCAGAATATTTTTGTTGAACTAATATTTTTTAAATTGTAAATTTCTAAAATTAAAAAATGTTTTTGTAATTTAAAATGATTCATAGATAAAAGATAAATTTATTAATTTCAACCCTTATAAAGTTTTAATACCTTATTAAACATTATAAACAAACCTTTTAAAATTAACTCAAATTCTTAACATAAGAATTGAATATCCAAATATTTTCAAAAACAAACTTACTCCATGAATGAAAACTAATAAGATTTCATGGGTTTATAATTTTTTTTTTCAGCTTTTAATTTGCAATCTTTATGTTGTAGTTGCCAGGCTTCCCTAGTCTGTCATACTCTGAAAGCTCCACTGAATTTTCTCCACCATAGGTGACATTGCTGGTATTTGAAATACCAGTAACAATGTTTCCCGCATTATATCAAACCCATTGCTGTTGAGTTGATTCTAACTCATAGCAACCCTACAGGCTGGAGTAGAACTGGCTCATAGGGTTTCCAAGGCCATAATCCTTACTAACTCAGATGGTTACACCTTTCTCCCACAGAGCAGCTGCCGGATTCAAACGGACAACCTTTTAGCTAGCAGCTAAGGACTTTAACCACTATGCCACCAGCAACACTCAAATCACTGTTATACAAAAAACAATACTAACCCAGTATACCCAGTGTTTAAAAACAATACTATAGACCAAGAATAGGAAGAAAGGCCTGACAAGCTATTTTTGAAAATTAGCCAATAAAAATCTTATGAATAAGAACAGAACATTGTCCTATATAGTGCTGAAAGATGAGCTTCTCTGGTTGGAAGGCACTCAAAATACAGCTGAGGAAGTGCTCCCTCTTCAAATTAGAGTAGACTTTAATGGTATGGTTGGAGTAAGTCTTCAGATCCTTCATTTGCTGATATGGCAAGACTCAAAATTAGAAGTAACCAGTACAAAGATTTATTAGTAATCAGAATGTGGAATGCACATAGTATGAAACCAGGAAAATCTGAAGTCATCAAAAATGAAACAGAACACTTGGAGGTTGCTATCCTAGGAATTAGTGGGCTGAAATGGACAGATATTGGTCTTTTTGAATCTGACAATCATATGATCTACTATGCTGGGAACAAAAAATTGAATAGGAAATATGTTGCATTCATCATCAAAAAAAAAAAAAAAAGAACACTTCTATCCTGAAATACAGCAATATAATGCTGTTAGTGAAAAATTAATATCCATAAACTTTCAAGGAAGACCAGTTGATATGACCATTATTTGAAATTACACACCAGTGACAGATGAAATTGAAGATTTGTACAAACTGCTGTAATGTGAAATTTATCATATGTGCAATCAAGATGCATTGGTAATTATTGATGATTAGAATGCAAAAGCTATAAACAAAGAAGATGGATCAGTTGTTGGAGGACCAAAAACTTATTCGTCAGAAATGCTTTTTTTTTTTTCAACAACAGAATCAGCAACTACGCACGTGGACTTCAACAGACAGATTGCACAAGAATCAAATTGATTACATGAAAAATATATAATGAAGTAGCTCAATATCATCAGTCAAGACAAAGCCAGGGGCCCACAGCAGAACTGGTCATCAATTGGTCATGTGCAAATTCAAATTGAAGCTGAAGAAAATCAAAGCAAGTCCATGAGAACCAAAGTATAACCTTGAATATATTCCACCTGAATTTAGAGGCCATCTCAAGAATCGATTTAATGCACTGATCAGTCATGACTGAAGAGCAGAAGAGTTGTAGGAAGACTTCAAGGACATCAAACATGAGGAACGTGAAAGGTCATTAAAAAGATAGGAGGTGAGGAAAGACCAAAATGGATATAGGAAGAGACTCTGAAAATTGTTCTTAATCACATAATAAATAAAACTAATGAAAGAAATAATGACGTAAAAGGACTGAAAAAAACATTTCAAAAGGAGGATCAAGAATAAAAGGTGAAGTATTATAACAAAATGTGCAAAGACCTGGAAAGAGAAAGCCAAAAGGGAATATCATGAGCAGCTTTTGTGATGGATAAGATTGTGTGTCAGTTTGACTGGGTCATGACTCTCAGTGCTTCTGCAGTTGTATAATGTTGTGAGCACGTCCCTGTTGAAATTTGATATGTGATCATCTCCTTGATGGAATCTGCTGAGTGATACCTACAGGGTTGGGTTCTGTGGCAGCTCACCCCTCAGCCTTCATGTTTCCTCCTTCAATCACCTATTTCCTTCTTGCCCACCCTGCCAAGGTTTCTGGCTTGTTCTGGATCCAGCAGCTGCCTTTTGTCTGACCTATGGTTCTTGGGACTTGAGCTAGCAGCTTACCTGTCCATCTTGGGATTTGCCAATCTTCACAGCCTGCGAGCTAGAGTCCTGCTCCCTGACCTGCTGATCTTGGGTTCACCAGCCCCTGCAGCTACATGAATGAGGAGAAATCCTGCAGTCTTGCCTGCCGACCTTGGGATTTCTTGACCTTCACAGCCTGTGAATGGGAGTCCTGTTCTTTGACCTGCTGATCTTGGGTACACCAGCTTCTGTGGCTCCATGAATTGGGAAAGACCTCTACCCTGATACATGGACTTGGGACTTTCCAACCTCTACAATTGTGTGAACTGCTACCTTGATATAAATCTCTCTATATATTTACTTACATGCTTTACGGGTTTGCTTCTCTAGAGAACCTAGCCTAAGACAGCATTTCTGAAGCTGAAAGAACTGAAGAAAATATCAACCTGGAGTTGTACTTTTAAAGGAATCTATATGCAAAAAAATTCATAGTTGCAAGAAGCATAAAAAGAACATAGAATGAATACAGGGTCACTGTACCAAAAACAGTTAGTTGACTTTCAAACCATTTCAAGAGGTAAAATATAACGGAGAACAGCTAACACTGAAGGTAGAAGTTCAAACTGCACTAAAGACATTGGCAAAAACAAGGCTCTAAGAATTGGTGGAATACCAATTGAGATGACTTACTCATCTACTTCAAGAAATTTGAATGACAGCTACCTGGCCAAAAGACTGGAAGAGATCAATATTTGTGGTCATTCCAAAGAAAGGCAATCAAACAGAATATTGAAATTATCTAGCAGCATTATTAATTTCATATGCAAGTTTTACTGAATTTTACTGAAGTTAGTTCAAAAACAACTTGTACATTGACAAGGAAATGCCAGAAGTTCATGCCAGGGTCAGAAGGGGATGTGAAAAGAGTGATAGCATTGCTGATGTCAGCAGGGTCTTGGCTGAAAACAGGGAATTATAGAAAGATGTTTACCTCAATTCATTTTCTAAGTAAAGTCATTCAGCTGTGTAAATCATAATAAATTATGGATAATACTATATATAGCATAGGAATTCCAAAATATTTTTATTGTTTTCATGTGGAATTTGTACATGGTTCAAGAGATTGCCATTCAGAGTAATTTGATACTGTATGGGTCAGGATTGGAAAAGGTGTGTTGCAGAGTTTTATCTTTTCACTGTGCTTATTCAGTCTGTGTGTTGAGCAAATATGCCTACTTCTCACTTATTGACTTATTCAACATTTTGCATTTACGACAACAGTAAAAATTCTACTATTTTACACATTGCTGACATAAACATCAGGCAGTAATGAACAACGCAATGCAAAGTGAGACTAGTGCTGGCTGTGATAGTTAAAGTTATTTGTCAACTTGGCTGGGTCATGATTCTCAGTGGTTTGGCAGTTATGTAATGATATATTCTAGCAGTTATGTAATGTCGTAATTTGTCTTAAGTAATGATATAATTCCCCCATGTGTCTGTCAGTTTGTCATACTGTGGGGGCTTGTGTGTTGCTGTGATGCTGGAAGCTATGCCACCGGTATTTCAGTATTATAATGACATGTGCAAAGAGCTGGAGATGGAAAACCAAAAGGGAAGAACACACTCGGTGTTTCTCAACCTGAAAGAACTGAAGAAAAAATTCAAGCCTCGAGTTACAAGAGTGAAGGATTCAATGGGGAAAATATTAAACGATGCAGGAAGCATCAAAAGAAGATGGAAAGAGTACACAGAGTCATTATACCAAAAAGAATTAGTCGATATTCAACCATTTCAAGAGGTGGCATATGATCAGGAACCGATGGTACTGAGGGAAGAAGTCCAAGATGCACTGAAGGCACTGGCGAAAAACAAGGCTCCAGGAATTGGTGGAATATCAATTGAGATGTTTCAACAAACAGATGCACTCCTGGAGGTGCTCACTCATCTATGCCAAGAAATATGGAAGAAAGCTTCCTGGCCAACTGACTGGAAGAGATCCATATTTATGCCTATTCCCAAGAAAGGTGATCCAACCAAATGTGGAAATTATAGAACAATATCATTAATATCACATGCAAGCAAAATTTTGCTGAAGATCATTCAAAAACGGCTGCAGCAGTATATCAACAGGGAACTGCCAGAAATTCAGGCTGTTTTCAGAAGAGGACGTGGAACCAGGGATATCATTGCTGATGTCAGATGGATCCTGGCTGAAAGCAGAGAATACCAGAAGGATGTTTACCTGTGTTTTATTGACTATGCAAAGGCATTCGACTGTGTGGATCATAACAAACTATGGATAACACTGTGAAGAATGGGAATTCCAGAACACTTAATTGTGCTCATGAGGAACATTTACATAGATCAAGAGGCAATTGTTCGGTCAGAACAAGGGGATACTGAATGGTTTAAAGTCAGGAAAGGTGTGTGCCAGGGTTGTATTCTTTCACCATACCTATTCAATCTGTATGCTGAACAAATAATAAGAGAAGCTGGACTACATAAAGAAGAACGGGGCATCAGGATTAGAGGAAGACTCATTAACAACCTGTGTTATGCAGATGACACAACCTTGCTTGCTGAAAGTGAAGAGGACTTGAAGCACTTACTAATGAAGATCAAAGACCACAGCTTTCAGTATGGATTACACCTCAACACAAAGAAAACAAAAATCCTCACAGCTGGACCAATGAGCAGCATCATGATAAACAGAGAAAAGATTGAAGTTGTCAAGGATTTCATTTTATTTGGATCCACAATCAACAGCCATGGAAGCAGCAGTCAAGAAATCAAAAGAAGCATTGCATTGAGCAAATCTGCTGCAAAGGAGCTCTTCAAAGTGTCGAAGAGCAAGGATGTCACCCTGAAAACTAAGGTGCTCCTGACCCAAGCCATGGTATTTTCAATTTCATCATATGCATGTGAAAGCTGGTCAATGAATAAGGAAGACCGAAGAAGAGTTAATGGTTTTGAATAGTGGTGTTGGAGAAGAATATTGAATATACCATGGATTGCCAAAAGAATGAACAAGTCTGTCTTGGAAGAAGTGCGGCCAGAATGCTCCTTAGAGGCAAGGATGGTGAGACTGCGTCTTACATACTTTGGACATGTTGTCAGGAGGGGTCAGTCCCTGGAGAAAGACATCATGCTTGGCAGAGTACAGGGTCAGCGGAAAAAAGGAAGACCCTCAACAAGGTGGATTGACACAGCGGCTGCAACAATGGGCTCAAGCATAGCAACGATTGTAAGGATGGCGCAGGATCGGGCAGTGTTTCGTTCTGTGTACATAGGGTCACTATGAGTCGGAACCAACTTGATGGCACCTAACAACAACAACAACAATGATATAATTGGCAGTTAAGTAATTATGCAACCTGGCAGTTATGTAAGGATGTAATTTGGCAGTTATGTAGTGGTATAGTCATTCTTCACGTTGTAATCTGATGTGGTCATCCTCCATTTTCACATAACACCAATTTTCACATAAAGACCTGGTCTTCGGAACCTTACCATATCTATAAGTAAGGAGTGGGTGTAATTCAAAGAAATGGTCTACATGGCATCCGTTTCAGAGGAAGATTAATTCACAGCCTGCTATATGAAGATGATACAACCCTGCTTGCCAAAAATGAAAATGGCTTAAAACACTAATGAAGGTAAAAGCTTTAAGGATGAATTACACCTGAACATAAAGAAAACAAAAATTCTCACATCTGGACCAGAAAGCACATTATGATAAAAGGAGAGAAAATTAATGTTCTCAAGGATTCATTCTACATGGATGAACAGTCAACACCCATTGACGTAACAGTAAAAAAAAAAAAAAAAAAACCACACAATCGAAGGACATATTGCATTGAGAAAATCTTCTGTAAAAGACCTTTTTAAGGTTCTTTTAAGGTTCTAAAAAGCAAAGATGTTATACACCAAACCATGAGTTTTTCAATGGCCTCACATGCATGGAAAAGCTGGACAGTTAATAAAGAAGACCAAAGAAGAATCCATACATTTGAAATGTGGTGTTGGTGAAGAATAATGAACATACCATGGACTGCCAGAAGAATGAACAAATCAGTCTTAGAAAAAATATAATCCATATAATTGTTAGTAGCAAGAAGTGCAACTTCATCTTCCTTACTTTATGTATGTCAAGTACGTAAAGTATTAGAAAAGGACACAATGCTTGGGAAAGTAGAGGGCCAGTGAGCGCTTAGAAAACAATTAACGAGATGGATTGACACAATATCCACAAGAATGAGCTCAAATATATCAAATATCATGAAGATTAGGCAAGACTGGGCAACATTTTGTTCTGTTACACATAAGGTCACTATGAGTCGGGGTCAACATGATGGCAGCTAACAACATCAGCATGCTCTTAATAATCTGATGCTAATAATGTGGTTGCATAATATCAATAATTTTATGTCCTTAAGAAAGGTCTACACCCAGACATAAAGAAAACAAAAATCCTCACAACTGGACCAATAAGCAACATTATGATAAACAGAGAAATGATTGAAGTTGTCAAGGATTTCATTTTGCTTGAATCCATAATCAACGCCTATGGAAGCAGCAGTCAAGAAATCAAATGACATATTGAAACGGGCAAATCTGCTGCAAAAGACCTCTTTAAAATGTTGAAAAGCAAAGATGTCACTTTGAGGACTAAGGTGAGCCTGACCCAAACCATGGTATTTTCAATTGGCTCCTATGCACGTGAAGCTGGACAATGAATAATGAAGAATTGATACCTTTGAATTATGGTATCAATGAAGGATATTGAATATACCATGGACAGCCAGAAGATGGATCAAATCTGTGCTGGGATAAGTACAGCCAGAAAGCTCATTAGAAGCAAGGAAGGTGAGACTTCTCAATTACTTTGGGCATGTTATCAGGAGGGACCTGTCCCCAGAGAAAGGCATCATGCTTGATGTCTTAGTCATCTAGTGCTTCTCTAACAGAAATACCACAGGTGGATGGCTTTAACAAAGGGAAATTTATTCTCTCACTGTCTAGCAGGCCAGAAGTCAAAATGTATTTTGTTTTATTGAGAATATACACAGAAAAACATACACCAATTCAACAGCTTCTACATGTACAATTTAGCGATATTGATTACATTCTTCAAGTTGTACAACTAATTTCACCCTCCTTTTCTGAGTTGTTCATCCCTCATTAACATAAATTCACTGCCGCCTAAGTCTTTTGTCTGATCTTTTGCGTTGCTGTTATCAATTTGATCCCACAGAGACAGTTTTTAAAAGAGAGTAATACTCTAGGCAGACATTTTTTACTGGCTAACTAAACTATTGTTTGGCTTCAAGAAGACTTCAGGGATATTTTTTTGTTTAAGATTTAAAGATTATTTCAGGGCAACAGTTTCAGGGATTCATCCAACCTTCATTGCTCCAGGAAGCCTGCAGTCCATGACAATTTGAAATAATGTCTGCATTTCTTCCCTTTTGGTCAGGATTCTTCTATAGAATCATTGATCAAAATATTCAGTAATGGTAGTCAGGCACCATCCAATTTTATTGGTCTCATAGCAAAGGAGGTATTTGTTCATGGAGCCAATTAACCACACATTCCGTAACACTCTAAAATGTAGCTGGTAGATTAAAAGGCCCAAACTTTATAAATATCCCTGACAAAATGTGAAGGCTGTGCATGCAGAGAGTCAATACAAGAAGTTTCTTTGCAGAAAGAAAAAGTTTGGGCAGATTTTTAAATAGCTTAAAGTTTGAAAGCATTTCTCGGCCTATGCAGAGATCATCAAAAAAGGTTGGAAGCTCTAATGGGTCACGGTGTTTGAGCACAATCTCCAATCAGTCATTGACTAGCTACCGAACTATGTTAACCTGAGGATGATGGTATTTGGTATAAAAATAAATGCAAAATAATAATTAATAAATAAAACTAAGCAGAGAAATCAGCAGATGAACACCGTAGTAAAGACAAACACAAAACAATAATTAAACGAGTGAAATCACTAAACAAAAAAATCAAACAAAAGCAACCACACCAACCACAGAGGCCATGAGAATCCATAATTGCTACAACATATTATCTAAAATGTTCTATTTTACAAAATATTATGAGAAAGAAAAGAAGGAAGTATAACCCATAAATAGAAAAAAAGAGCAGTGAATTGGTACTGTGTATAAGAGGCCAGATAATAGAATTAGCAGACAAAGACTTCAAAGTGGCACACATATAAAAAAGCTCAAGGAACATGATAAAGGACATCTTTGAAAAACCTTCACATAATAGCCTACTTAGGGATTAAAGATTAAATGCTTTCCTCTAAGGTTGGGAATAAGGCAAGGATGTTGGTTCTCTCCACTTCAGTTCAACATAGTACTAGAAATTTTATTTAGTGAAATAAAGCAAACTTGTTTTTATTTGCAGACTAGCTCATTCTGCAGGTGGAAAAAAACAAGGAATCAAAAATTTGAAAAAAAAACTACTAAATCTAGTAAGTTCAGTACAGTTACGTGATACAGCAAGATCAATATATAAAATCAAATGCATTATTATATATGAGCACCAAGCAATTCAAAAATCTATTTAAGGACATTCTTCAATGAACAAGAGCATCAAAAAATAAAATATTTCAAAAAAATTTTAACAGAGGAAGGTAAGTCTTATAAACTGAAAACTCTACATACTGCTGAAGAAAATTAAGGAAGATTTAAATTAGATTTCAGCAAAATTTTCCTTAAAGTCTAAAACCAAAATAAAAACAGAAAATTAGGCTTTTCAGACCAAGGGGCATAATCAAGATTATTATGTAAGTACTTATATGATCATTTGAAATGTAACTACATAAATATGCAAAATGTGTTGTACAAAACTGGTAGTGGCTGGATTTGGCCTGGGGGATATAGATTACCAATCCTGATCTAAATAAATGGAAAGATATTGCATGTTCATGGAGTGGTAAACTTAATGTTATTAGGATGTCAATTCTCCCCAAATTGGTTGATACGTTTCACACAAACCCTATCAAAAATCCGACAGGATTCTTGTATTTTACAGAAATCAAGAATCTGATCTTAAAATTGATTTAAAAATGCAAAGAACCCAGAACACTTTGCTGTCTTCAAGAATAAGTTGTTGTTGCTGTTAATTGCCATCAAGCCAGCTCTGACTCATGGAAACCTTATTACAACAGAATAAAACATTGCCTGGTCCTGCACCATCTTTATGGCTGTTGGAACGTTTGAGTCCCTTGCTGTGGTCACTGTGTCAGTCCATCTCATTGAGAATTTCCTTCATTTTTGTTGGCCCTTACATGACGTCCTTCTCCAGCAATCAGTCCCTCCTGGTGTTTCATCCAAAGAAAACACTGAAGTCTTGCATAATATTCTGTAATCCATAGGGTTTTTATTGGCTAATTTTCCTAAGTAGGCTACAAGGCCTTTCATCCTAGTACGTCTTAGTCAGGAAGCTCCTCTGAAGCCTGTCCACCACGGATGACCCTGATGGCATTTGAAACACTGGTGGCATAGCATCCAGCATTAGAGCAATACAAAAGCCACTGCAGTACAACAAACTGACAGACAAGTGGTGGCACTGAATATTTTGGTATGTAAATTATAAATTAATGAATCTCCTTTACCAATAGTATTGCAGAGGGAAAGAAAAACAGGTAATCAAAACAGAAAAGAGTACCCAGAATTAGATTCCCAGATACTAGAAAATGTATCACAAAGGTAATATTTTAATTCAGAGGAAGTAAATGTTTATTTAAAAAAAAAAAAATTACTGACAAAACTGGCTACCTATCTTGAAGAAAATAATTGTGAGTAATATGTTGTTGCTGTTAGGTGCCCTCGAGTTGGCCCTGAGTAATAGCGACCCTGTGCACAACAGAACGAAATGCTGCCTGGTCCTGCGCCATCCTTATAATCGTTGTTATACTTGAGCCCATTGTTGCAGCCACTGCGCAAATCTACCTCATTGAGGGTCTTTCTCTTTTCCTCTGATCCTGTACTTTACCAAACACAATGTCCTTCTCCAGGTACTGATCCCTCCTGACAACATGCCCAAAGTATGTCAGATGCAGTTTTACCATCCTTGCTTCTAAGGAGCATTCTAGTTTTACTCCTTCCAAGACAGATTTGTTTGCTCTTTCGACAGTCCATGGTATATTCAATATTCTTCGACAACACCGCAGTTCAAAGGTGTCAATTCTTCTTTGGTCTTCCTTATTCACTGTCCAGCTTTCACATGCATATGATGCAATTGAAAATACTATGGCTTTGGTCAGGCTCACCTTAGTCTTCAAGGTGACATCTTTGCTTTTCAACACTTTAAAGAGGTCCTTTGCAATAGATTTGCCCAATCCAATGTATCTTTCGATTTCTTGACTGCTGCTTCTGTGGCTGTTGATTGTGGATCCAAGGAAAACGAAATCCTTGACAACTTCAATCTTTTCTCCGTTTACCATGATGTTGCTCATTAGTCCAGTTGTGAGGATTTTTGTTTTTTTATGTTGAGGTGTAATCCATCCTGAAGACTGTGGTGTTTGATCTTCATTAGTAAGTGCTTCAGGTCCTCTTCACTTTCAGCAAGCAAGGTTGTGTCATCTGCATAATGCAGGTTGTTAATGAGTCTTCCTCCAATCCTGATGCTCCATTCTTCTTCATACAGTCCAGCTTCTCAGGTTATTTGCTCAACATACAGATTAAATAGATATGGTGAAAGGATACAACCCTGACACACACCATTACTGACTTTAAACCACTCAGTATCCCTTTGTTTTGTTTGGACAGTACAAGGGTGAATAATATATTTACCTCGATATACCAAAACAGTCCTGAAGAATTTACAACATAATGAACATTCTAAGAAAACATTTAAAACATTAATGTAAACTAGCAAATAGGAAAACTTTTTCACTAAGAGGCTCAGAGCTATAAAAAACAGTATATTTGGTAATATCGACATTTAACGTTTAGATACGGCCTATATAACCTAAAAGGGCAAGAAGCGTTGGGAAAACAATATGTGAGAAAGAAAGGGTTAATATGAGCCCTTATGTGCTGATAATCAAAAGATCAAAAACCTATAAAAATGTGTACTTTTTCGAAGATTAACATCGAATGGTCTTGAACTATATGAAGAAATAGTTAACCTTCTGAGCAGTTCAGATAAATGCAATTACAGTGGTAATTTAATATTAGTTTAAACATTTTAATTTGACAAAATATGTATCAAGTGCTAATACATAATAATGTTATATATGCCAGAAAAGGGATACTGTCACACATTGCCCTGGAAAATGACATTTCTACAGAAGTTTCAGAAATCTGTATTAAATTCTGAAAGTGAAATATATCCTATAATCCAAAAAAATTCTATTCTCTGAACCTGCCCCATGGAACTGAAAGCATAACTGTATGACTATAAATTAAACATGTATATTTTATCATCATTCAGAGTGGCAATAGGAAAGAAAGCAAATGCTTGTTTAAATGGAAATGGCTAAATGACTTTTTGTACATTCCTATTTGCTAGAGAGTAGCTAAGAGTCAGGATAGACTCAATGGCAGTGGGTTGGTTTGATTTTGGTTTGGTTTGATGAGCTATTCATGTGCAGACTTAGGCTAAAATCCATTTCTTGACCTTTCCTTTGCTATGATCTGCATTGTAGAGGATAAAATTCTTTAACATACATTCCCAAGCATCCTCACCAAATGGCTTCTGGAGAATTTTTACCATTGTGAGCCAGTTTGCAAGGAATTGCAGTGCAGGAGGCAAAAGAAGCCAGGGCTTTTCTCTCCCATTCTCTGGATGGTCAAATGGTCAAATTTTTGACAACTGCAATTTCTTCTTTCTTTATTATAATGTTGTTTACTGGTCCAATTGTGAAGATTTTCATTTCCTTCACATTCAGGTGCAATCCATACTGAAGGCTGTAGTCTTTGACTTTCAACGGTAATTATTTAAGACCTCTTCATTTTTGGCAAGCAAGGCTTTGTTATCTGCATAACTTCCGCCAATCCTGAAGAAACATTCATTGTCATATACTCCAGCTTCTTGGAATATTTCTTTCGGCATATATATTAAATAAGTAAGGTGAAAGTGTACAACTCTGATGCACACCTTTTCGAGTTGGGAGACACAGAAGCCCCTTGTTCTGTTCTAGTAAGTGCCTCTCTAAGTATAGATTCCTCATGAGCACAATTAAGTGTTCTATAATTTCCATTCTTTGTAATGTTATCATAATTTGTTATGAACAACACAGTTGAATGCCTTTGTGTAGATGATTAAACACCAGAAAATATATTTCTGGTATTCTATGCTTTCAGCCAAGATCTATGCCAAAAGCAATTGAATCCAGGTTGAACTTCTGGCAGGTCTCTGTTGAAAGGCTGCAGTGGTCTTTAAATTCCCTTCAGCATAATTTGCTACCATCTCATTCTAATGACATTGTTTGATGATGATTGCATTCCTTTTAATCCCCCACGAAAATGGGTTGAATATGGATCTCTTTCAGTCAGCTTGCCAGGTAACCATCTTCCAAATTTCTAGACATAGACGAATAAGCGTTTCCAGCATTGCATCCATTTATTGAAGCATCTCAGTTGGTATTCTTTCAGTTCCTGGAACCTTGTTTTTCAACAATACTTTCAGTGTGGCTTGAACTTCTTCTTTTAGTATCTGTGGCTCTTGATCATATGCTACATCCTGAAATGGCTGAACTTCAACCAGTTCTCCTTAGTACAGTGACTTTGTGTACTCTTTCCACCTTCTTTTGATGCACCTCACATAATTAAATTGGGTGAAATAAATTTATAAATGTAATCTAATAATTTTAATGTTATCAAAATTTTTTCATTGTGTGTTCATCTTTATGTATTCCAATCATGCATTAAAGAGCCTTCACGGTGCAGTGGTTAAGCACTTGACTGCTAACCAAAAGGTCAGTGGTTTGAACTCACCAGCTGCTCCACTAGAGAAAAGATGTGGTAGCCTCCTTCCTTAAAGACTATGGCCTTGGAAACTCTATGGGGCAATCCTACTGTTTTATAGGGTGACTATGAGTTGGAATCGACTTGGTGGCAAGAGTTTTTTTTTTTTTTTTAATCATGCATTATTGAAAATATAGACATTTGCTGCATTTTTATTTCCATTAATAGCAATAATGTTAAAATTAATAATACTACTAATACAAGGAGCCCTGGTGGTGCAGTGGTTAAGAGCTTGGCTGCTAACCAAAAGGTCAGCAGTTCCAATTCACCAACCACTCCTTGGAAACCTTATGGGGCAGTTCTATTCTGTCCTATAAAGCTGCTATGATTTGGAATTGACTCGAAGGCAAAGTTTTTTGTTTGTTTTTTTACTGATATAATCATTATCTTAATAATGATAACAATAATAGCTACAATATTGAACCTTTACAATATTCTCAGCCTTATAAAAGTGTTTTGTTTTTGTTATGTCATTAAATTCTTCAAAACTCAATAATACAGGTAATATTATTTTCTTCAGATGTCTTAGTGTCCTCAGAGTTCTGTGCAGAAACAGAACTAGTGAAAAAAAAAGAAAAAAAATTGTATGCACACAAGTAGATAGATAGAAACAGAGAGAAGAAGAGAGAAGTCCCTCAGTAGTGTAAATGGCCAAGCTCTGAAATACTAACTGACAGGTTAGTGGTTCCAACTCACCCTGAGGAGCTTTGTAAGTAAGGACTGGTGATCTGATTTCAAAAAGTCACAGCCTTGAAAATTCTATGACATAGTTCTACCCTGAGCACATGGGGTCACCATGAGTCAGAACTGACTCAATGGTAAAAAACTAGAGAGAAAAAGAGAGAGAGTGAGGGAGACTTAATTTAAGGAATTGCCTTATGTGATTATGGGAAATGGCAAGTCAAAAATCTGTAGGTCCAGCAAACTTCTGGAGATTCCAGTAGTCTTGTATCCCAAAATCATTAGGTGACCTGGTAGGAGAGTAAGAGGAGTTCTGGCAAGATATCCATTTATATTCTGGAGACAGAATACTCCCTTGGGAAATCCCCTTTTTGTTTTTAAGACCATCAACTAACTGGTAAAGGGCCACCCACATTTTATAGGGCAATGTGCTTTACTTAGGAGCCCTGGTGGTGCAGTGGTTAAGAACTTGACTGCTAACCAAAAGGTCGGTAGTTTGATCCACCAGCTGCTTCTTGGAAACCCTAGAGAACAGCTCTATACTGTCCTACAGGGTCACTATGAGTAGGATGATTAGGAATCGACTCGATGGAAACAAGCTTAGGATTTTTTTTTTTTTTTTTGCTTTACTTAAGATCTCCTGATTTAGTCACATCTTAAAATTTATAATAATATCTAGATTAGTGTTTGCCCAAAAAACTGAACACTATAGCCTAGACAGGTTGACACATAAAATTAATCCTTACACCATGTTATACGTGAGCTAGCTAAAGTTTTAAAATGTTGTTACTTGTCCAATTTTATCCATCTATTAAGTAGCCTTTCTAGGGTTAGAATCTTCTTGCATCTCAATCTGGAAACTACAATCTAAACTTTATATTCTATTGTATCCACACTGTATACTTTGTTTGGCAATTCAAGTAATTCAAAGCAGAATGTTTTTTATGGAGCTACTTTCTGGTTAGATCAGTTTGCTTTTCTCAAGTGTAATGCTGTTGACCAGTCCATAACTGCATGACTGGTAGTTAACATTCAAAGTTTGCAGTTAACAATTTACTGAATAGCATCATGACTAAGAAAGGAAATAAAACTTTCTCAGTCTCCTACCTATGACTTTTGATACAGATATGACACATATTATTAAAATTTATCATGATGTTTACTTTCTTTTTAATAATTTTTAACTTAATTATAAATACAAGTGTCCTTATAAAGGAAATTGTCTACCATAATGTATTGGTTTATTGTTTAATATTTTTAATTAAAAATAAATAATGCATTTGTTAATACACCAAATATATGCCCTGTATATATTTTTTTTAAGACAGGAACTTGTTATTTAATATACCACATTTCCCCAATAAATACATAGCATATAAAGTAAAGGTACATCAAGAAAATGTACACTTACATAGTTTGTATTCAATGGGATCTGAGTATGTTTGCTTTGTAGCTCCCAAACCCAGTCTAAATTAAGTGCTTGAGAATTATCTACTGAATAAATGAATGAGAGAAAGGTGTAGGGATCAAGTGGAAAATTGGTCACGAGATTTAAACTCTAAATCACCTTGATCAAATGTCTAATGCACTGTCCATTTGAACATTGTTGAGATAGAGCCCTTTCAAAACAGTGTTGTAGACATCCCAAGGCATTATTATGTCCCTGCCACAGAGGAAAATGAAGAATAAAATATTTGCCCGAGGAAATCAAAGACTCCCAACTGTTTCTTGTCCTATCCTTGTTAGTTGTAGGTGAGTAAACAGCCTGCTGCTATTATTCACTTCCATTAAGTATCAATGTGCTGAACATTCATAAAAGTTTCCAAGAGCATGAGGAATACAGAGCTGGTAGGTATTATCCATAGTCTATTAGGTTCAACTAAATGAAATTGCTGACATTCAACTATTTTGACCTATGAAAATGTCAGCTTCATATGGTTTGGTCTAATATCTTAAATCAGATTATTTAAAAAATTTACTGAGTGCATATTGATGTCTGATGCTGTGCTAGGCCATGGAAGATACAGAGACCTAAAGCACATCATAAATACTTCATCTAAGTGTCAGCTTTCTACATCTGTTTTGTCATCATCATCATGATCGTCATCATTACCACCACCGCCACCACCATCTTTATTACCACCAAGGAGGCATCTGAGTTGCGCTTTGTAAGATGAGTTGCATTTCACTATTCATTCTTTCAGTAATTTTAAAAACAAAAATTTTGCTTGTATTTTATTAAGGAAATTTACATCTAGGTCAATAAGTGAAGTGATCTGTGATTGCTTTGTACTTCTTTGTTATAGAGCTTACACTAGCTGTGTTACCTGACTTTTCTTGCTCTTTCTTGATTCTGATGTTTCGTAAAACTTGCCTGTATGTCCAAGTTTAATGGTCCTTGGGGTTTTTTTGCTAGTAGGTGTGACTGATACGGTCATTATGAGTCGGAATTGACTCAGTGTCAACAGGTTTAGGTGGGATTGAAGATTTTGAGAAGGTCAGTGGTTCCTGGGTTATCCAAGTGTATTTCTTTTTTTTTTTTTTATTGTGCTAAAATTTATATAGCATAAAATTCACCTTTGTAACAATTTTGAAGTGTACAATTTAGTGAATGTTCACAATCTTGTGCAAACATCACCTATGTCTAGCTCCAAAACATTTTGTCTTTGCAAAGAGAAACTCTATGCCCTTTAATCAGCCACTCCCCAGGCCCTCAGCCCCTGACAACCAATAACTTGTTTTCTGTCTCTATGGATTTGCCTATTCTGGACATTTTATAGAAATGGAATCATACGATATGTGGAGAGAGAAAAGGAAAGTAAGAGACTCAATATTACCTGAAAAATGAGCCATGTATAATTTAATATATCTAATTTTAACTCATATAGAACAGGGATAATATTTTGGTTTTTATGTATTTAATTATTATTTTCCTCATGAACAGAAGCTTCATATGTCCATTTGTTATTATTTTACATTTTGATTAAAAGAAAAAAAATTTTTTTTTTTTTGATTACTAAAGCAAAAAAACAAACTTGTTGCCATTGAGTAAATACTCATGGAGACCCTATGCAACAGAGTAGCACTGCTCCGTAGGGTTTTCTTGGTTGTAATCTTTACTGAAGTAGATCTCCTGTTTTTTTTTTTTTTTTTCTTTTTTTTTTCCATAGGATAATTGTGTGGCTTTGAACTACCAACCTTTAGGTTATTAATTGAGTACAAACCATTTATCACCCATGGACCTCATTTTTTTAATTTAAAAAATTTAGAATTGCCAGATATAAAGGCCTCTAATTAAAAAAATCAAATTTTATTTTTTTAATTAGAGGCCTTTATGTTTGGCAATGCTAAATAACAGATTTTAAATCCTAACATTTTATTCATATGTTTTACATTTGTTTTAAATCATTCAGTGCTTATGTTTATTCAATCCACTTCTTTCAGTACAGCTTTACTTTTTAGCTCACAGACCCATACTTGTACAATGTTAAAAGAATAACCAGTCTCTCCCTTCAAACCACCATACCATCACCAGGGTTAGGGAGCTCCAGTCTCCAGAATGCTAATGGAGGAGGGAATCAAGAGATTTAACTACTTCTTATTTTTTGTTTTTTTTTTTATACTTAGGTCGTACCCGACTCCAACTTCCAGACTTTCCTGATTCTACCTTTCCTGAGCCTTTTGCGGATTTTACTATATAGTTTGGGTTGTTTCTAGACCTTTTCCTTTTCTGGCTCCTAATTAAATTCCGCAGATATGCTAAATTCTATCCTAATAGTTCTGTTCTTTAGTTGTAATAATTTTTTTTTTTTTTTTTTGTAATCCATGTTCCCTTCTCCTCCCAATCCCTGGTAACCACTATTCTTTTATCTTCGTGGGTTCTAGATACTTTATAAAAGTGGAATCATAAACTCAAGATATTTTATAAAATTGAAATCATATAATATTTGACTTTCTGTGTTTGGTTTATTTCACTTAGCACAAATTTTCAAGGTTTGTCCATGTGATGGCTGTTTCAGTATATAAATTCTCTTTATAGCTGAATAATACTCCATTGTAGGTTAACATAATATTTTATTTAATCATTTGTCTCTTGATGGGCACTTGGGTTGTTTCCACCTTTTGCCTATTGGAATAATGATGCAAAGAACATTGGTGCACATGTGTCTATTTGATTTTATACCTAGGAGTGGAATTGCTGGATCATATGGTAATTTTTGCTAACCAAAAGGTCAGCAGTTCGAACCTACAAGCCACACAGTGAGAGAAAGATGTGGCAGTCTGCAGGATTTACAGCCTTATAAACCATATGGGACAGTTCTCCCCTGTCCTATAGGGTCACTATGAGTTGGAATCAACTTGATTGAAACAGATTTATGGTAATTCTATCTTTAACTTTTTAGTCACCACCAAATGGCTACACCATGTCACATTCTCACCAGCAATGTACCAGTGCTCCAATTTCTCCATCTCTTTGCTGTTATAGATTTAATTGTTTCTACCAAAAATATGTACTGGGATTCTAATCACAATACCTGTACAAGAAGTCCTGATGACTCAATGGTTAAGGGCTCAGCTGCTAATCAAAATGTTGATAGTTTGAACCTAGTGGCTGCTCCATGGGAGAAAAGAATTGGAGATCTGCTTCCATGAAGATTCTAACCCAAAAACAAACCCGTTGCCTTGGAGTTGCTTCCAACCCCATGGCAAGAGTAGAACTGCCCCATAGGGTTTCCAAGGAGCAACTGGTAGACTCAAACTGCTGACCTTTTGGTTAGTAGCTGAGCTCTTAATCACTGTGCCATCAGGGCTCCCCAGTGAAGATTACAGCCTAAGACACCCTATGGGACAGTTCTACTGTGTCTATAAGTCATGATTGACTCAATGGTGCCCAACAACATACCTGTAGATGTAATCCCATTTGGGAAAAGGTTTTTCTTGTTGTTGTTGTTGTTAAGTTCATGTGGCCATACCAGTGCAGAGTGTATCTTACACTTAATCAATTCTGAGATACAAAAACAGTAGATTAGGTACAGAGGCAAGCAAGGATAAAAGGGAAAAGACAGATGTCATGTGGAAACTGCCAAAAAACTAAGCATTACCTACTACTAACCAAAAGAAAAAACACTGTCATCGAGTCAATTCTGACTCACAGCAACCCTATAGGACAGAGTAGAACTGCTCCTACAGGGTTTCCAAGGGGCAGTTGGTGGATTTGGTCAGCAGCGTAGCTCTTAACCACTGCACCATTAGGGCTCCTTCCTACTACTAGAAACCAAAATAGGTAAAGAACTCCCCTAGAACAACACTGTGATTTCAGGCTTCTAGCCTCCTGAATTATGGAAAAATAAACTTTTTTTCCTTTCTTTTTTTTATTGTACTTTAGATGAAGGTTTACAGAACAAATTAGCTTCTCATTAAAAAATTAGTACACATATTGTTTTGTGACATTTGTTACCAAAATCATGACATGTCAATATTTTCCCTTCTGGAACTTGGATTCCCTATTACCAAATTTCCTGTCCCCTCCTGCCTTCTAGTCCTTGCCATTGAGCTGGTGTGCTCCTTTAGTCTCATTTGGTTTTATGGGCCTTTTGAATTCTTTGCTGAAGCGTGAACCTCAGGAGTGACTTCATTACTAAGCTATAAGGGTGTCCAGGGGCCATGCTGTCCAGGTTTCTCCAGTCTCTGTCAGGCGGTTAAGCCGGGTCTTTTTATGTGAGTTAGAATTTTGTTCTACATTTTTTTCAGCTCTGTCCAGGATCCTCTCTTGTGATCACTGTCAGAGCAGTCAGTGGTGGTAGTTGGGCACTATCTAGTTTTGCTGGACTCAGCCTGGTGGAGGCCATGTAGTTGTGGCCTATTAGTCCATTGGACTAATCCTTCCTTTGTGTCTTTGGTTTTATTCATTCTCCTTTGCTCCAGACAGGGTGATACCAGTGGCATATTTTAGGTGGCCGCTCCCAAGCTTTTAAGAGCCCAGATGCTACTCACCAAAGTAGAATGTAGAATATTTTCTTTATAAAATGTTATACCAATTGAGCTAGATGTTCCCTGAGGTCATGGTTCCCACAGCCCTCAGACAAGTAATTTGGTCCCTCAGAGAGTTTGGATGTGTCTATGAAGCTTCCATGACCTTGCCTTGGACAAGTAGTGCTGGTTTCCCCAGGATTGTGTAGTGTCTTACCCTTCGCCAAAGTTACCACTTAACTATTGTCTATTTAGAGTTTTTCCATCCCCATCTCTGCCCCCCCCACCTTGTAACCATCAAAAATTGTTTGTTTTTGTGTGTAAACCTTTTCATGGTTTTTATAGTAGTGGTCTCATACAATGTTTGCCCTTTCGTAATTGACTTATTTCACTTAGTATAATACCCTCCAGATTCATCCATGTTGTGAGATGCTTCACAGGTTCATCATTGTTCTTTATCGTTTCATAGAACTCCACTATGTGTATGTGCCATAGTTTGTTTATCCATTCATCTGTTGATAGACATCTAGGTTGTTTCCATCTTTTTGCTATTGTGAACAATGCTGTAATGAACATGGTTGTGCATATGTCTATTTGTGTGATGGTTCTCAATTCTCTAGGATATATTCCTAGGAGTGGTATTGTTGGATCATATGGTATTTCTATTTCTAGATTTCTAAGGAAGCACCATATTTTTTTTCCAAAATGCCTGTACCATTTTGCAATCCCACCAGCAGTGCATAAGGGTTCCAATCCGCCCACAGCCCCTCCAACATTTGTTATTTTCTGTTTTTTTTGTTTGTTTCATGCCAGTAATGCCAGCGTGAGGTGGCACCTCATTGTGGTTTTGATTTTCATTTCTGTAATAGCTTGTGATCATAAACACTTTTTTCATGGGTCTATTAGCCTTTTTTGTTGATAGTCTCCCTTGGTAAAGTGCCTGTTAATTTCCTTTGCTGATTTTTTAATTGGATTATTTGTCTTTTTGTTGTAGAATTGTTGGATTTCCCTGTAGATTTTAGAGATTAGAACTTTGACAGATTTCTCATAGCCAAAATTTTTTCCCAGTCTGTAGGTTCTCTTTTTACTCTTTTGGTGATGTCTTTTGATGAGCATAAGTGTTTAATTTTTAGAAGATTCCAGTTATCTAGCTTACCTTCTGGGTTTGTGCGTTGTTAGTTATGGTTTGTATCCTGTTAATGCCTTATTAGGGCTTATAGCATTGATACTATTTTTTCTTCTATAATCATTATAGTTTTTGGTTTTATATTTAGGTCTTTGATCCATTTTATTTTAGTTTTTACGTAGGGTGTGAGGTATGTGTCTTGTTTCTTTTCTTTCTTTTTTTTTTTTTTGCAGGTAGACATCCAGTTTTAACAGCACCATTTTTTAAAAAGACAGTCTTTTCCCCATTTGATGAACTTTGGGCCCTTTTTGAAGATCAGGTGACTGTAGTTGGAAGGATTTACATCTGGGTTCTCAATTCTGTTCCATTGGTCAATGTATCAGTCATACCAGTACTAGGCTGTTCTGGCTACAGTAACTGTATAGAGGTTCTGAGGCCAGGTAATGCAAGTCCTCCTACTTTATTGTTCTGTTTCAATAGTTCTTTGCTTATCCCAGGCTTCTTTCCTTTCCATATAAAGTTAATGATTATTTTTTCTATCTTTTTAAAGAATGCTGTTGGTATTTGGATAGGGATTGCATTGTATTTGTGGATTGTTTTGGGTAGAATTGACATTTTCACAATGTTGAGTCTACCTATCCATAAGCATGGTATGTTTTTTCCATTTATGTAGATCTCTTTTGTTTTTTTTTTTGCAGTAGTGTTTTGTAGTTTTCTTTGTATAGGTCTTCTACATTCCTGGTTAGATTTATTCCTATTTTCTTTTCTTACAGGGCTGTTATCAATGCTTTTCTTTTCCTGATTTCCTTCTAATCATTCTCTTTATTGGTGTGTAGGAATCCAACTGGATTTTTGTGTGTTTATTTTGTACCCTGACATTCTGCTGAATCTTTCTATTAGTTCCAGTAGTCGTCTCATGGAGTCTTTCAGCATCACATAATCTGCAAATAGGAACAGTTTTACTTCTTCATTACCAACTTGAATGTCTTTTATTTCTTTTTCTTGGCTTATTGCTCAAGGCTTCCAGCACAATGTTAAATAGGAGTAGTGATAAGGGGGATCCTTGTCTTGTTCCTCTTCTCAAGGGGAGTATTTTCAGCCTCTCTCCATTAAAAACAATGTTAGTTGTTGGCTTTGTATAGATGCCCTTTATTATGTTGAGGAATTTTCCTTCTATTTTATTGAGAGTTTTTATCAGGAATGGGTTTTGGACTTTGTTAAATGCCTTTTCTGTGTCAATTGAGGTGATCATGTGATTGTCTTCTATTTTATTTATGTGGTAGATTATGTTAATTATTTTCTAATGTTAAACTATTCTTGCGTGCCTAGTATGAATCTCACTTGCTCATGGCATATTTTTTTTTTTATATATATGATGCTGAATTCTATTAGCTAGAATTTTCTTGAAAGTTTTTGCATCTACGTTCATGAGATATATTGGTCTATAATTTTCCTTTTTTGTGGTGTCTGTAGCTGGTTTTCATATCAGGGCTACGCTGGCTGGATTCATAAGTATCCCTCCCTTTTCTATGATTTCAAATAGTTTAAGTAATAATGGTGTAAGTTCTCTAAAAGTCTGGTAGTTTCTGCAGTGAAACCACCTGAGCTATGGCTTTTTCTTGTTGGGAGTTTTTTTTTTGTTTTTGTTTTTTTTTTTTAAATCACCTTTTCAATCTCTTCTCTTGTTATGAGTCTGTTCAGATTTTCAACATTATTTTGTGTCAGTTTGGGTAGAGGGTGTATCTAGAAATTTGTACATTTACTCTAAGTTTTCAAATTTGTTGGAGTATTGTTTTTCATAGTTCTCTGTTATGATCATTTTTATTTCAGTTGGGTCTGTTGTCATGTCCCTATTTCACTTCTTATTTAGGTTATTTGTGTCCTCTCCTGTTGTACTTCAGTCAATTTGGCCAACAGTTTATCAATTTTATTGATTCTTTCAAAGTACCAACTTTTGGTTTTCTTGATTCTGTCTGTTGTTCTTATATTCTCTATTTCATTTATTTGTGCTCTGATATTATTATTTCCTTTCTTCTCGTGGCTGTGGGCTTTTTTGCTGTTCTCTTTCTATTTGTTCAAGTTTCGTAGTTAATGTTTTGATTTTGACCCTTTCTTCTTTTTTGATGTGTGCATCTATTGCTATAAATTAACCTCTGAGGACTGCCATTGCTGTGTCCCAAAGGTTTTGGTATGATATATTTTCATTCTTGTTTGACTCTAGGAATTTTATGATTTCATCTTTGATTTCTTTTATTATCCAGTGTTTTTTAAGCAGGGTGTTATTCAGTTTCCATGTGTTTGATTTTTTTTTCTTGTTCTTCCTGTTGTTAATTTCTACTTTGATGGTGTTGTGATCAGAGAAGATACTTTGTATTATCTCAATGTTTTGGATTTTGTTGAGGGTTGCTCTGTGTCTTAAAATGTGGTCTCTTCTGGAAAATGTTCCATGTTCATCGGAAGAATGTATACTTTGTGGTTGTTGAGTGGGGTGTTCTATATATGTCTCTGAGGTCAAGCTGGCCAATTGTGTTCTTTAGATCTCCTGTATCTTTGCTGGTTTATTTCTAGATGTACTATCCTTTACTGAGAGTGGCAGGTTGAAGACTCCTGCTATTATTCTGTAACTGTCAATTTCTCTTTTCAGTGCTGTTAGAGTTGGTTTTATATCTTTTGGATGCTGTCATTTGGTGCACAGATATTTATTATGGTTATGTCTTCTTAATGGACTGTCCTTTAAATCATTATATAATGCCTTTCTTTTGTCTTTTCTAGTGGCTTTTGTTTTAAAGTCTGTTTTATCTGAGATTAGTATTGCCATTCTTGGTCTTTTTTGGTAGCTGTTTGCTTAATATATTTTTTTTCCATCCTTTGATTTTCATTAAATTTACATCTTTGTTTCTGAGGTGTGTCTCTCATAGACAGCATACTGGTACACCTTGGTTTTTTTATCCATTCTGTCACTCTTTGTCTGTTTTGAGGTGCATTTAGGCCATTTATGTTCACTGTAATTATTGATAGGTGTGAGTTTATTACTTTCAATTTGTAGTGCTTTTTTTGTGGTGTTGACATTTTCTTTGTTCATCTTATTCTCCTGTGCTGAGTTCCTTTTGTTTGTGGATTTTTTTTTTTCATTTATTTTGTTTTTGTAGATTATGTGTTTTCTGAGACATTAGGTTTTTCTTCTTTATTTTGATGAGTAGGTTTGCTAACTTTCTTTGTGTTTACTTTGAAATTTACCCTTATATTCCCAAGTTTGAACCAGTGTTTTATTACTTAATATTGTGTTGCTTTCCTCTTCATTAGAAAGTTCTACACTTACACCATTTGTTCTGATGTTGTCGTCATTTACAGATTAACCTCTCTGGATCCCTGTTGTAAATCTTTTAGTTTTGATTAATTCTGGAGTGTTCATTACCTAGGTTGGTGTCTGGCTGATGCAGTTTTGCATCCTAGATTCAGGCCGTCTTCTGAGGTTGTTTGTTCTTTAACCGAAGGACCTCCTTTAATAATTCTTGTAAATTTGGTTTGTTTTTTACATATTTCTGTTTATCTGGAAACATTCTAATTTCACCATCATGTCTGAGAGAGAGTTTTGCAGAACATATTATTCTTAGTTGGCATTTTTTTTTTCTTTCAAGGTTTTAAATATGTTGTGCCATTGCCTTCTTGTCTGCATGGTTTCTGCCAAGTAATCAGAGCTTGGTCTCATTGTTTCCCCTCTACCTGTGACTTTTCAATTTTCTAAAGCTGCTCTAGGATTCTTTCTTTGTCTTTGGTTTTAGTGAGTGTGATTATGATATGTCTTGGTGATTTTTTTTGAGGTCTATACTATATGGGGTTCCTTGAGTTTCTTGGATGATGAGCTTTTCATTTTTCATGATATTAGGGAAGTTTTCCACCAGCAATTCTTCAATGATCCTCTCTGTGTTTTCCTTTTTCTCCCCCTGTTCTGGAACACTGATAGCTCACACATTATTGATTTTGAGTGTATCCCAACTCATTCTCAGAGTTTCTTCATTTTTCTTTGTTCTTTTCTCTGATTTTTCCTCAAACAAGATGATATTCAAGTATTTGTCCTCAATTTCACTGATCTTGTCTTCCATTGTTTCAAACCTGCTCTTCAGATCTTCTATGACACGGTCCATTTCTGAAATCCTTCTATTTATTTCCTGGATTTCTAATTACTTTTTTCATATGATTTCTAGTTGTGAATTTATTTTGAATGTTTTGCTCCTGTATTATTTTCCTGAATTCTTTTGTTTTGTTTGTCTTTTCCATGCGTTTATTTGCCTTTTCCATGCTTTTGTCTATTTTTTCTTTATTTTTGTCCACTTTGCCCTTTAACTCTTGGAAAGCTCTGAATATTAGGGTTTTGAATTCTAGTTCCAATACCTTTTCTTCTACTGGAAAGTCATCTAGTGTTTTATTTTGGACTTCTACTGGAACCATCCTGTCCTTTTTTTATTATTGATACTGTTGCTGTCTTCAGGACATTTGGTTGTTATTTTCTTTGTTTATTGATTATAGATTTGTTTGTTTCATACTGCTTTTTGTTTTATTTGGTTACATCTGAGCAGACAGGCTGGGTGCTCTTTGTTGTTTGGGCTTCTGTAGGCACCATGCTTTTCACTACCTTGTCCAATGGGTAGGGCCACTCTCTCAGCTATGGTCCAGCAGGACAAATCCAGCAGAAGGAAGGGGACTGGGATGAGTCACTTGTAACATGTACTGGGGCTGACAGGATGGGGCTGGGGGTTAGTGCCAGACAGGTTCCATTAGACTGTGCCTGAGATGCTCAGGGGTTAGATACTTAGTGCACAGTGCAGATAGGCAGAAGGGAGGTGGAAGGTTGTGATGTGTGGAGCTAAGCGGGTGTGGGAAAAAAAGAGAAAGGAACAGGAACCAAAAAAGACAAAAAAAAAAAAAAAGTGTTGAAGGAGCCTGCCATTGGAGTGGCATAGACCCAGGGAAGCCATGTACCAGTGGCTTTCTAGGTGGACAGTGAGGCACAGCCTGTCAAGAAGGGACATATATGACACACAAAGCTAGGTTAGTGCGAAAAAGGCAAAGAAGGAGGAGAGAAAGAGATAAGAAACTAGATTTGAAAAATGAGAGAGAAAAGCACAAGTGGCTAGGTCGTGGGGTGAAAGGAATGGAAGTTGTGCAGAGAGAGAAAAGAAACAGAAAAAAGGGGGAAAAAGATGAGAAAGGAAGGGAAGTAGAGAGAGATAAGAAATTGAGAACAAAACAAAGAGAGAGAGAGAAAAAAATGTCTTAAGGCAGCCCACCAGAAGCAGGTCTCCAGCTAAGTGGCATTGCACAGCCCATCAAGGAGTGGAGATGGCACACCATGCCAAGTGTTCAGGAGAATGGTAAGTAAGGAAGGTGGAAAAAGACAAGAAATCAAGAAAAGAAAAGAAGAAATAAAGAAAAAAAATATGCCCAGAGGGAGCCCACTGGTGTGGCAGTGAGGATCAGTGAATTAGCTCCACAGCTGTGCAGCACAGCACAGCCATCTAGAAGCAGCAGAGATGGTACACAGTCCCAGGTGTTCAGGAGAAAAAAAGAGGAGGATGGTAGAAAGTGAGAAGAAATTGAGAAAAGAAAAGAAAAAAAAATTCCCAAGGGAGCCCACTGGCTTGTCAGCTTTGACCCGGCAAGTGCCTCCTAAGCTACTCGGCACTGCACAACCCATCTAGAAGTCACAGAGGTAGCACACAGTGCCAGGTATTCAGGAGACAGGAAAAGAAGGAAAGTAGAGAAAGATGAGAAACTGAGAAAAAACAAAAAGGAAAAAAGAAAAAAATATCCCCCAGGGATTTCACCAACATGGCGGCTCAGACAGGGACGTGGTTCCCAAGCCGCATGGTACTGCACAGTCAGTCTAGAAGGAGTAGAGATGGCACCGAGTGCCAGGTATTCATGAGCGAGGAAAAGAAGGACATTAGAGAGAGATGGAAAAACAGAGAAATGAAGAAAACCAAAAAGGAAAAAAAGGAGAAGAAAAAAAAAATGCCCACACAGATCCCACTGGCATGGGTGCATAGACTAGGACATGGTTTCCCAGCTGAGTAGTGCTCATAGCCTGTCAAGAAGGAGCGGAGGTGGCACATGGAGCCAGGTATTCAAGAGAAAGGAAGGCAAGGAGGTGAGAGAGAGAGAAGAAGACAAAAAAAAAAAAAAAAAAAAAGCAACAACGGCAACAAAAAAATGGCATTGAAAGAGCTGGCTGGTGTGGGCAGTACGAATCCAAGCACGACTCCTCCCTGGTCAAGGGACCTCAGATCCCTGGGAAGCGGGGAAGGCTGAGAAGGGGGAAGAAATGTGGGGGGTGGGAAAGCATATATCGCTGGTTACTGGGTGCTCTGTCTCCTGCTGGGAGCTCCATGAAGCTGCCTTCCTATACTCTCTATCTACCAGTCTCGGTGGCTGAGAAGTCCAAGATGGTGAATCCTATGCTGCTTTAGCTGATAGGGGACCTCCATTCTGTATATCTCCTCACTCTCTAGTCTCTGTCAGTTGCTTATTCCATTCAGTGCTTAGTTGAGTTCTTTATCTCTTCATTTGAAGTTTAGGATTTCAGGACTGACATTTGTCTCTATTGTACTTAGTTTTTCTGGTCTTTGCTATGGAGGAATGGCTTGGTGCTTCTGTCTATAGCTCCATGTTGGCTCCGCCTCTAAACTCCTGTTTCTTAAAGCCAACAACCTGAGGTATTTCTGTTCAGACAGCATTAAAAAAACTAAGGTACTTTCCAATTTATACAATTACTTTTAAATATTACAGTAGATAGAGGATACATAGTCAGTATGATTACACATGTTTGGGGTTCAAATGTGATTCATACAGATTTTGTCGTATGATTTATGATTTCTGGATATGTTTTTACAAAAATACATATCATTTATTTATATTCACAACATATGCATGTATACGCTTTGCTTCATTTATAACAATTGTGGAACCCTCACAATCATGACAGACAGGCAAGAACTTCCCTTTTCGCTGGAGTTTGTTATACACTTACTGATGTAACTTCATTATTGGCTTCTAATCAGTTACAATTTTGCATAGTTGTGAAACTCATTTGAATAAATTCATTATTTTGCCACTATAAGATACAAAATTTAATTTAATTAGAGGCCATTGCACTTCCAGCTTAAGTTAATTAAAAATTCATTCTAGCCTACTGAGTATAAGTAGATTGTCAGCTGGGAAAAATCATCAAAAGGCAAAACTCCTAATATTTAAATTAAGGTTAAAATTTTTTCAACTAAAAATTTGTGATTCAGGAATACTCTTAGCTCCATAGCTATTTTAAATATTGAAGAATTAACATAAAAAGTTTATAGCTGAATAACTTATTATATTCACACTGAATAAATCTTTTTCAAGTCTTCCAAAAGCAAGCAAAAATTAGGTTTAAATGGAAGAAATGGTTTATAAACTACAGAAGGACAGATCTTGTATTATGAGGCTCTGAGCACTCTTATGTTTCCTGATAATAAAACATCAAACTAATACCATCAATTATTTAAATGGTAATATGCAAATATAAACTAGCTTAATTTAAGTATCATTTTTTTTCCTCTTTAATTCTATTTGCTAGACTTGAATGAAAAGTGTCCATATGGTAAACAAACACAATGAGCTCCCTCTAAAAGTCTGCCTTAATTCATAAATCCAAAACTTAAAATGCTTAATATTGAAAATATAAAATGGCATGCAGAGAATTCCTGACGAATAATGAACTTGTATTTCACATGGTTATGAGATTCTGGGACTCACAAAAAGATGAGATGGATTTTAGATTTAATAATCTTTTTAAATGTAAATACAAATCTATTTATGATTATTTGTTGCAAATACATCCACAGCTGATCAACTATCATCTCTATCACTTAGTTGTTTACTGATGCTGCATTATTTTGATACTAGATAATTCTTTAAAAATAAAAATTATATAACTTCTACACATCTCTTTAAATCTTCAGAGAAGGCAAAAAATCAAAACCAGTCTTCAAAGCATTTATATTAGTTGAAAAAATTAAATAAAAAATATTTTTATAGTTGTTTTCATGTGAATCATTTTGATGTTGTTGTTGTTGTTAGATGCAGTCGAGCCTGCTCCAACTCATAGCGACCTTATGCACAACAGAACGAAACATTGCCCATTCCTAAGCCATCTTTACAATCCTTGTTATGCTTGAGCTCATTATTGCAGCCACTGTGTCAATGCACCTCGCTGAAGGTCTTCCTCTTTTCTGCTGACCCTGTACTCTGCCAAGCATGACGTCCTTCTCCAGGGACTCATCCCTCCTGACAACATGCCCAAAGTATGTAAGATGCAGTCTCGCTGTCCTTGCCTCTAAGTAGCATTCTGGTTGTGCTTCTTCTAAAACAGATTTTTTCGTTATTTTGGCAGTCCATAGTACATTCAATATTCTTTGCCGATACCGCAATTCAAAGACATCAATTCCTCTTTGGTCTTCCTTATTCATTGTCCAGCTTTCACGTGCATATGATGTGATCAAAAATACCATGGCTTGGGTCAGGCACACCTTAGTCTTCAAGGTGACATCTTTGCTCTTCGACACTTTAAAGAGGTCCTTTGCAACAGATTTACTGAATGCAACGCTTCTTTGGATTTCTTGACTGCTGCTTCCATGGCTGTTGATTGTGGAGCCAAGTAAAAAGAAATCCTTGACAACTTCAGTCTTTATTCCGTTTATCAGGATGTTGCTCACTGGTCCAGTTGTGAGAATTTTCGTTTCCTTTTGTTGAGGTGCAATCCATACTGAAGGCTATGATCTTTGATCTTCGTTAGTAAGTGCTTCAGGTCCTCTTCACTTTCAGCAAGCAAGGTTGTGTTATCTGCATAACACAGGTTGTTTATGAGTCTTCCTCCAATCCTGATTCCCTGTTCTCCTTCATATGGTCCAGCTTCTCAGATTATTTGCTCAGCATACAGATTGAATAGGTATGGTAAAAGAATACAACCCTGACGCACACCTTTCCTGACTTTAAACCAATCAGTATCCCCTTGTTCTATCCAAACAACTGCCTCTTGATCTATGTAAAAGTCCCTCATGAGCACAATTAAGTGTTCTGGAATTCCCATTCTTCGCAATGTTATCATTTTGATACAACCTATATTATGAAAATTAACAAAACAGAGCACTTCTGTCCCCCTTTTTAAATTTATTATCCTTGCAATAGAATTTTTTCAGTGTTTTTCTCAAGTTTAGCTCAAAAAATGATTTAAAGCAAAGAGAAAATGAGAGATTCGAGGTCTAGAAGTAATAAAATGCAAAGATGCACAATAGTATTAGAAATTAAATATACATATACCATTGTAGGGAGGTTATTTAATAAAAAGCTAAGAACACAGGCTTTATAAAAATGTTAAAAGGTAAATATTATGTAAATAAACATAGTTATAGAAATTCCAAAAAGTGAGTATATTCCAAAAAAAAAAAAAAAATTTCAAATCCAAGACAAATTAAAAATGTTGTTGTGCGTGATGTGGAGTTGACTTGTACTCTGCCCCAAATAGGGTATCCTAAGCTAAAATTTTTTTTAAGCTAAAATTTTTATGGGAGCAGAGTGCCAGGTCTTTAATTAGTGGTGTAGTATCACAAAAAAAAAATAATTCTATGGTCCAGGTAACATATTAATAAACCCTTTATATCACAAAACAGTGTAAAGGAAAGTAGCAAATACACCTGCAAAAACAAAAACAAAAAAGGTAATTCTATAAGAGATAGTATAAAATCTGAGATCTCCAGCCTCAATACACAGTTAAATTTTGATGTTTTAAATGATATTTGCAGTCAAGAAGTTCTGTGTGTGTGCATATTTATGTTTTCTAGAAAGCAACTTAGAAAATTACAGTAGGATCAATATTAACTAAATTGTTTGGAGGCTTTCAAAGTTATTAAAAGAAAGTGCATTGCCTCAAATGATTTTTTCTGAAATATTGAAGAAAAAAAACTTAATGTATCTAGTCTATAAATGAAATAGAACAAACCTAAAAAAGAAGGAAATAATTAAAAAAGATATCTTGTAAACTTTAATTAAGGAGAACAATTTAAATCATGATACATAAAATGTAACGGCATATGCTGAGCACAAATATTACAGAGCTATGTTTAAATTAGCAATACATTCATGTAGCCACAAGATTATATGCTAATAAACTAAAATCTTGTTAATAGATTTCTAGGAAAATATACAAAATATCAATCCAAAAATTGTTGTGAGGAACTGTTGTTGTTTTTAGGTGCTGTCGAGTTGGTTCCAACTCAAAGCAACACTATGTTCAATAAAATTAAGCACTGCCTGGTCCTGCACCATCCCCACAATTGTTGTTATGCTTGAGCCCTTCGTTTCAGCCACTGTGTCAATCTATATTGTTGAGTGTCTTCCTCTTTTTCGCTGACCCTCCACTTTACCAAGCATGATGCCTTTCTCCTGGAACTGATCCCTTCTAATAGTATGTCCAAAGTATGATAGACTAGGTCTCACCATCCTTGCTTCCAAGGAGCGTTCTGGTCATACTTCTTCCCAGATAGATTTACTCGTTCTTTTGCAGTCCATGGTATATTCCTATAGTAGAGAGACTGATTCAATCAAAATGTAGGGAAGAGGTAAGCGTGCTCTTGATTTTTAACCTTTTGAAAGATGTCAGTCCCTTTGAACAATTTTCTAACTTGAGATTCAAAATGAACTTAGAGAAGTATGTAATTATGATATATTGGGAATTTTTTCAGAACATAGGGAAACATAAAAAAAAAAAAAAAAAAAACTGAATTTATTTTACCAAACTAACATTGGTATCTGTCAGGGATTGAATTGTGTCCCCCAAAAATAAGTGTATCAATTTGGCTAGGCCATGATTCCCTGTATCATGTGATTGTCCACCATTTTGTCATCTGATGTGATTTTCCAATTCGTTGTAAATTCTACCTCTGTGATGTTAATGAGGTGGGATAGGCGGAAGTTATGTTAATGACACAGGACTCAAACTACAAGTTTGGATTGTGTCTTGAGCCAATCTTTTCTGAGATATAAAAGAAAGAAGAAAGCAGAGAGACATGGGAACCTCATACCATCAAGAAACAGTGCTGAGAGCAGAGTATGTCCTTTGGACCTGGGCTTCCTGTGCAGAGAAGCTCCTAGTCCAGGGAAAGATTGGTGAGAAAGACCTTCTTCTAGAGCCGACAGAGAGAGAAAGACTTCCCAGGAGGCCATGCCCTGAATTTGGACTTCTACCCTACTATGCTGTGAAAGAATAAACTCCTGTTTGTTAAAGCCATCCACTTGTGGCATTTCTTTTATAACAGCACTTGATGACTAAGACAGTATCTGTTATGGAATGAATTGTGTTTCCCAAAAATGTGTGTTTCAAATCCTAATCCCTATACCTGTGACTATAATTACATTTGAGAATAAGATTTTCTTTGTTATGTTAATGAAGCCATATCAGTGTAGGATGTGTCTTAAACAAATCACTTTTGAGAGATAAAAGGACCCTATTAGGCACAGAAGCAAGCAAACAGGAATGAGGGAAACATGGTTGTCACATGGAGATCTCCAAGAAAACTAGAGAAGAAAGTTACAAAAGCTGACAAAAATTTTCCCTACAGCAGACAGAGAGAGTCTTCTCCTAGAGTCAGAGCCCTGAACTTTAAGAAGATAAATTTCTGTTCTTTAAAGCCACCCACTTAAGGTATTTCTGTTTTACTACCACTAAACACCAACTGGAAGAGATTTATATCCATGCCCATTCCAAAGAAAGATTATCTAACAGAATGAAGAAATTATTGAACAATTTCATTAGTATCTCATGCAAGCAAAATTATGCTGAAGATAATTCAAAAACAGACAGCGAACCATCAGAAATTCAAGCTCTATTCAAAAGAGGATGTGAAAAGCCAGATATCGTTGCTGATGTCAGATGGACCTTGGCTGAAAGCAGAGACTACCAGAAAGATGTTTACCTACATTTTATTGACTACGTAAAGGCATTCTACTGTGTGGATCATAACAAATTATTGATAACATTGCAAAGAATGGGAATTTCAGAACACTTAATTGTGCGCATGAAGAACCTGCATGAAGAACCTGTTCATAGATCAAGAGGCAGTTGTTTGAATGGAACAAGGGGATACTTCATGATTTAAAGTCAGGAAAAGTGTGTGTCAGGGTTGTATCCTTTGATCATATACTTTTTCAATCTGTATGCTAAGCAAATAATCCGAGAAGCTGGACTGTATGTAGAAGACGACCACACCAGGATTGCAGGAAAATTTATTAACAACCTGATATGCAGATGACATAACCTTCCTTGCTGAATGTAAAGAAGACTCAAAGCACTTACTGATTAAGATCAGAGACTACAGCCTTCAATATGAATTACACCTTAATATAAAGAAAACAAAAATCCTCACAACTGTATCAAGTAAGTAACATCGTGATAAACAGAAAATATTGAAGCTGTCAAGGATTTCATTTTACTTGAATTCACAATCAACTCCCATAGAAGGACCAGTCAAAAAATCTGACAAGGTATTGCAGTGGGCAAATCTGCTGCAAAAGACCTCTCTAAGGTGTTAAAAATCAAAGATGTCACTTTGAGAACTAAGGTGCGCCTGACCCATGCCATGATATTTTCAATTGCCTCGTGTACATGAAAAAGCTGTACAATAAAAAAGAGAGAAGAATTGAGGCCTTTGATTTATGGTGTTGGTGAAGAAAATTAAATATACCATGGACTGCCAGAAGGAACAAATACAACTTGGAAGAACAGCCAGAATGCCCTTGGAAAGAGAGGATGGTGAGACTTCATCTCATGTATCTAAGACAAGTTATTAGGAGGAACCAGTCCCTGGAGAAGGACATCATGCTTGGTAAAGTAGAGGGTCAGTGAAAGAGAAGACCCTTAATGAGATGAATTGACCCAGTGGCTACAGCAATGAGCTCAAGCATAGAAAAGACTGTGGGGATGGAGGGGGACCAGGCAGCGTTTTGTTCTACTGCCCATACTAGGGTTGCTATGAGGAAGAGCCACTCAAAGGCACCTAGGAACAACAAAATATAAATAGACTATTTTTCCTAATTTCAAAATTAGATTGCTTCTTACTTTTATATCATAATATAATTGTTTACTTTCTAGTAGTTATTTGATCTCTTTGTCTTTTATTACAGTTTAATTTATTTGTGTATTTATCATCTTTTCTCATAACTGGGGAAATAAAATTCACATGGCCAAGTATTTTACCTCTATTACTAAAGTTCTACATTACCTACAGTAGTGCCTAAAATTATGTTTCTATTAATTCTATTATAACTTTATCTCATAAAATGCATATTAATTAATTAGATTCCTAATATTATTTAGAAATTTCCTTAGCATAGTAATATCTTTTGACAGTTCAAACATTCTTAACATTTTTATAAATAATTTCACACAAGACTGAAGATGTTCAAGAATGAGTCCAATGCAAATGAAGATATAATTCCTGTCTCTAACAGTTCCCCTCCCACCACCCAGGAATACATTCTTCAATACTTAAATTAATTTTTAAGAAGTACCAGCTACCCATATATTTTGCAACTCTAGAGTCACAACAGTCTACCAGTTTTCACAAGCATATAAGGCTTGGCACTTTATTAAGACTGAATGTTTTATTAAAACATTAGTAATATTTTGTAGCTAGACTAAATTAATTTTGATCTATTTTACAAACTGTCAAAAGTCATATAAAATGGCAATAAAAGCAGCTCATAACGTGATTTCTTGTTTATTATTTTGAAATGAACAAACTACATTTAAGTGAGTTTATTGTCACCAGGATTTCAAACTGTATCTCTTAGAAATGATACACATACAATATTGTACAAAATCCATTTAAGAAGTATAACTCAACAATGTTAAGATTAGCTTATTTTTATGAAAAGGACACACAACATCACAAGTTATGAAATCTGTTGCAAACCCTTGAGACACATTGTTTCATTCATTCATTCACCTTTTTTTTTTTCTTTTTGGCCCACATCAACGAATATAATGAAAACTACAGGCTACTGTGGATGAATTTTTTTTTTTTTTATTTACTGTGGATGAAATTATTTTCTTAATTTTACTTTTCTATTGTCACTCTAATTTTAATGACTGAAAAGGCTGTTTTCATAGTTAAAAAAAATTCCAGTAGTTAGTCTGTCATAAAATATGAACAACTAAAACAACACGAATCTAAAGGCAGACATCAATCCTTAAATACTAAAGGTCTCAATTGTGTCAATGCTATTCCACCTCATTCAAAGTTCAGGGTAAATACTGTTACATGTATACAAGGTGAAACCAAGAGAAGACTAATCCACTTGACTGTATACATGTTTATGTACATACATGTACGCATTGATGCACACATATATGGTGTCCAGTATAAACAGAGTTATGACCAGAGGCTTAAAAGAAGAAACCCCAATACACCGGTTCATTTATCAGATACCTTTGGACTTGATTTTTATAAGATTTTGCTTCATAGAAAGTGAGATAAGTATTTTAAATTTATACATGTATGCTGTAGGGAGCCATTATATTTTCTAGCTTAAAAAAACAAGTCTTTTAAAACACCCTATACAATACTTTAAAAGAGTACAATATTAGTTTAACATAAGGCAATTTATACAATACTTTAAAAGAGTACAATATTAGTTTAACATAAGGCTCAAATAACTTAGATTGACATTTTGTCTTTTTAAATATTTCAAATATATATGATATTTGAAAATTTAAGTCACTAGTAATGAAATATTAATATTTAAATAGCACCACCATGTATCTTATTGTCAGCTGCATCTTCTTTAAGAAGGAAAAAAGAAACATTTTTAGGCTGGTAAAACAATTAGTATCATTATGTGACACTCAAGTTAGTGGAAAGTCATTTTTTTTTTTTAATTCCTTTGCTTGATAGTTATTAATGTTGCATCTTCTGGCATAACCAAACATTAATGAAAGAAACTGTTTCTGCTCAATATCATTACTAACTGGACAGCCAGTTTTGCTCAAATTACTATAATGAACTAAAAACAAGGCAGGATTGACATAAAGCTTGCTAATAAAGGCAGTATAATGTTTCAATTTATGCCCTTTGTCAACACTATCGAAAACACAAGAATTTGGGATATTTAGTCCTAAAAAAGCTAATTTTCTGCAATGTAACTGATGCTATTAAATTGGCAAAACAAGTATTTTATTTTATATAGATTGAATTGAGTATGTAAGGAGACAGTACAAAGGCGTGGCAGAAAATCAGGAAAAGATGTGAAGTATTTTGGATACTTTGAGCCATGTATCAATGCTTACTTGCTTAAGAAAGTAACTAATTTTGGGGGGAGGAGAGGGAGGGAAAAACCAATATACTTCAAAATAATATGTGGAACTATTAGTCAGAAATGACAGTTCTTGTATAATTTGGCTGTGATGTTTTTATAACATTTTGTTGGTAATTTATAAATCACTTAAATTTATAAAATGTTGATTCTTGATTTTTGACAAGCAGTAATTACAGTATATCCATTATTTAAGTTACAGTGAGGGTATTTTTCCATTAACCTTTAATCATTTCTGGAATTCCACCAATAAAATTAATTAGTTTCAACGGTTTATTTTATTAAGGCAGAGCGGGCTTTAATATATGAGAAAATATTGACAGTATTATCACTGTGACATGCATTAAACATTTGCAGAAATGATTGACATTTTGGGCTAGCTCCAAACTGATCCCTTAGCTTCTGTTTCTTCTTCTTCACCACTCGAAGTTGGAATAACTCAGGGTACAGTACTTAGTCTTCCTTTCTTCTTTATCTTCATTCACTTTTTTGGTGATTTCATTCTCTTTTATAGATTGAAATATTATCTTTGTGTTGATGACCCTCAAATTTTATACCCAAGCTGAGATCGACTTTCTTGATTCCAACATGTTATATCCCAAACTATACTCCACACAGCCATTTGGATGTCTAATAAATGGCTAAAATTAAACACGGCTAAACTGATCTTATGATTTAGACAGACTTCAAATCTACTATACTTGTGCTTTCTCCACTTTAATTTATAAAACTACATCTTTCTAGTTCCTCAGGAAAAAAGGCTGGATTTATCCAAATCTCATTTTTCCTTCTAACAACTAGTATTTCATTCTTTAATCATTTCTGTTGATTGTTTTAAAATATATTCATAGTTATATCACTTTAGTTTCAATATTACCATCCTAGTCAAAACCATAGTCATAGATTATTGCTATCAAGCCCTAACTGATCTCCCTGATTGTATCCTAGTCTACATTCAATTTATTCTCAGAAAGAGAGCATTGAAAGAAGATGGAAAGAATACACAAAGTCACTATACCAAAAAGAATTGGTTGACATTCAACCATTTCAGGATGTAGCATATGATCAGGAACCAATGGTACTGAAGGAAGAAGTCCAAACTGCACCAAAGGCATTGGTGAAAAACAAGGCTCCAGCAATTGATGAAATACCAATTAAGATGTTTCAACGAATGGACGCAGCACTGGAAGTGCTCACTCGTCTATGCCAAGAAATATGGAAGACAGCTACCTGGCCAACCAACTGTAAAAGATGCATATTCATGCCTATTCCCAAGAAAGATGATTCAACCAAATGTGAAAATTATCGGAAAATATCATTAATATCACATGCCAGCAAAATTTTGCTGAAGATCATTCAAAAACAGCTGCAGCAGTATATCAACAGGGAACTGCCAGACGTTGAAGTCAAATTTAGAAGAGGACGTGGAACCAGGGATATCATTACTGATGTCAGATGGATCCTAGCTGAAAGTGGAGAATACCAGAAAGAAGTTTACCTGTGTTTCATTGACTATGTTAAGGCAATCAACTGTCTGGATTATAACAAATTATGGATAACATTGCAGAGAATGGGAATTCCAGAATGCTTAATTGTGCTCATGAGGAATCTGTACATGGATCAAGAGGCAGTTGTTCAAACAGAACAAGGGAATAATGCATGGTTTAAAGTCAGGAAATGTGTGCTTCAGGGTTGTATCCTTTCACCACACCAATTCAATCTGTATGTTGACAAAATAATCTGAGAAGGTGGACTATGTGAAAAAGAAAGAGGCATCAGGATTGGAGAAAGACTCCTTAACAACATGTATCATACAGATGACACAACCTTACTTGCTGAAAGTGAAGAGGACTTGAAGCACTTACTGATGAAGAACAAAGACCACAGCCTTCAGTAGGGGTTACACCTCAACATAAAGAAAACAAAAATCCTTACAACTGGACCAATAAGCAACATCATGATAAATGGAAAAAAGATTCAGGTGGTCAAGGATTTCATTTTACTTGGATCTATAATCATGGAAACAGGAGTCAAGGAATCAAAAGACACATTACATTGGGCAAATCTGCTGCAAAAACCTATTTAAAGTGTTGAACAGCAAAGTTATCACCTTGAGGACTAAGGCCTGACCCAAGCCATGGTATTTTCAATTGTCTCATCTCCTTGCAAAAGCTGGACAATGAATAAGGAAGACCAAAAACTATTTGACACCTTTGAATTGTGGGGTTGGCAAAGAATATTGATTATATTATGGACTGCCAAAGGAATGACAAAATCTGTTTTGAATAGAGTACAACCAGAATGCTCCTTAGAAACAGGAATGGTGAGACTATATCACACATATTTTGGACATGTTGCCAGGAAGGATCAGTTCCTGGAGAAGACATCGTGCTTGTTAAAGTAGAGGGTCAGCAAAAGACAGGAAGACCGTCAACAAGATTGAGTGACACAGTGGCTGCAACAGTGGACTCAACATGGCAACAATTGTAAGGATGGCCCAGGACCGGGCAGTGTTTTGACATGTTGTGCATAGGGATGCTTTGAGTTGAAACTGACTCAATGGCACCTAACAACAGCATTTTCCTTAGTGGTTGTATCATTTTAAAATCCCCCCAGCAATGGATAAAGGTTTCAATCTCCCCAAATTCTCACCAATATTTGTTATTGTCTATTTTATTTTGTTTTTTTTAATCAGTGCCATTTTAGTCAGGGTGAGATGGTATATCATTGTAGTTTTGATTTGCATTTCTCTAATTGCTTATGTCCCATGTACCTGTCGCTTTCTGGTGGTTTGCCTGTTGCTGTGATGTTGGAAGCTATGTCAACAGTATTTCAAATACCAACAGGGTCACCCATGGTGAACAGGTTTCAGCTGAGCTTCCAGTATGACAGACTACAAAGAAGGACCTGGCAGTCTACCTCTGAAAAATTAACCCTTGAAAACTTATGAATAGCAGCAGAACATTGCCTGATATAGTGCCAGAAAGTGAGCCCCTCAGCTTGAAATGCAGTCAAAATATGACTGGGGAAGAGCTGCCTCCTCAAAGTAGAGTCAACCTTAATGATGTGGATAGAGTCAAGCTTTGAGGACCTTCATTTACTGACGTGGCATGACTCAAAATGAGAAGAAACAGATGAAAACATTTGTTAATAATCTGAAACTGGAATGTATGAAGTATGAATCTAGGAAAATTGAAAATCATCAACAATGAAATGAAACAAATGGACATCAATACCCTAGGTATTACTGAGCTCGAACGGATTGGTATTGGCCATTTTGAATCCAACAACCATATGGTCTGCTATACCAGGAATGACAAATTGAAGAGGAACGGTGTTGCAGTCATCATCAAAAAGAACATTTCAAGATCTATCCTGAAGTACAACACTGTCAGTGATAGGGTAATATCTATATCTCTACAAGGAAGACCAGTTAATGGGACTATTATTCAAATTTACACATCAATCACTGAGGCCAAAGGTAAAGAAATGGAAGATTTTTACCAATTTCTGCAGTCTGAAATTGATCAAGCATGCAATTAAGATGCAATAATAGTTACTGGTGATTGGAATATGAAAGTTGGAAATAAGAAGAAGGAACAGTATTTGGAAAATATAACCTTGGTGATAGAAATGATGATAGAGATTACATGGTAGAATTTCCTAGACTAACAACTTCTTCACTGCAAATATCTCATTTCAAGAACATAAACAGTGACTATACACATGGACCTCACTGGACAAAATATGCAGAAATCAAATCTACTACATCTGTGAAAAGAGGCCATGGAAAAGGTCAATATCATCAGTCAGAACAATGCTAGGCGCTAACTGCGGAACAGACCATGAATTGCTCTTATGCAAGTAAAAGTTGGAGCTGAAGAAAATTCGAATAAGTCCATAAGAGCCAAAGTATGACCTTGAGTATATCCTACCTGAATTTAGAGAACATCTCAATAATAGATTTGAAGCATTGAACTCTAATGACTGTAGACCAGATGAGTTGTGGAATGACCTCAAGAACATTATACATGAAGAAAGCAAGAGGTCATTAAAAAACAGGAAAGAAAGTAGAGACCGAAAATGAATGTCAGAAGAAACTCTGAAAATTGCTCTTGAACATCAAGTAGCTAAAGAGAAAGAAAAAAAGATGAAGTTAAAGAGCTGAACAGAAGATTTCAAAGGGCTACTCAAGAAGCCAAAGTAAAGTATTTTAATGAGAAGTGCAAAGACCTGGAGTTAACCGAAAACCAAAAGGGCCAAACACTCTTGGCATTTCTCAAGCTGAAAGAACTGAAGAAAAAATTCAAGCACTGGGTTGCAATATTGAAAGGTTCTACAGGGAAAATAATAAATGATGCAGGAAACATCAAAAGAAGATGGAAGGAATATACAGGGTCATTGTACCAAAAGGAATTGGTGGACATTCAATCATTTCAAGAGGAAACATAATCAAGAACTGATGGTACTGAAGTGGTGCAAGCTGCACTGAAGGCATTGGCAAAAAACAAGGCTCTAGGAGTTGACTGAGATGTTTCAACAAATGGATGCAGCATGGGAAGTGCTCACTCATCTATGCCAAGAAATCTGGAAGACAGGTACCTGGCCAATGGACTGGAAGAAATGCATATCCATGCCCATTCCAAAGAAGTTGTTTCAACAGAATGCAGAAATTATCAACCAATATCATTAATGTACATACCAAGAAACATTTAAGAATGTGAATTTCAAAGATTAGATAGTTCTACAAAACAAACACACATGAAGATCATGCTTCTAAGTTCAATCAAGTATAAGAGACCAGATGGGCAACACTTGCCCAAAATCAAAGATGAGATGGTAGGAAGGAGTAGGAAAACTGGATGAACAGACACTGGGAACGCAGGGTGTAAACAGAAAGGGGAAGAGTGTTGACACATTGTGGGAATTGCAACCAATGTCACAAAACATTTTTGCATAAATTTTCAAATGAGAAACTAATTTGTTCTGTCAACTTTCACCTACAGCACAAAAAAGAAAAAAAGAATTCAAATTTCAGATTATGCTATCTGTGGAGAAAAGAGCTGATAATATTTGCATTTTATAGATGTGGGGCAAAGAACTAGGTTTGGCCTTGTGTCTCTGTTTTTTTAAAATGGCCTACCTGTCCTAGAAGAGGGGGGTGGTGGCAGAAGGTGGGCTTCTTTTAAGTCTCTCACCTGTGGTACATAAGTGGGGTACTCATCATCTTGAGTCAGGGGGATTCTCAAAAATGGATCTCAATTTGTTCTGATGTGCTGTCTGCTTCTTGTTGAAAGTAATCAAACTACTTTCTGTGTAATGATGCTCTGGGAGTGTCTGGTGTGCTCAGGGTATGATCAGAAGGACATGATATTCATGGAAAATCATTAGTAGTGATTGGTCTCCTCTATCGAATGGCCTATTGGCTACTTAGGAATTTTGGAAAACCTGTGAGGGTCACATAATAGATGACAAAATGTTCAGGTTTAATTAAGGATCTCATACAACTGCTAGAACTAAGATTAGAAATAAATTGTGTGTGTGTGCTTAACTCCAAATCTATGCTCTTTCTATTATGTGATAGTGTTTCCAATTAATCAATTAATATGCATGTTGGTGCAAGTGTGCCCAGACAGGGTTACTGCATTTAACTTACTGTCTTTGAATTCTTAAATATTTCCCAGGAATTTCAAACTAATGCATCATTGGCAAAGGCAGCGTTCAACCTTGATTTATTCTGAATATGTTCTCTTACGGTGCAGTACCAGAGAAATTTTTTCTGTTAAGGAAAAAAAAAAAATTAGAGTCAATATGCAATAGACCACATGATTCATATTTACATTACACTACTTTTAATTTAGAAGTGAAAATAGATTTTCCCAAAGGAATGCCTCTATACAAAGCATGATTTTTTTATTACATTTTTATGATTTAGGAGATATTTTCATGGAAATGGTGATGTTAAACAATATATTTTTTGCTCTAAAGCATACTGGGGATCATGATATCATAAGGAGAAAATTAGTTAGGTAGGTGACATTATTGTGTAATTTCCCACAGGATTTCTATATCAGGATTTGTTTTATTATGACCTAAAACAAGTCACCTACATTCACTTTAGATATAATGTTGAATAAAACAATATCACCAGGAAGTTTACAGTATGAGCAAAGACATCTGTTTACAGCACCATGAGTAGTTATGAACTGAAATGCTCAAAAGTTTTGCCAGGCAAGAATTGCCTTCTAATTTATTTTTATAGCAAATGAAAGCCTCGTGTTTCATGGTTGGGTAGTTTGCATTCAAATGTACTGATAACTTCAAATGCAATCACTTCTACCCAGCTTGTTTATTGTAGAACATAAGATGGAATTGCTTATGGCCTCCTGTTGGGTATTCATCTTCTCCACAAAGTTTTATCTTATTTCATTACATTTAAAAAAAATAAATTTCAAAATCTGGTTTCATGTTCGTAGAGCGAAATTATAATTGCTAATGAAAAGGTCAGTGGTTCAAACCCACCAGCCGATCCCTGGAAACCCTAACAGGCCGCCCTACTCTGTCCTGTACAGTCACTATGAGTGGGAATTGACTAGCCAGCAACAGTTTTTTTTTTTTTTTTTTTACTTCATATAGGTGTAAACCTGAAAAAGAAAACATAAATGTTGTCTCTAGGACTCTTAGAACTGTACCAGTTCTATCTGGAGTGGAGAAACTGAAGCTTTTATTAAAGGATGTACATTTTTTAATAAAGAAAGATAATCAATGTATTAGAATATTTCAATTACTAAAACTTTACAAAGAGGAAATTTTCGATGAATTATATGAATTCTCAGGGACCTGTGAAAATGACTATTTCCTGACTGAATACAATTATAGAAGCTAGAACAAGTGTCATGTTTCCAGACATACAAATTTCAATTTTGAAAAGGCAACTCTTCCTCACTTTGGAAAGCATGGATCACAATTTTATATGGATATTTCTATTTATTCATATGGTCAGAAAATAGAAAATATTTACAACTCTAAACATATGACATATAAATCAAATACTACTAGTCCACACAAAGAATTCTAAATATATGTGAACTTTCGAAAAAGAAATCACTGAGTTATACATGTCTTAAATTATTCTAAAAATAGTAAATACTGTTTGCTATTTATTTGCTTATGATTGGAAGTATGGCTTTATTCTACTTCAAAATTGTCCATTATATAAACAGATATGACTTAATTAAAATCAAACAAACATAACAGAATTGCTACTGCTACAATGGAAGTATAATAGTGATAGAAATGAGGTACCTGGTTTACATACACAAACTACACTATTGCAATTTAGTGAAAAATAAGGATATGATAAAATTCAGCAAGTCAAGCTATAACAATACATACTATGATCGACATCATGGTATGTATATTATTATTTCCATCATGACATATATTTAGCACTTATTCTGCCATGTATATTCTTAAGTGGTGTACATATTTCATTACATTTAATATCACAAGAAGTTTATACAAATATGAAAATTCATAACCATATATTGTAAGTGAGAAAATTGGGGCTTGGACAGAAAGTGATATCCATATTTATATAGTTTAATGGTTGAAACCAGGATTTCAATCTGATCAGTCTGAACACTATACAGAGGCATGTAGGCATTGTTTATGCTTTGTACTTTCTTTGTGGTTGTTAGGTTATATTCAGGAAAGAGTGCCTCTGAATCTGGTGGTAGCGCTGAAATCTCTGAATGTCAGCAGGACTGGTGGTTGGAAAAAAAATCTGGGCCTGACAAACTAGAATATGAGAAGTTAAACTGGAGACCACGAAGGCAAACTGCAATATGCATTTATTTTTCATAACTTCTAACCTCAATGACACAGATAACCTACACATGCATGTTGACTTGAACTAAAGCTGATGGTAGCAAGTGTGAGGCAGGAGGGAAGGATATAAGCAGCAATGGCTGCCGCCCCACACCACTAAAATGAGCCATCAGGTCAGTATCAATGTGTGTGAGCTGCAGTGGTCATTTCACCCTATACTGAGCTTCAAAGCATAAGCACAGTTGTTTCAACTTCACCTTTCAAATCTCATTTAAAATTTTTCTTATCTAAAGTAACCGAAATGTGTGTAACAGTACCGTGCAAAGTGAAGACTAGCTATACTTAAAAATTCTACACCTAATAAACCTTTTTTTGTTGTTGTTAGAAATTTTATTTTTATGTATAGACCTGGTTTCCTGCAAACTAGTTCAACTTCAGTTGTAGATTCATTTTGATGGATATTCATAGCCTTCTAAGATAGACAGGTTTCACTTTTTCTGTTCCATTCGATATAGCATGTCTTTCCTTTTTCTTTAAACTGTGTGCTGTTGCTGCTGTAAGGTGCTGCCAAGGCAATCCTGACTCATAGCGACCCTATGTAAAACCGAACGCAATGCTGCCGGGGCCCTGTGTCATTCTCACAAATGTTGTTATGCTTAGGGCCATTGTTACAGCAACTGTATCAATCCATCTCATTGAAGGTCTCCCTCTTTTATACTGAGCCTCAACCTTCTACAGGAACTGGTCACTCCTGCTAACATGTCCAAAGTAAGTGAGACAAAGTCTTGCCATCCTTGCTTCTAAGGAGCTTTCTGGTTGTACTTCTTTGAAGACAAATTTGTTTATTCTTCTGGCAGTCCATGGTATAGTCAATATTCTTCACCAACATCGTAATTAAAAGGTGTCAATTATTCTTCAATCTTTCTTATTCATTGTTCAGCTTTCATATGCATATGAGGAGATTGAAAATACCATGGCTTGAATGAGGTGCACGTTAGTCTTTAAAGTGACATCGTTGCTTTTTAACACTTTAATGAGGTCTTTTGCAGCACTTGCCCAATATAACGTGTCTTTTGATTTCTTGACTACTGCTTCCATGGGTGTTGATTGCGGATCCAAGTAAAATGAAATCTTTGACAACTTCAATCTTTTGTCCATTTATCATGATGTTGCTTATTGCTCCACTTGTGAGGATTTTTCTTTATGTTAAGGTGTAATCCATACTGAAGGCTGTATCTTTGATCTTCATCAGTAAGTGCTTCAAGTCCCCTTCACTTTCAGCGAGCAAGGTTGTGTTATCTGTATAATGCAAGCCATTTGAGTCTTCCTCCAATCCTGATGCCTTGTTCTTTTTCATAAAGTCCAGCTTCTTGGATTATTTGCTCAGTGCACAGATTGAATACACACAGTGAAAGGATGTAGTATTTAGAAAAATTTTTTTTAAAAATTTCTAACATTTTATTCTTATTCATATCTCATTTATTTATAGTGTGCTCAGGAAATATGTTCTGTATGGCTTCTCTCTTTTTCTCTCTTTCTAAATGTATTGAGACTAACAATCTTTTTAAGCTAACTGGAGTGTTTTGCCATTTATACTTAACTACTCTTCCCTGCTTTGTGCTGTGGAAGGTTCTTCACCTTAAAATCTATAAAATCAAAGGGCTTATTTTGTTTGGTTCAGTTCTGTCAATGATTACAGCCCACAGTGCCTTAATTTCCAATGTCTGGAAACAATTATTTTTTTTTTTGTCCAGTTTTTATTAATTTGTTTATTGTGTGATATGAGGGTAAACCTGGCTCCCATAACTCTAAATTGTCAGATACAATTTTGAGGAAACAGACAGATAGATAGATATGAATGTAGAAACCCTGGTGGCACAGTGGTTGAGAGTTTGGCTGCTGACCAAAATGTTGGCAGTTTGAATCCACCAGGCACTCCTTGGAAACTTTATGGGCAGTTCTACTCTGTCCTATAAGGTCGGTATGAGTTGGAATTGACTCGATGGCAATTTTTTTCCCCCCTTTGGGTATATGAATGTATACACATACATATGCTGACGTTTTTCAAAAGAAAGCAAATACAATGTTTTTATCTCAAGCATATCTTATTTTGTAAGTAGCTGATTACCTGCCTCAGATGGATGTTTAAAGTAAAGTTTAGTGATTATGAGTCTCTGTTCAATTTATAATCAATCATTCACTGGGCAAAGTTTTTATAGATTTACATACGATAAACCCTAGGGTTCTATACCTATACTAATATCACATCCCTTGTGTTCTGAAATACCAAAAGAAAGGCAATGTATGTCCAAACAAAAGCTTGTACACATATGTTCATTCCCTAAACCTGTAAACTATCCAAATCCATAACCATGTTGTACTATATTTATGCAAAAAAAATTCTATTAAGCAATTTTAAAAAAACACTGTACATGCAGCAACATGGAACTGTTAGAAACATTATTTTGAGCAAAAGAAGTCAGAGCCTCCCCAAATATACATGCATGTCTATATTAATCAGTCTCTGTATCTACATCTTAGGCTGGGTTCTCTAGAGAAGCAAAACCAGTGAAGCACATATATATAGAAAGAGAGAGATTTATATCAAGGAAATGGCTCATGCAGTTGTAAAGGATGGAAAGTTTCAAGTCAGGCATCAGGCTGGAGACTTCGCCTGACTCCCATAGCTGCAGGGACTGAGGAATCCGAAATTAGCAGGTAGGATGTCAGGCTGCTGGCTCAAGTCCCAAGAACCAGCGGTCAGGTGATGATGATCCATATGCAGGGTCCAAAGCAAAACAAAAGCCTGAAAGTCCGTATATATTAGATGCAGGCCTCACCCCCAAGGAAACTTTTCAACTGGTTGGCTGCTCATAGCAGATCTCAACATGGATGTGATTACATTATATCGGAACTCATCATGGAAGTTATTACATCTTTACATAACTTCCAAATTACATCATAACTGCCAAACCACTGAGAATGATGGCCTAGCCAAGTTGACATACGACCACAGCCATCACAGTCTGCAAGTAACTAAGAAATACAAATCTCATCTCTAATAATTAAAATCATACCAATTGTTGCCTGAAGTTGGTGGTACTGGGTGGGAATTAACTAAGATAACTCACGAAAAAACTTTTCTCAGTGCTAAAAATATTTTATTTTCCATTGGTAGTGTTTACATATACGTATAGCCTGCAAATCTCATCAAACTCTACAATTTAATGGTGATTTTACGTGTGTGTATATATATATATATATACACAAATATATATATATATATAGTGTAAAAAAACCAAAACCAAATCCATTGCCATCAAGTCAATTCCAACTCATAGTGATCCTATAGCACAGAGGAGAACTGCCCTATAGTGTTTTCAAGGAGCATCTGGTGGATTCAAACTGCTGACTTTTGGTTAGCAGCTGATCTCTTATCCACTGAGTCACCAGGGCTCCATATATAGTATATGCATATATAAAATGTATGTAGTAAATACAGGAGCCCTGGTGGCTCAGTGGCTAAGAGTTTGACTGCTAACCATAAAGTTAGCAGTTTGAATCCGCCAGCCCCTCCTTGGAAACGCTATGGGGCCATTCTACTCAGTCCTATAGGGTTGCTATGAGTTAGAACCAACTCAATGGCAATGGTTTTGGTTTTGATATAGTACATACATACATCTACGTCTTAAGCCTCTTTATTAAAAAAATTATAAGTAAACCAAAACAAGTAATGAACTGCAGCATAAACTCTGACTCAAAAAAAATCTCTAGAAATTATTGAAAACACAGTATTAACAATATTTTTAAGTATTAAATATGCTAAAAGAAATACACAGAACATTGTTTTTGTTTTTAAAAAAAGCCTATGCTCCTGCATCTATGTACTCAGTCTCCATACATTCTCCATGTTATGATTCCTCGAGCTCTTTAACTGAAATGACTTATGTTATTATTGTCAATGCTTTATAATTTACTGAAGTCAGGACATGCTGTGTCCTACCTTACATGACATTTCATCTTTATTAAACAGAAAAGACTGCCAGTCTTTGAAAAAAATTACTTCCTTTGGATATTTTAACACATCTCTTCATTGATCTTAGGATAAGATTCTCCTCAAAATACTAGAATTTTCTCCAGAAAACCGGAAAACATGAAACCCCCTCAAGGAGCTTCAGGTCACTTTTTAAACACTTTAAACAAATAACCAAAATTATTAACAGGCAATTTGCAACATTTTTTAATTTTTTTTAATTCTGAGAATTTCTGGAACACCTCTAAGATCAAATATGTTTAAAAATAGTTCAAGACAGAGTGTGAAATCTCTCCTATTAGCAATACAAAACATATTTCAGGTTTTATGCCTTTTATGGACAACTGTTGAAGTGAAATGCATACATATTCAACTCTACACACGTATTTTCTTTAATCTCTCAAAAACATTTTGCTTCCAATCTGGATGTATTTTTAATAGGACACACGCTAACTCTACAAAAGTAAAAGTAATTTTTGAATGAGTGGACCATTTCTGGAATATATTGGGAAATTCGTTTTGCATATACCTAAGAAGGATTCTTAACCTTTCAATACAGATGACACCTTTAACTTATGCCAGTAAATACACCTGTATAGTCGTTGGGAACATGGTATCCCATGTCTGTTTTGTTTTGGAGTGAGGAACAAGTATTCATGTTGGGTATATATTTTCTTTTACAAAGATCAGAAAGCTGGCTTTAAAATATATGTTCTTTGCACATTTGAAAGAAAAACAACTTTTTGGGATTATGACCAAGAAAGAAACATGCAGGTGAAAACATTCTAAATCATTATACCATTCTCTGTATTAAAATGATATGGCAATACAAGATGGTAAATGATTAAACCTATTCTCAACATTTGTTTTTAGTATGAAAATTCCTGTGCTACTGCAGATTATAGTCTCTCCTTTTGACTCTGATCAGGACATATTTAAAGTCTGTAAATGTCCAGAGATAAATATGTGGGCATTTGTGTTAATGGAATCCTGTGGTAATAGTCATTATATGGTCATTTGGCTGGATAGGGAAGAGCAAGTAAGAAAAGAGACTGTGAGAACATATGATGGCCCATATTGCTGTCATTTACACCTCCATTATGCAAAATAGGCCTTGTTTGTCCTTATATACTCTACTCTGCAACAATGCATTGCTAGATAGAAACTTTATACAAATTATACAGTTTTCAGTATAGGAAAGGCTCCAACATTGAAGTAAACATATTTTATCTCTGATCAATTTTTGTGATTACATGTAGAATAAATACTTAAAAGAATTATATAGGCTGAATTAGGTGACTCCACCACCCATCTGGCAATCTGTCATACTATGGTAGCTTATATGTTGCTATGATGCTGGAGCCTATGTCACCCATAATTCAAAGACCAGCAGGGTTACTGATGGTGGAGAGGTTGCATTGGAGTTTCCAGACTATGACAGACTCAGAAAAAAAGAAAAAAAAAAAAAACCTAGTGATCTTCTGAATATTAGTCAATGAAAAATTTATGGATCATAATGGAATATTGTCCAATATGGTGTTAGAAGATGAACCCCCTAGGTTTTTATTTTGTTTTAATGGAATATTGTCCAATATGGTGTTAGAAGATGAACCCCCAAGGTTGGAAGGCATTACAAAATAGCCAAAATAATAGACTCAGTCATACCAATGATCATGAAGATAGCAAAAGACAGGGCAACATTTCCTTCTGTTATACATAAGGTCACCATGAGTCAGAGCCTACTTGAAGGCAACTAACTCCAACAAAAAAATGAAATAACTAATGATATATTTTTGGAAATCCTGGTGACGTAGTGGTTGAGAACTACACCTGCTAACCAAAAGGTCAGCAGTTGTAATCCACCAGAACTTCCTTGGAAATCCTATGGGGCAGTTCTATTCTGTCCTGTAGGGTCACTGTGAGTCAGAGTCAACTCGATGGCAATGGGTTCAACGGTTCAATGATATATTTCTAGAAAAAATACAATTTATCCTAATAAAGATTTCTAAGGAATTTCCAAGATATTTTAGAATTTTATCAATTTAGTATCTCCATTTACTATTTTTGATACAACCTCATCTACAATTTCTGACAGCATCAGTATTTATATTTGTTATTGTTATAATTATTTTATTATTACATTACACGGATTTGTTTCTCTCATTCAACAAAAATACTGTTAAGTCAGGGAATATTTATTAGATTTATTTAATGTTTATGTTAGTATACTGGTTAACATTTCTTATTGTTGGGTATCCATATACCAGCCAATTCTTATGCCTCTGGGCCACAGAGGTAAAGCATTATTCTGGCTCTAATGCATTTAGCATTGAGGCGGGTCCCTTTCAAAATGAGCAAAGCTCGGGAGACCAGAGTTGGAGGCTCATTGATGTGTAGGTTGAGCGTTCAATTAGGTGATGATTCCTGGATGTGTTAGTTTTGTAAATTTTGCATTCCCCCTCCCCCTTTATTTCTGTGAGGTAAGGCTTACATCAGAATTATGGCTTTCCTGTGTGATAGGGAACAATGACGGATTTGTTTTGGTTTTGCTGTCTTATTTGGAAAAGCAGCTGTTTCCCATGGAACCTAATAGAAAGGTGCCCACAATAAATTACTTACCCAGCTGTTATTGGTATATCGTTATGCAACAGATCAGCAGCAATACAGTGCAATTTACCTAATTTGTTGTTGTTATGGGTTGTTGAGGCAGTTCTGACTCACAAAAATCCTATTTACAATAGAATGAAAAACTACCTTGTCCTGCACCATCCTCACAATACTTGTTATGCTTGAGCCCATTGATGCAGCCACTGTGCCAATTCATCTCATTGAGGGTATTCCTCTTGTTCGCTGACCCTCTACTTTACCGAGCATGATGTCCTTCTCCAGGGACTGATCCCTCCTGATAACATGTCCAAAATACATGAGATGAAGTCTAAAGAGCATTCTGGCTGTACTTCTTCCAAGATGGATTTCTTCCTTCTTTTGGCAGTCTGTGATACAGTCAATATTTTTAACCAATACCACAATTCAAAGGTGTCAATTCTTTGGCATTCCTTATTCATTGTCCAGCTTTCCAATGCATATGAGACAACTGACAACACCATGACTTGGGTGAGGTGCACTTTAGTCCTTAAAGTGACATCTTTGTTTTTTAACACTTTAAAGAGGGTTTTTTTTTTTTTTTTTTTTGCAGCAGATTTGCTCAAGGCAATGTGTTGTTTGACTTCCGCTTCCATGGGCATTGTTTGTGGATCCAAGTAAAATGAAATCCTTGACAACTTCCATCTTTTCCATATTTAGCATAATGTTGCTTATTGGTCCAGTTGTGAGGGTTTTTATTTTCTTTATGTTGAGATATAATCCATACTGAGGGCTGTGGTCTTTGATCTTCATCAGCAAATGCTTCAAGTCCTCTTCACTTTCAACAATCAAGGTTGTGTCATCTGTATAACACACGTTGTTAATGAGTCTTCTCCCAATCCTGATTCCCTGTTCTTCATATAGTCCAGCTTCTCAGATTATTCACTTAGCATACAGATTGGATAATTATGGTGAAAGGATACAACCCTGACACACACCTTTCCTGACTTAGTGAGCTGAAATGGACTGGTATTGGCCAATTTGAATCTATCAATCATATGTTCTGCTATGCTGGGAAAAACAAATTGAAGAGGAATGATGCTGTGTTCATCACCAAAAAGAAAATTTCAAGATCTATCTTCAAGTACAGTGCTTTCAGTGATAGGGTAATATCTATACACCTACAAGGAAGACCAGTTAATACAACTAATTGTTCAAATTTACACACCAACCACTAAGGCCAAAGGTGAAGAAATTGAAGATTTTTACCAACTTCTGCAGTATGAAATTGACTGAATGTGCAATTAGAATGCATTGATAAGTACTGGTGATTGGAATGTGAAAGTTGGAAACAAAGAAGGATTAGTAGTTGTAAAGTGTGGCCTTGGGGATAGAAATGATGCTGGAAATTGCATGGTAGAATTTGAAGACCAATGACTTCATCATGGCAAATACCTTTTTAAACAACATAAACCATGACTATAAAAAAAAAAAATTTTTTTTTTTTTTATTTTTATAAAGTAGAACTCACCAGATGGAAAACACAGGAATCAAATTGATTACATCTGTGGATAGAGGCAGTGGAAAAGCTTAATGTCCTCAGTCTGAATAAGGTGAGGGGCCAATTGTAGAACAGGCCAACAACTGCCCATATGCAAGTTTAAGTTGAAGCTGAAGAAAATTAAACAAGCCCCAAGAAAGCCAAAATAAGACCTTGAGTATATCCTACCTGAATTTAGACACCATCTCAAGAACAAAATTGACACATTGAATACCAACGACCAAAGACCAGAAGATTTGTGGGAAGACATGAAGGACACCATACATGAAGAAAGCAAGAGTTCATTAAAAAGACAGGAAAGAAAGAAAAGACCAAAATGGATGTCAGAAGAGACTCTGAAACTTACTCTTGAATGTAGAGTAGATAAAGGAAATGGAAAAAAAATGACAAAGTGAGAGAGCTGAACAGAAGACTTCAAAGGGCAGCTTGAGAACACGCAGTAAACTATTATAATTAAATGTGCAAAGACCTGGAGTTAGAAAACCAAAAGAGAAGAACATGCTCAGCATTTCTCAAGCTAAAAGAAATGATTAAAAAATTCAAGCCTGGAATTTTAATTTTGAAGGAGGCTATGTGCAAAATTTTGAAGGACGCAGGAAGCATCAATAGCAGATGGAAGGAATACACAGAATCACTGTACCAAAAAGAATTGGTTGATGTTCAACCATTTCAGGAGGTGGCATCTGATCAAGAGCCAATGGTACTGAAGGAAGAAGTCCAAGCTGCACTGAAAGCACTGTGGGAAAACAAGGCTCCAGGAATTGATGGAAGACCAGTTGAAATATTTCAACAAATGGATGCAGCACTGGAGGTGCTCACTCTTCACTGCCAAGAAATTTAGGAGACAGCTACCTGGCCAACCAACTGGAAGCAGTTCATATTTGTGCTCATTTCAAAGACAGGTGATCCAACCAAATGCAGAAATTATCGAACGATATAATTTATATCACACCCAAGTAAAATTTTGCTGAAGACGGTTCAAAAGCAGTTGCAGCAGTATATTGACAGGGGACTGCCAGAAATTCAAGCCAGATTCAGAAGACAGTTTGGAACTAGGGCTAGCATTCCTGATGTCAGATGGACCTTGGCTGATAACATAGGATCCCATGTAGATGTTTACGTGTGTTTTTATTGACTATGCGAAGGCATTGGACTGTGTGGATCATAACAAATTATGGATGACTTGTGAAGAATGGGAATTCCAGAACACTTAATTGTGCTCATGCAGAACCTATACATAGACCAAGAGGGAGTCGTTCAAACAAAGCAAGGGGATACTGCATGGTTTTAAAACAAGAAAGGTATGTGTCAGGGTTGCATTCTTTTACTATACTTATTCAATCTGTATGCTAAGCAAATAATCCAAAAAGCTAGACTATATGAAGAAGCACGTGGCATCAGGATTGGTATAAGACATAATTTGCAAACGACATAACCTTGCTCTTGAAAGCAAAAAGGATTTCAAGCACTTACTGATAAAGATCAAAGACTGTGCCATCAGTTTGGATTATACCTCAACATAATGAAAACAAAAATCCTCACAAATAGATCAATATGCAATATGATGATAAATGGAGAAAATATTGACTTTGTCAAAGATTTCATTTTGCTTGAATCCATAATCAATTCGCACAAAATCAGAAGTCAGGAAATCAAGTGAAGCATTGTGTTGGGCAAAACTGCTGTAAAAGACCTCTCTAAAGTGTTAAAAAAGACTAAGGTGTGCCTAACCCAAGCCACGATATTTTCACTCACCTCAGAGGCATGTGAAAGCCTGACAATGAATGAGGAAGACCAAAGAATTGACATCTTTGAATTATGGTATTGGTGAAGGATATTAAATATAACATGGACTGTCAGAAGAATGAACAAATCTGTGCTGGAAGGAGTACTTCCAGAAAGTTTCTTAGAAGCAAGTATGGCGAGACTTCGTCTAATATACTTTGGACATGTTATCAAGAGGGACCAGTCCCTGTAGAAGGACATTATACTTGGACAAAGTAGAGGGTCAGTGAAAAAGAGGAAGATCCTCAGTGGTTTGGGGCTATGCATTTTTAAAATCAAATTTGAAACCCTTTAGAAATTGCGTCTGGATTTTTGAAAATAGAAGCCAGAGTTTTCCTCCACTTAAAAGCTTTTTTTTTTTTTTTTAAATTTCCTTAATAAATAATAAACAAAGAGGAAATATTCCTATTTGAATAATAGCTAGTACTTCTTGAACAGTTCTTATGTGTCAGGCTGTATGCTAGATAATTGCACTTATACTTTATAATATGTAATGCCATAAGGCAGACTTTTACTGTCCCCTTTTACAGAAGAAGAAAGTAAGGCTCAAAGATTTAATTTGCACAAATAACCTTACTAGGAATTGACAAATCTGTGTCTAACTCTAGAGTCCAGAAGCATAAAAAAAAAAAAAAAGCATAGTCATGCTTTATTGTATGTGGAAACTACTTCTAGCAGAGTAGCTATGCCTTTTCATAAACTCGATCTCTCTTGAAATAAAGTAATGCAATACATTCTCTTATTAACTGTATTTTTAGAAGACTCCTTTTTCTCCTTAATTTCTGGTTTATGTAAGTGATTATCGAGTTATGGATATAGTGTATGGTATTCATAACTATTACATTTTTATTCTGAATGGTGGATTTTAGCATTCTAAAGAGTTCTTCCGTATTTGGTAGAATTCTATACCTGCTTTCTTATTATTTACATTTCTTTGTGATGTCTTGATCAGGCCCTTCTTTTGTTTTTATTTCTTCTTTTTTTTTTTTTTTTAGCTTTTTTAATCACTGTTACATTCCGTTTTTTTCTCTCTCCTTTTTGAGATATTGATGTTAAAACAATAATAGAAATTGATTGAAATTTATGAGATTTACAAATTGGGGTAACATTTCCACTAGATTGTCAAAAATGTTCCAAAGATGAGAATAACTTCCAAAATTCTTATACCACATCTTATCAGCATTTCCATGCAGAAAGAGTCAGAGATTTTTATGGTAAGGATTTTTCTCAACTCCTAATTATTCTTTTTAATTTTTTTAAGATTTATTTTCTGGTCTCAATTTTATGTTCCTCTCACATTTTTTCTTTTTCTCACATATCTTATTTTTCTTTTTCAGTTGATTGATTATTTATAAACTGATAAACAATTTAAACAATTTGTAGTCAGGAAAAATTTCATACAGAATTGTCTGGAGGAACAATTAAGATAGTTACAAATTTACCCTAAAGTGTAGCACTCAGTGTGGAGTTTGAAGTCTCTGTTTCCTGAACCTGACTGAATTCTTGAAAAAAGCAGAACATCCAAGGCAAACAGCCTTACTAGTTTATCCTGACCATTGTTTGCCTAAAGGTGACTTTTTAGAAAAGCAGTTGCTACAAGGCTCAAGTTTCAAAAGGACATCTAAGGACAAACAGCTTGGGTATTCACCCCAACTCCACGGATCCCAGAAATCTGGATTCTGGGATAATTAAAATGGTTTCTCATTGGTTATAGCTTCAATTATCTACAAATTAAGTTGCTATATTTTGAACCCTTAGTGGAGCAAAATTCTTTCGCAATCTTGGTGTACTCATCTGTTAGTTCATTTTCAAAAACTAAGCTTTCCTTTTTTTTTTTTTTTTCCTTTTTAATAGTCACAGTTCTTGGCTGTCATTTCAAAGTGATGCTCACAAAGGCAATTGTGGGGACTAAGACTGCATTTTAGGTAAGAGAAGCTCTTTGGAAAGCATAGGTTTTTACATTCTTGTCAGCACAAAAGGTGATAATTGCTTTTAAGATTACAGCATAATTAAATGCTATAATATTATTATTTATAACTTTCAAAATTTTGGCATTACATTTCAAAAAAATCCTAGTGCCAATCCCTGAGTTTTTAGTGTCATAAACTCAAATTATAGTTGTCAAATTTCAATGTGCTAAATATAATCATGCCAAGAAACATGTCAAAATATACTATTAATTGATTACACACAATATAGTTGTAAAAATGATATGCAATCCTTTTTATTCCAATCGCTTTGATAAATTCTAACCAAATTTAAAAAGGTTGTATCTTATCAAATACTTATTCAAAGATAATCAATATAAATTATTTTTAAATTTATCAAAAGAACACATGAAAATAACTTTGTATTATTAAATAAAAAATAAAGAGGAAATGCATTTTGCATTAGCTTATTACTTTTCCAATTTCTAGGTGCTTCACATCTTTTGCTCTTCATTTAAGTTTATTTTCAGCATCTTACAATAAATCGATGAAGCATTCAGCAATGAAACTGGAATGTTGTTTTTTAAATTCCTAGACCTAAATAGTTCTTTGTTTCATTAAAGAAAGCAACTACAAGTTTAATCAAAGAATGCCTCTGCTTTATGGGACATTTTTTTTAATAATTTTTATTGAGCTTTAAGTGAATATTTACAAATCAAGTCAGTCTGTCACATATAAGCTTATATACACCTTACTCCATACTCCCACTAACTCTCCCCCTAATGAGTCAGCCCTTCCAGTCTCTCCTTTCGTGACAATTTTGCCAGTTTCTAACCCCCTCTACCCTCCCATCTCCCCTCCAGACAGGAGATGCCAACACAGTCTCAAGTGTCCACCTGATACAAGTAGCTCGCTCTTCATCAGCATCTCTCTCCAACCCATTGTCCAGTCCCTTCCATGTCTGATGAGTTGTCTTCGGGAATGGTTCCTGTCCTGGGCCAACAGAAGGTCTGGGGACCATGACCGCCGGGATTCCTCTAGTCTCAGTCAGACCATTAAGTCTGGTCTTTTTATGAGAATTTGGGGTCTACATCCCACTGATCTCCTGCTCCCTCAGGGCTTCTCTGTTGTGCTCCCTGTCAGGGCAGTCATCGGTTGTGGCCGGACACCATCTAGTTCTTCTGGTCTCAGGATGATGTAAGTCTCTGGTTCATGTGGCCCTTTTTGTCTCTTGGGCTCATAGTTATCGTGTGACCTTGGTGTTCTTCATTCTCCTTTGATCCAGGTGGGTTGAGACCAATTGATGCATCTTAGATGGCCGCTTGTTAGCATTTGAGACCCCAGACGCCACATTTCAAAGTGGGATGCAGAATGTTTTCATAATAGAATTATTTTTTCAATTGACTTAGAAGTCCCCTTAAGGCATAGTCCCCAAACCCCCACCCTTGCTCCACTGACCTTTGAAGCATTCAGTTTATCCCGGAAACTTCTTTGCTTTTGGTCCAATCCAGTTGAGCTGACCTTCCGTGTATTGAGTATTATCCTTCCCTTCACCTAAAGTCGTTCTTATCTACTAACTAATCAGTAAATAACCCTCTCTCACCCTCCCTCCCTCCCCGCCTCGTAACCACAAAATATGTGTTCTTCTCAGTTTATACTATTTCTCAAGATCTTATACTAGTGGTCTTATACAATGTTTGTCCTTTTGCCTCTGACTAATCTCACTCAGCATAATGCCTTCCAAGTTCCTCCATGTTATGAAATGTTTCACAGATTCATCACTGTTCTTTATCAATGTGTAGTATTACATTGTGTGAATATACCACAATTTATTTAACCATTCATTCATTGATGAACACCTTGGTTGCTTCCAGCTTTTTGCTATTGTAAACAGAGCTGCAGTAAACATGGGTGTGCATATATCTGTTTGTGTGAAGGCTCTTATTTCTCTAGGGTATATTCCGAGGAGTGGGATTTCTGGGTTGTATGGTAGTTCTATTTCTAGCTTTTTAAGAAAACGCCAGATAGATTTCCAAAGTGGTTGTACCATTTTACATTCCCACCAGCAGTGTATAAGACTTTCAATCTCTCCGCAGCCTCTCCAACATTTACTATTTTGTGTTTTTTGGATTAATGCCAGCCTTGTTGGAGTGAGATGGAATCTCATTGTACTTTTAATTTGCGTTTCTCTAATGGCTAATGATTGAGAGCATTTTCTCATGTATCTGTTAGCTGCCTGAATATCTTCTTTAGTGAAGTGCGTGTTCATATCCTTTGCCCACTTCTTGATTGGGTTGTTTGTCTTTTTGTGGTTGAGTTTTAACAGAATCATATAGACTTTAGAGATCAGGCGCTGGTCAGAGATGTCATAGCTGAAAATTCTTTCCCAATCTGCAGGTGGTATTTACTCTTTTGGTGAAGTCTTTAGATGAGCATAGGTGTTTGATTTTTAGGAGCTCCCAGTTATCTGGTTTCTCTTCATCATTTTTGGTAATGTTTTGTATTCTGTTTATGCCTTGTATTAGGGCTTCTCACATTGTCCCTATTTTTTCTTCCATGATCTTTATCGTTTTAGTTTTTATGTTTAGGTCTTTGATCCACTTGGAGTTAGTTTTTGTGCATGGCGTGAGGTATGGGTCCTGTTTCATTTTTTTGCAAATGGATATCCAGTTATGCCAGCACCATTTGTTAAAAAGACTATCTTTTCCCCAATTAACTGACACTGGGCCTTTGTCAAATATCAGCTGCTCATACGTGGATGGATTTATTCCTGGGATCTCAATTCTGTTCCATTGGTCCATGTGCCTGTTGCTGTACCAGTACCAGGCTGTTTTGACTACTGTGGCTGTATAATAGGCTCTAAAATCAGGTAGAGTGAGGCCTCCCACTTTCTTCTTCTTTTTCAGTAATGCTTTGCTTATCTGAGGGTTCTTTCCCTTCAGTATGAATTTGGTGATTTGTTTCTCCATCACATTAAAAAATGTCATTGGAATTTGGATCGGAAGTGCATTGTATGTATAGATGACTTTTGGTAGAATAGACATTTTTACTATGTTAAGTCTTCCTATCCATGAGCAAGGTATGTTTTTCCACTTAAGTAGGTCCTTTTTAGTTTCTTGTAGTAGTACTTTGTAGTTTTCTTTGTATAGGTCTTTTACATCTTTGGTAAGAATTATTCCTAAGTATTTTATCTTCTTGGGGGCTACTGTGAATGGTATTGATTTGGTTATTTCCTCTTCGATGTTCTTTTTGTTGATGTAGAGGAATCCAAGTGATTTTTGTATGTTTATCTTATAACCTGAGACTCTGCCCAACTGTTCTATTAGTTTCAGCAGTTTTCTGGAGGATTCCTTAGGGTTTTCTGTGTATAAGATCATGTCATCTGCAAGTAGAGATGATTTTATTACCTCCTTGCCAATCCGGATGCCCTTTATTTCTTTGTCTAGCCTAATTGCTCTGGCTAGGACCTCTAGCACAATGTTGAATAAGAGCGGTGATAAAGGGCATCCCTGTCTGGTTCCTGTTCTCAAGGGAAATGCTTTCAGGCTCTCTCCATTTAAAGTGATGTTGGCTGTTAGCTTTGTATAAAAAAAAATGCTTTGTATAGATGCCCTTTATTATGTTGAGGAATTTTCCTTCAATTCCTACTTTGCTGAGAGTATTTATCATAAATGGGTGTTGGACTTTGTCAAATGCCTTTTCAGCATCAATTGATAGGATCATGTGGTTTTTGTCTTTTGTTTTATTTATATGGTGGATTACATTAATGGTTTTTCTAATATTAAACCTTCCTTGCATACCTGGTATAAATCCCACTTGGTCGTGGTGGATTATTTTTTTGATATGTTGTTGAATTCTATTGGCTAGAATTTTGTTGGGGAGTTTTGCATCTGTGTTCATGAGGGATATAGGTGTGTAATTTTCTTTTTTTGTGATGTCTTTACCTGGTTTTGGTATCAGGGATATGGTGGCTTCATAGAATGGGTTAGGCAGTATTCCGTCATTGTGTATGGTTTGAAATACCTTTAGTAGTAGTGGTGTTAACTCTTCTCTGAAAGTTTGGTAGAACTCTGCAGTAAAGCCATCCAGGCCAGGGCTTTTTTTAATTGGGAGTTTTTTGATTACCGTTTCAATCTCTTTTTTGTTATGGGTCTATTTAGTTGTTCTACTTCTGAATGTGTTAGTTTAGGTAGGTAGTGTTTTTCCAGGAATTCATCCATTTCTAGGTTTGCAAATTTGTTAGAGTACAATTTTTCATAATAATCTGATATGATTCTTTTAATTTCAGTTGGGTCTGTTGTGATGTGGCCCATTTCGTTTCTTATTCGGGTGATTTGTTTCCTGTATTTCTTTAGTCAGTCTGGCAAATGGTTTATCAATTTTGTTACTTTTTCAAAGAACCAGCTTTTGGCTTTGTTAATTCTTTCAAGTGTTTTTCTGTTTTCTAATTCATTTAGTTCAGCTCTAATTTTTATTATTTGTTTTCTTCTCGTGCCTGATGGATTCTTTTGTTGCTCACTTTCTATTTGTTGAAGTTGTAGGGACAGTTCTCTGATTTTGGCTCTTTCTTCTTTTTGTATGTGTGCATTTATCGATATAAATTGGCCTCTGAGCACTGCTTTTGCTGTGTCCCAGAGGTTTTGATAGGAAGTGTTTTCATTCTCGTTGCATTCTATGAATTTCTTTATTCCCTCCTTAATGTCTTCTATAACCCAGTCTTTTTTCAGCAGGGTATTGTTCAGTTTCCAAGTATTTGATTTCTTTTCCCTAATTTTTCTGTTATTGATTTCCACTTTTATGGCCTTGTGGTCTGAGAAGATGCTTTGTAATATTTCGATGTTTTGGATTTTGCAAAGGTTTGTTTTATGACCTAATATGTGGTCTATTCTAGAAAATGTTCCATGTGCGCTAGAAAAAAAAGTATACTTTGCAGCAGTTGGGTGGAGAGTTCTGTATAAGTCAATGAGGTCAAGTTGGTTGATTGTAGTAAGTAGGTCTTCCGTGTCTCTATTGAGCTTCTTACTGGATGTCCTGTCCTTCTCCGAAAGTGGTGTGTTGAAGTCTCCTACTATAATTGTGGAGGTGTCTATCACACTTTTCAGTTCTGTTAAAATTTGATTTATGTATCTTGCAGCTCTGTCATTGGGTGCATAAATATTTAATATGGTTATATCTTCCTGGTCAATTGTCCCTTTATCATTATGTAGTGTCCTTCTTTATCCTTTGTGATGGATTTAACTTTAAAGTCTATTTTGTCAGAAATTAATATTGCTACTCCTGCTCTTTTTTGCTTATTGTTTGCTTGATATATTTTTTTTCCATCCTTTGAGTTTTAGTTTGTTTGTGTCTCTAAGTCTAAGGTGTGTCTCTTGTAGGCAGCATATAGATGAATCGTGTTTCTTTATCCAGTCCAAGACTCTCTGTCTCTTTATTGGTGCATTTAGTCCATTTATCTTCAGCATAATTATAGATAAATAAGTGTTTAGTGTTGTCATTTTGATGCCTTTTTATGTGTGTTGTTGACAATTTCATTTTTCCACTTACTCTTTTGTGCTGAGAAGTTTTTCTTTGTAAATTGTGTTTTCCTCATTTTCGTAGTATTTGACTTTATGTTTGCTGAGTCGTTACGTTTTTCTTGGTTTTTATTTTGAGTTATGGAGTTGTTATACCTCTTTGTGGTTACCTTAATATTTACCCCTATTTTTCTAAGTAAAAACCTAACTTGTTTTGTCCTATATTGCCTTGAATCCCTCTCCATATGGCAGTTCTATGCCACCTATATTTAGTCCCTCTTTTTGATTATTGTGATCTTTTACATATTGACTTCAATGATTTCCTTTTTGAGCGTTTTTTTTTTTTTTTAATTAATCTTAATTTGTTTTTGTGATTTCCCTATTTGAGTTGATATCAGGGTCCTCTGTTCTGTGACCTTGTGTTGTGCTGGTATCTGATATTATTGGTTTTCTCACCAAACAATTTCCTTTAGTATTTCTTGCAGCTTTGGTTTGGTTTTTGCAAATTCTCTAAGCTTGTGTTTATCTGTAAATGTCTTAATTTCGCCTTCATATTTCAGAGAGAGTTTTGCTGGATATATGATCCTTGGCTGGCAGTTTTTCTCCTTCAGTGCTCTATATATGTCATCCCATTGCCTTCTTGACTGCATGGTTTCTGCTGAGTAGTCTGAACTTATTCTGATTGATTCTGCATTGTAGGAGACATTTCTTTTCTCCCTGGCTGCTTTTAAAATTTTCTCTTTATCTTTGGTTTTGGCAAGTTTGATGATAATATGTCTTGGTGATTTTCTTTTTGGATCAATCTTAAATGGGGTTCAATGAGCATCTTGGATAGATATCCTTTCGTCTTTCATGATGTCAGGGAAGTTTTCTGCCAACAGATCTTCAACTATTCTCTCTGTGTTTTCTGATGTCCCTCCCTGTTCTGGGACTCCAATCACACACAAGTTATTCTTCTTGATAGAGTCCCACATGATTCTTAGGGTTTCTTCATTTTTTTTAATTCTTTTACCTGATTTTTTTTTGGCTATATTGGTGTTAATTCCCTGGTCCTCCAGATCTCCCAGTCTGCATTCTAATTGCTCGAGTCTGCTCCTCTGACTTTCTATTGCGTTGTCTAATTCTGTAATTTTATTGTTAATCTTTTGGATTTCTACATGCTGTCTGTCTATGGATTCTTGCAACTTATTAATTTTTCCACTATGTTCTTGAATAATCTTTTTGAGTTCTTCAACTGCTTTATGAGAGTGTTCCTTGGCTTTTTCTGTAGATTGCCTTATTTCATTTCTGAGGTCATCCCTGATGTCTTGAAGCATTCTGTAAATTAGTTTTTTATATTCCATATCTGGCAATTCCAGGACTGTATCTTCATTTGGGAAAGATTTTGATTCTTTAGTTTGGGGAGTTGTAGAAGCAGTCATGGTCGACTTCTTTATGTGGTTTGATATCAACTGCTGTCTCCAAGCCATCACTAAGATATGGTAGTGATTTATTCTATATTTGCTCACTGAGTCTTATCTTGTTTTGTTTTCTTTCAATAAATGTAGATGGGCTACTAGATTGTGCTGTCTTGAGTGTTGTAGCCCTTGACTCACTTATGTCCTATTGCCAGCTGGGTTGGGCTGTTACCAGATGTATAAGCCTGAGTCTATTCACTATTCTTGAGTAGAATCTGATTTGGGGTCATCAGGTGTGTGATGCAGACTGTCACCTATCCACCTCGAGAAGTAGTGGTGATAGTTGTGTGCACCAGATTGTAGTAGCAGCTGGGGCTCACACTCCAGGGGGGGCAGGATGCTGACAGGTTTCCCCCAAATGTCAGTAAGGTAGGTGTGTCTCTATTCCTAAAGCACCTTGGTGGGAGGGCTCTGCAGCTGTACCTTAGGCCCCCAATGCAAGTACCTCTACAGATTGGTAGTTGTCACCCTCCTTAGACCCCTAAGGCAGGAGGCTAGGTGGTCTGGGGGGAGCTTCAGCCCTCAGTTCCCTGTTGTGGGTCAGTGAGGGCTCTGTTGAATAGGCAGAGATATCAGACCTGGGAAACTTGTCTTTCCAGTAAATTCGCTAAAACAATTGCAGTCAGATCCCTATCAGAAATGCCTTTGCATTATAATAGCCACCTTGTTCCCTGTAAGGATTAAAGCCTGAGACTGTGGATCACATATGCTTGGCTGGAGCTGGTTCTGTGTTTTTAGTCCAATTAGCAAAGGATTTTTAGTCCGTGGGTTTTTTGTAGTTGGTTCTCTCAGGCCAGGAGAATGGGTTAGGAAAAGACAAAAACAAAATGAAAGAAAGAAAAACCGCAGAGCAGTTTACTTTCTGGCTCAGGAAATTCCAATGTTAATGAAGCCACCTGGGAAGTGGAGGGGAGGGTTCAGATAAATAGGAGAGAGTAGCACCCCACAATGTAGACAAAGTTACTTATCTTGTTTGGGATGACTGTTTTATCTGAGATTCCGAAGGGGCGCGTCGTCGACTGTGTGCACTGACTGGGTAGAGATTGCCCCGAGTGTCAGGCCTGCGTCCCGTGCTTGCGCTGTCTCAGAAGCCGCAGTAAGTTCCTCCCTCCCAGTCCAAAGCCCAGCGCCAAGGTTCCCCGGCGGGGACTCCGCACTCCCGGCTCCAAAACCAGTCGCTTCCTCCTGGTGACTTCTCCTCCTGTCAGCCACGTCACTGCACTGCCTTCGTGCACTGGCTGGGCTTCCCCTGAGGTCAGTTCAGGGGCCTAGGGCTGTGGCCTGTGTTTGCGCCCTCTCAGGATGCCATGCTCAGCTCCCCTGCATCCAGTCCAAAGCCCGGTGCCAAGGTTTCCTGACTGGGACGCTGGCTCCAGGCTCTGAAAACAGTCGCTGCTTCCCCGTGGTTGTTCGTTCCCAGTCTCCGTCACTCAGGTCAACTCTTTAAATCTGTGTTTGTTGGTCAGCGTTCGTAGATTGTCAGGTATGTGATCGATTCACTAGTTTTTCCGAGTCTTTGTTGCAAGAGGGATCCGAGGTAGCGTCTACCTAGTCAGCCATCTTGGCCCCGCCTCTCCTATTAGACATTTTAACATGCTAATATTCTGTTTAGCATCATATTTTTCGCTATAAATTTTACATTTTAAATACAACGCATTTATGGTAGCAAGTGCACTGTCGCGTACTGAAAATTTTTATTTTTTTAATTTTTGTTGCACTTTAAGTAAAAGACTTTTTTTATTAGTAACAAAATTATATTACTCAAACAGAAACAAATAAAGCATAATAAAAAAATCAATCTAGGGCTGATAGAGGCAAATATAAAATTATCTATTAGTACCATTTAGAGTTATTGGGTAGGTTCTATGGCATCTCTACAAATCAGAACTATTTAGCTCTGGAGGAGACCAGAATGAGAGAAAATATATTTTCTCTCCATCTGCTAAAAGCCTGAGATCTGAAAATATATCGAAGAGCACAAGTTTGAAGTTCAACATTAAGAGGATAGAAATATAAGGTTCCTACCAAGATTTTCTGAACCCTGGTGGCTTAATGGTTAAGCTCTATGGTTGCTAACCAAAATATAAGTAGTCTGAATTCACTGGCTGCTCCTTGGAAACCATATGGGGCAGTTCTACCCTGTCCTATAGGGTCGCTATGAATCGGAATCAACTGGACTGCAATAGGTTTGGTCTAGTTTTGATTTACCAAGATAGTCAGGCAAGAAGTTAGGAGAAGGCCCAGAATGAGTCTATCCAAAGCCAAACTCATTGCTGTTGAGTCCATTCCTACTTATAAAGTTGCCATAGGGCTTCCAAGGTTGTAAATCTCTATGGAAGTTGGATGCTACATCTTTCTCCTGCAGAGCCACTGATGGTTTCAAACTGCCAACTTTTCAGTTAACAGTTAATTGTTGTAACCACTGTACCACCAGGGTTCCTTAAATGAGCATAATTTTTAAATTTTATATATATATATATGGAAATAATGCCGGAACCATCAAAGGAAGAAGGAGGAAATATGCAGTCACTGCACCAAAAAGAATTGGTCAATGTTCAGCCATTTCAGGAGGTAGCATATAACCAAAAACTGATGATATTGAAGGAAGAAGTCCAAGCTGCCCTGAAGGCACTGGAGAAAAACAAGGCGTCAGGAATAGAGGCAATGCCAACTGAGATGTTTCAACAAATGGGTGCAGTGCTTGAAGTGCTCAGTTGTTTTTGCCAAGAAATTTGGAGGGTATTTCCTTGACCAACCAACTGGAAGAGATACATATTTGTGCTCATTCCAAAGAAAGGTGATCCAACAGAATGTGGAAATTATTGAAGAATATCATTACTATCACTCATAAGTATAATTTTGCTGAAGTGTACGGACAGGGAACTGCCAGAAATTCAAGCAGAGAAAAAGCAGAGAATACCAGAAAGATGTTTGCCTGTGTTTTTTCGACTGTACAAAGGCATTTGACTGTGTGGATCTTAGCAAATTATGGGTAACATTGTGAAGAATGAAAAGCCCAGAACACTTAACTGTGCTCATGCAGAACTTGTACATAGACCAAGAGGGAGTTGTTCAAATAGAACAAAAAAAAAAATTAGGAAAAGTGTGCATCATAGTTGTAGCCTTTCACCATATTTATTCAATCTGTGTGTTGAGAAAATAATCCAGGAAACTGGACTACATGAAGAAGAATTTAGCATCAGCATTGGAAGAAGATTCATTAACAATCTGCCATATGCAGATGACACAGCCTTGCTTGCTGAAAATGAAGAGGACTTGAAGCTCTTACCAATGAAGATCAAAGATCATAGTCTTCAGTATGGATTAGGCTTTAAAGTAAGAAAACCAAATCTCCACAACTGGACCAATAAGTAACATAATGATAAAGGGAGAAAAGATTGAAGTTGTCAAGGGTTTCATTTCATTTGGATCCACAAACAATATCCATGAAAGCAACAACCAAGAAATCAAACTACATGTTGCATTGGGAAAATCTGCTGCAAAGGACCTTTGTAAGTGTTGTAAAGCAAAGATGTCACTGTGAGTCCTAAGGTGTGCTGATCCCACCCACAGTATTTTCAATTGCCGCATATGCATGTGAAAGGTGGACAATAAACAAGGAAGACCAAAGAAGAACTGACATCTGTATTATGGTGTTGCTGAAGAATATTGAATATACCATGGACTGCCAGAAGAATGAATGAATCTGTCTTAGAATAAGTACAGCCAGGATGTAGAAGTGAGCCTGGTGAGATGTTATGTCATATGCTATGGACGTGCTATCAGGAGGGACCAGTCTCTAGAGAAGGACATCGTGCTGATAAAGTTGAAGGTCAGTGAAAAAGAGTAAGTCATTCAATGTGAAGGATTGATACACTGGTACAACAATGGGGTCAAACATAGCACTCATTGTGGCAATGAAGCAGGACTGGGCAGTGTTTCCTTCTGTTATACATACGGTGTCTAAGAGTTGAAACTGACTGGATGACACCTAACAAAAAAAACATATATGTAAAAGGGTAAAATAGAATATTGTTGGGGATCAAATTTGTAATTATGTGGTATAACAGTAGAGTGTAATCACTTTCAAGGCAGGTGGACTTGAGAATTTTTACTGTAAGAAAAGGATTCCAGCAGGTAGGAAGCATAAAAATACCATATCTGTGGATAAAAGAGGTGAAGTCTCTAACTAGTTACTTAGCTAGTAGGATTGTTGATAAGCAGAGGCTTAGGAACTGGGTGACAAGTAAACTTACAAATCACACACTAGAGATCTATGCAATAATGGTAGCAGGAATACTTTCATATCTAAAAGATGAGCCCAAATCGACTGCTGTGAAGTTGATCCTCTCACAGTGACCCTGTAGGAGAGAGTAGAACTTTCCCATAAAATTTCCAAGGTTGTAAACCTTTACAGAAGCAGACTGCAGCATCTTTCTCCCATGGAGGGGATGGTCAGTTTGAACCACTGACCTTTCGGTTAGCAGCCAAGCTCTTTAACCACTGGGCAACTGCCTTAATATTCCTAGGTACATCATGACTGAAGAATGGTGTGACCCTGGTACCTGTATCGGTGCTATGTTTGCAGATGGTGATTATTAAATTCAGCAGCTAAGAATAATATAGGACTGGGAAGCTAACTATTAAAAATGTTAGCTTTTATATTTTTATTTCAAGTGTTTAATCTCGTGGATAGACAGATGTACTATAAAATCAATATAAAAGCTAATTTAAATAAAGAATTTTTCACTGTTATTACAAAATAAGCTATCAATGGATTGAAGAATGAATGGACTTTTGTTCTATAAATTATCTCCATGTGGTTAGATTGTGCTTAGTATTATACAGCTAAAGAGAATGTCTCCAAAGACTATTTTGCCAAAGTGCTTTAGCAAATTTATACTATCTATATAGGCATTTGGCCACATTTAAAAAAAAAAAAATTTTTTTTTTTTTTTTTTTTATATATAGGCACTTGGCCACATCATAAAAAGCAGTAGATTTACAAATGTGCTTATTGAACTGAATACTGACCACGCAAGTGGGAATTCACATTCTGGGCTAACGAAATAACCTAGGTCCTGATTGTCAATATGACTAAACACTCATGTACTCAACTTTACCCTTTTTTTTTTCTTTCTATTATAATTAATCAATGTTATGCACTTAAAATGCAAACGTTTTATTAGTATCTTAATTAGTTTAAAAAACACAGTGTATATCAGATATATAAAATTACAGTTTATTTAATCCTTTCAACACTTACAAATCTTGTACCCCTACTACTCACTTATCGACTATCTTGTTATCTGACATTTCACATTTACAACAATAGTAGAAAATCGACTATCTGCCTCTTTTGTGCGTTAACTGCATATGTCTGGCAGTGAGGAATGCCGAGGTATGAGGCTAGAGTAATATTGGCTGTGATTGTTAATGTTATGCATCACCCTGGTTAGGCCAGGATTTTCAGTGGTTTGGCAGTTATGCAATAATGCAATTTGGCAGTTAGGTCATAAGGCAATTTGGCAGTTATGCAACGATGTAGTCATCCTCCCTTTTGTGACCTTATGTGGCCATCCTACATTTTTGCATAATGTCTTTTTCATGACAATCTGTTCTTTGGAACCTAACCACGTCCATAAGTAAAGAGTGGGAATATAAATATTCTGATGTTCAAATCATTTGAAGGGCTATATATTTTAACATTTCAATAGTGTTAATAATTATATTAATGTGAACAAATGACATTTATATAGTAAAACTTACTCTGAAACATAGTGATTATGCATAATTCCAAGTACTATTTTTTTCTTTTTGTAAGCAAGATTGCTGTATTTATAAAACACTTAAAGTGTCAGAAAATCTAATGGTGTGTGATAAAATTTCCTAATTAGAGGTGATGAAGTGAAGAGACAGATATAAAAGATAATAAGTAAAACTGTATTTGAGGAAAAGTAAGAATTAGGCTAAGTTATGAAGAGTCAATGATTTAGTAACCCAATTAAGATACTTCTGTATGGGGCCAATAAAGAAAGCTCAACAACATACATGTTACTATGAAATGACTATTGTTTTTGTTTTTCAGTGCCATTGAGTCAGTTCTGAAACATAATCACCCTGTGTACCACAGAACAAAACACTGCCCAATCCTTCACCATGCTCACATTGTTGTTATGCTTGAGCACATTACTGCAGCCACTGTGTCAATCCATCTCGTTGAGGGTCTTCCTCTCTTCCACTGACCCTGTACTTTACCAAGCATGGTGTCCTTCTCCAGGGACTGATCCCTCCTGACAAAATGTCCAACGTATGTCAGACGCAGTCTCGCCATCCTTGCTTCTAAGGAGCATTCTGGCTGTACTTCTTTCAAGACAGATTTGCCTGTTCTTTTGGCAGTCCATAGTATATTAAATACTCTTCGCCAACGCCATAATTCAGAAGCATCAATTTTTATTCTGTTTCCCTTATTCATTGTCCAGCTTTCACATGCACATGAGGCGATTGAAAATATCATGGCTTGGGTCAAGCATACCCTAGTCCTCAAGGTGACATCTTTTTTTTTTTTTAAATAATTTTTATTGTGCTTTAAGTGAAAGTTTACAAATCAAGTCAGTCTGTCACATATAAGCTTAAATACACCATACTACATACTCCCACTTACTCTCCCCTAATGTGTCAGCCCACTCCCTCCTTCCAGTCTCTCCTTTCGTGACCGTTTTGCCAGTTTCTAACCCCCTCTACCCTCCCTTCTCCCCTCCGGACAGGAGATGCCAATACAGTCTCAAGTGTCCACCTGATACAAGTAGCTCACTCTTCATCAGCATCTTTCTCCTACCCATTGACCAGTCCCTTCCATGTCTGATGAGTAGTCTTTTGGAATGGTTCTTGTCCTGGGCCAACAGAAGGTTGGGGACTATGACCACCGGGACTCTTCTAGTCTCAGTCAGACCATTAAGTCTAGTCTTTTTATGAAAATTTGGGGTCTGCACCCCACTGTTCTCCTGCTCCCTCAGGAGTTTTCTGTTGTGCTTCCTGTCAGGGCAGTCATCAGTTGTGGCCGGGCACCATCTAGTTCTTCTGGTCTCAGGATGATGTAAGACTCTAGGTCACGTGGCCCTTTCAGTCTCGGGCTCATAGTTATGTGAAATTTGGTGTTCTTCAATCTCCTTTGATCTAAGTAGGTTGAGACCAATTGATGCATCTTAGATGGCTGCTTGTTAGCATTTAAGACCCTAGACACCACACTTCTAAGTGGGATGCAGAATGTTATCATAATAGAGTTTATTATGCCAATTGACTTAGAAGTCCCCTTAAGCCATAGTCCCCAAACACCCACCCTTGCTCTGCTGACCTCCGAAGCATTCAGTTTATCCCAGAAACTTCTTTACTTTTGGTCCAGTCCAGTTGAACTGACCTTCCCTGTATTGAGTATTGTCCTTCACTTCACCTAAAGTAGATCTTATCTACTAACTAGTCAGTAAATAACCCTCTCCCACCCTCCCTCCCTCCCCCTTCTCGTAACCACAAAAGAATGTGCTCTTCTCAGTTTATATTATTTCTCAAGAACTTATAATACTGGTCTTATACAGTATTTGTCCTTTTGCATGTGACTAATTTCACTCAGCATAATGCCTTCCAGGTTCCTCCATGTTATGAAATGTTTCACAGATTCGTCACTGTTCTTTATCAATGCGTAGTATTCCATTGTGTGAATGTACCATAATTTATTTAACCATTCATCTATTGATGGACACATTAGTTGCGTCCAGCTTTTTGCTATTGTAAACAGAGCTGTAGTAAACATGGGTGTGCATATATCTGTTCATGTAAAGGCTCTTATTTCTCTAGGGTATATTCCGAGGAGTGGGATTTCTGGATTGTATGGTAGTTCTATTTCTAACTTTTTAAGAAAACGTCAGATAGATTTCCAAAGTGGTTTTGCCATTTTACATTGCCACCAGCAGTGTATAAGACTTTCAATCTCCCTGCAGCCCCTCCAACATTTATTATTTTGTGTTTTTTGGATTAATGCCAGCCTTGTAGGCGTGAGATGGAATCTCATCGTAGTTTTAATTTGCATTTCTCTAATGGCTAATGAGCGAGAGCATTTTCTCATGTGTCTGTTAGCTTCCTGAATATCTTCTTTAGTGAAGTGCGTGTTCATATCCTTTGCCCACTTCTTGATTGGGTTGTTTGTCTTTTTGTGGTTGAGTTTTAACAGAATCATATAGATTTAGAGATCAGGCGCTGGTTAGAGATATCATAACTGAAAATTTTTTCCCAATCTGTAGGTGGCCTTTTTACTCTTTTGGTGAAGTCTTTAGATGAGCATAGGTATTTGATTTTTAGGAGCTCCCAGTTATCTGGTTTCTCTTCGTCATTTTTAGTAATATTTTCTATTCTGTTTTTTCCTTGTATTAGGGCTCCTAAAGTTGTCCCAATTTTTCTTCCATGATCTTTATCGTTTTAGTCTTTATGTTTAGGTGTTTGGTCCATTTGGAGTTAGTTTTTGTGCATGGTGTGAGATATGGGTCCTGTTTCATTTTTTTGCAAGTGGATATCCAGTTATGCCAGCACCATTTGTTAAAAAGACTCTTTTCCCCAATTAACTGACACTGGACCTTTGTCAAATATCAGCTGCTCATATGTGGATGGATTTATATCTGGGTTCTCAATTCTGTTCCATTGGTCTATGTGCCTGTTGTTGTACCAGTACCAGGCTGTTTTGACTACTGTGGCTGTATAATATGTTCTAAAATCAGGTAGAGTGAGGCCTCCCAATTTCTTCTTTTTTTTCAGCAATGCTTTACCTCCCGGGGCTTCTTTCCATTCCATATGAAGTTGGTGATTTGTTTCTCCATCACATTAAAAATGTCATTGGAATTTGGATCGGAAGTGCATTGTATGTTTAGATGGCTTTTGGTAGAATAGACATTTTTACTATGTTAAGTCTTCCTGTCCATGAGCAAGGTATGTTTTTCCATTTATGTAGGTCCCTTTTAGTTTCTTGCAGTAGGACTTTGTAGTTTTCTTTGTATAGGTCTTTTACATCTTTGGTAAGATTTATTCCATAGTATTTTATCTTCTTGAGGGCTACTGTGAATGGTGTTGATTTGGTGATTTCCCCTTCGATGTTCTTTTTGTTGATGTAGAGAAATCCAAGTGATTTTTGTATGTTTACCTTGTAACCTGAGACTCTGCCGAACTCTTCTATTAGTTTCAGTAGTTTTCTGGAGGATTCCTTAGGTTTTTCTGTGTATAAGATCATGTCATCTGCAAATAGAGATAATTTGACTTTTCTTTGCCAATCCGGATGCCATTTATTTCTTTGCCTAGCCTAATTTCTCTGGCTAAGACCTCTAGCACAATGTTGAATAAGAGCGCTGATAAAGGGCATCCTTGTCTGGTTCCTGTTCTCAAGGGAAATGCTTTCAGGCTCTCTCCATTTAGGATGATGTTGGCTGTTCACTTTGTATAAATGCCCTTTATTATGTTGAGGAATTTTCCTTCAATTCCTATTTTGCTGAGAGTATTTATCATAAATGGGTGTTGGGCTTTGTCAAATGCCTTTTCTGCATGATTGATAAGATCATGTGGTTTTGTCTTTTGTTTTATTTATATGGTGGATTACATTAATTGTTTTTCTAATATAAAACCAACCTTGCATACCTGGTTTAAATCCCACTTGGTCATGGCGGATTATTTTTTTGATATGTTGTTGAATTGTATTGGCTAGAATTTTGTCGAGGATTTTTGCATCTGTGTTCATGAGGGATATAGGCCTGTAATTTTCTTTTGTTGTGATGTCTTTACCTGGCTTTGGTATCAGGGATATGGTGGCTTCATAGAACGAGTTAGGTAGTATTCCATCATTTTCTATGCTTTGAAATACCTTTAGTAGTAGTGGTAACTCTTCTCTGAAAGTTTGGTAGAACTCTGCCGTGAAGCCATCTGGGCCAGGGCTTTTTTATGTTGGGAGTTTTTTGATTACCTTTTCAATCTCTTTTTTTTGTTATGGGTCTATTTAGTTGTTCTACTTCTGACTGTGTTAGTTTAAGTAGGTAGTGTTTTTCTAAGAATTCATCCATTTCTTTTAGGTTTTCAAATTTGTTAGAGTACAATTGTTTGTAATACTCTGATATGATTCTTTTAATTTCAGTTGGGTCTGTTGTGATATGGCCCATCTCGTCTCTTATTCGCATTATTTGTTTTCTTTCCTGTATTTCTTTAGTCAGTCTGGCCAATGGTTTATCAATTTTCTTAATTTTTCAGAGAACCAGCTTTTGACATTGTTAATTCTTTCAATTGTTTTTCTGTTCTCTATTTCATTTAGTTCAGCTCTAATTTTTATTATTTGCTTTCTTCTGGTGCCTAATCGATTCTTTTGTTGCTCACTTTCTATTTGTTCACGTTGTAGGGACAGTTCTCTGATTTTGGCTCTTTCTTCTTTTTGTATGTGTGCATTTATCGATATAAATTGGCCTCTGAGCACTGCTTTTGCTGTGTCCCAGAGGTTTTGATAGGAAGTGTTTTCATTCTCGTTGCATTCTATGAATTTCTTTATTCCCTCCTTAATGTCTTCTATAACCCAGTCTTTTTTCAGCAGGGTATTGTTCAGTTTCCAAGTATTTGATTTCTTTTCCCTCATTTTTCTGTTATTGATTTCCACTTTTATGGCCTTGTGGTCTGAGAAGATGCTTTGTAATATTTCGATGTTTTGGATTTTGCAAAGGTTTGTTTTATGACCTAATATGTGGTCTATTCTAGAGAATGTTCCATGTGCACTAGAATAAAATGTATATTTTGCAGCTGTTGGGTGGAGTGTTCTATGTGTCTGTGAGGTCAAGTGGGTTGATTGTAGCAATTAGGTCTTCTGTGTCTCTATTGAGCTTCTAACTAGAAGTCCTGTCCTTCTCCGAAAGTGGTGTGTTGAAGTCTCCTACTATAATTGTGGAGGTGTCTATCTCACTTTTCAGGTCTGTTAAAGTTTATGTATCTTGCAGCCCCGTCACTGGGTGCATAAATATTTAATATGGTTATGTCTTCCTGATCAATTGTCTCTTTAACCATTATGTAGTGTCCTTCTTTATCCTTTGTGGTGGATTTAACTTTGAAGTCTGTTTTGTCAGAAATTAATATTGCTACTCCTGCTCTTTTTTATTTTTGTTTGCTTGATATATTTTTTTTCCATCCTTTGAGTTTTAGTTTGTTTGTGTCTCTAAGTCTAAGGTGTGTCTCTTGTAGGCAGCATATAGACAGATCGTGTTTCTTTATCCAGTCTGAGACTTTCTGTCTCTTTATTGGTGCATTTATTCCATGTACTTTCAGCGTAATTATAGATAAGTATGTGTTTAGTGTTGTCATTTGGATGCCTTTTTGTGTGTGTTGTTGACAATTTCATTTTTCCACTTACTTTTTTGTGCTGAGATGTTTTTCTTTGTAAATTGTGTGTTCCTCATTTTCACAGTGGTCGAATTTATGTCTGCTGAGTTGTTATGTTTTTCTTGTTTTTTAGTTTGAGTTATGGAATTGTTAGACCTCTTTGTGGTTACCTTAATATTTATCCCTATTTTTCTAAGTAAAAACCTAACATGTATCATCCTATATTGCCTTGTTTTCCTCTCCATATGGCAGTTCTATGCCTCCTGTATTTTGTCCCTGTTTTTGATTATAGTGATCTTTTACATAATGACTTCAATGATTCCCAGTTTTGAGCATTTTTTCTTTTTAAAATTAATCTTAATTTGTTTTTGTGATTTCCTTATTTGAGTTGATATCAGGATGTTCTGTTCTGTGACCTTGCATTGTGTTTCTTTCTGATGTTATTGATTTTCTGACCAATTTCCTTTAGTATTTCTTATAGCTTTGGTTTGGTTTTTGCAAACTCTCTAAGTTTGTGTTTATCTGTAAATGTTTTAATTTCGCCTTCATGTTTGAGAGAGAGTTTTGTTGGATAAATGATCCTTGGCTGGCAGTTTTTCTCCTTCAGTGCTCTATATATGTCATCCCCTTGCCTTTTTGACTGCATGGTTTCTGCTGAGTAGTCTGAACTTATTCTTATTGATTCTCCTTTTGTAGGAGACCTTTCTTTTATCCCAGGCTGCTTTTAAAATTTCCTCTTTATCTTTGGTTTTGGCAAGTTTGATGATAATATGTCTTGGTGATTTTCTTTTTGGATCAGTCTTATATGTGGTTCAATGAGCATCTTGGGTAGAGATCCTTTCATCTTTCATGATGTCAGGGAAGTTTTCTGCCAACAGATCTTCAACTATTCTCTCTGTATTTTCTGTTATCCTCCTTGTTCTGGAACTCCAATCACATGCATTTTATTCTTCTTGATAGAGTCCCACATGTTTCTTAGGGTTTCTTCTTTTTTTAAAATTATTTGATCTGGTTTTTCTTCAACTGTATTGGTGTCAATTGTTTTATCCTCCACCTCCCCCACCCTGCATTCCAATTCCTTGTTCCTTGATTCTGCTCCTGTGACTTCCTATTGAGTTGCCTAATTTTGTAATTTTACTGTTAATCTTTTGGAATTCTGAATGCTGTCTCTCTATGGATTCTTGTAGCTTATTAATTTTGCCACTATGTTCTTGAATAATCTTTTTGAGTTCTTCAACTGCTTTGTCAGTGTGTTCCTTGTCTTTTTCTGTAGATTGCCTTATTTCATTTCTGAGGTCATCCCTGATGTCTGGAAGCCTTCTGTAAATTAGCTTTTTATATTCTGCATCTGGCAATTCCAGGATTGTATCTTCATTTGGGAAAGGTTTTGATTCTTTAATTTGGGGAGTTGTAGAAGCAATCATGATCTGCTTCTTTATGTGGTTTGATATCGACTGCTGTCTCTGAGGCATCTAAAAGATATTGTAATGATTTATTTTATATTTGCTCACTAAATCTTATCTTGTTTTGTTTTCTTTCAATATATGTAGATGGGCTACTAGATTGCGCTGTCTTGATTGTTGTAGCCTTTGAATCACTTATGTCCTATTACCAGCTGGTTTGGGCAGTTACCAGAAATATAAGCCTAAGAGTCCATTCGCTATCCTTGAGTAGAATCTGATTTTGCGTTACCAGGAGTGTGGGGTAGACTGTCACCTATTCACTTAGAGGAGTAGCGGTGATAGTTGTGTGCACCAGATTCTAGTAGCAGCAGGGGGTCACACTCCAGAGGGGAGCAGGATGCTTACAGGCTTCCCCCAAGTGCCAGTGAGGTAGGTGTGTCTCTATTCCTAAAGCACTTTGGTGGGTGGGCTCTGCAGCTGTACCTTAGGCACCCAATGCATGTACCTCTACAGATTGGTAGATGTCACTATCCTCAGACCCCTGTGGCAGAAGGTTAAGTGGTTTGGGTGGAGCTTCAGCCCTCAGTTCCCCGTTGTGGGTCAGTGTGGGCTGTGTTTAATAGGTAGAGATATCAGACCTGGGAAAATTGTCTTTCTAGTAATCCGCTAAAACAATTACAGTCAGATCATTATCAGAATTGCCTTTGCATTATAATAGCCACCTTGTTCCCTGTAGGGATGAAAGCCCAAGACTGTGGATCTCATATGCTTGGCTGGAGCTGGTTCTGTATTTTTCATCCAATTTCGGGAAGTTAGGGAAGGATTCTTGGTCCCTGGGTTTTTTGTAGCCGCTTCTTTCAGGGCAGGAGAATGGGTTATGAAAAAACAAAACAAACAAACAAACAAAAAAAAAACCACAGAGGCTTCACTCTCCTGCCCAGGAAATTCCAATGTTAATGAAGCCACCTGGGAAGGGGAGGGGAGGGATCAGATAGATAGAAGAGAGTAGCACCCAGGAATATAGACAAAGTTACTTATCTTGCTAGGTGAGGACTGTTTTATCTGAGATTCCTGAGGGGCGGGTAGCCTGTGTGCATCGGCTGGGTCAAGATTGCCCCTGGGGGTTAGGCCCACATCCTGTGCATGTGCTGTCTCAGAAGCCATGGTCAGTTCCTCCTCTCCCAGTCCAAAGCCCAGCGCCAAGGTTCCCCGGCTGGGATGCCGCACTGCTGGCTCCAAAACCAGTCGTTGCCTCCCGGTGACTTCTGCTCCTGTCAGCCGCATCACTGCCCTGCCTGTGTGCACTGGCTGGGCTTCCCCCGAGGTCACTTCAGGCGGCTAGGGCTGCATCCCGTGTTTGCACCTTCTCAGGACGTCGTGCTCAGCTCCCCTGAGCCCAGTCCAAAACCCAGCACCAAGGTTTTCTGACTGGGACCCTGGCTCCAGGCTCCAAAAACAGTCGCTGCTTCCCTGTGGTTGCTCGTTCATTCTCTCGTTAGCCCCGTTAATGTGCAGCCTGCTTGTGCTCGCTGAGTCTCTACGGAGGTTACCCCAGGGGTTAGGGCTGTGTCCCTTGCCTGCCCCACCTGAGCAAGCTGCTATCAGCCCCGCCACTCGGCGCCAGGGATCCGCAAGGGCTCAAGACTGTGGAGTGGGTTGCGGGTTCCAGAAGCGGTCGCTGGTTCAGGGCGCAGCTTTTCCCTCACCTGTCACTCAGGTCAACTTTTTAGATCTGTGTTTGATGGTCAGGGTTCTTAGATTGTCATGTATGTGATCGATTCACTTGTTTTTCTGAGTCTTTGTTGCAAGAGGGATCTGAGGTAGTGTCTACCTAGTCAGCAATCTTTGCCCCACCTCCCAAGGTGACGTCTTTGATATTCAACACTTTAAAGAGTTCGTTTGCAGCAGATTTGCCCAAATGCAATGAGTCTTTTAATTCCTTGACTACTACTTCTGTGGGTATTGACTGTGGATCCAAGTAAAATGAAATCCTTGACAACTTCCATCAGTTCTCTCTTTATCATAATGTAGCTTATTAGTCCAGTTGTGAGGATTTTTGTTTTCTTCATGTTGAAGTGTAATCCATAGTGAAGGCTGTGCTCTTTGATTTTCATCAGTAAGTGCTTCAAGTCCTCTTCACTTTCAGCAAGGAAGGTTGTGTCATCTATAAAATGCAGGTTGTTAATAAGTATTTCTCCAATCCTGATACCCTGTTTTTTTTCATATAGTCCAGCTTCTGAGATTATTCACTTAGCATACAGGTTGAATAGGTATGGTGAAAGGATACAACCTTTACACACGCCTTTCCTAACTTTAAACCACACAGTGTCCCCTTGCTCTGTCTGAACAACTGCCTCTTGATCTATGTACAGGTTCCTCATGAGCACAATTAATTGCTCTGGAATTCCATTTCTTTGCAATATCATCTGTAATTTGTTATGATCTACACAATCAAATAACTTTGTATAGTCAATAAACACAGATAAACATATTTCTGGTATTCTCTGCCTTCAGCCAGGATACATCTGATATCAGCAATGATAATCCTTGGTTCCATGTCCTTTTCTGAATTTGGACTGAATTTCTGACAGTTCCCTGTTGATTTACTCCTGAAGCCATTTTTAAATGATCTTCAGCAAAATTTTGCTTGGGTGTGCTATTAATGATATTGTTCTATAATTTCCACATTCAGTTGGATCACCTTTCTTGGAAATAGGCATAAATATGGATCTCTTCCAGTCAGTTGGCCAGGAAGCTGTCTTTCATATATCTTGACATAAACGAGCAAGAACCTCTAGTGATACATCTGTTTGTTGAAACATTGCAATTGATATTCCATTGACTCCTAGAGCCTTATTTTTCACCAATTCCTTCAGAGCAGCTTAGACTTCTTCCTTCAGTGCCATCAGTTCCTGATTATATGCTACCTCTTGAAATGGCTGAACACTGACCAATTCTTTTTGGTATAATGACTCTGTGTATTCCTTCATTCTTCTTTTGATGCTCCCTGCATCGTTTAATATTTTCCCCATAGAATCCTTCACTATTGCAACTCGAGGCTTGAATTTTTTCTTCAGCTCTTTCAGCTTGAGAAACGCTGAGCATGTTCTTCACTTTTGGTTTTCCATTTCCAGCTCTTTGCACAGCTCTTTTATAATAGTCTACTTTGTCTTCTCGAGCCACCCTTTGAAATCTTCTGTTCAGTTCTTTTACTTCGTCAATTCTTCGTTTTGCTTTAGCTGCTTGATGTTCAAAAGCAAGTTTCAGAGTCTCCTCTGACATCCACCTTGGTCTTTTCTTTCTTTTCTGTCTTTTCAATGACCTCTTGCTTTCTTCATGGATGATGTCCTTGATGTCATTCCACAACTCGTCTGGTCTTTGGTCACTAGTGTTCAGTGGTCATATCTATTCTTCGGATGGTCTCTAAATTAAGGTGGGATGTACTGAAGGTCATATTTTGGCTTTTGTGGACTTGCTCTGATTTTATTCAGTTTCAGCTTGAATTTGCATATGAGCAATTGATGGTCTGCTCCACAGTTGGCCCCTGGCCTTGTTCTGACTGATGATATTGAACTTTTCCATCGTCTCTTTCCACAGGTGTAGTCAATTTGATTTCTATGTGTTACATCTGGCAAGATCCATGTGTATAGTAGACGTTTATGTTGGTGAAAGAAGGTATTTGCAATGAAGAAGTCGCTGGTCTTGCAAAATTCTATCATTCCGTCTCCAGCATTGTTTCTAAAACCAAGGCCATATTTTCCAACTACTGATCCTTCTTCTTTGTTTCTAATTTTCACATTCCAATCGCCAGTCATTACCAATGCATCTTGATTGCATGTTCAATCAATTTCAGACTGCAGCAACTGATAAAAATCTTCTATTTCTTCATCTTTGGCCCTAGTGGTTGGTGTGTAAATTTGAATAATAGTCGTATTAACTGGTTTTCCTTGTAAGCATATGGATATTATCCTATCACTGACAGTGTTGCACTTCAGAATACATCTTGAAGTGTTCTTTTTGATGATGAATGCAACACCATTCCTCTTCAAGTTTTCATTCCCAGCATAGTAGACTATATGATTGTCTGATTCAAAATGGCCAATAGCAGTGCATTTCAGCTCACTAATGCCAAGGATATTGATGTTTATGTTTTCCATTTCATTTTTGGACGATTTCCAATTTTCCTAGATTCTTACTTCGTACATTCCATGTTCCAATTATTAATGGATGTTTGCAGCTGTTTCTTCTCATTTTGAGTCGTGCCACATCAGCAAATGAAAGTCCCAAAAGCTTTACTCTATCCATGTCATTAAGGTTGACTCTACTTTGAGGAGGCAGCTCTTCCCAGTCATTTTTTGAGTGCCTTCCAACCTGGGGGGCTCATCTTCCAGCACTAGATCAGACAATGTTCCACTGCTATTCATAAGGTTTTCACTGGCTAATGCTTTTCAGAAGTAGACTTCCAGGTCCTTCTTCCTAGTCTGTCTTAGTCTAGGAGCCCAGCTGAAACCTGCCCTCCATGGGTGACCTTGATGCTGTCTGAATACCAGCGGCATAGCTTCCAGCATCACAGCAACACACAAGCCCCCACATTATAACAAACTGACACACAAGGTATAAACTAAGATTTGTGAAGTTTTATATATAGGCCAAAATTCTTGCCAACACTAATTTTCATGCCAGTATCTGTTATTTCGAGTAGCTAGTTTCTAATGTCTTATAATTCCTAAAAGACATGTAGAATTCTCCTTGAGCACATGTTGTATTGTCTGTAAAATTTTAGTTGTTTAATTACAAATCTAGATAGAGATCTGTATTCAGTATTTAGAAGAAAACAATTTACTAAAAAACAACAGCAAAAATCATGAAAAAAGGAAATAAAATATATTTTGTAATGAATGCAAACTATTTATAATAAATATGCAAATGAAAGTTAATATTTAACAAAATGATCTATTAATATTTCTATTTAAAATATTCCAATGTCTCTCTATTATAATATATTGTTGGTTGCCATTGAATTAAGTAGGACTCATGGCAACCACATATATAACAGAAAGAAACATTACCTGTGGCTATACCATCTCCATGATCTCTGATGTATTTGGGCTTATTATTGTGGCTATTGTGTCAATACAACTCAGAGAAGTAGAAGTTGGCTCTCTACTTTACCAAAAACATTGTTCTTTTCTAGTGATTGGTCTTTCCTTATGAAGTTTCCAAAAAAGAAAGACAATGTCTCTCCATTCTAACTTAAAGAACATTCTGGGTGTACCTCTTGTTCACTTTTCTGACAATCCAACACCAGAGTCCCTCTTATGTCTTCTTTTTTTCATTGTCCAACTTTCACGTGCATAAAAGGGTATTGAAAAGACCATGGCTTGTATCAAACACATTTTTGTCATCAAAGTTTTTTAGAAATCTAAAGACGTCTTTTGTAGTAGATTTGTCTAATGCAATGTGTCATTTAATTTTTTGACTGCTGCTCCCATGGACACTGTTGATTCAAGTAGAATGAACTCATTCTCAATATTAATTTTTTTCTCCATTTATCATGATATTTTCTATTGGTCTAGTTGTGAGGATTTTTGTTTTCTTTACATTCAGGGAAAATTCATACTGACAACTGTAGTCTTTGACCTTAGTAAGTGCTTTAAGTTGCCTTTTTTTTTGGTAAACAACATTGTGTCATCTGCCTATTTTAAGTTGTTAATGAATCTTCCTCCAATACTGATGCCACATTCTTCTTCAAATAGTCTGGCTTCTCAAATTATTTGTTAAACATACATATTGAATAAACTAGGCGAAAGAATACCTACCTCATACCTTTTTGAATTTTAGAATGACCCAGTATTATCTTGTTCTGTTATAAGGACTGGCTCTTGGTCTATGAAAAATATTCTGCATGAGCACAATTAAGTGTTCTGGACTTTCCATTCTTGGTTATATTATCTATAATGTGTTGTAATCCACACAGCAAATGCCTTCTTGAAGTCAATAAAACACAGGTAAACATCTTTCTGGTATTCTCTGCTTTCAGCCAATATTTATCTGACATCACAAATGATATCCCTCATTCCATGTCCTCTTTTGAATCCACCTTGAACTTCTGGTGGTTCCCTGTCAATGAAAGACTACAGATATTTTTTAATTATCTTCAGAAAAATTTTGCTAGCATGTGATAATGATATTGTTCAACAATTTCTCCATTCCATTTGATCAACTTTCTTTGGAACATGCAAAAATATGGATTTATTCTAGTTGGTTGGCCAAGTAACTGTGTTCCAAACTTCTTAATGTAGACTAATGAGCCCTCCCAGATTTGTATCTTTTTGTTGGAGCATTTCGATTGGTATTCTATCTATTCCTGAAGACTTGCTGTTCACCACTACCTTCAGTGTAGCTTGAACTTCTTAGTTCAATTTCAGTGTTTTTTAATTGTATGCTATCTTCTGAAATGATTGAATGTTGACCAGTTCTTTTTGGTGCACTAACTGTATATTCCTTCCATTTGTTTTTGCTGGTTCTTGCATCTTTTTTTGTTTGTTTGTTTTTTGCACATAAAATTCTTCATTATTACACTTTGAGGCTTGAGTTTTCTCTTCAGTTCTTTCAGTTCAAGAAATGCAAATTATGTTATTTCCATTGGTTTTCTAATCCAGGACTTTGCACATTTGAGCATAATACCTTGTCTTCTGTTCTTGAGTCTCCTTTTGAAATCTTTTTTCAGCTCTTTTACTTCATCGTGTCTTCAGTTCACTTTAGCTACTCTACACTTAAAAGCAAGTTCTAGAGTCTCTTTTGACATTCTTTTTAGTCTTTTCCTTCTTCTCTGTCTTTAAAATGACTTTTTACTGCCTTCGTGTGTGATGTCCTTGACATCATCACAACACTCGTTTGGTCTTCAGCCATTAACGTTCAGTATTCAGATCTATTCTTCAGAAGGTCTCTGAATTCAGGTGGAATGCATTCAAGATTGTACTTTGAAACTCTTGCAGACTTGCTTTAATTCCCTTTAGCTTCTGTTAGAATTTCCACATGAGAAATTGATGGTCTTCAATATCATCTTTTAGAATATTAAAAATACAATTATGTAAGATAAGTATGATTAAATGAGTTAAGATTTTATAAGAAATATTGTATGCCTCAATATTATTAAATAAGTAATCATATTTAAAAATGAAAATAATAATGATAACCAGCATTTATTGGATGCTTACTATTCAGCCTAAGAGATAATGCTTAGATGTATTATCTTTTTAAAATATTTGTCATATTTCTTTTTTCCATAAATAATTAGAAACCACTCTCTCTTTTACACTTTGTATTTCAGCAATCTGATTTTTTTTTTAATGCTTTAAAAATATATGAAGTTACATTTAACTAATCCTGCAACTTCAACCTGATTCAGCACTGGGAAAACAGTGAATGCTCCTCATTTGGTATTTTTTTCCTTGTCTGAAATGCAGGGAAGCCATCTAGTGCCTACAGGGATAATTTTTGTCTTCCAAAACAATTGACTGAGAAAATTAAGGTAGTCATATATTCAGTTCTAAACTCTGCTTGGTAGTCATCTGTGTGAAATTCATAAATCTAAAAATAGCTAATAGCTAAAATTATGCTGTAAATTAATCTCAGTGTTTTTTGTAGTGTATATACACTTAATGACATTTTAACAGAATGAACATATAGGGAAAATATGTCTTTAAGTGTATATTTCCATTTATTTTCTATTTCTCCTGGGCCATTTTGCAAAGCTATCAAAATAATTGTTTATAATATATGAAATGTCTAACCTCTTAGATAAGAAAAGATGAAAATAAATCAATCATCTTCATATTTTAAGTAAAAAAAAAAAAATCATCCTGGAATTCCTGGTGTCAGCACAAAATACATTAAAAATCAAATTGCCCACCGTTTTTCAGAAAGAACTAACTGAGGTTGAGGAAGGACAGTGCCAGGGTGAGAACTACTTGGGTTCTTCAGTCACAGATCAGTTTTCTTTGATGTCAACACTTTGCCAACCTGCTAGAAAAAGACAGAAACAAGCTAAGCACAAAAAAACAGGGGAAATTTCCCTTTTTTTTCATGAATATCCATATGTTTTCTCCCTATGTAGTAATTTATACCAATGCCCCATTTTGCAACCATTCAGTCCAAACAGTTTCAAATTTCTCTAATACAAAAATTAATTCTAGCTTCCTTCATAGTACTTTTTTTTCTTCTCATCACTGACCTTCGAGAGCAAATAAACTTTATTTGCACAATCTATTTCAAACCACAGATGCTTTGAGATGACTGTATTCTCAAATTGCTAATCATAAAGAGCTGAGTCACCTTCATTTTCATGGTAGGCATTGTACTAGCAATATTCATTTTCTAATTTTAAGCAGAAAGACACTATTAAAGAGGTAGTAAATATAAAAAGTGAAATCTATGATAATTGTGTTAATTGGTATTTCTACATGTGTCTACTAAGTGAGTGCCATGGCTCATTTATTCAGCTGACATCAGTCCAGAAGAATTCTGTCCATCTGTTTGAATCTATTATAAACAGGATCATTGAGGAAAATGAACTTACAATAGCATATGGTAACTAAATTCAGTATAGACTTTCCACTGCATTGATTAGAGAAATTCTTTTATGCAACTATCAATGGGTGTAGTTCAGAGAAGAGAAGGAAAATCGTGCTTTTCAGTTTCAGTTGTATGCAGTCCTTTCATCCTGTTGAATGACCGCATGTTGGACCACATACACGCTTCTTGTTTCACTTTAGAAATAGGAAGCCTTTGTTTAATAGTTTTTAAAGTGCTTTGAAGTTTACTGTTTAATGTGGAAATTAAATTTACATTAAAAACATTCAAATTTAAATTTATAGGATGCTGGGTGGGTTTGAACAGCCAACCTTTAGGTTAGTAATCAAGGTCAAACCACTTGCACTACCCAGAACCCCTAGCTAGAAAGCAGACTCTATTCAACCACATTTTATGTCTAACCGGCACACACATGGAAATAAATGGTTAATATAACCTCCTAAGCCAGGTGATGTTCTGCCCAAGGTTGTTCTGCTTTCCTTTATGATCTGATAATCACTTTGCTTGAAACCAGAGTAATTCCCAATGTTAGAGTAGTTCACAATGCTCATCAGGACACTTTGGAATCTTAATAGACAAGTTTGTGTCACTTTATTTAATTGAGAAGGCATTAATATTCTCATATGTTAAAAAGGGGAGGGAGAAAGTAAAATACATTAAAAGCCAAGTCTTATCCATTCCAAAAATGTTACTTGGTTTTGTATTTCTACAGAAATAAATGAAAGAGTCTCTTATTCTAGGACAAATTCTAAGTGTTCTTCCCTCAGTACTCTTTATTCACAAATTTCTCTTTATAAGAGTGTGAAATCAAAAATTTGTATTAAAAATATAAACCTATAAATTTCTGGGAAAAATTAACCTGCCAGTGTTTTTTGTTTTGTTTTTCTCTCATCCGGTGTTGCTAATCAAATTTCCTTTCCTATTTGAAGAGCAGACAATAACAAAACCATTAACTTGTGGTTTACTGAAAAAGACTCCAGGCTTCTTTAATTTATATTTCTAGAGTGTGAAGCACAGCTCTTTGGCAGAGATGTGTAGAATAATTAAAGGTCCAGGCCAAGCAAATTTAATGGAAGAAATATTTTAAAAGCTCTTTTCATGAGATATTTTGTATTTATTTTTTTAGACCTTCCTTAAGGATCAAGATGTAAAAAATACAATATGTTACCATCGCCAACACATGTAGAGGAAATTTTTGTCAATCTGAACTATTTTTAAGGTGTCGTGAATGCTACTGAATGAAACAACACTGAAATAAGTTGAAGGTAAAGTTGATAGATGCACGGCATTACATATTTGGCAAAGGAAATGAGAAATCCAATAAAATCAATATGAAGAAATGACAAGAAAGTATAATGCAGACAAAGGCCAAGACCTCCTAAGCTATGTTCCCCAAAACCATAGTTCAAACTGAAATTATATCCTAAACTTTTATCATTTAATTGTGTTCTTTCCATAAATAAATTCTTCAAAGAGTTATTTTGCTTTTCAATGTCTGCATCCAGGAAGGGTTTTTTTTTTTTCTCCACTGCTCTTATTAAGTTATAAATACTTTGAATAAGAGGGTCAAAGTATATTACCTACTTAATTTCACAAGATATTATTAAATAGTGTGATTCCTTAGTCTGGAAGCTTAATAGTTAAGTGGATTATTTATAGGTATTAAAAAACAAATACGGTAATTTACAGAGTAAATAAAAATGATGCAAAGTAAGAAACTGAATTTATGTAATCTACTGAGAATCCCTTAACATACTAGAATATATATATGTACGTATATATACACATATACATATATATTTTTTTTAAGTAAGTTTAATGGGAAAAAAGAATGGATCCCATCTGCAAACCAGAAATTATGGTGGAAGTCCTGGTAGATAGAAAGCAAATAGAGATCATAAGGACAAAGTGGAAGGAACCATGGTGCAATCAATACACTGTAGAAGAAAGCCGGAGTAAAGGTAAATGCAGATTCAGAGAAATGTTTTTTTAGGTGTCATGGAGTCAGGTCAGACTCATACTGACATTATGTATAACAGAAGCATACACTGCTGCCTGATCCTGTACCAACCTCATAATAGTATGCATATGTGAGGCTATGAATTGAAACCACTGTGTCAATCCATCTCATTCTGGGTCTTTCTCTTTTTGCAGACCCTCAATTTTACCAAGCATGATGTCATTCTACAAGGATTCGTCCCTCCTGATAACATGTCCAAAGGAAGCAAGATGAAGTCTCGCCATCCTTGCTTCTAAGGAGCATTCTGGCCATACTTCCTCCAAGACAGATTTGTTCATTCTGCTGGCAGTCCATGGTATGTTCAGTATTCTTCACCGGTACCATAATTCAAATTGTCTATTCTTCAATCTTCCTTATTCATTGTCCAGTTTTTCACATGCATATAAGAGATACAAAAATCGGGAAAAAGGACGGTTATAATCATCAAGGTGATTGCAAATCCCAGCTCCCAGCTGTTGAATTGATAAATTGCCACTCACTGATACCATATACCCCAAGCCAGGAAAAGATGCTCCCAGAGGCATTTGACCTAGGCTAAATTCTGAGGTTTTCACACTTAAGAAAATTGAAAGCTGTCATTGTGTGGATGTAGGTATTTGAGTGAAATGGAGAGCAGTATTTGAGGACTTCACAACTCATGTGAAGGGAGGAAATAAACTCAAAAAGAAAAATATACTGATGACTTTTATCACCGGAATAACGCCCCCAGGGTCAAAAAAGAAGTAAAACAATATTAACAAACAAAAATGAACAATCAGATATTAAAAATAACAATAAAGCATAGCAAAGAGAAAACATTGTAGCCACAATGACTGCACAATAATAATAATCATGAAATGATGATGACAAGGCTAATCTACAACTGTTTATTACTTATTCAGCACGCATTACTCTAGAGCCTGTTCTAAATGCTAGATTTGTTATCAACATATATAATATTGTTAATAACCATATGAGGTAAATACTATTTTTATCCTTATCTTAAAAATGAGAAAACAAGGAGCAGAATAGTTAAGTAAATTTCCCTTGTTCATATGGTCAGTATATAATGGTTACAGAGAAACATAAAGAATAAGGTGCACTACTTTTACCTGTTTTAGCCATTTCATTCTGGATAAAAGCATGTCATTAGGTTCAACTCATACTTAACTTTGATATTTCTATTCTACATTCCCTGTAAAGAAATATTTAGCCTACAGAAGAAAACGTGTCCTATATGTTACGAAAGTGGATTCTATATTATTAGTTTTGAAATCTCCCAGCATCTATGAAACTAACGTTAAATCCAATCTTTAGTTTACTCAGTAAATATGTTTTTGGTGGCACTTTGTGAAATTTATGATTAGATTAAAACACACAAGCCCTGAGAATGCTATATTGTTATTCTTTCCAGAAGTGTTATTTGTTCCCTATCAATTTCTGATTTAATAACATTTTATGTTCAATAACTTTAACACTTACTTGCTTACTTTAGACTTGTCATCAGGAAAGACCAATTGCTAGACAAGGACATCATGTTTTGATAGAGGGTCAGCAAAAACCAGGAAATTCCTCAGTGAGGTGATTGGTACAATAGCCTCAAAAATGGGAACAAACATACTAAAGGTTGTGGAGATGGTGCAGAACAGGGCAACATTTCATTCTGTTATACATGAAGTCTCCATGAGTCAGCACTCACTCCACAACAACTAAATACAACAACTTTAACTCAAAGGGTACAGTTAAGAAACGGTCAAAGTGAATGAATTTCAAGTGTTAGGGAGATCCAATCACCTTAATTTGTTTGTTACCAAACAGTTCTTACTGTCATAAAGTTCGTAAATGAAATGTAAGTGACACAAATATACTGACTCCTCTGAAGTTTAATATGAGATTAATAATAAATGAGATGTTTTTAGTCATGCAATTTTTAAAGCATTCACCACATATTGACTCCTTTAGTATTCAACATGACGGTATGTTGAAAAATCATTACCTTCCCCATTTTGGAGTCTCTGGGTGGTACAAATGTTTAACAGGCTTGGCTGCTAACTGATAGTTTGTAAGTTCAAGTCTACCCAGAGGCACCTCACAATAAAGACCTTGTGATCTACTTCTGAAAAATCAGTCACCAAAACTCTATGGAGAAAATTCTATTCTGACTCGGGTATTTATGTGCACTAACAGTTTACAAATTGTTTTAAAAATGTGAGCTTATTTGATTATCACACTGTGAATTAGAAACATTATTCTGTGCTGAGAGATTTGAAATGGAGAGACTAAATTGTTGCACATAAGGTCGTACCTATGAACAAAGGTGAACACAAAATAATTTCAGAATTTTGACTGTAGACACAGTGATTTTTGACTAGATCTCACCATTTCTCAATCTCATATTAGGTGCTAGGGTGAAATGAATTATTAAACTTTCAAGCAGTAGATAAACTATTAAAATATAGAAAATAATTATTTTCCTAAATAACTTTTAATGATTTATCATTTTTTTTTAATTTTGAGTTAATTTTAAAATAAAGGTATTATAGATTCATCATAAATGAAAATAGAAATAATCTGTAATAAAAATAATAAGTAAACCAAAGATACTAAATGTACTACTAGAATATTAATAAAGAAGTAAAAAAAAGAAAGGTATAAAAGAAATAAAAAATTCCCTTCTTCTGCTTCTTTTCCCCAACTCCAGAAGATTCCCTGGTAGCCTACAATCGCACACAGATAGGCACTATTACGTGTTCTATGTAAACCTAGTTATTGTAAATAGTGACTGCAGAAAACTGATAAATAGCAATTACAAGTCGATACCTGTGTTAATTGAATGTGATTCAGTAGTCTGAATGTAATATACGTGATATTATATAATAACCAATAGCACACAACAGGCATCAGGTGAACATGTATTCCAACATATTCTTCTACAATAGTTATGCAATTTGAAATGAACTCATAGATTAAAAAAAAAAAACTTTAAAATAATTAATAAAAATCCAAGCCATTTCAAACTGAGGTTCTTCCTTTAAGCTTTTCACATCACACTGGCTTTTTATTGTTATTTTTACTGAAGTATTCCCTTTTTTTTAAGATAGAAGAAAAAAATAACTGTAAAGATTGATAGACTATGTCATAGAATTCTTAGAGATTGTTTTCTTTAGATTGTTTCTCTTATGAAAACATTTTTCTTCCTTGCCCCAATAAGGTTATTTCTCCTTTATTGCAGGTACAGCTTTTTTTTTTTTTTTTTTTTTTTGTGGCATTTTGACTTTTGTCTAACCTTGGACTAAAAGTTTGGGATGCCGTTGTAACACGCACACGCACACTGAGAATTTATTATCTAGTTGTAAAAGCCTGTTAAAAAATTTGATCACCTTTGGGAGACAGGCATAATAGAAAGGAAAACAAGTCTAAAAACCTTGGAAAATTCAATAACCTTAATAAGTTCTGGAAGATTTAACAATAAAAATAGTTTTATTTTTTTTAACTTAATTATTCTGTATTGATTGGATTAGATTTCTGAGAATTGGCCTATATTGTAACAAAACAGTTATTAGATAACCTAATATAACTTTCCATGAAGACTCCAAGTGTATACATGTTTAATGCACATTAGAAATCTGCTATACAAGTATATAGGTTCATTATGTAAACCATATATTAAAAAGAACCTGTACAAGTAGTGTCGTAGATTGAGTTATGTCCCTCCAAAAAATGTGTGTATCAGTTGGGCTGGGCATGATCCCTGATACTGTGTGATTTTCCTATACGTTGTAAATCCTACCTCTATGATATTTAAGAGGGACGATGGACTGCAGTTGTGTTAATGAGGCAGGACTCAACATACAGGATTAGATTGTGTCTTGAGGCAATCTCTTGAGATATAAAAGATAGAAGCAAGCAGAGAGACAGGGGGAACTCAAACCACCAAGAAAGCAGCACCGGGAGCGGAGCACGGCCCTTGGACCCAGGGTCCCTGTGCCTGAGAAGCTCCCCCACCATGGGAATATTGAGGACAGGGACCTTCCTCCAGAGCTGACAAAGACTTACCCTCGAGCTGACACCCTGAATTTGGACTTCTAGCCTACTTTACTGTGAGAATATAAACTTCTTTGTTAAAGTCATCCACTTATGGTATTTCTGTTATGGCAGCACCAGATAGCTAAGACAAGTAGTATCATTATTTTGTTCAATTATACATGTATGTGTTATATAAGTATAATTTTCATAAGGAAACAAAAATATTGACATGATGGTGGGAAGAAAAATATACACTTGTCTTTTTTCATTAGATAATCATGTTTCTTTACATAATCACAACTGACTAATAGTGATAACAAGCCAGAATTTTTTCTCATGCAATGACACTTTTTTGCACTTTCCCTTGCAATCTTGTTGTTGTTAAGTTCCCTTCTAGTGGATTATGACTCAGAGTGACCCTATTTACAACAGAACTGAATGTTGTCTGGTCCTGGGCCATCCTCACAATCATTATTATGTTTGAGCCTATTGTTGCAGCCACTGTGTCAATCCATTTCATTGAAGGTCTTGCTCTTTTTATTGACCCTCTCGTTTACCAAGAATGATGCCCTTCTCCAGGGACTGGACCCTGCTGATAGCATGTCAAAAGTAAGTGAATTGAAGCCTTGCCATCATTGCTTCTAAGGAGCATTTTGGATGCACATCTTCCAAGACAGACCTGTTCATTCTTCTGACAGTCCATGGTATATTCAGTATTCTTTGCCAACACCGTAATTCAAAGGCACCAATTCTTCTTCTGTCTCCCTTATTCATTGTTGTAATTCTTTAGTCGTCTCATATATACTTTCGGGCACGTAATATATTAACTCCACGTACAGTGTGGAATTATCTTACCAAAAAGCAATTTGGCCTTTTGGTCCTAGTTCCTGAGCACTGTGCAATTGGACATTTACCTGATTCGCTGGGGAATCTCACCTGTTTGTTGACCTTTACCAGGATTGACTGGGGGTCCCCTGCTCTTTAGCTGATCTTTTCCTGGATTTTCTGGGGAATCTGCTCAGTGATTGATTAAAACATTAGAATACAGAGGATCGGTTGGCATATCCTGACCTAGGAAAGCCAGGAGGGGAACACATCTTTTAGAAATGTGGAAGCTGTACTGAGGCCCGATCAAATGGAGTATATCTATGATGGTGACAGAGGCAGCAGCTGCAATAGTCCCAGAACAGGCAGAGACAAAGAGTTGATCTGAAAGGTGATAGCAGAGTGTGCTGAGAGGTGTGGCCGACAGCAGATCCCACCTAATAAAATCACAGAACAATTCCTGATTGAAAAGTTTCTTGGTTGATGAAAGTGAGTGTCTCTTCCCAGAAGGGTAAGCAGGTTCCATTGAGATTTTGAGGCTCCAGAGACCCCTTCTGGACCATTCCTTATGCATTCTTCTGTTTATGCCTTTGTTTATATCTACTTTCTGTTACTAAAGTTGTTATTGATGATGTTATTTCCAAGGGTTCTCTGTAACCTTTGCAGTTAATTATCACACCAAGTAGAGAACAAGCATTGTGGGGGAATAGCTGGTATAAGAAATGGTGAAGTTGGAGAATGGTGATATATTGACTTCCACTTCCTAGGAACTAACTTTGTTTATACCTGAGTAATCATTTCAGTCCATTTCCAAATGCGAAGTATTTAGTTCAATAATATCAAACCTTTTGTGCAATTACTTCTGTTGCACATTTGGATAACATATCCTTAATAATAACAAGATCAATTAAGATACATTAACTATTCTTGTCTTTTCCAATTTCGTAAACTGTCCAACACCTTGCAACCACTAACAGACTCTAACTTGAATAGTAGAGCCAGAATCAATTAAACTTTTTTTGAAGCTGTATATATATATACCCAGTGCCATATATATATATAAAACATTAAAATGTATCTATATTATGTTAAAAGAAGTTATCATTTAAGACACTTAAATAAGAACAAACTACACTGGAGAACTTGAAGCTTTAGTACAGCTTCTTGAAGCAACCACACATATTCATAGCATTATTTTTAAATTGAAATTTTTTAGTGAAAAGAAGTTACATATTAACTATTAGTCAAGGCTTTTAAAATTTAAGAGTAGATTTTAATTTTGTGAAGAAATGCAAAGAGAGTACAAATTAAATCTCTAGGCAATTTCATTTAAATATAATTGATGAAATAATTTAGTAGAATTTTCCATTAAAATTAATTCTTTTTCTTGATTTCATGTTTTAGTCTTCTAATACTGCTATAACAGAATTACCACGAGTGGAAGTCTTTAACAGAGAGAAAATTATTTCCTCAGAGTAAAGTAGGCTAAAAGTCCAAATTCAGGGCATCAGCTCCAGGGGAAGACATTCTGTCTCTATTGGCCTTCTCATCAATGATCCCCTGGACTAGAAGCTTCTTCACGCAGGGACCCGGGTCCAAAGGATGTGCCCTGCTCCCTGCGCGGCTTTCTTGATGGTTTGAGGTCCACAACTCTCTGCTTGCTTCCCATTCCTTTTATCTCTTGGGAGATTAAAGGTGGTACAGGCCACAACCCAAGGAAACTCCCTTTACATTGGATCTGAGTAAGAGTGGTGTTACAATCCCACCCTAATCTTCTCAGCATAAAATTATAATCACAAAATGGAGGACGACCACAGAATACTGGGAATCATGGCCTAACGAAGTTAATACACACATTTTTGGGGGGTCATAATTCAATCCATGACATTTCATATGCATTTTTATCCCTCATTCTGTGTCTTTATTTTATAATTAAAAAGAATTTTATTTTTCTTTACTCCTAATAAAGTTATTATATTCATTCTTGATATTCTTCTCCACTCTATTTCTGTATTTATTATTTGTCCTTTTAGGTATTTGACTTTGAGAGAAGGCTTTCCAATATTGCCTTGCTGCTGATTTGATTATCTGTCTTAATGTGACGGGGAAAAATTATACAATGTTATAGTAATTGTCATCCCAGTCAAAGGTATATATAAAAACATATATAGGCAATTTGGAAATAAAACTTTATTACATGTAAACATGGAATAAATTTGAGAAGCAAGATCCAACTTCTCTAGTGTGGTTGAAAAGAGCCATTCTCTCATTTATTACAGATGCCCAACTTAAACACAAGAAGAGTGGTGTAATGAATGTTTATATCCAAAAATCAAATTTTAGGTATTATGAAATATAAACACTGAAAATGTAATACAATGTTATTAACCAAACATAACATCCCACATGTTTCAGATTTTAAAAAGGATTCATTTTTAAATAATTGTAAGTATTTGATTTATAGATCTATAGATAGATGGATGGATGAATGGGTGGGTGGATGGAAGGACGAGTAGGTGAGTGAGTGAGTAGATAGATGATAGATAGATAGATGAGAGATAGAGAGAGGGATAGAGAGAGAGACAGAGAGATGGAGAGATGGACGAGAGACAGAATTACCTCACCATAGCGAAAACAAAAACAACTTAATGGCTGGGCCCAGTATAATTAATAAAAAATATATAAGACATGTCTGTTTCTAGTCAAGATGGAATCAAATTTACAATCCCTTGAAACAAAATATAAAAATGAAGAAATTATAAAACTACTGCTTTCTATGACACTTGGAAACCCTGGTGACATAGTGGTTAAGAGCTACGGCTGCTAACCAAAGTGTCGGCAGTTCAAATCCACCAGGGGCTCCTTGGTAACCTTATGCGGGTACTTCTACTCTGTCCTATAGGGTCGCTATGAGTTGGAATCAACTTGATGGCAATGGATTTGGTTTGGTTTTGATTCTATGACACTAAAATACCAAATCCAAACCCATTGCCGTTGAGTCAATTCTGACTCATAGGGCCCTTATAGGACAGAGTAGAACTGCTCCATAGGGTTTCCAAGGAGCACCTGGTAGATTTGAACAGCTGACCTTTGGGTTAGCAACCATAGCTCTTAACCACTATGCCACCAGGGTTTCCCCTATCAGATAATGATGAGAAGTGATCACTTAAAAAGTGAAAAAGAAAAGAACAAAAGTGTATACTCCAGCATAATGCCTGGAGAGAAGTTCAAGCGGCTGTGGCACTGAAACTGAAACGAATTTTGGCAACAAACATGAACCTACAGATTGAGGAAATAAAGCTCACCTCTAATAAGACAAATCCAAAGAAATCTACACCAAGACACATCATAGTCAAATACCTGAAAACTAAAGGCAAAGAAAAATTCTTCAAAGCAGTGAGAGACAAAAAATCTTACTTGTAGCAGAAAAAACAATTTGAATGACCAAGATTTCTCAGGAGAAACCATGAAAGTGGCAAAATATTTTTGAAGTGTTGGGGAAAAAAGAAATGTCAATCCAGTAAAAAAAAAAAAAAAAAATGAAGAATGAAAGAGAAATGACACATTTTTAAATAAAGGAAAGATAAGAGAATTTTTCACCCATAGATCTAACTTAGAAGAGTGACTAAAAGAAGTCTCTAAACAAAAAAGAAAATTATAATAAAATTTAGAACACCAAAAAAGGAAGAAGTTCACAATAAGCAAATATTTCAGAAATACATTATACTTTCCTTCTGCTGTTGAGTATCTTAAATTATGCTTTACAGATAAAATGAAAATTATAACACCATTTGATGTTTCTAATTTTATGTACAGTAACTATTTAATAAATTATATTACAAGTATTTGACAGTAAAAAACCAAACTCGTTACTATCAAGTTGATTCATTTCTGAATCATAATGACCCTATAGGACAGAATAGAACTGCCCCATAGTGTTTCCAAGGCTGTAAATCTTTACAGAAGCAGACTGCCACCTCTTTTTCCCACGGATCAGCTGGTGGGCTTGAACAACAGACCTTTTGGTTACCAGACAAGTGCTTAACCGGTGCACCACCAGGGCTCCTTGCTTTCGACAGTAAAGGGTCATAAAGAGCGGGGAGGTTTCTACATCTCATTTAAAATGGTAAAATGGCAAAACTGGTTGGCTGTGATAAGTTGTATATGTATAATTTAATACTCAGAAAAATGACTAAAAATGCTATACTATAACTCAAAAGCGCTACAAATAAATCAAAATATAATTATAAAAAGTTTCTAGTAACCTACAAAAAGTTAGCAATAAAATGGAAAAGTGAAAAACAGAGAACAAACAGAACACAAAAAAAGACAGAAATGTCAATAATCACATGACATATCAATAACTACACGAAGTTTAAATGTTCTAAATTCACTAGTTTAAAGACAGATATTGACGTTATAGATTTAAAAACATGACCCAGCTATATACTATCTACATGAAACTCATTTGAAATATACTTCAGTTTTTTTTTTTTTTTAAAAAAAAAAAAAAAACTGAAGTAGTCAGGTTGAAAAAAATGTTTCAAAAAGGTAAACTATACAAACATTAATCAAAAGAAAGCAGGAGTGGCTATATTAATATCACATAAAGCAGAACAAAGGAAATTACTTGGAAGAGAGAGAGATGATAAAATGGTTAACAGGCCAAGCCCCAAAAACATAGAAATTTGAAATGTGTCTGCAGCAAATAATAGAGCTACAATATGAAGTAACAAGAATAAAACTGGAAAGAGAAATACATATATTATAAAAATATTTATAGTTGGTTGTTCTCAACAATTGATAAAACGGCTAAACAACAATTCTGTAAAGATACAAAACAACTCAACAATGCCATAAATAACAGAATCACATTGACTTTTATAGAAAACTAACTACGCTCAACAGCAACAACAGAATACCTATTATTTTCAAGAGCCATGGAACTTCTACATAACAGAAAATATAATGGAACATTAAAAAACAAATTCAAATAGTTGAAATCATACAGAAATATTTTCGTTGACCACAATGGAATCAAACTGCAAATCAATAACAAAGCTGTAACATAAAAACCCTCTGAACACTTGGATACTAAACAACATACTTCTAAATAGCCCACTGGTTAAAGAGGGAGTTAAAAAAAATACTTTGAACTGACTGGAAATGAAATACAACATATCGAAATCTGTGGGGCATAGCTAAAGTAGTGCTGAGAAGAAAACATATGACATTAAATCCTTAGAGTAGAAAAGAAGAAATGTCTCACATTAATAATCTAAGCTACTGTCTAAAAAACATAGAAAACGAAAGGCAAAATAAAAAAAAATTAAGGAGAAGAAGGATAAGGGCAGAAGTAAATGTAAATGAAAAAGAATAGAGAAAATCAGTGAAACAAAAAGCTGTTTCTTTGAAAAGACAGATAATGTTGACAAACGTCTAGTAAGGCTAGCAAAGACAAAACGTGAGAAGATGCAAATGTAACAGAGAATATCACTTTAGACAATGAGCACATCAAGTGATTATTAGGTAAAACTATGAATAGCTGTACACATAAGAAATTGGACAACTTAGATGAAATTGACAAATTTCTTGAAAAATAATTACAACACTCCCAATATGTACTAGATTATTTGAACATCCCTATAACTATTAAAATTGAATCTATAATTTTTTAAAAAAGAAACTCTCAGAACGGAAATCCCCAGTCTCAAATGGTTTCAAAACAGAATTATAGCAAATATTAAAGAAAATTTAACATCAAATCTACCCACTCTCTTCCACAAAATTCAAGTGGAGCGATTGATTCTCAATTTATTTTATGAAGCTAGTTATTACCTGCTAACAAACACACACACACACAAAAATACTTTTTATTTTTACACCAAACACAGGCAAAAGAAAGAAAAAAGAGAGGGTGAGAGGAAGGAAGGCAAAGAAAGGAGCTCCAGTCAAATACCCATCATGAATAGTCAAAAATTCCTTTTTTTTTTTTTGTCTTCTAATTTTTTTTTTTAATTATGCTTTAGGTGAAAAGTTTACAGCTCAAGTTAGTTTCTCATGCAAAAATTTATACACACATTGTTAGGTGACCCTACTTTCTGTCCCTATGATGTGACCCCACATTCCTCCTTTCCGCCCTGGATTTCCCATGTCCATTCAACCAGGTCCTATCCCTTTGTAGCCTCTCTTTTTACCTTCAGAGAGGAGATTCCCATTTAGTCTTGCATATCTACCAGAACTAAGAAGCACACTCTTCACGAGTATCATTTTATGTCTTATAGTCCAGTCTATTCTTTGTCTGAAAAGTTGGCTTCATGAACGGTTTTAGTTCCGGGTTAACAGAGAGTCTGGGGTCCATGTCTTCCGGGGTTCCTCCAGTCTCAGTCAGGCCATCAAGCCTGGTTATTTTACTAGAATTTGAGTTCTGCATCCCACTTTTCTCCTGCTCCATCAGGGGCTCTCTGTTGTGTTCTCTGTCAGCGTGGTCATTGGTGGTAGCCAGGCAGCATCTAGTTCTTCTGCTCTCAGACTGATGGAGTCTCTGGTTTACGAGGCCCGTTTTGTCTCTTGGGCTAATATTTTCCTTGTACCTTTGGTGTTCTTCATTCTCCTTTGCTCCAGGTGGGTTGGGACCAATTGATACATCGTAGATGGCCACTCACTAGATTTTAAGACCCCAGACGCCACTCACCAAAGTGGGATGTAGAATGTTTTCTTAATGAGCTTTGTTATGCCAATTGACCTAGATGTCCCATGAAACCATGGTCCCCAGACCCCTGACCCTGCTACTCTGTCCCTAGAAGTATTTTGTTGTGTTCAGAAAACTTAGTTTTTGGTTTAGTACAGTAGTGCTGTCTTTCCCTGTATTGTGTGTTGTCTTTCCCTTTACCTAAGATAATTCTTGTCTATTATCTAGTTAGTGAATTCCCCTCTTTTCCCTCCCCACCCTTGTTTTCTTCTGAGTTTAAACCTTTTCTTGAGTTCTTATAATAGTAGTCTCAAACAATATTTGTCCTTTTGCAACTGACTAATTTCACTCAGCATAATGCCTTCCAGATTCATCCATGTTATGAGATGTTTAACAGATTCATCATTGTTCTATATCATTGTGTAATATTCCATTGTGTGAGTATACCATAATTTGTTTATCCATTTGTCCATTGATAGCCACCTAGGTTATTTCCTTCTTTTTTGCTATTGTGAACAGTCCTGCAATGAATGTAGGAGTGCATATATCTATTCCTGTGGCCACTTTTATTTCTCTAGGACATATTCCAAAGAATGGGATTGTTGGATCACATGGTACTTCTATAAGGAAGTGTCAAATAGTTTTCCAAAGTTGTACCATTTTACATTCCCACCAGCAATGTATAAATGTTCCAGTCTCTCTACAACCTCTCTAACATTTATTATTTTTGTTTTTCAGATTAGTGCTAACTTTGTTGAGGTGAGATGGTATCTCATTGTAGTTTTGATACACATTTTTCTAATGGCTAATGATCATGATCATTTCCTTCAGTGTCTGTTAGCCACCTGAGTGTCTTCGTTGGTGAAATGCCCATTCATATCCTTTGCCCATTTTTTAATTGGGCTATTTGTCTTTTTGTTGTTGAGGTTTTGCATTATCAAGTAGATTTTAGAGATTAGACCCGGATCGGTTATGTTGTAGCCAAAAACTTCTTCCCAGACTGTAGGTTGTCCTTTTACCCTTTTGGCGAAGTCTTTTGATGAGCATAAGTGTTTAATTTTTAGGAGCTTCCAGGTATCTAGTTTCTCTTCTGGTGTTTGCGCATTGTTAGTTATGTTTCGTATTCTGTTTATTCCATGTATTAGGGCTCTTATTTCCATGATCTTTATCACTTCAGATTTCATATTTAAGTCTTTGCTCCATTTTGAGTTAGTTTTTGTGCGTGGTGTGAGGTATGGGTCTTGTTTCATGTTTTTGTCAATGGACATAGAGTTATGCCAGCACCATTTGTTAGGAAACTGGTTTTTTTTTTTTCCGCATTTAACATACTTTGAGCATTTGTCTTATCAGCTGCTCATAGGCGTATGAATTTAAGTCTGGATTCTCAATTCTGTACCATTGGTCTATGTATCTGTTGTTGTACCAGTACCAGGCTGTTTTGACTACCATGGCAGTGTAATAGTTTCTAAAATCAGGCAATGTGAGGTCTCTCACTTTGTTCTTCTTCTGCAGTAATGCTTTACTTATCTGGGGCCTCTTCCCTTCACATATGAAGTTGGTGATTTGTTTATCTCATTAAAAAAATGTCAGTGGAATTTGGATCAGGACTGCATTGTACCTGTAGATTGGCTAGAATAGATATTTTTACAATGCTGAGTCTTACTATCCATGAGCAAGGCATGTTTTTCCACTTATGTAGGTCTCCTTTGGTTTCTTGCAGTAGTGTCTTGTAGTCTTCTTTGTATAGGTCTTTCAGGCCTCTGGTTAGATTTATTCCTAAGTATTTTATCTTCTTGGGGGCTATTGTAAATGGTATTGATTTGGATTTCCTCTTCAAATTCTCTTTGTCGTTATAGAGAAATTCATCTGATTTTTGTATGTTTATCTTGTATCCTGATACTTCGATGAAATCTTCTGTTAGTTCCAGTAGTTTTCTTGTGGATTCTTTGGAGTTTTCTGTATATAAGGTCATATCATCTACAAATAAGGATACTTTTACTTCTTCTTTACCAATTTGGATGCCCTTTATTTCTTTTTTCTAGCCTAATTACTCTGCTTAGGACCTCTAGCACAATAATGAATAAGAGTGGTGATAAAGGGCATCCTTATTTGGTTCCTGTTCTCAAGGGGAGTGCTTTCAGATTCCCTCAATTTAGGATGATGTTGACTGTTTGGTTTGTATAAATGTCTTTTATTATGTTGAGGAGTTTCCTTCTATTCCTATTTTTATGAGAGTTTTTATCATGAAAGTGCGTTGGATTTTGTCAAATGCCTTTTCTGCATCAATTGATAAGATCAGGCATTTCTTATTTTTTGTTTTAGATTAAAAAATTCTTAACTAAAGTATTAGGAAACAGAATTCAGCAATGTTATCATGAACCAGTGAGGTTTATTCCAGGGAGGTAAGCCTGGTTTACCGTTTAGAAAATCAACCAATGTAATACATCATATTAAAAGTAAATCACATGGTTTTATCAATGGATGCAGAAAGAAAGAAAGAAAAAAAAAGGATGGAAAACTCCAAACAAACTAAGTTTCCTTATATAGGTAGCAAAGAAAGTGGGTGGATGAGACAGGGATAGAAGCTATATTCTCTGATTACCACTGTGTTGTCAGCTAAAAATGTAACAGTGTTTTAGATTAAGTATAAAATTAACTTTTAAATTAAGTATCTACAGAGGAAAAGCAAAGTGCCACAAATTGGAGTGTGTATAGAATTTGTGACAAAATTAAAAAGAGATTATCTAAAGGGATAATAAAATGAAGTAATTTTACTGTGTACATCATGAAGCCAGAAAAAAAAAAATCTTTAAAAAAACTAACAATACATTTTCAGTGTCATATTGGTAATATCATATTTTAATGCAAATAACATGCACCTTCTGTTTGTCAACTGTGTCCTCCACGGATGAGGTATTTTTCATAAGTGCTGATATGCCAATTTTTTTTAACGTATTTCTTAAAAGTCCTAAAATCATTGACAAACCCAGTTACAAAGAGTATCACTAGCTCCCAGATTGCAGTATACATATAGATTTTTTCCATAAATAATTGTTGAAACGCCTGATTTTAGGTCTGGGGAAAGACATGCATTAAATGACTCTACAGCGCTTTGCCTTTCAATTAAAAAAAAAATGCATCATCTATGTCTATCAGTAGCTCTTCAAAAAAACTTAGACGTCAACATGAGAAGGCCCTATTAGCCAAGGATGTGGCAATTTGGGAACTCTTCAGAACAAACAGTTGAGTTTCTTAAATAAATGAATTGTAAGAAAATAAGAAAGACAGAACTGGTGAATTTACAAATTAAAGAAAACTTAAGAGATATTAAAAAATTACAATCATATTTGTGTTAAGACCCTGATTTGAGTAAACAAGAACTGGGTAAATGTGAATACTGATTGGAAATTAATAAATTATTCTTCATTTTTAGTGTGATAATCATATTTTGGTTATCATGTGCATTAACTTCTAGAGATGACTATTGAGATATTTATAAATGAATGACTGGATAATTAGGATTTTCTTGAAATAATTTAATAGAGTGTATTAATGTATAGGCATAGAGACTGAGAAGGCTGATCAAGATTTAATAAACTTTAAGGTTCAATGGCAAGTGTATATGAGTTCACTTTAATAAATTCTTACCTTTTGCATCTTTTCAATTTTTTATATTTTAAAACAAAAAAAAATAAGTGTATTACAAATCTGAGAAAAGAAGGAATAATATGCCTGACTACTGGAACTTTTTAGAGATACTTTACCAAAACACTCATATTATGATATTGATTATCACAAATTAGGCTAGGGAAGATAAAATGTAATTACTAAAAGAACACTTTCATAAAATCTCAATTAACAAAATCATAAATTCAATGTTGAAAATAATTATTTACTCTCAATTTGGTGAAATGGGAATAAACACCTGCAAACATCCATTACTAATTAGAACATGGAACATACCTACTATGAATCTAGGAAAATAGGAAGTTATCCAAAAGGAAATAGAATGCGTAGAAATCAATATCCTAGACAATAGTGAACTGACACTGACTGATATTGGCCATTTTGAATTGGGCAAAGATATAGTCTACTATGCCACTAATGACAAATTGAAAAGGAATGACATCATATTCATTGTCAAAAAGAACATATCAAGATCTATCCTGAAGTACAATGCTATCAGTGTTAAGATAATATCCACACACATACAAAGAAGACCAGTTAATATGATTACAGTTCAAATTTATGCACCAACCACTAAGGCCAAACATGAAGATATTGTAAATTTTTACCAACTTTTGCAATCTGAAATTGATCAAACATACAATCAAGGTGCATTGGTAATTACTGGTGATTGGGATGCAAAAGTTGGAAAAAAAGAAGAAAGATCTGTTGCTGAAAAAATATAGACAGTGATAGAAATGACGACTCGAAGGCACTGGGCGGAAAGAGAAATGACATTGGAGATCAAGAGATAGATTTTGCAAGATCAATGACTTCTTCATTGGAAATACGTTTTATCAACTACATAAAAAGCAACTATACATGTGGACCTCACCAGATGGGATATATCCAAATCAAATTGACTACATCTATGGAAAGAGACAATGAAGAAACTCAATACCATCAGTAAGAACAAGGCCAGGAGCAAACAGCAGAATGGACCATCAATTGCTCATACGTAATTTCAACTCAAAGCTGAAGAAAATTAAAAAGAGCCCATGAACGTCAAGGGAGAGCTTCAGTAAATCCCACCTGAATTTAAAGACCATGTCAAAAATAGATTTTCCACATTGAAGACTTATGACTGAAGACTAGTTGAGCTGTGGAATGACATCAAAGATGCCATACTTGAAGAAAGCAAAAGGTCATTAAAAAGGAAAGAAAGAAAAGAACAAAATGGATGTCGGAAGAGACCAAAAATTGCTGTTTGACGTAGATTGGCTAATGCGAACTGAAGAGATGATGAAGTAAAATAGCTGAACAAAAGATTTCAAAGGGCAGCTTAAGATAACAAAATAAAGTATTAAAGTGAAATGTGCAAAGACCTGGAGCTAGAAAATCAAAAGGGAAGAACACACTTGACATTTATCAAGCTGAAAGAACTGAAGAAAAAATTCAAGCCTCTAGTTGCAATATTGAAAGATTCTATGGGCAAAATGCTGAACAATACAGGAAGCATCAAAAGAAGGTCCAAGGAATACACAGAGTCACTGTACCAAGAAGAATTGGTTGCAGATCAACCAGTTCAGAAGGTAGGATATGATCAAGAACTGATGTTATTGAAGGAAGAAATCCAAGTTTCACTGAAGGCATAGGTGATAACAAGGCTTCAGGAATTAATGGAATACCAATTGAGATGTTTCAACAAATGGATGCAATGCTGGAAGTGCTCACTCATTAACAACATAAGTATAGCAGCTTAGGTAAACAAGCAAGATTTATAAAGAAGACTAGAAAAAATAATGACGCATTAACATTATATGTGGTTGAATTTTATTTTTTTGAAAATAATTGCTTCCTACTGATCTCTAAAGTCCATGTGGAAAGAAGAAAAGATGTCATTCTCTGAGATAAGGACACAAATACTTATAAATTTACATACTGGTTTTTATGTTTATAAGTTCAAAATTATTAAATCTGATTTGGAAATACGGGGCATTATGTCAGGAAACTTACATAAGAAAGACATTTCTAGAAGCTGGCGTAGCAGCTGCCATGACCTGACTCATCACTTTCAACATGGAAACTGTGTAGCACTCTGAGGTAAGCCCTGCCAATACTGTGGTTCTGTTCACCATATTGTCCCTTGGGGGCCAGAAGCCCTTCATACCAATGGAACTGGATCAGAAAAATAAAATATTCGTTCTTTTTGAGAGCAATCAAGTCTATCAACAGATACAAATGATCAGTGCATTGGCAGTGACAACCTAATCCTTACTGTGATAAATGAAGGGGGAACCACTGCATACAAATGATTTTTATCATTTTATCCAGCCTACTAAATTTTTATTCTAATAAAAGAAAGATTTGTATCTTATTGATCAATATAACAAGAGCAATTAAAATATCAAAAAGTAGGGCTGAAAAATGGAAGAATCATATAAAATTGTTCAGAAAAATATTTTTCCTTCTCTGAAAGTATTTAATATTTCTGCATAAACAATCTATTGCATCCAAAATGCTACTAAGCTAGAATTTTAGGATTAAATGTTTTGTTACAAAACTTTAAAGCTAAGTAGTGCAAGTTCATTTGACTATGACAAGTCAGCAAAATAATACATACTTGTTTTATTGTTTAGTTTAGCTTCTGAGATTCAGATCTGGGATCTCTTTGTAAAACAAAATTATTCCGCAGTTACTGTATGCATTTATACAAAAGAAATGCCTCTGAACTTACAATTTTTGAATCAAGATGTTTTAACTTTGTATGGCATATGAAAAGCTGTGCACAAATTCCACTCCTTCAATAGATCATCTGGAATAAAAAAAACCCTTTGCCATTGAGTCGACTCCAACTCATATAAATCCATAGTCAAGGTCATATCTACCTCAGCAACAAAAGACAATTCGTGTTCTCCTCCCTATTTATGATCCTTTTTAATAATATTGCACTTCTAGAGCAATTGCAATTTATGATGCAAAGCATTTAAATTTCACCCACATTTTCTTGTACAACCATTGCAAAAAAATGAGGTTTAAGGAACATAAAAGTTCTTCTGAGACTGCAGTTTTATTCTTTCTTAACATGTCAGGCTTATGTGACTGTTTATAACCCATTGGCTGAAAATCAATAGGCCCCTGGGGACTTAAGGCAGTGTAAATGAAGGAGTTATTCAGGAGATTATTGAAAAAGAATTAGTGGTAAAATTAGGCAGAACTGTGTGCTTCTGTCCCAGCTTGATTACTCTGTACTCTCAACCGCCTGAATGACAAATATAACCCCATCTTTACACGGTGCTTCATGAAAAAAAAAAAAAAAAAATTTTTTTTTTCATGAAGCCATTAAGTAAGTCAGAATTTTTCTTAGTTTACCAACTAGTGAAGTAGACAACTATATATGGCATTATGGATCTTCACCAGGTTTATGAAAATAAATGTTAAAAAACTATTACATACAAAGTTTTTTTCAGTGTTATTTGCATAAGGGATTAGTTATATTATTGATACTTCTCTCTAAAATCAAATAAAATATAATACTGCTTAATATGTTCTCAAAAACTTCTGAATAACTTCTACCAAAAGCAAATTTTTCTTATATGAGCTAGTTACACAATGACAGACTGATAAAGGGAAGACAACTGTGCTCTAATACATACCAAAAATTGACACAGTACAACCAAATCTTGCTGTTTGATGATTAATTCAGATCATTGCAAACTTACTTTAGCTCAGGTGATTCCTACTTATCATAAAAAATAGGAAGGCTGAAATAAAGAAATTCTAGATTTTACTGATACCTGTATTTGACTGGGAAACCCTGGTGGTGCAGTGGTTAAGTGCTACAGTTGCTAATCAAAGGGTCGGCAGTTTGAACCCACCAAGCGCTCCTTGGAAACTCTATGGGGCAGTTCTACTCTGTCCTATAAGGTTGCTATGAGTCAGAATTGACTCGCCGGCACTGGGGTTTTGGTATTTGACTGTGCTGTTGTAATTTGGTGTTATAATCAATTGTTGACAAATATAGATTCCACTTGAAATTAGAAAGATAGTGAAGAAGAGGATTCACAGGCATATTTTATATATAATTATTTCTAAATTACAATCATATTCTATACATGGATTCGAAAATACTTCTTTTTTCACTTAGTAATATAAAATAAGTAAGTAATCAAACGCTTTGCTGTCCAGTCAATTCTGACTCATAATGACCCTATAGGACAGAGTTTAACTGCCTCATACGGTTTCCAAGGAGCAACTGGTGGATTTGAACTACTGACCTTTTGGTTAGCAACTGAGCTCTTACCTACTTAGCAATATAGCATGACAGTTTTCCTATATTGGTAACACAGATACATATTATTCTTTTACACATTCAGTTTTTCATTTATTCATAAAAATATATTTGCTATATGCCTAAATCTTAATTTACTGTTCCAGGTACTGGAGATAGAGCAGGGAACTACTTAGGAATAATTACTAAACTTGGAAAGCTTCCATTTTGCATTGGGAAGCAGAACAAGTCAAATAGCCAAGGTGACATTTGAGAAAAGAGCTGAAGGAAGAGAGGGAGTAAATATGTGGATAGGGAAAGGGGGGAATCCCAGGCTGAATAAAACAGAAGCAAAATGTCCTAGTTGGGACCATTATTGAAATTTGAGATTAAAGCAAAACGACCAGAATGGCTGCGTTGTGCTGAATTTGACTATGTACACTGAGAAGTTGGTTGGTTATAATTCTCCTTCGATTCCTAAAGAAATGTTCAGTGATAAAGAGATGAATGATAATTTGCCTTTGCCCTAGCTCATCATTATAAATAGGCATATTTTCATAATTTAGTGTTCTTAGAACAAAAAATGGTATCTGATTTAGAGGAGTAATCAGTAGTATGATATAATAAAAAAATATAAGGAGCTGTAAATATTAAGACTCTCTAAGGAAGTACTAAAGAAATATATTGGGGATTTTGGTCATGTAAGTGAAATCAACAGAAAGTTGTAGCATAAAGAACGGAAGTGAGGATCAGGTGGACACTTGAGACTATGTTGGCATTTCCTGCCTGGAGGGAAGATGAGAGGGTGGAGGGGGTTAGAAGCTGGTGAAATGGACACGAAAAGAGAGAGTGGAGGGAGAGAGCGGGCTGTCTCATCAGGGGGAGAGTAATTGGGAGTGTGTAGCAAGGTGTATATGGGTTTTTGTATGAGAGACTGACTTGATTTGTAAACTTTCACTTAAAGCACAATAAAAATTATTAAAAAAAAAAAGAATGGAAGTGAGGTAAAGGTGGGACATAGAGAAACACTAATATTTAAAGACCGAGAGAGGTACAGAAAAGCCAGCAAAAGGATATGACTAATTTTAGACAGCATAACGTTTTCAAGGTTCATCCATGTTCTGGCATGTATCAGGACTTCGTTTCTCGTTATGACAGAGTAATAATGCATTGCATGTATGTAAAATACCTAGAATAGGCAACTGTATAGAAATTAGAGTTTAAGAATAGTTACCAGACATGGGAAGGACAAGAAAGGGGGAATCATTGGCCAGGTAGCACTGAGTTTTTGTTTATGGTGATGGAAAATGTGGCCAGGGATATTGGTGATGGTTACAAAGCACGATTGATGTATTTGGTTTTATTGAATTGTACATGTGAAAAAACGGAATAATGATTAAAAAAGATAAGAAGAAGCTGTCAGAGATGTGGAAGAAAATCAAAAGAGAGTAAAACTGAATCAATTGAGGTCTAAACAACACTCTTGAGTTGGAAAAACCATAAGAAGCAATGTAAACGGGTGTAGAAGTGAATTCCTACCAGAAAGATCTGAGAAATAACTAAGAAATAATGAAATAGAGAAGTTTATTACAGTGTATCAACATATGTTTTAGCAGAAATCTTCTAAATTTTTTTAATCTATATAAATTTCTAATGACAGAAAATTTCCTTAAAATGTCTACAAACTTTTAAGCAAAACTCCTTTTGTTTAAAAAAATATGGAAGCCATTAATGTCAATAGGCTTTTGTAAAAGTATTCTATTAGAATCCCTCTTACCATATAAGCTAAGCAGCTCCTTAGCTACACATTTATAAAACGGACTTAAGGGCATTGTAGTGGATTGCATTGTGCCCCTGTAAAAAGACATGTTGATGTCCTAACCCCGGTGTCTGCGAATGTGACCGTATTTTGAAATAGTCCCTTTGTTTGCAGAAGTATTCAAGTTAAATACTTGAATTAAGTCAGACTGGGTTAGGAAAAACAAAGCGGTCCGTCCGTGTCGCGAGGATTTGATTCACGTTGGCACCATGTGTGTCAGAATAGAACTGTGTTCCATAGGATTTTCAGTGGCTGATTTTTCAGAAGTAGATCACAAGTTTTTTTTTTTTTTTTTTTTTTAATGAGGCACTTCTGTGTGGATTAAAAACCTCCAACTTTCAGTTAACAGCTCAGTGCTTAACCATCTACACCATTCGTAGACCCCCAAGACTGGTGTTCCTATTAGGAGACGGAGATTTGAAGAGGCACAGAGAGAATGCCATATGAAGACGGAAGCAGAGATTGAGGTGATAGGTCTACAAGCCATGGGACACCAAGAATTGCTGGAAATGACCAGAAGTTGAGAGAGAGGCAAAGGAGCATACTTCCCTAGAGTCATACGCTGCCAATGATTTTTGATTTCCAGTTACCAGAACTGTGAGAGAATGCATTTTGGTTCTTATTTATTTATTTATTTTTTAAAAAGTTTGTGGTATTTTGTTATAATAACAACAAAACCCAGTGCCCTCTATGCTGACCCTTTGGTTAGTAGCCATAGCACTTAACCACTATGCAACCAGGGTTTCCTTTGTTATAATAGCCCCAAGAAACTAACACAGGCACTTATAAGAGATAAAGAAAAGATACCACATACTCTATGGAGACTAAATATGTTGAGTCTTCCTTTGCTATACGAAGTACACATTAAGCAGGTAACATCTCTTTGTGTCATCTGGATTTGCTTCTATGATATAAACAACATTACATGAGGAATGTAAGTGGCTTTCTGGGTTGAAAGAGTACCTGAAATGCTTATAAATTTAAAAAGGTTTTACATTTTTGACAAAAATTATAATGTCAAATAGAATTTTTGTAGAAAATTTCCAACAATGAAAAAGAGATAAAAACTTATTAAGACAAACCCAGCCATCAAAACTATTCAAAACAAGTGCCAAAAGAAAACCTTACAATATTCAGGATATTCACACAAGGTATTAATTGGGTCATTTCACTCCAGGTGGGTTAACAAAAAGTCCCCTGGATTCTGGCAAGGTGATAATTGCATTTATTCTGGTAAAAGGAAATGACTATAATTGGGTAGAAAATTTTTTGCACCTAGGACAATGAAATGTATAACTGCTCATAATTACCATTCTAGCAATCTTTTATTTGTGTGTAATCACTTGTTTTGTAGTGGGTTGAGTATTAAATTTTAGTCACAAAGTTGCTTTGACTTTATTCTCTTCTGTCAAGAGTTTTGATTGCTGAGTTATTTTTTTGTTAAAAAACTTATTCACTTTTTCCCCAATTATTTTTATTATTTTTATTAAAAGAAAATACCTTTATAAAGTTTTAAATGATATTTTAAATGTGGGAATTTCCCAGGACATGCATCGTCTCTTTTCTGAATGATTTTTAAATTGAATTATAAATATTTTGTTTTGATAATTCTGGCCATTAACTTTCCATTCAGTATCTTGAATGTCAATCATATTTTAGTAGCCATTTTTTTCCCTTCATTTAGCATCATACTTCCTGTTTTGCGTTTGGGCGTAGTATTTGTAAATATGCACGTCACATTTACTGTTAGACACAGCAGTGGTAAATAGAAAGCAATATGCATTTGCGTCATCAGCAATGATTTATTTATTTTATTTTTTTGCTATTGAGTTTTCCCTGCTTTTCACAACATACTACTGAAATACAGTATTGTAAATGGTGTACTGATGTCAATTCCCTTCACCATTATTTCTTTGAAAAAGATCGTAGGGTTATTGCCCAGTGTCATGGACTGAATCATGCATCCCCAAAACATGTGTATCAATTTGGCTGGGCCATGATTCCCAGTATTGTGTGACTGTCCACCATTTTGTCATCTGATGTGATTTTCCTATGTGTTGTAAATCCTGTCTCCATGATGTCGATGAGATGGGATTAGCAACAGTTATGTTAATAAGGCAGGGCTCAATTTACAAGATAGCATTGTGTCTTGAGCCAATCTTTTCTGAGATATAAAAGAGAAATGAGCAGAGGGACAGCTTTCTTCAACCCACCAAGAAAGTACACCCAGGAGCATACATCCTTTGGACCCAGGGTCCCTACTCTGAGAAACCTCTAAAGCAGGGGAAGATTGATGACAAGGATCTTCCACCAGAGCCAACAGAAAGAGAGAAAACCTTACCCTGGAGACGGCACCCTGAATTCAGACTTTAGCCTCCTAGACTGTAAGAAAACAAGCTTGTATTTGTTAAAGCCAACTACTTGTGGTATTTCTGTTACAACAGCACTAGATGACTAAGACACCCAGTATTTTCAGTATTACAGCATAGCATGCTGTGCTGAAGCTTTGAAACATGAAGTAGCTTTTGCCTCGAAAACCATAGCCTAACAGCTTCCCTTTCAGTAAATTTTTGCACCATCATACACATTGCTACCAGTCTACAACGTTTCCTAAATCTGTCTTTGGAAGGAACTTCTTCAGCTTGCCCAGACCTATTAATTTTGCCAATTTATACCATTCTCCAGTGTTCAGCTTCATTCTATCCTTCTCAAGGAGGTCTTTTAATATGCCCCTTATTCTGAATTATCTTTCTTCTCGCTCATAGTCCTATAGAGTATTATTTGTTATGTCCATTATAGCTCTTGACAGAGTCTGCTTCCATTATGGTCATTTTTATTTGCATTTCTGTCTTCCCATAGCTTGTCAACTTTCATATTATTGAGATCATATGTGTATATGTTCGTACTCGTAACAGTGTCATGCACCCAGAAGACAATTAAAGAAAGCTTATTTTTTTTAAAGTAATAGTAAATTATTTTGTAAAGTAGTCACAACTTTTAATCCTAAACACATTGGTTAGTTATTTCAAAGCATTTACATTTTATATGTTAATAATTAAAAATCCCAAACCAAACCTGTTGCCGTTGAGTCTATTCTGACTCAAGGCAACTCTATAGGACAGAGTAGAATTTCCCCATAGGGTTTTCAAGGAGTGGCTGGTGGATTTGAACTGCCGGCCTCTTGGTTAGCAGCCGAGCTCTTAACCACTGCACTGCCAGGACTCCATGTTAATAATTAGGATTAATTTTTTTTTTAATTAACCAGTAAACAAAATTCACATAAAAACAAATAATCTTACTTTATTTCCTAAAACCTCAGAGTTGGGAAACCTTTCCAATCAAGTGATTGATTGGATTTTATTGTACAGACTGTAAAGTTGGAAAATATTTTATTTTTTAGTAATGTGTGACAAAAATACCCCTTAACTGAGTGGTATAAAACAACCATTTTATTAGGTTCACAGTTTATGTACTTAGGAATTCAGACAGAAAATAATAGGGATGCCTTCCTTGTCTCTGCTCTTCAATAAACTAAGTCTCATTCGAAAACTGAAAATTTTAGATGATATAATGTGGCAACATTGAAAATCAGATCACCATTCCCCACTCCGGCATAAGTGGCTGTTAGTGTATTTGTCACTATTATTTTTGCTCTTCATTTAGTGACTTTCCTGGATGAATACTAAAATATCCACATTTTCTGTAATATTTGGTCACTGAAACCACTTCTAGGTTAAGTCAGTTAATAATAAATAAGAAATTGCCTTAATTGCCTTAATTAGTAAGCCTGTGATTTCTTGCTGAGAGGCTCTGTGTTTGAGTTAAAGCACCCCTTCAATGCTCAGGCAGTTTAAAAGTCTGCCTTAGCCTTCACTTCTTGTTTTCACAGGACCTCAGAGTCAGCTAGAGGTAAGACATTGGGTCCCTCTCAAGTCATTCTGGGACATGCACATATTCTTGAACATGTGTTTCACTTTCAAGATCCCCTAGGAGTATGTCAGAGCTTTTCAAATTCTCCTAAGACATCTTATTTTCCAGATATTCCTTTTAATTTTTTTTGCGAGGGTCTTAATTGTCCAACTGGAATCACAGCCGTAGACAGCTGCAATGATAGACAGTTGATGCTGATTTCTTTTTTTCACAAACACTTATAATATTGAGCATTTGCCATGGATTGATCTCTGAACCAAATAAAATATTTTTACCCTCTAAATAAGACTTTTCCAGGCAGCTGTGAAACAAGTTAGATAGTGATAATGCTCTGGGATGGGATATTGTGAGCGTTTGCAATCCTGGTCAATTACCTGTGTCTTTAAGACTCATGGTTCTCATAACCATCGTGGTTGTGAGGCTGCTGAATTCCCAGGCTGCTGCAGACCTGGGAATAGGGGAATGGGAATAGGTTCAGTTAAAATGCCATAAACTATACTATTTTTACCAGTTTCCAACAGATTTTCTGTAATGATGCTCCTCAGATTCTCAGATCATTGTAAGCCCTTGATTAATTTCCACAGTTCTGGAAAAGTTGATTTTGACGAATTTGTTTTATTTTGCTTGCGTTTTGTTTTGTTTTGCTTTCATGGAGTGGATTATTAGAAATTCTGACTTTGCCATTTCAGAAATTCTGCTTCTATTTTGGAATTACTAAATTACAACCAACTGTTAGACAACTGTGTGAAAAATGAAGAAGTAACTGGAGTTTTGAGTCTGTAGTTCAAGGAAGATATTTTTGAGAGGCAATGGCATATAAACAGTATTTAAAATCAAGAGATCATGAAGGATGAAACTGTAGATAGTAAAAAAAAAAAAAAAAAGAAGAAGAAGATGAGGATTTACCCTTTGACACTTACTGATATATACTTCAAACACAATGCCAAAAATTGTGGTGCAAATATTTAACTGAATTTTATTTCACATGCTCAGTTAGATACTAAGGAGGCAAGCATGCTCCCTGCAGTATAGGTAGGATGACTATTTCCAAGATTGTGGTAAATATTCTAATAATATTAGGTTGAATTTATTTTTAGAAGATATTTGTTTTTCATGTTTCTGTGTGATTTTTAAATATACCTCATAATTGGTCATCAGCTTTTTTTTTTTTTTAACCCCTTAAGATTTAACAATATCATCCAGGTTTTGAAAAATTTCAAAAGTTGCATTGTAAACTTTATGTGCTTCACAATTTAATTGAATATTGATGTTTTATCATCAGCTTTAAAAATCATGGTATTTTGGCTATCCAATATACAGAATATAATCCTGAGAAATATATAATCTTGAGATATACCAGCCAGCCTTTTGAAATCATATACAACATTAATATGCTACTGTCAATGTGAAAAAAGATTTTTACTTCATTCTTCATGCAAACAATTGGACTATCAACCCAAGAAATCAGAAAGTACTCTAAATATTTCAAGCAAAATTATATTCATTATAGAAAATGGGTATTAAAAGTATTAAAAGGACAGGAGAAGCAAAAGAGTGAAGACTGTGCTAACCATGAGTCGAGAACTCAGAAAGTCAATAGTGTCTTGAAGGAATGGAGGGGCTGGAGCTGCAATTTTTTTCCTGAAATTAATAACCCACTGAATTATTGACTGCAAGAATCATAGGGCTTATACTCAACTCATCTTTTAAAATCACATTGAAGCCTCCAATTTTCAAAACTCAAAGGGACACACATTAGCCAGGAAGTCTCTCAAACACATTTGATGGAAGACAAGAATTCCTAGTGCTTGGCAGGAATGACACAGGGGCTATGATTTTTGTGCTCATATGATTTTTTTTTTCTCTCAAGGAACTAAAGTAAGAACAAAAAACGACATAGATCTATATTACATACCACAATAATTACTGTAATGAAAATATGCCAGCTGTCCTCAAAATGCATAACACTTTTTTTTTTTAAATAAAGCTCTGACAATTTCAGTTGCCTGAGAAAACTGGGGTGTCATGTGACAGAAAGCTTTTATTGTTGGTAGTGTTTAAGCAGTATATGATAATGGTTCCAAACCTAGAAATATTTCTTTCCCTGAAATTCATTTCCCTGACATCTTCCAAAAAGCCCATGCTGTCAAATAGCCTCAGAATTTATGGAGATATCCCTCTGTGACCACACTATATCTTTTTCCAGTCTTGCCTTTAGCAGCCACAATGAATCCTACTGGAGCAAGTATCTTCTCGTCTTACATAAACAAATATGTCATATTGGTCTTCCCTATCACATGGCCTGAAACTTGTCATTCTGCAGTGTGTTCTAACCTAAAAGTTGGCACCATTACCTACTCAGTTATTCAAGCGAGACCTAAAGCATATATCCTCCCTTTCTTTCCCCTACTCCGACATCCCTTCTCTCAGCAGGAGTTGTTTATTATAACACAAAGCTCTATATTTTAAAACTCTTCCTGTCTCTTCAACTCTGTGGCTACCGGTCTAGTAAAAAAACACACATACACACACAGTTTCTCACATAGACAATGACAATAGTACCCTAACTCTTTTCCCTATTTTAATCCATTGTCCTCAGTAAATCCTTTTAAAAATATTAACTGTATTATTTTTTCTAAAATGTATAAACTTCTTTCAATGCCTTACAATAAGCTATTACTTTGAAAAAAATCTGCATAACTTGATGGCTTAAGGGAACAACCATTTATTGTTTCACATATTTCTGTTTGCTTAAACAAGACTCAGAAGTCTCACCCAGTCATCCTTGGTCCACTTTGGTTTAGCCCAACTAAGATCAACAAAACAACCTAGCTACCAGTCTAGATATGTTCAAACCTCACCCAGGACAATTAAACTGTCTGAGTTATGGCCCGTATGTCTCATAATCTCACCAACCAGTTTGGGCATGTTCCCATGAAAAATGCAGAACAGCAAGAAAGTGAATGTGGCAGTACACAAGGTTCTTAAGGCCTAGGCCTGGAACTGGCCCAAGACCATACCATTTTCAAAGGGTGGCAAAATAGACTCCACTTCTTGGTAGGAGGAGTGTCAAAGTAATATTGTAAAAGGCCCAGATAAAGGTAGGATAAATAATTATAGCTATTTTTGCAACCTATCAGACTTATATTCCAACATTAAACTCAAACTCCTCAATGTGTCCCACCAGACACTCTATTATCTGGTTCCGTTCTACCTCTTCAACTTTACCTGCTGTAACTCTTAACCATCATACTTTATGTTCCATGCAATTTAGCCTTCTTTCATGTTCTCAAATGATTGACATTCTTCCAATGTAGGAACTGTTATACACATTATACTTTCTCCCTGGAGCAAACTTTCTCTATTCACATGACTGGAAATGATGCTGTTTTAATGTCCATGCTAATTATTCTATTCACATAAATGTCTTCTCTGGGCCACATATTAAGAACTAACACCAAACACACACACACACACACACACACAAACACTATTATTACAGAAAGGACAGTAGCCATCGTTTCCTCTCCTCTTGCTGTTACTTTCTCTCTCTTTTTTTATCCTTACTTTCTCCTCTTCTTTCCTTTTCACCCCTTCTTCCTTTTCTTTTTCTAATTGCATTCTCAGTTCCCAGAATTATGTACAGGCACTAAATAAACACAGGTTAGTTTAATGGATAAATTGTAATGTGACCGATGGTGAGGGAATCTATATTCAAGAAATCCTTAACTTTGAAAGGTAGTTAAGAAAATCTTTAATGTTTCTTAATTACTAGCAAAATTCAGAAAATCCCCTGCTCTAAGAAAACACATCCTGCTGTGGTAATGATAGTAAGTGATGCATAGAAAGAAATAAAGTAATAATCTGAAACATATACTGATTTCACTTTGTAATATTTGGAGACTCAGAAAATATTGTTAAAGGTTTAAATAAGTTATTTTTAAGAAATATTGTGCAAGTAGGTGGTCTCCTCTATAGCTAGAAGAAAGAAAAGATTTTCTTAGCAAGGCTTACACCCAAAAAATCAAACCATCAATTTGATCCTGACTCATAGCGACCCTGTGGGACAGATTAGAATTGCCCCACAGGGTGTCCAAGGCTGTAATCTTTACAGACACGGACTGCCACATCTTTCTTTCTCCCACAGAGCTGATGGTGGGCTCAAACCACCAACCTTTTGGTTTGCAGCTGAGTGCTTAATCACTTTGCCACCAAAACCAAATCCGTTGCCATCAAGTCGATTCTGACTCATAACAAACCTATGGAACAGAGTAAAACTGCTCCATAGAGTTTCCACAGAGCCACTGGTGGTTTCCAACTGCCAATCTTTTGGTTAGCAGCCAAGCTCTTAAGCACTATACCACCAGGGCTCCACTTCACCACAAGGGCCCCTCTATATGGCTTAGTTTATGAAATTTTCTAACTTAGGTATTATTAATGGCCCCAATAAATACTATACTTTTGAGCCAATAAAAAAAAAAAATACCCTGAAGAATATGTAAAGTAAGCACTGCATTAATTTGAATATAAACAATTTTAGGAGAGAAAAACTGCCAATAGAATAAGAGGTTCAATATGGAGAGAAATACACAAGATTCTGTGATAAAAGTGTAATGATACCAAAACACATGAAATCTCTTCATTGTGTTGTTTATGGGCAAGCTAATGCTGCAAAGAAGTTGTGGAACAAAATTCGCAAAGTGCTACATGATGGGATGTATTTTCTGAAAAACAAGAGCCTAAATGTCTTCAGAAGTAAATGAGAAAATCTTTTGTAAAATGAGAGATTGATACAGTATTTCCTTTTAAAACAATTGAGAAAGGTTTACAAACAAACATAAGTGGCAAATTACTTTTTTACGAAGTAAAAATTTTAGGTTTATTGATGTATATACTATGTTATGCCAATGGATGCCATCTGCCTTTTGTAGTTAAAAACAAATATACCAACAATTTATTCAGCACCTTGTAATATGTTTAATATTATATGTGAAAATTACCACTTTACATTAAATCATGCTCCAGTCAGAGATTTTCAATGTTTATGTTTTGCTCATTATTGTATATCCATTGAAAATATGGAAAACCTGGAGGTATAGTGGTTAAGTGCTATGGCTACTAACCAAAACCTCAGCAGTTCAAATCCACCAGGCACACCTTGGAAACCCTGTGGGGCAGTTCTACTCAGTCCTACAGGGTCCCTATGAGTCAGAATTGACTTGACAGCCATGGGTTTGGTTTTGAGTGTTTATTGAAAATATAAGTACCTGAAAAAAATTGAAATATGCTTCTAACTAGTGACAAATCTACAAAAGGAAGAATTTAATAGTGTTGAATCAATTTGTGGGGAAAAAAAGAAACAGACTATTAGTTTGTTACGTATATATCTGATACCCAGAAAGCTTAAATTTACCAGCTGCATTTTAACAAAGGAAAAAAAAAAAGCCTTCGTGTGTAATTAGTTAATATGATTTAAATGATTATACTATTTGGGAAGAACCACCAACAAAGATCACTTCTTGAAGTGCCTACATCTATATATATATACAACTATTACAATTGTGTTAAATCTTAGTTAAAATTCAGAGCTTCAATTAACTCACATTTGTAAAATTTCTATTTTTCATCTGCGTTTAGTACTGTCTTAAGCTGAGTTCTCTAGAGAAGCAAAACCAGTGAAGCAAATAGAGAAATTTAGATCAAGAAAATGACTTATGCAGTTAATAGAGGCTGGAAAGTCCCAAGTCAGCTGGTAAAGCAAGGGGCTTCTCCTGGCTCCTGTAGCTTCAGGAGCTGGTAAACCCAAGATCAGCGGGTAAAACAACAGGCCTCTGGCTCACAGGCTGCAGAGGCCTAAGTCGGCAGGTAAGCTGCTAGCTCAAATCCCAAGAACTGGAGGTCGATTGAACAGGAGCCAGCCGTGGGATCCAGAGCAAGGAAAAACTCAAAAGCCTTGCCAAAAAGTACACCTATATTGGATGCAGGCTACTCCCCCCGCCCCGGAAGGAAACTCCCTTTCAACTGATTGACTGCTCACAGCAGATCCCATCGTGGAAGTGATCGCATTATATCAGATCTCATCATGGAAGTGATTACATCATTAAAGGCTGCCAAACTACATCATAAAACGTCATAAAAGTGAAGTTGGCACACAACTTTAACAATCACAAGTATATTAGCTATGTAATTACACACAATATTACATACATAATTCTTTTTATAATGATGGTCCCGTATTGTTTTAAGTGCTATCAAGTTAATTCCAACTCATATCAACCCTTTGAGTAATAACAGAAGGAAATGTTGCCTGGTCCTGCACCATCCTCACAATTGCTGCTATACTTGTGCCCTTTCTTGCAGCCACTGTGTGTCCTCATCTTGTGGAGGGCCTTCCTTTTTTTCACTGACCATCTACTTTACCAAGCATGACGTACTTCTCCAGGGACTGGTCCCTCCTGATAACATGTCCAAAGTAAGTGAGACAACATCTTGCCACCCTTCCTTCTAAGGAACAGTATGGCTGTACTCCTTCCAATATAGATTTGGTCATTCTTCTGAAAGTCCATGCTATATTCAATATTCTGTGCCAATGCCATAATTCAAATGTTTCAATTGTTATTCGGTATTCCTCATTCATTGTCTGGCTTTCACATGCATATGAGGCTATTGAAAATACCATGGCTTAGATCAGGCTCAGTTTAGTCCTCAAAGTGATAGCTTTCCTTTTTAATACTTTCAACTTTTTTGCAGCAGATTTGCCTGATGCAATACGTTCTCTAATTTCTTGACTGCTGCTTTCATGGGCGCTAATTGCTGATCCAGGAAAAACGAAATCCTTACAACTTAAATATTTCCATCGTTTATCATTATGCTCCTTCAATATTTGTCTAGGTGTTAAGTGTGTTCTTAATGTGTTCTTATGTTCAGGTGTAATTCTTAATGAAGACTATAGTCTTTGATCGTCATCAGTCCTCTTTGCTTTCAGCAAGCTGGGTTGTGTCATCTGCACATCGTAGGTTGTTAATCAATCAATCTTATTCCAAACTTAATGTCATGTTCTTCTTCATATAGTCCAACTTCATGGATTATTTGCTCAACATATAAATTGAATACGTATGGTGAAAGGATACAACCCTGAAACATACGTTTTCTGATTTTAAACCACACAGTATCCTTTGTTTTGTTTAAATGGCTGCCTCTTGGTCTATGTACAGGTTCTGCATGAGCACAATTAAGTGTTCTGAAATTGTCATTCTTTGCAATGGTATCCACAATTTCTTATGATCCACATAGTTGAATGCCTTTACTTAGTCAATAAAACAAATCTAAATGTATTGTATCATCCGCTTTCAGCCACTATTCATCTGAGACCAGCAATGATATCCTCGTTCCACTACCTCTTCTGAATCCGGCTTGAACTTCTAGGATGTCCCTGTCTATATATGGCTGCAGCCACTTTTTAATTATCTTTAAGAAAACTTTGCCAACATGTGATATAATGATATTCAGTAATTTCTGCAACTTCTTATTGGATCATCTTTCTTTGGAATGGGCACAAATATTGATCTCTTCCAGTTTGTCGGCCAGGTAGCTGTCTTCCAAATTTCTTGGAATTGATGAGTGAGGCTTCCAGCAATGCATCCCTTTGTTGAAACATCTAAATTGGTATTACTTCAATCCCTGGAGCCTTGTTTTTCACCAACGCCTTCAGTGCACCTTGAATTTCTTCCTTCAGTACCATCAGTTCTTGATAATATGCTACCTCCTAAAATGATTAAATATCAACCAATTATTTTTGGTGGAGTGACTTTGTGTAATCCTTTCATCTTCTTTTGATACTTACAAAAAAAACTTACAGAACTGTTCAATTATTTTTTTCCCATAGAATTCTTCAGTATTGGACCTCCAAGCTTGAATTTCTTCTTCAGTTCTTTCAGCTTGAAAAATGCCAAGCAGTTTTTCTGTTTTAGTTTTCTAATTCCAGGTCTCTGCACATTTCATTATACTTCTTTATTTTGTCTTCTGTAGCCTCTCTTTGAAATCTTCTGTTCAGCTCTTTGCTTCATCATTGCTTCCTTTCACTTTAGCTACCGTATGTTCAAGAGCAAGCTTCTGAGTCTCTTTTGGCATTCATTTTGGTCTTTCTTTCATTTTTAATGACCTTTTGCTTTCTTCACATATGATGTAATTGATTCCATCCTGCAATTAGTCTGGTCTTCAGTCACTAGAGTTCAATGGTATTACTCCAGAAACCCACACTAGATGTTCCATTTCATTTCTGTTTTGCTGTGAAGTAAGTATCCATAGTAAAACTCAAACTGGTATAAAATCTTATTCTTATACTATATAGAAGAATTATATTTTCAGTGTTTCTGAGCATCAAAAGTTGACCGTACTTAAAATAAGTTTATCATCAATCAATGTCTGTGTTAAGTTGTATAAATTTTTTATATGGCTTTTAGGTCAATGTAGTGTAAGACAGTATAATCAATTAACAATATAATTCAACTAATATATGGTAGGTCAACATATTCAACAGAATATATGAAGTCATTTTACCAAGCTAACAGTAATTTTGAGCTTGTATTTACTATGTAATGTAATGAAAGCTTAAGGCACTTAGATTAAGCAACAGGAAAGTACTCTATTTTAGTACAACGGACATAGGTAAACCATTGAGTCTACTTTTTTGAGTACATTAATATTAATAATATAGTGACTTTCTTATTTCACTGTATTTGTTGTCTGTTTCTACCCTCGTGGTTGTGTTTTTTTATAGAATGATGTATAACACCTTTGTATTATGACACCTAATGTCTTAGAATAAGAACTTAAATCAAAAATAAAAATGTTTTATTTCAGAATATGAATGTTGAGATCCAGGAAGATATAGGACAAAGCAAATACTATAATATGGTCTTGCATTTATTTTAATTCTACTTGGGAATATCCATATCACTACACTGAATAAAATGATACACATAAGATTAAAAATTCATTTTATGATTACAACTCTTTTAGTCTGAATTGAGAATATACCCAAGTGCCCAATTTTTAAAGTAAGTAATTATACACTAAATGATGTCTTAGTGTGTAGCAAATTATACTGCATACCACCTTTAAGTTAAAACACTAACCTTTCTATACCTATGACAAGGCTAAGGAAATTTCAGTAGTCCTACAGGACATGCTTTTTAAATGATAATATAAAAACAAACTGTTATAAATATTTGGTTTTGTATTTGTTTCTAAGTGTGATGACCAAGGACTTTGAAATATACATATCCAAGGGTAAGTCAAAAAACATTACTACTGGGGTTCTAGTTCATACACACATGGATTTATTCCAAAAAAGACATTCAAACATGTCTCTGTGATCAGTTGATGGCTGTACATAAGTTCTCTCAGTAATATACTTGTCTTAGTCTCCTTAGGATACCTTAAAAAAAAAAAAAAAGGATACTTTTTGTGCCATGGGGGAAAAAAAAAGGATTTTGAGGTCAGGGCTAATATCAAATTTTTTTTTTTTTAATTTTGATTTTGTATCTTTTTTTAAATGATTTTTATTGTGCTTTAAGTGAAAGTTTACAAATCAAGTCAGTTTCTCACATATAAACTTATATACACCTTACTATATACTCCCATTTACTCTCCCCCTAATAAGTAAGCCCACTCCCTCCTTCGAGTCTCTCCTTTTGTGACCACTTTGCCAGTTTCTAACGCCCTCTACCCTCCCATCACCCCTCCAGGCAGGAGATGCGAAGTAGTTTCAAGTGTCCACCTGACACAAGTAGCTCACTCCTCATAAGCATCTCTCTCCAACCCATTGTCCAGTCCAATCCATGCCTGAAGAGTTGGCTTCAGGACTGGTTCCTGTCCTGGGCCAGCAAAAGGTTAGGGGACCATGACCACCAGGGTCCTTCTCGTCTTAGTCAGACCATTAAGTCTGGTCTTTTTATGAGAATTTGGTGTCTGCATCCCACTGTTCTCCTGCTCCCTCAGGGGTTCTCTGTTGTGTTTCCTGTTAGGGCAGTAATCAGTTCTATCTAGTTCTTCTGGTCTCAGGATGATGTAGCCTCTACTTCATGTAGCCCTTTCTGTCTCTTGGGCTCATAATTACCTTGTGAGCTTGGTGTTCATTCTTCTTTGATCCAGCTGGGTTGAAACTCATTGATGCATCTTAGATGGCCACTTGCTAGCGTTTAAGACCCCAGACACCACACTTCAAAGTGGGATGCAGAATGTTTTCTTAAAAGATTTTATTTTGCCAATTGTCTTAGATGTCCCCTGAAACCATGGTCCCCAAAACCGTGCCCCTGCTTTGCTGACCTTCAAAGGATTAAGTTTATTCAGGAAACTTCTTTGCTTTTGGTTTAGTCCAGTTGTGCTGACCTCTCCTGTATTGAGTGTTGTCCTTCCCCTCACCTAAAGTGGTTCTTATCTACTATCTAATCAGTGAATAGCCCCACACCTAAAGTAGTTCTTATCTACTATCTAATCAGTGAATAGCCCCCTCACCTAAAGTAGTTCTTATCTACTATCTAATCAGTGAATAGCCCTCTCCCACCCTCCCTCCCTCTCCCCTCTCTTAACCACAAAAGAATGTGTTCTCCTCAGTTTAAACCATTTCTCAAGATCTTATAAAAGTGGTCTTATAAAATATTTGTCCTTTTGCAACTGACTAATTTCACTCAGATAATGCCTTCCAGGTTCCTCCATTTTATGAAATGTTTCAGATTCCTCACTGTTCTTTAGTGATGCATACTATTCTGTTGTATGAATATACCATAATTTATTTTTCCATTCATCCGTTGATGGGCACCTTGGTTGTTTCCATCTTTTTGCTATTGTAAACAGTGCTACGATAAACATGGATGTGCATATATCTGTTCCTGTAAAGGCTCTTATTTCTCTAGGATATATTCTAAGGAGTGGGATTGCTGGGTCGTATGGTAGTTCTATTTCTAGCTTTTTAAGGAACCACCAAATCGATTTCCAAAGTGATTGTACCATTTGACATTCCCACCAGCAGTGTATAAGTGTTCCAATCTCTCCACAGCCTCTATTTTATGTTTTCTGGATTAATGCCAGCCCTGTTGGAGTGAGATGAAATATCATTGTAGTTTTAATTTGCATTTCTCTAATGGCTAATGATCAAGAGCATTTCCTCATGTATCTCTTAGCCACCTGAATGTCTTCTTTAGTGAAGTGTCTGTTCATAAACTTTGCCTAATTTTTAATTGGGTTGTTTGTCTTTTTGTGGTTGAGTTTTAGCAGAATCATGTAGATTTTAAACATTAGGCTCCGGTCGGAGATGTCAGAGCTGAAAATTTTTTCCCAGCCTGTAGGTGGTCTTTTTACTCTTTTGGTGAAGTCTTTAGATGAGCATAGGTGTTTGATATTTAGGAGCTCCCAGTTATCTGGTTTCTCTTCCTCATTTTTAGTAATGTTTTGTCTTCTGTTTATGCCTTGTGTTAGGGCTTCTAACATTGTCCCTATTTTTTCCTCCATGATCTTTATCATTTTAGTCTTTATGTTTAAGCCTTTGATCCACTTGGAGTTAGTTTTTGTGCATGGTGTGAGGTATGGGTCCTGTTTCATTTTTTTACAGATGGATATCCAGTTATGCCAGCACCATTTGTTAAAAAGACTATCTTTTCCCCAATTAGCTGACACTGGGCCTTTGTCAAATATCAGCTGCTCATATGTGGATGGACTTATATCTGGGTACTCAATTCTGTTCCATTGGTCTATGTTTCTCTTGTACCAGTACCAGGCTGTTTTGATTACTGTGGCTGTATAAAATGTTCTAAAATCAGGTAGAGAGAGACCTCCCACTTTCTTCTTCTTTTTCAGTAATGCTTTACTTTTTGGGACTTCTTTCCCTTCCATATGGAGTTGGTGATTTATTTCTCCATCACATTAAAAAATGTTGTTGAAATTTGGATCGGAAGTTCATTGTATATATAGATGGATTTTGTAGAATAGATATTTTTACAATCTTGAGCCTTCCTATCCATGAGCAAGGTATGTTTTTGCACTTATGTAAGTCCCTTTTAGTTTCTTGCAGTAGTACCATGCAGTTTTCTTTGTATAGGTCTTTTACATCTTTGGTAAGATATATTCCTAAGTATTTTATCTTCTTGGTGGCGACTGTCAATGGTATTGATTTGGTGAGTTCCTCTTCAATGTTCTTTTTGTTGATGTAGAGGAATCCAACTGATTTTTGTATGTTTATCTTGTAACCTGAAACTCTATTGAATTCTTCTGTTAGTTTCAGTAGTTTTCTGGAGGATTCCTTAGGGTTTTCTGTGTATAAGATCATGTCATCTGCAAATAGAGATAATTTTACTTCTTCCTTGCCAATCCGGATGCCCTTTATTTCTTTGTCTAGCCTAATTTCTCTGGCTAGGACCAGCACAATGTTGAGTAAGTGCGGTGATAAAGGGTATCCTTGTCTGGTTCCTGTTCTCAAGGGAAATGCCTTCAAACTCTCTCCATTTAGGGTGATGTTGGCTGTTGGCTTGTATAAATGCCTTTATTATGTTGAGGAATTTTCTTTCTATTCCTGTTTTGCTGAAAGCTTTTATCATAAATGAGTGTTGGACTTTATCAAATGCCTTTTCTGCATCAATTGATAAGATGATGTGGTTTTTGTCTTTTATTTATACGGTGGATTAGTTTAATTGTTTTTCTAATATTGAACCAACCTTGCTGGTATAAATGCCGCTTGGTCATGGTGGATTACTTTTTTGATATGTTGTTGAATTCTATTGGCTAGAATTTTGTTGAGAATTTTTGATTGTAGGTTCATGAGGGGTAGAGGTGTGTAACTTTCTTTTTTTATGGTGACTTTACCTGGTTTTGGTATCAGGGATATGCTGGCTTCATAGAATGAGTTAGGTAGTATTCCATCCTTTTCTATGCTTTGAGATAACTTTAGTAGTAGTGGTGTTAACTCTTCGCTGAATGTTTGGTAGAACTCTGCAGTGAAGCCATCCAGGCCAGGGATTTTTTTTTTGGGGGGGGGGATTTATTTGATTACCTTTTCAATCTCTTTTTTTGTTATAGGTCTATTTAGCTGTTCTACTTCTGATTGTGTTAGTTTAGGTAGGTAGTGTGTTTCTAGGAATTCATCCATTTCTTCTATGTTTTCAAATTTCTTAGGGTACAATTTTTCATAGTAATCTGATATGATTCTTTTAATTTCAGTTGGGCCTGTTGTGATATGGCCCATCTCATTTCTTATTCAGGTTATTTGTTTCCTTTCCTGTATTTCTTTAGTCCGTCGTGCCAATGGTTTATCAATTTTGCTAATTTATTCAAGGAACCAGCTTTGGGCTTTATTAATTCTTTCAATTGTTTTTCTGTTCTCTAATTCATTTAATTCTGCTCTAATTTTTATTATTTGTTTTCTTCTGGTGCCTGAGAGATTCTTTTGTTGCTTGCTTTCTATTTGTTCAAGTTGTAGGGACAGTTCTCTGATTTTGGCTCTTTCTTCTTTAGGTATGTGTGTATTTATCAATATAAATTGACCTCTGAGCACTGCTTTTGCTGTGTCCCAGAGGTTTTGATAGGAAGTGTTTTCATTCTCGTTGCATTCTATGAATTTCTTTATTCCCTCCTAATGTCTTCTGTGACCCAGTCTTTTTTGAGCAGGGCATTGTTCAGTTTCCAAGTATTTGATTTCGTTTCCCCGGTTTTTCTGTTATTGATTTCTACTTTTATGGCCTTATGGTCTGAGAAGATGCTTTGTAGTATTTCAATGTTTTGGGTTCTGCAAAGGTTTGTTTTATGACCTAATATGTGATCTATTCTAGAGAATGTTCCATGTGCACTACAATAAAAAGTGTACTTTGTAGTTGTTCGGTGGAGTATTCTGTATAAGTCTATGAGGTCAAGTTGGTTGATTGTAGCTATTAGGTCTTCTGTGTCTCTACTGAGCTTCTTTCTGGTTGTCCTATCCTTCACAGAAAGTGGTGTGTTGAAGTCTCCTACTATAATTCTGGAGATGTCTATCTTACTTTTCAATTCTGTTAAAGTTTGTTTTATGTATCTTGCAGCCCTGTCATTAGGTGCACAAATATTTAATATGGTTATATCTTCCTGGTAAATTGTCCCTTTAATCATTATGTAGAGTCCTGTATCCTTTGTGGTGGATTTAACTTTAAAGTCTTTTTTGTCAGAAATTAATACTGCCACTCCTGCTCTTTTTTTTAATTGTTGTTTGCTTGATATCTTTTTTTCCATCCTTTGAGTTTTAGTTTGTTTGTGTCTCTAAGTCTAAGGTGTGTCTCTTGTTGGCAGCATATAGACAGATCATCTTGTTTTATCCATTCTGCAACTCTCTGTCTCTTTATTGGTGCATTTAGTCCATTTACATTCAGCCTAATTATAGATGAGTTTAGTGCTGTCTTTTTGATGCCTTTATGTGTGTGTTGTCGACAGTTTCATTTTTCTACTTCTTGTTTTGTGCTGAGAAGTTTTTCTTTGTAAATTGTGTGTTCCTCATTTTCATAGTAGTTGAATTTAATTTTGCTGAATCGTTATGTTTATCTTGGTTTTTAGTTTGAGTTATGGAATTGTTAGACCTCTTTGTGGTTACCTTAATATTTACCCCTATTTTTCTAGGTTAAAACAAAACTCGTATGGTCCTATATCGCCTTGTTTTCCTCTCCATATGGAAGATCTATGGCTCCTGTATTTAGTCCCTCTTTTTTTTTATTGTAATCTTTTACATAAGGACATCAATGATTCCATGTTTTGAGCATTGTTTTCTTTTTTAAATTATTCTTATTTTGTTTCTGTGATTTCCCCTATCTGAGTTTATATCAAGATGTTCTGTTCTGTGACCTTGTGTTGTGTTGGTATCTGATATTATTGATTTTCTCCCCAAAGAATTTCCTTTAGTATTTCTTGTAGTTTTGGTTTGTTTTTTGCAAATTCTCTAAGCTTTTTTTTATTTGTAAATGTCTTAATTTCACCTTCATATCTGAGAGAGAGTTTTGCTGGATATATGATTTTTGGCTGGCAGTTTTTCTCCTTCAGTGCTCTTTATATGTCATCCCATTGCGTTCTTGCCTGCATGGTTTCTGTGAAGTAGTCTGAGCTTATTCTTATGGATTCTCCTTTGTAGGTGACTTTTCGTTTATCCCTGGCTGCTTTTAAAATTTTCTCTTTATCTTTGGTTTTGGCAAGTTTGATGATAATATGTCTTGGTGATTTTCTTTTGGGATCAATCTTGTATGGGGTTCAATGAGCATCTTGGATAGATATCCTTTCATCTTTCACGATGCCAGGGAAGTTTTTTGGCAATAGATCTTCAACTATTCTCTCTGTATTTTCTGTTATCCCTCCCTGTTCTGGAACTCCAATCACATGCATGTTATTCTTCTTGATATAGTCCCACATGATTCTTAGGGTTTCTTCTTTTTTTTAAATGCTTTTATCTGATTTTTCTTCAACTCTATTGGTGTCAATTGCCTTATCCTCCAACTCCCCCACTCTGCATTCCAATTGCTCAAGTCTGCTCCTGTGACTTCCTATTGCGTTGTCTAATTCTGTAATTTTATTGTCAATCTTTTGGATTTCTGAATGCTATCTCTCTATGGATTCTTGCAGCTTATTAATTTTTTCACTGTGTTCTTGAATAATCTTTTTGGTTTCTTCAACTGCTTTATCAGTGTGTTCCTTGTCTTTTTCTGTAGATTGCCTTATTTCATTACTGTGGTCATCCCTGATGTCTGGAAGCATTCTGTATACTAGTTTTTTATATTCTATATCTGGCAATTCCAGGATTGTATCTTAAAGATTTTGATTCTTTAATTTGGGGATTTTTAGGAGCAATCATGGTCTGCTTCTTTATGTGATTTGATATCAACTGCTGTCTCTGAGCCATCTATAAGATATTGTAATGATTTATTTTATATTTTCTCACTGATTCTTATCATCTAGTTTGGTTTTGTTTCAATATACCTGGATGGGCTACTAGATTGCGCTGTCTTGATTGTTGTAACCTTTGAATCACTTATATTGTATTACCAGCCAGTTTGAGCTGTTACCAGATATATGAGCCTATGAGTCCATTCACTAATCTTGAAAAGAATCAGCTTAGGTGTCCTGATTGTTGGTCACCTAGAGTGTGGCGTAGGCTGTCACATATTAACTTAGAGGAGTAGTGTTCACAGTTGTATGCACCAGATCCTAGTAGTGGCAGGGGTCATACTCTGAGGAGGGCAGGATGTTGACACCCTTCCCCCACATGCCAATGTGGTAGGAGTGCCACTATTCCTAGAGCACTTTGGTGGCTGGGCTCTGCAGCTGTACCTTAGGCACCCAGTGCATGTATTTCTAAAGATTGGTAGGCGTCACTATCCTCCAACCCCTTTAGCAAGTGGCTAGGTCGTGTGGGTGGAGCTTCAGCCCTCAGTTCCTTGCTGTGGATCAGTGAGGCCTCTGTTTAATAGGTAGAGAGGTATCAGACCTCCAAAACTTGTCTTTCCACTGCTTGGCTAAAATAATTACAGTCAGGTCTCTATCAGAATTGCCTATGCATTATAATAGCCACCTGGTTCTCTGTATGGATGAAAGCCAAAAACTGTGGATCTCTTTTGCTTGGCTGGAGCTGGTTCTGTATTATTATTCCAGTTTAGGGAGGTCAGGGAAGGATTTCCCCCCCTGGATTGTTAATTGCTGCTTCTCTCAGACCAGAAGAATGGGTTAGAAAAAAAAAAAAACAGCAGAGCACTTCACTCCCTGGCCCAGGAAATCCCAATGCTAATGAAGCCAGCTGGGGCAGGTAGGGGAGGGATCGGATAGATAGGAGAGAGTAGAACCACAATATAGTCAAAGTTACTTATCCTGTTTGGTGAAGACTGTTTTATCTGAGATTCCAGAGGGGCATGTAGCCTGTGTGTGCTAGTTGGGTTGAGATTGCCCCCAAATTTCAGGCCGACATCCCATGTTTGCGCCATCTCAGGAAGCCATGATCATCTCTTCCACTCCTAGTCGAAAGCCCAGCACCAAGGTTTTCTGACTGGGAATCTGGGCTCCAGGCTCCAAAACCAGTCTCTTCTTCCCTGTGGCTTCGCCTTCTCTTGTCAGCCATGTCAGTGTGCAGCCTGCATGTGCTGGATGGGTTTCCAGCTGAGGTTATTCCAGGGGGTTAGGGCTGCATCCTGTGCTTGTGCTGTCTCAGGAAGCCGTGTTCTGCTCCTCTATGCTTAGTCCAAAGCCCAGCGCCAAGGTTTTCTGACTGGGATTCTGGCTTCAGGCTTGAAAATATTTGCTGCTTCCCTGTGGTTTCTCATTCTCCTGTCAGCCACGTCAGTGTGTAGCCTACTTGCACTGGCTGAGTCTGTGCTGAAGTTACTCCAGGGGGTTAGGGGTTAGGGCTGCATCCTGTGCTTACCCTGTCTCAGTAAGCTGTGATCAGCTCAACCACTCTGGCACCAGGGTACCGTGAGGGATCAAGGCTGTGGCACGGGATGCTGGTTCCAGAAGCAGTCACTGTTCAGTATGCAGCTTTTCGCTCCCCTGTCACTCAGGTCGACTCCTTAGTTCTGTGTTTGATGGTCAGTGTTCATAGATTGTCATATATGTGATCGATTCACTTGTTTTTTTGAGTCTTTGTTGCAAGAGGGATCTGCGGTAGTTCTACCTAGTCAGCCATCTTGGCCCTGCCTCTCTATAATATCAAAATTTTAACAAAACTCAAGTGGACATCTTCCCAAATCATTGAAGCTTTGCAACAGTTTATGGGAATGTTACCCCACATAAAACAATAGTTTTTAGATGGATCAAGTCTTTTTAAGGAATGTCAAGAAGACCTCAAAGATGAGCCAAGGGAGGGAAAACTGCTCAGAAGGTTATGGCAACTGTTTTGTGGGATTCAAAAGGGGCAATCTTGATAGATTTTCTCAAAGGACACAAGAAGATCACTGGAGCTTATTATGAAGAATTTTTAAGAAAACTGAAAACTGCTTTGTTGAAAAAAAGGCCAGGAAAGTTGCACCAAGGAATTTTTTTCCATCACTACAATGCTCCTGCTCATTCTTCAAGGGTAGTAATGGCTGTCCTATGAGAATTTCATTGGGAAACGTTACCCCATCCATCATACAGCCCTAATCTTGCCCCTTTAGACTTCTTTTTGTTCCCAAAACTCAAAAGCCATTGCCGTTGAGTCAATTAAAATGAATACTATTTGAGTCCCTCGAGGATGCCCAAACTGCCGTTTTGATGTGGCATAAATCAAAGAATGAAGAATTCTTCAGGGAAGGGTCAGAGAGGTAGAAACACCATTTTCAGAAAAGTATAGACATAATGGAAGGTATATCCAGAAACAATAGCTTCACATTTTGGAAAATGAGATTTTTCACAAAGGTTCCTGTGATTTTGTAGCAATATTTTTTTACTTACTTTCATACATACAGAGGAGGAAAAAAAACTCTACCTATCACACACATACACACACACTTACATTATTTATATTTGTCTCTATTTTTATCTTTATAGGTAGAGAGATTTGAAAGGGGAAAGGCTGAAAAAATAGTGATTGAATCTTTCATCTCATTCAGGTTGAAACTGTTGTGCCAATCAATTAAATGAAAGTGGAAAAATAGAAAAAAATAAAGATAAGAGCATAATAAAATGAAATACCAAATGAATACATAACTGAAAAAAATCTGTAAATCTAAAGTCTGGTTCTTTGAAAATATTAATGAAATTAATAATTTCCTATAACCGTGAAAAACCAAATGTTACAGTTACAGAATCATGATTTACCAATATAAACAATAATATTCTCACTGAAAATGGTATCCATATTGAAATTTCTATTAAATGCCACCACATAGCCAAAAAAATGTCTGAATAGTTATACATATCCAGAGGTTGGCAAAGATGTGGAGCAACTAGTGAATTTGTATATATTTATATACACTCGATGAACTGTAAATGTCTAAACATGGATATATTTGTAATCTATGACTCCACCATTCCATTTTTTAGGTGTATAAACCAAAAACACATTACCACCAAGTCGATTCCGACTAATTAGAAACCCTATACACAATAATAATACCCAATAATAATATGTATAAGGATACTATAGTAGCATTATTCAAAAATGCTAAAACCTAGAAACAATTCAAATCTCTATCAAGAGTAGAATAGATAAATAAATTGTGATATGCGCAGAAAAAGGATATTTGAATAAATAAAGTACTACATGAAATGGAAGAAAATCTCACAAAGATTATGCTGAGGAAATGAGTCCAGATACAAACAAGTAAATACTCTATGTTTTTTTCCATTTAAGGATAGTTCTTCCAAAAACAGGAAAACTGATTTGTGTTGTTGAAGTTAGGATAGTGATTCATCTTGTGAAGACTGACTTTGAGGGGTCATTATAGGGACTTCTGAGTAACAAGGGTGTGTTCACCTCATGAAACTCCATCAAGCTTCACATTTGTGATTCGTGTACTTTTTTGTATATTTGTTAAAATTCAATAAAATATTTATAAAGATGGTAAATGAATAATTTCTTTTATAAGGATCAGCACTGAGCTGGTTCCTATGAGGCAGAGGTTAAAGATGTCCCAAACATCCAACTTTTCCAAGCTACTGTGCCACTCCATCAACTTTAACATCAACTGCTCCCTCTTGCTTCAGTATTCTCCCTCCTGTCTTCGGGTTCCCTAATTTCTTGCAACGTCTCACAGAACTCATGAACCATATAATGGAAGTGGCTCACGAGGTTTTGGAGGCTGGTGAGTTCCAGATTCGTGGGTCAGGCATAGGCTTCTCTGTGGCCCTCAGTCTCTGCCCAGAGGCACTCAGCTTTATTGCCCTGTGGCCCCGGAAGCCCACTGCACTGTCTCCTGTGGGTCTCTGCTGTTGGTTTCTGCTGCAGGTCTTTCTTTCTTTGGTGGTGGTGTGCTCTCCTCTTTGGAATCGGCTCTCTTTTAAAGAAAAACTGACCAGTCCCGTTGGTAGACCATAAATACCCTGTCACACAATCACCTGGGTGGGAGTCACAAGACCATGACTGTAAAGGCTACACACAGAAGCAATTAATTCACCACAGATAATTAATTCAATAATTTGTTATTTCAAAAGATACTTTGTTAAAAATATTTTTCTGAAAAAATAATCTAAAATAGAACCAAAATATGAAGGTGAAATCACTTGATGAACATTCTAAGAAATAAATATTTATTTCATAAGCAAAATTTTACCTATCAACATGGATATTCATAAACATATGAAAGGATACGACACCTCATAAATAAAAACACGAATGCTATGTTTGCAGGAATGTTGGCTTATTAATTTCTCTAATAAATGGTGGCATTGATATGAATAAAATTCTTTATGTTAGTCAAATTAAAATGCCCATGATGAATACAGAATTGTAACTGTCATTACCTGCAAAACAAGCCTTATTAAATGACATGTCATTGAAGATGACTTAAATGAGAAGATAATGAAGCAAATCTCTTGAAATATGTTTAGCAGAATTAATTCTGAAAGAATCAGGAAGTTCATTAAAGCTAAGAAAATAGTTTTCCACTTTAATAAACATATGCTAAACTGTATATTTTAAAACGCTGCATACTAATGCCTTGAATCAGTGGGCAACCAAGACTACCATTTCATGTTCTTGTTTGCCATTAGATGATACTTATAAAATATTTTCTATACATATCTTCAATAGATCAATAGAAAAATATCACTCCTCTAGAATTAAGTGATAGTTATAACTACGTGTTGTTACAACATCTGGAAAAAAATGAAAAATTAAATCAATACATGTGTAGGTCACATGTAGGCATATATTGTTATTGACTTATTTAAGAATGAAGATATCCATTAATATCAATGCCTTGTTTGTTGTTATAATGATAACAATCAAGAAATGTGAAAACATTAGAATACACTGATTATTTCCTAACAGTAAAACTACCTGACTAAATTTGATATAAGTGGGGTTTAAAACAGCAAAGCTCTGAAATCTGATTCCTTTAACTCTTTGGGTCTCAATTTTCCAGTTTTTACAGGTAAATAAAACTACCAATCCCACAGCTTTCTTTTGAGACTTCAACAAAGTGATCATATATGCTAGCTGTTATTTTTTATTATTTTTATTGTTATTTACTAAATGCACATTTATAATCAAAAGCATGAGAGAAAATTAATTGACAAAATGTGTAAAAGTTATTACAATATTTTATTGAAAAAATCACAAAAGCAACTATTTCATTAAATAAAAACAAGAGAAATATTTTTAGTAATACAGATAGAATAATGAAATTTAAAAGACATGAAAAATGTAATTTAAAATATTAACAAATGAAGGCACTATGTCAATATTTTAAATAATTGCAATCTGCATTTCTGGGAATCTATAAAAATAACCTAGACACTCTCTCTCTCTCTATATATATGTTTAATACATATAATATATATATATATTTGAGCTAATTCCTACAAAACAAACCCATTGCCATGGAGTTGATTTCAACCCCCAGTGACACAATAGGACAGAGTAGAACTGCCTGTAGTGTTTCCAAGGAGAGGCCAGTGGATTCGAACTGCTGACCCTTGGTTAGCAGGCATAGCTCTTAACCACTGTGCCACCAAGACTCCTGGAGCAAATTAGTTCCACAAAAAATTACTGAAACATTGAGTTAGTTCACCTTTTAATAAAATTTGAAAATGAATGTTTGCAACTTTATAGAAAAAATACTGAGTTGATTGTTAGTATATTTCATTTTCAACAAATCTCAAAGTTCAAAAACTTTATTCAAGGAACCTATCACATTATTTTTTATAGTGTTCTACAAAGTGAATATTCTATAAAACATTTCATAGAATTCTTGTTTGAGGAGGTTTTTTGTCATTATTCCTCCAGGTACTCTACCAAGAAATAAAGTTTATATATGGATTATTTTTTCCCAACATTGAAAACATTTACTATGTTCAAGTCTTAAGTCCAGAAACTTTTTATATAATACACAATAGAATATGTTAACAATCAACTTAGACTTTGCCTAACATAAAGACTAAATTTTGTTTTATTCTCTGTCTTAAGATAATCATGTTTATAGGAAAATTTGACAACACTTAATTACTTTTAAACAACGAAAATCTGTTATGGAATCAAACACCATTGGGGAAAAAAAAAATCTAGATGGGAAACAACTTTCCCCCAGAAAATCTCTCCTGTTTTTCTTTCTTCACCGTGGCATTTACACAGTGAAGCAGACATTTGTCAGTGAAGGAGCTCTCACCAGACTACATGTTGTAGGTGGTTAATTGTCTACGACAGCCACTTCTCTGTGAAATGGGCCATTAGTGCTTCTGTATCTTCAACTGGGTTCCAGAAACAGATCAAGAATTACCAATATTCCCAAAATAACTAAAATACATTTAGCTCTTAGATTGAAAGTAGATACTTATCCTGGTTAATATTTGTATTTTAAGGTTATCTCCTAAATAGCTTAGCATATGAACATACTCATTGTGAATTATCAGCATTTGGATATGTTTAAGTTCTGTCTAGATTATGATTATTTTATTCAAGGTCTAATTTAGATAGTACACCTTTTGGAAGCTCACATTGAGATTGCAAAGTAAAATCCTTCCAAAATGTGTTTAAAGGGGAGTGTAGAAATCAGAGGGAACCTAGATTCTACAAGTCAAAGATTTTAAAATAAATAAAATAAGGTACTCATACAGTCACATTATTTAAGGAAGTTACAATTCTTTTTTTTTTTTTTAATAATATTTAGTTGTGTTTTTGCTGAATGTTTACACCGAAAATTAGGTTCCCGTTTAACAGTCATTTTACACAAGCTGTTCAGTGACATTGGTTACATTTTTCACAGTGTGTCAACATTCTCATTATTTCTGTTCTGGTTGTTTTATTTCCATTAATCTAGTTTCCTGCCCCCTTACCTTCTCATCTTTGCTTTAGAGTGAATGTTGACCATTTGGCCTTAGATGATTTTTTAAAGGACCACAGTATTCATGGGTGATATTGTTTATTTTATAATGCAATCTGTTATTCAGCTGAAAAGTGACCTCGAGATTGTTTCAGTTCAAAGTTTATAGAGTATCTCATGGTGATAGTCTTGGGGGCTCCTCAAGTCTCAACCAGTCCAGTAAGTCTAGACTTTCTAAGAATTTGAGTTTTGTTTTACATTCTTCTCTTATTGCATCTATTGTGCCCCGATCACAATGGTTGGTAGTGGTAGCCGTGAACCATCTGGTCTTTCTGGCTGGTCTCAGAGTAGGTGAGGCCATGGTTCTTGAAGGTTATTAGTCCTATAGACTAGTTCCTTCTTTGAGTCTTTCTTTCTTTCTTTCTTTTTTCTCCATATGAGTAGAGACAAATAGGTGTATCTTAGATGGCAACTCACAAGTTTTTTTTTTTTTATTAACTTTTGTTAAGCTTCAAGTGAATGTTTACAAATCCAATCAGTCTGTCACATATAAGTTTACATACATCTCACTCCCTACTCCCACTTGCTCTCCCCTTCTTGAGTCAGCCCTTTCAGTCTCTCCTTTCGTGACAATTTTGCCGGCTTCTCTCTCTCTCTATCCTCCCATCCCCCCTCCAGACAAGAGTTGCCAACACAATCTCAAGTGTCCACCTGATATAATTAGCTCACTCTTCATCAGCATCTCTCTCCCACCCGCTGACCAGTCCCTTTCATGTCTGATGAGTTGTCTTTGGGGATGGTTCCTGTCCTGTGCCAACAGAAGGTCTGGGGACCATGGCTGCCGGGATTCCTCTAGTCTCAGTCAGACCATTAAGTTTGGTCTTTTTATGAGAATTTGGGGTCTGTATCCCACTGATCTCCTGCTCCCTCAGGGGTCCTCTGCTGTGCTCCCTGTCAGGGCAGTCATCGATTGTGGCCGGGCACCAACTAGTTCTTCTGGTCTCAGGATGATGTAGGTCTCTGGTTCATGTGGCCCTTTCTGTCTCTTGGGCTCTTAGTTGTCGTGTGGCCTTGGTGTTCTTCATTTTCCTTTGCTCCAGGTGGGTTGAGACCAATTGATGCATTTTAGATGGCCGCTTGTTAGCATTTAAGACCCCAGACGCCACATTTCAAAGTGGGATGCAGAATGATTTCATAATAGAATTATTTTGCCAATTGACTTAGAAGTCCCCGCAAACCATGTTCCCCAGACCCCCGCACTTGCTCCGCTGACCTTTGAAGCATTCATTTTATCCCGGAAACTTCTTTGCTTTTGGTCCAGTCCAATTGAGCTGACCTTCCATGTATTGAGTGTTGTCTTTCCCTTCACCCAAAGCATTTCTTATCTACTGATTAATCAATAAAAAACCCTCTCCCACCCTCCCTCCCTCCCCCCCTCGTAACCACAAAAGTATGTGTTCTTCTCAGGTTTACTATTACTCAAGATCTTATAATAGTGGTCTTATACAATATTTGTCCTTTTGCCTCTGACTCATTTCGCTCAGCATAATGCCGTCCAGGTTCCTCCATGTTATGAAATGTTTCACAGATTCCTCACTGTTCTTTATCGATGCGTAGTATTCCATTGTGTGAATATACCACAATTTATTTAACCATTCATCCGTTGATGGACACCTTGGTTGCTTCCAACTTTTTGCTATTGTAAACAGAGCTGCAATAAACATGGGTGTGCATATATCTGTTTGTATGAAGGCTCTTGTATCTCTAGGGTATATTCCGAGGAGTGGGATTTCTGGGTTGTATGGTAGTTCTATTTCTAAGTGTTTAAGATAACGCCAGATAGATTTCCAAAGTGGATGTACCATTTTACAATCCCACCAGCAGTGTATAAGAGTTCCAATCTCTCCGCAGCCTCTCCAACATTTATTATTTTGTGTTTTTTGGATTAATGCCAGCCTTGCCGGTGTGAGATGGAATCTCATCGTAGTTTTAATTTGCATTTATCTAATGGCTAATGATCGTGAGCATTTTCTCATGTATCTGTTGGCTGCCTGAATATCTTCTTTAGTGAAATGTGTGTTCATATCCTTTGCCCACTTTTTGATTGGGTTGTTTGTCTTTTTGTGGTTGAGTTTTGACAGGATCATGTAGATTTTAGAGATCAGGCGCTGGTCGGAGATGTCATAGCTGAAAATTCTTTCCCAGTCTGTAGGTGGTCTTTTTACTCTTTTGGTGAAGTCTTTAGATGAGCATGTGTTTGATTTTTAGGAGCTCCCAGTTATTGGGTTTCTCTTCATCATTTTTGGTAATGTTTTGTATTCTGTTTATACCTTGTATTAGGGCTCCTAGGGTTGTCCCAATTTTTTCTTCCATGATCTTTATCGTTTTAGTCTTTGTGTTTAGGTCTTTGATCCACTTGGAGTTAGTTTTTGTGCATGGTGTAAGGTATGGGTCCTGTTTCATTTTTTTGCAAATGAATATCCAGTTATGCCAGCACCATTTGTTAAAAAGGCTTTCTTTTCCCCAATTAATTGACACTGGTCCTTTGTCAAATATCAGCTGCTCATACGTGGATGGATCTATGTCTGGGTTCTCAATTCTGTTCCACTGGTCTATGTGCCTGTTGTTGTACCAGTACCAGACTGTTTTGACTACTGTGGCTGTATAATAGGTTCTGAAATCAGGCAAAGTGAGGCCTCCCACTTTCTTCTTCTTTTTCAGTAGTGCTTTGCTTATCCGGGGCTTCTTTCCCTTCCATATGAAATTGGTGATTTGTTTCTCTATCCCCTTAAAATATGACATTGGAATTTGGATCGGAAGTGCATTAAATGTATAGATGGCTTTTGGTAGAATAGACATTTTTACTATGTTAAGTCTTCCTATCCATGAGCAGGGTATGTTTTTCCACTTAAGTATGTCCTTTTGAATTTCTTGTAGTAGAGCTTTGTAGTTTTCTTTGTATAGGTCTTTTACATCCTTGGTAAGATTTATTCCTTAAGTATCTTATCTTCTTGGGGGCTACTGTGAATGGTATTGATTTGGTGATTTCCTCTTCGGTGTTCTTTTTGTTGATGTAGAGGAATCCAAGTGATTTTTGTGTGCTTATTTTATAACCTGAGACTCTGCCAAACTCTTCTATTAGTTTCAGTAGTTTTCTGGAGGATTCCTTAGGGTTTTCTGTGTATATAATCATGTCATCTGCAAATAGTGATAACTTTACTTCTTCCTTGCCAATCCGGATACCTTTTATTTCTTTGTCTAGCCTAATTGCCCTGGCTAGGACTTCCAGCACGATGTTGAATAAGAGTGGTGATAAAGGGCATCCTTGTCTGGTTCTCGTTCTCAGGGGAAATGCTTTCAGGTTCTCTCCATTTAGAGTGATATTGGCCGTTGGCTTTGCATAGATACCCTTTATTATGTTGAGGAATTTTCCTTCAATTCCTATTTTGGTAAGAGTTTTTATCATAAATGGGTGTTGGACTTTGTCAAATGCCTTTTCTGCATCAATTGATAAGATCATGTGGTTTTTGTCTTTTGTTTTATTTATGTGATGGATTACATTAATGGTTTTTCTGATATTAAACCAGCCTTTTTGCATACCTGGTATAAGTCCCACTTGGTCGTGGTGGATTATTTTTTTGATGTGTTGTTGGATTCTATTGGCTAGAATTTTGTTGAGGATTTTTGCATCTATGTTCATGAGGGATATAGGTCTATAATTTTCTTTTTTTGTAATGTCTTTACCTGGTTTTGGTATCAGGGAGATGGTGGCTTCATAGAACGAGTTGGGTAGTATTCCGTCATTTTCTATGCTTTGGAATACCTTCAGAAGTAGTGGTGTTAACTCTTCTCTGAAAGTCTGGTAGAACTCTGCAGTGAAGCCGTCCGGGCCAGGGCTTTTTTTGTTGGGAGTTTTTTGATTACCGTTTCAATCTCTTTTTTTGTTATGGGTCTATTTAGTTGTTCTACTTCTGAATGTGTTAGTTTAGGTAGGTAGTGTTTTTCCAGGAATTCATCCATTTCTTCTAGGTTTTCAAATTTGTTAGAGTACAATTTTTCATAATAATCTGAAATGATTCTTTTAATTTCATTTGGTTCTCTTGTGATGTGGTCCTTCTCGTTTCTTATTCGGGTTATTTGTTTCCTTTCCTGTATTTCTTTAGTCAGTCTAGCCAATGGTTTATCAATTTTGTTAATTTTTTCAAAGAACCAGCTTTTGGCTTTGTTAATTCTTTCAATTGTTTTTCTGTTCTCTAATTCATTTAGTTCAGCTCTAATTTGTATTATTTGTTTTCTTCTGGTGCCTGATGGATTCTTTTGTTGCTCAGTTTCTATTTGTTCAAGTGGTAGGGACAGTTCTCTGATTTTGCCTCTTTCTTCTTTTTGTATGTGTGCATTTATCGATATAAATTGGCCTCTGAGCACTGCTTTTGCTGTGTCCCAGAGGTTTTGATAGGAAGTATTTTCATTCTCGTTGCTTTCTAAGAATTTCCTTATTCCCTCCTTGATGTCTTCTATAACCCAGTCTTTTTTCAGGAGGGTATTGTTCAGTTTCCAAGTATTTGATTTCTTTTCCCTAGTTTTTCTGTTATTGATCTCTAGTTTTATTGCCTTGTGGTCTGAGAAGATGCTTTGTAATATTTCGATGTTTTGGACTCTGTGAAAGTTTGTTTTATGACCTAATATGTGGTCTATTCTAGAGAATGTTCCATGTGCGCTAGAAAAAAAAGTATATTTTGCAGCAGTTGGGTGGAGAGTTCTGTATAAGTCAATGAGGTCAAGTTGGTTGATCGTTGTAATTAGATCTTCCGTGTCTCTATTGAGCTTCTTACTGGATGTCCTGTCCTTCTCCGAAAGTGGTGTGTTGAAATCTCCTACTATAATTGTGGAGGTATCTATCTCACTGTTCAATTCTGTTAAAATTTGATTTATGTATCTTGCAGCCCTGTCATTGGGTGCATAAATATTTAATATGGTTATGTCTTCCTGATCAATTGTCCCTTTTATCATTATATAGTGTCCTTCTTTATCCTTTGAACTCACAAGTTTTTAGACCCTAGACACTGCTCACCAGATTAGGATGTAGAACATAAACTTTACAAACTGTATTATGACAATTGATTGAGTTGTCCTATGAGACTATGGTCCTAAGCTTTCAAACCCAGTAAATCAATCCCACAAGGCATTTGGTTATGGCTAAGATGTATCCACATTGCCCCCTATGTGCTTTGTTATATATATGAATATATATGTGGCATACACATAAATATACATATGCCTATAGATATACCTATGCTTGCACATGTATATACACACATATACCTACCTATACACATATATATGGGCCCAAGCATAGCAATGATTGTGAGGATGGCACAGGACAGGGCATTGTTTTGTTCTTTGTACGTAGGGTTGCTATGAGACAGAACTGACTCTACAACACCTAACATCAACAACAATACACATATGTGCATACATAACTATGTAACCACACACATATTTTTGGTTGTTGTTGCCAAATTGTATATGTTACAGCATTTACCTAAAGCATCCCTTATTCTTGTGTACTTCTTAGTGACATAATTTATCTTGGTCAAGTTGTGCACATTTCAACCACATTTGATGTTACCTTGGGAACAGCAATTCTTATAAAAATCTAATCTTCTCTAGTAGAAAAAGCACCAAAAAAAAACAAAACAAAACAAACAAACAAAAAAAGACTCATCTGTTTTTTGAATTTAAATGATAATTCCTAAAGGGATACATTTTTGATGTTTTATATATGACTAATACGGAGATCCTGGTGGTGTAGTGGTTAAATGCTACAGCTGCCAACCAAAAGTTCACAGTTTAAGTCCACTAGGCGCTCCTTGGAAACCCTGTGGGGCAGTTCTACTGTGCCCTGTACGGTAGCTATGAGTCAGAATTGACTTGACGGCAATGGGTTTGGTTTTTGGTTTGGAATTCTTTACCATTATGGCTCTATCTTTTGAATAATGTTAATGTAATAATTTTCCAGTTATTGTATGTCTCTTTTTTATCCACAGTAGAATTGAAAATCAATTAGCCATATATTTTGTATACCTAATTAAGCACCTAGTAATAGAAAAAAAAAAAAAAGCGCACACTTTTGTAAGAAAAGTCAAAATATATCACCCCTGATTTTCTCATCATATGGAAATAGTAATTAACTCAGAACAAAGTATTTTCAGGATCCCAAAAAATATCACAACAGAGTGTTAACATAAGCTTTTATACCCTGAATTACTAGAATTTTTCTTCTATAAATTACCTGAAATACCAGCACAGAAGACACTCCTCTGATAATTTGACAATAAATTGGTTGCTTTCAAGTAGTTGGCAAAAGCATGACTGAGATAATTACTATTAGAAAGAGATAGTCTTAAGGGCTTGCTAATTATATATTCTCTCAAATTACTGGTTCTCGAGTGTTTCTATGCATAAAATCATGTTAATATTCAAATCTCCTTTCCTATGATTTATTGAGTTTTGATTAGAAAGGTAACATTTGCACTATTTTCTTTTTATGTCTGTCATGGCCCACAGGAGGAGAAGTTGTGTCCCTTTTCCTCTGATACTCTATCCGTAATCTCCTCTCAATCAGCTCATTTAATTAGATGGAGTCTGAGATACCTAGTTGCCCACGTTTTATTCAAGTAGTGTTGCTGTTTTTTAGTTACAAATTAGATTCTGTTCTACTTTTTCTTTCATTCTTTTCTTCCTTCCTTCCTTTCCCTATTTCTTTCTTATTGTGCCAAGATCTGAATAATTATTTTATTCCTTTCTGCTTCTATTTTCAGGATTCATATACACTTGTCAAACTAGATCTAGCTATTGAGGGCTGGGGATTGAGTAGTTTTCATGATATGTTCGAAGTTTTTTATATGTATCCATTGGCAAGACAGAAGGAAGAGTATTCTTGTGTGATGGTTTGTCCCAGGAGTAATCTGAGCTAGTTTTCTGAATAGTTAAGAGATATGTGAAAAGGGAGAAGTGAAAAAAAAAAAAAATTAACAGTGGACAGAGTTGGTAAGAAAGATCTCAAAGCAGAGGTAAGTGTCCACGTTTCCTTGGAAACTTAGATTTTTTAGTGCAACCAGTTTTGAGGCTTTAGTGAAAGCCCTGATAGCACTCACCTGTCTTGGGTATACGTACACCATAAACAAACATTGCAGAAGTTATTGAAGAAAGGGAGAAATTGAGTAACAGCAATTCGGCAGATATTTGTTACTGAAGTTAAAAATGATTTTTAACACTGAGATTTTTGAAAGACAAAGCAGTAGTTTAAGCTTTCTGCTATAAAAATTATTGTTTTAATAAATATCACCAAACATGTTCTCTTGGATATAATTTTTTTTCCCTGCAGATGAGTACTGAAACCCCTCAATGTGGTCTTCTGGGTGGCACCGTAATTGAGACTCAGTAAACTAGTCCAGAATCGAAGCCCATGGAAGCAGCAGTCAAGAAATCAAACCATGTATTTCATTGAACAAATCTATTGCAAAAGACTTCTTTAAAGTGTAAATAGGCAAATATTTCACTACAAAGATTAAGGTGTGCCTGACTCAAGCCATCATATGTTTAATCACCCTCATATGAAGGTGAAAGCAGGGCAATGAATAAGGAAGACCGAAGAAGAATTGCTGTATTTGAATTATGGTGCTGGCAAAGAATATTGAGTATACCTTGGACTGCCAGAAGAATGAACAAATCTGTCTTGCAAGATGCACAGCCAGAATGCTCCTTAGAAGTGAGGATGGTGAGACTTCCATCATCTCATGTACTTTGGACAAGTCGTCAGAAAGGACCAGTCCCTGGAGAAGGACATTATGCTTTGTTAAGTAGAGAGTCAGCTAAAAAGAGGAAGGCCGTCAATGAGATGGACTGACACAGTGGCTATAAAAATGGGTTCAAACATAGCAACTATTTTGAGTATGTCACAGGACTGGGCAGTGTTTCATTCTGTTCTACATATGGTCTCTATGAGTCAGAACTGACTCAGTGGCACTTAACAACAACAAAAACAGCAGGCTATTCCATCATTTGATCAGGTAGGTTGTTTTTGGCTGATGGGGTACTTAATAATTCCAGTCAATTTGCTATACTTCTTTTAATTAGATGAAATATTGTGAAATACCATGTTGATTGAATAAGGCTTTTAAGTCCATAAATGGTAGTATTGACAGAAGCAAGCACTGCAGATAGGAAAAACATTTTCCTGACTCTCATGTAAAAACAAATCACTACCTTCTCTACTATGTTGAAAGAGTCAAATACAATCAAATTTCTATTAGGTTATGGCTTTGTTATTGGCAGTGGTGTTTTTTCTTTTTTTTTCTTCATTCCAAAGTTTTTATCTTAAATCAATTGCATTAAATCCCTTTAAATTAAAAAAAAAAAAAAAAAAACTGTTTAAAGCCTTTATCCTGAATCTAGGAAATATACTCATTCACATTAATTAAATATATATATATATATATATATATATATATATATATATATATATGTTATTTACTCAGTATTGATGAAAAAGAGTTACTACTAAATAAAACTTTGGGAATTTGGAGCATGGCATAGTTGATTTCTTGCAAGAATTTGGATTTGTTCACTGTAATTAATAATGCAATATGTAAGATATTAAATTGTTAACAATATATGTGAAATGTGTTGAATATTTAAAGTTTTGTAAGTTTTATGAAATATTTCTTGTAGGTCAAGGATTATCTGGAAAATTAAAAAGTTGAAAAAGAGTTTTCACTTGAACTTCCAGGGCATTATTTAAAGTGTAATATATAATGAATTTTCCAGTTATTTAAAAATTTGTAATTGGGTGTTGTTTTAGTATACTCTAGTTTGATTTTACAGCATTCTTAATTGTATTCAGGATGTGTTAATTTGTATGGCATGAAGAAAATTAGTATTTGTATTTATTCAAAGACTTCCGTTAAAGTTTTTGTTTCTAATTAAATCAAGGTTACTAATAATAAAATGACGTGCAAACTGAATTTTGACCCTCAAAGTCAAGAAAGTTACAGAAAAAAAATCTCAAGAGACTATATTTATATCTTCTGTTTTTTGCTGTTTCTGATGGAAGTCTAAAATACCATATATCTCCATAATCTCTTTGTAGAAAATGATATTTTGATTATCAAGAAAATAGAATTGGAAGAATCATTAATGTTTATAGAACATAAATCTTAGTTAAGCAATACAAAATATTTTGTATTAAGTTTGCATGGGAAACTTTTCTAAATTAAAAAGAACTTAGAAAAGGAGATGAATACATCTGAAAAACTTCAAGATCAAAGTGATATTTAACTATATTAAAAATTTCAAGAGCATATGAAAACATGTAATATCACTAAAATTAAATAGTAGTTTCAATTTGTTTCTTAGTTAGCTATTAAATGTGCACACAAAATAATTTTGTAATTAATATTTTTCATTAAGTCATTGTAGATGTACCCAGCCACAATAAAATAAAACTCCAGTATTAATCTCAAATATGACTGGTAGAATGAACCTCCACCTGTGAGGCAGGAGCTACGTCTCTCCTCCAAGACAAAAAGCCAGTAGCTACAAGATTTAGCCATGTAGCAACTTGTAAGTTGCACATGATGGGATATCACTGATAACATAATAAAAGAAAACAAACAAGTATAACAAATGATCCATTGTGCAAGTACTGATCCAACCACATAGGATAAGGGATTACTCTGGAATGACAAAAGCAATGACATTGAACTTCCACAGTAAAGCTTATTTTAAACATAGCAATACGAGTTCAGACAGCCTTACAACTTTAATAATTTTTGTTTGTATTAATATTGTGCTAATACTGAATATTATTAATTTAGGAGAGAGTTTCAGACCTCTATTTGAATACTGAAGAATTAGGTCATTTTGTACCTTAACTATAGGGAAGGGGAGAAGTGAACAAACTTGAGATAGTGAGTCATTGATACATCAGTCATGAAGAGAGTGTAGTACATTGCATAGGATCAAAAACAAGAAAAAAGATAACCTTTGCCTATGTCTCTGTTAGTATATGGCAAAAATTGACTTGTAAATTGGTTTCTCTAAGTGGGCATATAGATGTTAACATCGGATGATTAAGAATCAATTATTTGAGCATTCAGATCAGACTTATAGCATCAATATATGAGTGTTAATATAGAAGATATATATATATATATTTAGTAATTTATATGCCCATAATATATTAAACAATTTCTTCTAGTAGAGGGATAGTCATGTAAGTATGGCATGAAATAGGTATATTATTAATAAATTTAGACTTTTAACTTTAATATTAATTCCTACTAAGTTATTCTAATTATTTATACACCTAAATAAATTTTTTATTCACTTTATGTATTTATACCTTTATTTCATTGGATTTATAAGAATTATTACTGTTGTGGTTACATCAGACGTTTGAATCACTTAAAAGTAAATGCTGACTCTACAATACATTTTATCCATCATCTGACTGTAATTGTTTTAGCGGATTACTGGAAAGACAAGTTTCCCAGGTCTGATATCTCTGCCTATTCAACAGAGCACTCACTGACCCACAACAGGGAACTGAGGGCTGAAGCTCTCCCCCAGACCACCTAGCCTCCTGCCTTAGGGGTCTAAGCAGGGTGACACCTACCAATCTGTAGAGGTACTTGCATTGGGGGCCTAAGGTACAGCTGCAGAGCCCACCCACCAAAATGCTTTAGGAATAGAGACACTTCTACCTCACTGGCTCTTGGGGGAAGCCTGTCAGCATCCTGCCCCCGCCAAGTGTGAAACCCTACAACTACTAGAATCTGGTGCACACAACTATCACTTCTATTTCTCTAGGTGGATAGATGACAGTCTGCACCGCACACTTGATGACCCAAAATCAGATTCTACTCAAGAATAGTGAATGGACTCTTAGGCTTATATATCTGGTAACAGCCCAAACCAGCTGGTAATAGGACATAAGTGATTCAAGGGCTACAACACTCAAGACAGCACAATCTAGTAGCCCATCTGTGTATATTGAAAGAAAACAAAACAACATAAGACTCAGTGAGCAAATATAGAATAAATCACTACAATATCTTAGAGATGGCTCAGAGACAGCAGTCGATATCAAACCACATAAAGAAGCAGACCGTGATTGCTTCTACAACTCCCCATATTAAAGAATCAAAATCTTTCCCAAATGAAGGTACAATCCTAGAATTGCCAGATGCAGAATATAAAAAACTAATTTACAGAATACTTCAAGACATCAAGGATGACCTCAGAAATGAAATAAGGCAATCTACAGAAAAAGCCAAGGAACACACTGATTAAGCAGTTGAAGAAATCAAAAAGATTATTCAAGAACATAGTGGAAAAATTAATAAGTTGCAAGAATCCATAGAGACAAGCATTCAGAAATCCAAAAGATTAACAATAAAATTACAGAATTAGACAACACAATAGGAAGTCACAGGAGAAGACTCGAGCAATTGGAATGCAGGGTGGGGGATCTTGAGGACCAGGGAATTGACACCAATATAGCTGAAAAAAATCAGATAAAACAATTAAAAAAAAAGAAGAAACCCCAAGAATCATGTGGGACTCTATCAAGAAGAATAACTTGCATGTGATTGTAGTCCCAGAACGGGGGGGATAACAGAAAATACAGAGAGAAGAGTTGAAGATCTGTTGGCAGAAAACTTCTCTGACATCAGGAAAGATGAAAGGATACCTATCCAAGGTGCTCATTGAACTCCATTTAAGATTGATCCAAAAAGAAAATCACCAAGACATATTATCATCAAACTTGCCAAAACCAAAGATAAAGAGAAAATTTTAAAAGCAGCCAGGGAGAAAAGAAAGGTCTCCTTCAAGGGAGAATCAATAAGAATAAGTTCAGACTACTCAGCAGAAACCATGCAGTCAAAAAGGCAATGGGATGACATATATAGGGCACTGAAGGAGAAAAACTGCCAGCCAAGGATCATATATCCAGCAAAAGTCTCTCTGAAATATGAAGGTGAAATTAAGACATTTACAGATAAACACAAGCTTAGAGAATTTGCAAAAACCAAACCAAAGCTACAAGAAATACAAAAGGAAATTGTTTGGTCAGAAAACCAGTAATATCAGATACCAGCACAATACAAGGTCACAGAACAGAACATCCAGATATCAACTCAAACAGGGAAATCACAAAAACAAATTAAGATTAATTATAAACAGAAAAAAATGCTTAAAACAGGGAATCATTGAAGTCAATATGTAAAAGATCACAATAATCAAAAAGAGGGACTAAATACAGGTGGCATAGAACTGCCATATGGAGAGCGAAACAAGGCTATATAGGACAATACAAGTTAGGTTTTTACTTAGAAAAATAGGGGTAAATATTAAGGTAACCACAAAGAGGTATAACAACTCCATAACTCAAAATAAAAACCAAGAAAAACCTAACAACTCAGCAAACATAAAGTTAAATACTATGAAAATGAGGAACACACAATTTACAAGGAAAAACTTCTCAGCACGAAAAAGTGGAAAAGTGAAATTGTCAACAACACACATAAAAAGGCATCAAAATGACAACACTAAACACATACTTATCTCTAATTACACTGAATGTAAGTGGACTAAATGCACCAATAAAGAGACAGAGAGTCTCAGACTGGATAAAGAAACACGATCCATCTATATGCTGCCTACAAGAGACACACCTTAGACTTAGAGACACAAACAAACTAAAACTCAAAGGATGGAAAAAAAATATATCAAGCAAACAAAAATAAAAAAGAGCAGGAGTAGCAATATTAATTTCTGACAAAACAGACTTTAAAGTTAAATCCACCACAAAGGATAAAGAAGGACACTACATAATGATTAAAGGGACAATTAACCAGGAAGATACAACCATATTAAATATTTATGCACCCAATGACAGGGTTGCAAGATATGTAAAACAAACTTTAACAGAACTGAAAAGTGAGATAGACACCTCCACAATTATAGTAGGAGACTTCAATACACCACTTTCGGAGGACAGGACTTCCAGTACGAAGCTCAATAGAGACATGGAAGACCAAATTGCTACAATCAACCAACTTGACCTCATAGACTTATACAGAACCCTCCACCCAACTGCTGCAAAGCACACTTTTTTGTCTAGCGCACATGGAACATTCTCTAGAATAGACCACATATCAGGTCATAAAACAAACCTTTGCAGAATCGAAAACATCGAAATATTACAAAGCGTCTTCTCAGACCATAAGGCCATTGAAGTAGAAATCAATAACAGAAAAATTAGGGAAAAGAAATCAAATATTTGGAAACTGAACAATACCCTGCTGAAAAAAGACTGGGTTATAGAAGACATTAAGGAGGGAATAAAGAAATTCATAGAATGCAAGCAGAATGCAGACACTTCCTATCAAAACCTCTGGGACACAGCAAAGGCAGTGCTCAGAGGCCAATCTATATCGATAAATGCACACATACAAAAAGAAGAAAGAGCCAAAATCAGAGAACTGTCCCTACAACTTGAACAAATAGAAAGTGAGCAACAAAAGAATCCATCAGGCACCAGAAGAAAACAAATAATAAAAATTAGAGCTGAACTAAATGAATTAGAGAAGAGAAAAACAATCGAAAGAATAAACAAAGCCAAAAGCTGGTTCTTTGAAACAATTAAGAAAATTGATAAACCATTGGCCAGACTGATTAAAGAAATACAGGAAAGGAAACAAATAACCCGAATAAGAAACGAGATGGGCCACATCACAACAGGCCCAACTGAAATTAAAAGAATCATATCAGATTATTACGAAAACTTGTACTCTAACAAATTTGCAAACCTAGAAGAAATGGATGAATTCCTAGAAAAACACTACCTACCTAAACTAACACAATCAGAAGTAGAACAACTAAATAGATCCATAACAAAAAAGAGATTGAAACGGTAATCAAAAAACTCCCAATAAAAAAAAAGCCCTGGCCCAGACAGCCTCACTGCAGAGTTCTACCAAACTTTCAGAGAAGAGTTAACACCACTACTACTAAAGGTATTTCAAAGCATAGAAAATGACAGAATACTACCTATCTCATTCCATGAAGCCACCATATCCCAGATGCCAAAACCAGGCAAAGACTTCACAAAAAAAAAAAATTACAGACCTATATCCCTCATGAACATAGATGCAAAAATCCTCAACAAAATTCTAGCCAATAGAATTCAACAAAAAACATATCAAAAAAATAATCCACCCCGACCAAGTGGGATTTATACCAGGTATGCAAAAAAAATATTTTTTTTTATGCAAGGCTGGTTTAATATTAGAAAAACCATTAATGTAATCCACCATATAAATAAAACAAAAGACAAAAACCACATGATCTTATCAGTTGATGCAGAGAAGACATTTCACAAAGTCCAACACCCATGTATGACAAAAACTCTCAGCAAAATAGGAATTGAAGGAAAATTCCTCAACATAATAAAGGGCATCTATACAAAGCCAACAGCCAACATCACTCTAAATGGAGAGAGCCTGAAAGCATTTCCCTTGAGAATGGGAACCAGACAAGGATACCCTTTATCACTGCTCTTATTCAACACTGTGCTAGAGGTCCTAGCCAGAGCAATTAGGCTAGACAAAGAAATAAAGGGCATCCAGATTGGCAAAGAGGAATTAAAATTATCTCTATTTGCAGATGACATGATCTTATACACAGAAAACCCTAGGGAATCCTCCAGAAAACTACTGAAACTAATAGAAGAGTTTGGCAGAGTCTCAGGTTATAAGATAAGCACACAAAAATCACTTGGATTCCTCTACATCAACAAAAAGAACATGGAAGAGGAACTCACAAAATCAATACCATTCACAGTCGCCACCAAGAAGATAAGATAGTTAGGAATAAATCTTACCAAAGATGTAAAAGACCTATACAAAGAAAACTACAAAGTACTAGTGTAAGAAACTAAAAAAAAAAAAAAAGGACCTACTTAAGTGGAAAAACATACCTTGCTCATGGAGAGGAAGACTTAACATAGTAAAAATGTCTATTCTACCAAAAGCCATCTATACATACAATGCACTTCCAATCCAAATTCCAATGACATTCTTTAATGTGATGGAGAAACAAATCACCAACTTCATATGGAAGGGAAAGAAGCCCCAGATAAGTAAAGCATTACCGAAAAAGAAGAAGAAAGTGGGAGGCCTCACTCTACCTGATTTTAGAACATATCATACAGCCACAATAGTCAAAATAGCCTGGTACTGGTACAACAACAGGCACATAGACCAATGGAACAGAATTGAGAGCCCAGATATAAATCCATCCACATATGAGCAGCTGGTATTTGACAAAGGCCCAGTGTCAGTTAATTGGGGAAAAGATAGTCTTTTTAACAAATGGTGCTGGCATAACTGGATATCCATTTGCAAAAAAATGAAACAGGACCCATACCTCACACAATGCACAAAAACTAACTCCAAGTGGATCAAAGACCTAAACATAAAGACTAAAACGATAAAGATCATGGAAGAAAAAATAGGGACAACCTTAGGAGCCCTAATACAAGGCATAAACAGCATACAAACATTACCAAAAATGACGAAGAGAAACCAGATAACTGGGAGCTCCTAAAAATCAAACACCTATGCTCATCTAAAGACTTCTCCAAAAGAGTAAAAAGACCACCTACAGATTGGGAAAGAATTTTCAGCTATGACATCTCCGACCAGTGCCTGATCTCTAAAATCTGTATAATTCCGTTAAAACTCAACCACAAAAAGACAAACAACCCAATCAAGGAGTGGGCAAAGGATATGAACACGTACTTCACTAAAGAAGATATTCAGGCAGCTAACAGAGACATGAGAAAATGCTCTCGATCATTAGCCATTAGAGAAATGCAAATTAAAATTACCATGAGGTTCCATCTCACTCCAACAAGGCTGGCATTAATCCCAAAAACACAAAATAATGAATGTTGGAGAGGCTGCGGAGAGATTGGAACTCTTATACACTGCTGGTGGGAATGTAAAATGGTACAACCACTTTCGAAATCTATCTGGCATTATCTTAAACAGTTAGAAATAGACCTACCATACAACCCAGAAATCCCACTCCTCGGAATATACCCTAGAGAAATAAGAACCTTCAGCTGAACAGATATATGCACACCCATGTTTATTGCAGCTCTGTTTACAATAGCAAAAAGCTGGAAGCAACCAAGGTGTCCATCAACGGATGAATGGGTAAATAAATTATGATATATTCACACAATGGAATACTGCGCATTGATAAAGAACAGTGACGAATATGTGAAACATTTCATAACATGGAGGAACCTGGACGGCATTATGCTGAGTGAAATTAGTCAGAGGGAAAAGGACAAATATTGTATAAGACCACTATTATAAGATCTTGAGAAATAGTATAAACCACACACTTTTGTGGTTACAAGGGGGGCAGAGAGGGAGGGTGGAAGAGGGTTATTTACTGATTAGTTAGTAGATAAGAAGTAGTTTAGGTGAAGGGAAGGACAATACTCAATACAGGGAAGGTCAGCTCAACTGGACTGGACCAAAAGCAAAGAAGTTTCCGGGATAAACTGAATGCTTCAAAGGTCAGTGGAGCAAGGGTGGGGGTTTGGGGACTATGGCTTAAGGGGACTTCTAAATCAATTGGCAAAATAATTCTATAATGGTAACATTCTGCATCCCACTTTGAAATGTGGTGTCTGGGGTCTTAAACGTTAACATTGGCCATCTAAGATGCATCAATTGGCCTCAACCCACCTGGAGCAAAGGAGAATGAAGAACACCAAGGTCACATGATAACTATGAGCCCAAGAGACAGAAAGGGCCACATGAACCAGAGACTTACATCATCCTGAGACCAGAAGAACTAGATGGTCCCTGGCCACAACCGATGACTTTCCTGACAGGGAGCACAACAGAGAACCCCTGAGGGAGCAGGAGATCAGTGGGATGCAGACCCCAAATTCTCATAAAAAGACCAGACTTAATGGTCTGACTGAGTCTAGAGGAAACCCAGTGGTCATGGTCCCCAAACCTTCTGTTGGCCCAGGACAGGAACCATTCCTGAAGACAGCTCATCAGACATGGAAGGGACTGGACAATGGGTTGGAGAGAGGTGCTGACGAAGAGTGAGCTACTTGTATCAGGTGGACACTTGAGACTGTGTTGGCATCTCCTGTCTGGAGGGGAGATAGGACGGTAGAGAGGGTTAGAAACTGGCAAAATTGTCACGAAAGGAGAGACTGGAAGGAGGGAGTGGGCTGACTCATTAGGGGGAGAGTTAGTGGGAGTATGGAGTAAGGTGTATATAAGCTTATATGTGACAGACTGACTTGATTTGTAAACCTTCACTTAAAGCTCAATAAAAATTATTAAAAAAAATTTTATCCATTAATATCAGTATAAGTTTATGGGAGAGGTCTAGAAATGAGAAGTCTGCTTTATACACACTTTTCCTAGCCTCTGGCTACATCCAGATAGGCTTTAAACATGGGTCCTATTTCCCTCCTTTCTGGCCTGCTCCAAAAATCCCACTTAACAGCATGTTACTGTAAATTGTAACATCTCATATTACTTACCTAAGTATTGCGAAGTCCCTTCTTTCCTGCTGTCCACTATGCATATCTTGGAGGGGGTTTTACCCTGTCTTACAGGGTAGCTATGAGTCGGAATTGACTCCACGGCAACGGGTAAGGAGTTGGAGTATGTCTTTATCTTTAGCATACATTTTATTTTTAAATTATTATATGTTTTCCTAAACAGAATTTCATAAATATTTTTAAATGAACTAATCTTGTTTCTCATTTCTTGCTATGGATGGAGCGACCATACTTCTATCTAAGCTAACCTCTCCAGTGTGCAATGGTTTGCGTAGTTTCTTGCCTATGGTTACAGAAACTTCTTTAGCGATTTACTCCACTATTCCAAGTCATTCAGTTTTCTCTCTTTAGTTATTTCCATTAGCATATTTTTATGGTGAAATATCTCTTGTTATAAATAAACAAAAACATTACAAATAAACATCAGAATTTGGGGTGACATTTCAATCTCTAGTTACCATCCCATTTCTTTGCTCCTTTTACAGCAAAACTCTTCTGAAGAGTTATCTGTATTTGATGTTCACACGACTTCTCCCATGCTGTCTTGTCAATGTTGCATTTCAGGTTGTGACACGGCAATCACAGCTATAACTTCATGAAATTTTCAGGAGAGTGAATCATACATCTTATTTTTTCTTCTTTTTTATTGTTGTAAAATATAGAGAACATGACAATCTCCAATTCAACAGTTTTCATGTATACGATTTAATCAAACCAATTACCCTTATTTGGGAATACGGCCCTTTTCAATTCTACACAGTTTATACATTTTTCTCAACTTGACATTTCTCTAAGAATTTAGATGTGTTTTGTCATAAAAGAATTGATGAAACATGCTCAAAGACATTGCCAGAAAATATATGCTTATTGATTTTTTCATTAATTTCAACTTGTGAGGGTTATTTTGTTTTAGCCTAAGATTTTACTAGCCCCATACAAGCTTTTCTTTTGCTGCAGTAGACAGTACACAAACAAGAAGTAATATACATTTATTCTAGTCTTAATTTTATAATGTGGCCATTTGATTTGAATTATTATGTTTTTTAAATTTTTTCTGTAATATTCTAGAATAAAAGAACAGGATTAAAATATTATTTCATTAATTCTGAGAAATTAATTTATATCCATTTTTATTCATTGATAATATGGTTGGCCACTTTCTTTTCTAGAAAAATTAAAGTTACACTACCTATCACGTTTACTGTCCCCATTCTTTCATCTATTCATTCATGAACTTCTTCTAGTAGTCATTTTTGTAGTTACCAGATTCGATATTGTGTTTTGTGGTTAGAGTAGTGAATAAGATAAATGCCGAATTTTTCATAAATTATATTCTAGCAAACATTTTAGAGAAAAAGAAACAATGGAAGGGTGGTATGTGTTACAAAATTGGAAATACAGGCACAGTGACAGAATGACATTAGTAGATAAATCTATGATTTCCAAAAGAACTGATATGTAGTATGAGTCACAATAAAATGAATGTTCTTGTGAGAAATGGTGGTAGGTGGTAGTGATAAAGTCCCAGGAAGAAAAAAAAGTAAATATATGTGAAAATGCGGAAGAAAATAAACATAGAATGTAAACATAGTGGAAAGAATGGCGTAAAGCTGCGGAAGTGGGCAAAAGGATATTCCTATAAGGCCTTGAAACCCAAGTTAAGGGATTTTATTATTATCATAAGGCATAGAAAACATTTAATTACTTCTACCTTAGTGTTAGGTAATTAAACTTTTTTTTAAGGCCCCCTTTTGCTGCGATCTAAAAAAGTGGGCTCCAATTGGTGGCAGAAGATCCACTTTCATTTCTGTGGTATCTAACAGTGAATCGGTTGCTCATTTGCAGGCTGCTGAATCATGTTGTAGTTCAATTCACTGATTATATTCATAGTCCCCGAACTGTGTACCCAGGTGTCTTGGTATGCTGCAATGAACTCACAGGAATGCAGTGGGATATTTTAAATTTTCAAGACAAAATTAGTGATGCTCAACATCTTTCAGTATCTTTCTGCAAGCCACTAGTTTAATCTAGACAACATTTTCTATATTAATAGACTTCATTTTTTGAACAGTTTTAGATTTACAGAAAAATTAAGAAAATAATACAGAATTCCCATATACACCAGTTTGCCCTATCATTAACATCTTACATCACTTTGGTATATTTGCACCAATTAATGAGCTGATGTTGATATAATTCTGATGGTCTTACCTCAATATCTTTTTGTTTCCTCAATTTGGGATAACAGTAGTACTGTGCTACTATAAAATGGGCAAGGTGGGCAAACCCCACATTTATCACTAACTGGATGGCCAGGATCGAGATGAATCTAACTCCCACATGGAAGTGCATTCAGGCCTGACCTTCCCACATTCCTACTCCTCGTCACCAGCCACTTTTGTGACAATTACTGTCTCTGACCCTAACTACCCAGAGTTAGATCACATCCCATCCTTGGCTATCCTAAGCCAGGTCAAAACATCCCTGGCCTCCTGAAACCAAGTCATCGGGGAGCACCGATAGGCTCAAAAGTCAGCACACCTCCCTGCACTTCAGGTCAGGTGACCTCCCTCTCTCCCTGTCTCCCATGCCCAGTGACTGTGTCACAAGCTAGAAAGACTCTATGCTTCCTCACCAACTGCCCATGCAGCCTTTCTCTATCACTCAGCCACCCAGAGCTGAGTCTACAAAAATCTACTTTGTACTGTCAGCTGCTGCTGGCTCATTGCCCCATGGATTCATTAATTCTTTATACTGGCTCACAAAATTCAAAGACAGTTACCTTTACTTACAGTTTCCCATTTATTATAACCAGAAGGGATACAAGCTTAGAGATGCATCAGACAAGGTCTGGAAGAGTTCCCAGGACGGTGCTTCAGTTGTTCCCAGTGCACAGAATGTTATCACTGGTTCAGGTTCCATATTTATTGGGACCTCAGTGAATATGCATGACTTGGGCCTTAATGCATAGTTATAATTGACCCAGTCAATGAATATACAAGATTGCATTAGCCCCCCTTCCTTTATTGAAGTTAGTTCACCAGATGTGGGGCCTATGTAGCTGCTACTTGCCTGGCTATTTTAGAAAACAAAAACACCATAATTGTTCAAGCTATTTTCAGAAACTGGAGTCAAAGAGCCAAACTGAGTTTCACAAGTACCTACCTTATATGGTTATTATGAATTAAAACATTACTTCTATATATCAGTATCTATATCTCTCACTTAAAAACCTGCCTGATACATTATAAGAATATATTCTTATTTATCAACACAGTAAGACAGGCACACAGGTATAATTTCTAAATAAGTAAATGTGTACATTTTATGGGTGCATTCTTATACATTTTTTTTTTCCTGATGGAATGTTTGATAAACACTTTGGAGGCCAATAGTCTAGAGAATGGATTGAACAGATAGAATAGGCAGTTTTAAAAAGCCAGTTTGGATGACACTGTAACTGACCAAGTGAGAAATGATGAAGTGCAAAATTATCAATGAGATAAATTTACAGGTAAAGACATACTTTGCAAAAAGAAGGTTTAATAAACATTTGTAGATTTGATATGGATGTTGGAGAATTGTCAGGTCCCAAGACGGCCTCCTAGATATTCATACCATTACTGAGAGAAAATTGAAGAGGAGGTAAATTTGGAGAGAAGATTCTGAATAGAGTGTTAACATTGAATTTGAGGTGTTTGAGATTATCCAAATGGTTATTTTGAGTAGGTGATTGGGAATCATGAAGTGATGAAAAGATGGAAGAGAATTAATAGCTATGTATTTTTTTCCCTTCTTTTTGCTGTTCTTCAAGGCTTATCAAGAGGGGTAGATCCTTCTGTTTATAAATTAAAATAATTGATTCTATATTAAAATAAATAATGACAAATTAACTCGTTAAAAAAAGTTTTCATTTACTATAACATCTCATATTTTCTTTAACCAAACTCAAACCAAACCCCCTGCCATAGAGTTGATTCCAACTCGTAGCAACCCTATAGGACAGAGTAGAACTGCCCCACAGAGTTTTCAAGGAGCAGTTGGTTGATTCAAACTGCTGACCTTTTGGTTAGCAATGGAACTCTTAGCCGCTGCGCCACCAGGGCTCCCATATTGTCTTTACCCATAGTTAAAATAGAAATTTTTTTTAAATAATTTTTTTAAAAAAGCTGTAAGTGTCTATTGAGGTTTTAGGAGCCCTGGTGGTGCAGTGGTTAAAGACTCAGCTGAATCCCCCGGTGGCTCCACAGGAGAAAGATACGACAGTCTGCTTCAGTAAATATTTACAGCTTTTAAACCCCTATGGAGCAGTTCTACTCTGTCTTATAGGGTCGCTATTTGTTGTAATCAACTTGATAGCAACAGGTTTTTTTTAAAAGAGATTTTTATTAGGAAAAGAAAGGGTTATATGGGTCAAGGGTTAAGATTTGGAGGCCCACTTCATGGAGATAAAGATTATTATTAAATGCTATTTCTCCCTTGTTATTTATATGAAAGGGACCTTTTAGTTTATAACATAAATACATTATTATTTCTAGTTGATACCAGTTAATTCCAGACACTGAATTTTTCCTTGTGGGCAATGGATATTTTTTCTTTATAAATAATCCTGATCTTTGTAAATTGCCTGGGAAGAGGTTGGCACTTTCAAGCCTTGCCTTTAAACTTTGTTAGGTCGGATCAGAGCATCCTTTAGTCAAGGTCTAATTTTTTTACACTACTGGGCCAATAGAGTAGAGAGCATATTCTGCCTGATGCTTCGTTAATTATAAGGTGTCCCACTCTGGCTGGTACCCAAACCACCCAGTGCCGTCGAGTCGATTCCAACTCATAGCGACCCTATAGACAGAGGAGAACTGCCCCATAGAGTTTCCAAGGAGCCTTCTGACAACCATAGGTCTTGTACCCTCAGCTTATTTTGGTTAGTTTTTTTTCTCTCCCAAGCACACACACAAACATGTTAAACATTACTCAGTTGAAGACCCTACGTGGAGAATATGCAGACCCTACGTGGAGAATATGCAGACCCTCAGAGTCTCTTGCTTTAACACTTTCAAGATCCAATTATTTTCTGTTTGTTTTTTTTGGGGGGGGTACCACGTGTTTTCATTAGTGGAAGCATGATGAGTCATGGAATATGTTTAAAATTTTGGTTGGTAATATGGATTTTGAGAAATATCTGTTAGTACTTGGTTACCAAAGAACTTTTAAGTTCTCAAATCCGCCAATAAGCAGGTACCCATCTATACCTCCAGATCTTGGTTGCTGATGATTTCTGTGGGACCTTCTGTTAGGTTACATGAGAAATATCTGCTTTTCCAAATACGAAACACAAAAGAACAAAACAAACCCACCAGACTCCCTACCTATCACACCCTCCAAAAAAACACCTGCTGCCGTTGAGTCGATTCCAACTCATAACAATCCTACAGGTCAGAGTAGAACTGCCCCATAGGGTTTCCAATGAGCAGCTGGTGGATTTCAACTGCCTACCTTTTGGTTAGCAGGCAAACTCTTAACCCCTGCACCATGGAGGCTACATTTATCACACAGGAAATGATAAATACGCTCACAAGGCTTATCTAGAAGGAAAAAGGCCAAAAGAAACTTTTTTCCACCATCACGCTTCCTGGTTGCACTGTCGCACTTGCAAGGCTCATACCCAGCTACTTTGCTTCAACTAAGGTTTCTTATTCCTTTCATTATTATGCAAGTTCCCACTGAAGGGAAGCAAATACTTTCAGTGGTAAATGTATACTCCCAAAGAACCTGTAAGCCAGAAAAAGTGAGTGGTATACAGTACGTACCATGGGTCATGAGCTGTTCTTTTCAGGTAATTTGTCTTTTGAAGGCTAACCACCATAGCTACCTTGTTCTTCTCAATTCAGGGGGATTGCTAGGCTTCTCATGAATTATGTATCCCAATGCTGTGGCCTGGAAGTTATTTTCAGGAAAGAAGCTTGGCCAAGCATTTGTCTCACTATACCTATTTAACTTATCTCAGGCTTAACTGTTTTTGGCTGATGCTCAAATTATTGGTTCCTGTAATTTTCCCATTTTTCACTTGTTACAGGTAACAGCATAAGTCCAGTCTGTTACTGCGTCTTGCATGGCAGCGGTAGAGCAATGAAGTTCTGCTGTGAAATCTTCACAAACATGAAAGAAATAACATTGTCTCTGAGAGCCAGATGAGGAAAAGGTGAGTGCATTTACAGTGAGCCCATGAACACAGTGGTTGTGGTTATAGGGATGGTGCTGGGTACAAAAACATGGGAAATTCTTTAACAAGTATGACTGGCTTCTATCAAAAATAAGTAAGCCCATTACCAGCATCAGCTATTGACCCTGAGAACTTGATTTAATACCATTTCTTGAAGGAACTGACTAGTCATTTTGAGGAAGGTTGATACGTTGTACCCCTTTCATTACAGAGATGGTAATGATAGGTGTAGACATTTAGGCTGAGCTCCAAGTACACTTCTAAAGTCACTTTTTCTGCAGCCATCATGATTCATGAATATAGTGAATGTTTTAACAGTATGGCATGCCGCACAATTTTGCTTCTGGGCAAGGGGCTCACTGTATTTCAAAAGAAGTTAAGCAAACATAGCTGAGAAATGTCCGTAATCTGATGGAACTCTCTAGTCTTATGATGGACCACATCGCACAGAAACAGCTGGTCTTAAATCACAGTAACATATTCTTTTGAAGATGTTGTTTTTGTGTGAGCTGAGATACAATAATTTTCATATTTAAAACACTCTTCTGATGGATTCTTGTTTATATTCTAAACAAGCAGACAAATATATGGCAATTTTACCAATAGTCAAATGTATGGCTTTTGGGTCCAAACGGTTTGAAGCAAGCAGCATCTCCTATTACTTTGCCTAGTAACTAATGAGCAAATTATTCTTTTCCATTCCACTGACTCCAAATTCTACGACATAGTGATTTCTGTATCCAATTACAACCACTTCTAAGAAAGAACATAGCAAAATACATATTAGAGTAGAAGCTGAGAGTGCTTACAGGTCATTTTGGCTACTCATTATGATGGAAAATGTGTTTTGGCATTAACTAGATTTTTCATTTTAATCTTCATAGAGAGTTACGTTTACTGCTGCATAATGAAGGTAGAGAAAAATAGGGATGGAACCAAAGTGATTCTCTGGTATTGTTCCGATTCTACCATTGTCCATCATTAAAAGATAATAGTTTATGAAATCCTGTGCAGTAAGGAGTCCCCAGACATCAAAACCTTCAGGAATGACTAGATCATGTCATCAAATAAAGATACTGCAGGTAACTACCAGAAGCTAAAAGAAATATGAATCAATGATTGGGTTAGGAGAGTCATATGCACCCAATCCAGCTTTGTTATATAGTTTCTCTCTATATTTTCATACTTGCAACAAAAATATTGGCTATGCTGTTCCTCTTCTTTCCCCAATACTTTCACATGATATGTTTTCGGTTGAAGGCACTGGCGAAAACAAAATTCTACGAATTGACAGACTGGCAATTGAGATGCTTCAACAAATGGATACAGCTCTGGACGTGCTCACTTGTTTATGCCAAGAAATTTGGAAGGCAGCTACCTGGCCAATTGACAGGAAGAGACCGATATTTGTTCCCATTCCAAAGAAAGGTGATCCAACAATATGGAATTTAGCAAACAATACAATTAATATCATGAACAAGTAAAATTTTGCTGAAGATCATTCAAAAGTGTCTGCAGTAGTGCATGGACAGAGAGCTGCCAATAATTCGAGCCAGATTCATAATAGAATATGGAACAAGGGGTACCATTACTGTGCTGACGTCAGATGAATCCTGGCTGAAAGCAGAGAATGCCAGAAAGATGTGTTTTATTAACTATTCAAAGGCATTACACAGTGTGGATCATAACAAATTATGAATAACATTTTGAAGAATGGGAATTCATGAGCAATTAATTGTGCTCATGAGGAACCTGTACTTAGACCAAGAGGCAGTCATTCAAAGAGAACAAGGGGATACTGCATGTTTTAAAGTCAAGAAAGCTGTGTGTCAGTGTTGTGTCATTTCACCATAGTTATTCAATCTCTATACTAAGTACATAGTCCCAGAACCTGGACTATATGAAGAAGAATGGGGCATTAGGATTGGAGGAAGACTCATTCACAACCTGCATTCTGCAGATGACACAATCTTGCTTTCGGAAAGTGAAGAGGACTTGAAGCACTTACTGATAGATATCACAGATCACAGCCTTCAGTATGGATTACACCTCAGCACAAAGAAAACAAAAATCCTCACAACTGGACCAGTGAACAACAGAGAAAATATTGAAGGTGGTAAAAAATTTCATTTTACCTGGATTCACAGTCAACGCTCATGGAAGCAGCACTCAAGATATCAAACAATGTACTGCATTGGGCAAATCTGCTGCAAAAGACCCGTTTAAAGAATTAAAAAGCAACGATGTCACTTTAAGTACTGAGGTGCACCTGATCCAAGCCATGATGTTTTCAGTTGCGTCATGTGTATGCAAAAGCTGGAAAATGAATAAGGAAGATCCTAGAAGATTTGATACTTTGAATTATGGACTGCCAGAAAAACGAAGAGATCTGTCTTGGAAGAAGTGCAGACAGAATACTCATTAGAAGCAAGGCTGGTGAGGCTTTGTCTCACATATTTTGGACATGTTATCAGGAGGAAGCAATCCATGGAGAAGGACATCATGCTCAGTAGAGTAGAGGGTCAGCGAAAATGAGGAAGACCCTCAAGGAGATGGATTGACACAGTGGCTACAACAATGGGCTCAAGCACAACAATGATTGTGAGGAGGGCGCAAGACCTGTCAGTGTTTTGTTCTGTTGTACGTAGGGTCACTATGAGTCAGAACTGACTCAAGGCACTTAAACAACAACAAGCCCCAATTTAAGGTTTCTGATTTTTTGGTAAAATAAGGAATGTTTGCTGTATGTTTTCTAAAATCATTTTCATCTCTGAAGTTTTATTACTATACTAGGAGCTCTAGTGGCTTAGTGGTTAAAAGCGTGGCTGCTAACCAAAAGGTGGGCAGTTCAAATCCACCAGCTGCTTCTTGGAAACCCTATGGGGCAGTTCTACTTTTTCCCATAGGGTCACTATGAGTCAATGACACCTAACAACAACAACAACAACAATCCCAGACTCAACCGTTATCCAATTTATCCCAAAATATGTTGCTTTTTTTTAATGTAGTATTGGAGGAGGACATATTTAGCAGAAGTTTGCAAGTTCTTACTAGGAACATTTGGTAAGAATATGTAAATCTCCGTCAAATCTCGTTTTGAAAATGCTAATAACAGATTTCCTAGTAAAGATATTGGTACTTCCTAACAAAGTGAAAAGTGAGGACCTTCATCTGTAAAAATGCTTTAGTAGACTATAACAAATCTCTCCAGGATGATTAATGTAAATAAACTCAAAATGTATGTATTTATGGGACATTGCTAAATGGAGAAGAAAATATCTACTGTGCAATTAATGAGATATAAAATGGAGTTATCCCACTACCAAAATGTAATTTGCATGTTAAATCTGAAACCAGAGATCGGCCTAATACAAGAAAGGAAGCTTCTTTTATGGGGAGCCATGTCCAACAGGATCACTTTTCTCCAATTAGAGAATGATTCACCTCCATTTTATCATGGCCTGTTGCTCTAGAACCATTAGTTCAAATGATAATTTAGGCAATTTCATATAAATCAAATTTGACAATTTGACACATTATGCTTTCATATATATAAACCAACTTTTTTTTTTTTTTTCTCGAAAAAGTAAAGTGATGTTATTATCTGATACCTTTGGTAATTTTAATGTGCAAGGAACTGCCAATATAAATCAGCAATGAACCCAGTAGAACACTTTCAGAATCTCTTTTATTCACAAAAATTTGCTGTCTTCTATCTCTCTCTGTCACACGTGTGCTTAGAAACACACATGCACACTTAAGGGCCTTAAATTGATTTTACATAATTTGTTTCCGTTTTTCATGTAATAGAGGCTGGTTATGTCTGGAAAGAAGATAAAATTTTCAGTTACTTCATTGGAGTTGCCTGAAGGAAATTTATTTCAATTAATCTTTTTGAAATATTCTAGGCCCAACAAAAACTTTTTTTTCTACATTCACTGTATTATTTAGCATTTTTTTAAATAAACAAAAAAATACTGCAATATATTTCCCAGAAGGTTGCATTGTATCACAAGTTTTTTTATTTTATTTTTTTAAGAGTAAATAAAGACAGGTAATTTTTCTCCCCACCTCTTGACAGAATCATAATGAGAAATCTCTAATAGTCACATTTCATCATTAAGTGGCATAAGTTCGATAGCTTCTGCAGAAGCCAAAAATCAGTCCCGTTATTTTACAGACAGACATTACAGTCAAACATACCTATTATTATCACATCTTGAAATGCTCAGGAACTACTACCTGTAGTTCTTGAGGTTATGGCATGGAAAGTTTAGAGATATTTAATGAGTTAAATTGATAAAAAAGTAGTATTACAATGAAAATACCTCTGACAATTTATACCTCATTTTAGTCAGGAGCACAAACATAAAAACATAAGATATGCATTCCCTTAGTACTCTTTTTGCCCTTGAACATTTATTCAAATATGTGTAAGTTATCACATTTACATCTGCACAAAATGTACGTATTAGCGCATATTATATATTTATATAAGTGTATAAATGTGTGTGCCTGTGTGTATCTAGGTTGAGAGAGAAAATTATTTAGTATGTAAACTACAAACTCTGAATATATTGCTGGGATGAATGTAGTGGGGGATTTAGTTAGGTTAGACTTAGAATAGTACTTTATTTGTGGCATGCTTTGGAAAATGCAAGTTATTTTCTCTAACAGTTTTGCTACATTGCAGCTGAGTTAATAAAGGGACATTTTTAATGACAGTATTTTTTTGTCTAAATCAACTTATACTTAATTATTCATGACAAAGCTGGAAATTTTATAATTTATCTAAATTAAAAAGAACTTTTTTTCATTTTTCTTCTGACAGAGACAAAAAAAAGTATCCGTGATAATGACAAAGTTACTTGATAAAAAAGAGGAAAATAATTTTATTTTCTAGACTTAAAAGAACAGAAAATTTATATAAAATTACAAAGGTAGTTAATTTTTATCTAAGTTTTTACTATGAAATTTCTTCATCTCTTATTTCCTTTAATTTAAGGAAACAGAAACGTATTAAAGGATAGTATATGAGTCAGAATCGGCTTGGTGACAACAGTTTTATATTGTAATACATGCTTTGAAGGAAGTAGAATCATATTTTTAATTGATATACTATATATATGTATATATAGAAGGTCAAGTTAGAGACTTTTGAGAGAATTGTTTTAGAACTTCCTTAAGATTATTGAAGATAATCCCATTAGTTATTCTGGTAATATAGTTTTGTTGTTGTTTGTTTTGTCTTTTTTTTTTTTAATGAATATGTCTTGGGGACAGGAGTACTCTCCCATATAACTGTGCCTTAAAAAAATAAATAAAGCCAGTGTTTATCAATACTACAGAAGCTGGCAACCATCTGGCTATAATTAATTCATTGATTTAGGCCCAGAAAGTAAATTTCCATCTGTGTCTCCATTGATTTCATATAAAACTTTCTGACTTTGAAGGAAAATCTAAACTATATTTTTCGGAGGAGGAAGCAAGAGAAGGTAACTAGAAGGAGTTTGATGCAGCCATTATAACTGAAATAGAAACAACACAGAGAACATAAATGGTAAGCGTAGGAAGCATATTAGGAAACCAGCTTCTGGAATTACATATCCCATCTCAACATTTTTTGCTTACTCTGTATTAGTATTTCACTCTTTTTATTAGTAAGATCAGCAAAAATTTGGTTGTTCATGATAAAAAATGTTAAAGCTTGTTTTTCTGGTGTATTCTGGAAGAGAATACTTATGACAAATAATGAACAAAGTACTAGTGGAAGCGTGTACCCATTTCTTTCCTTATATTTCGTCTTGGACCATACAGCTAATTGAGAAATAAGTTAAAGATGTATTGGAAAGGATTATATTAGATTTTTATGACAAATATTATATAGCAAAAGACAGAACAAACTAGTTTTATATTTCAGTCAATACTCAAATATTTAAATTTAATGTGACCAAATAACTGAAATACAAATCTTTTAGACAGAAGGCAATGAGGGAAGGGAGGAGGGTGCTTCAGTTTTCTGGATAACTGCCTAAACACTTTTAGACTCTTAATTCGTAATTCAAGAGTAAATGGTGTAAAGAAAATAGAATAAACCTGGGTAGTCTGAGAAATATTCATTAAAATATTTGCTTTTTGTCCTACATTCAATCAAATGTTCTGGTTTCCTTGGGTTATTCTAATAGTTTGGTAAAATAAACACATACACACATAATTACATACTCAAAAACAAATACAAATGTACACACACACACACACACACACACACATAGATTTGGCAAAAACTTGAAAAATAGAGCAAGAGAGTATAAACACTTCTGCCACTAGTATCTTTAATTGAGTTAAGTATTAAAAAAATGGAATCAATATACCTGAGTGGTAATATGATTCAGCATTTGAGTATATTGCAGAGCCATTTAAATAGAGCATCTTCTATGATATTTTGTTTCAGATCTAGCAGTCTAAAAGTCTTTTAAAACACACACCAAGTTTGATAAGAACGTACTTGAAAACCCCTTTCTCACTCTTTCATTAATAGCAAAGCCATTGTATGTGTAACTAGAAGAGGAGATACATTCTCAAAGCAAAGGCTATGTGTGGTGATTGGTGAGTAAGGCAGAGCTCCTAGATTATTGGTGGATACTGTTAACACATTGGTTAATACCGGTCAGGATGGAGGGGATACTATAGATGGAATATATAGTCCCAGAAAATGATCCAGAGGTGGATTTACTGATTAACAGGGTGAACAAGCCCTTCCCTGGAGCCAAAATAATTCTGTTTACTTTTGTATGTCTTTCTAAATATATGTTGGTATATGTAGCAGGTTGCAGGTTAGCATTTCTAAAGCCTAAATATATGGGTCTTTAATGTTTTTAATTCCATAGTTATATAACCAATGGTCAAAGGATATGACTCAGAAGATATTTTAACAATCTACTTTGGCACATAAACATTCATTTGAAAACAATTTCACTGTCTGAAACAAAACTGACAAGCCATTGTTATCAGTAGGTTGACAGAAAAGAGATGGAAGTTATGCTGAGATCTATTCCCAAATGTGTGCATCATTTTATAATTATAAAGTTTGCAGAGTTGTGCGTTGTATTTATGCCTCTGTGTGAAGCTTTCAAACAACCTTTGTTACTCCAAAGCCATGAAGCTTTCTCATTGTTCCAATAAAATTGCACGTGCATTATCTGTCTTTCATCCACAATATGTGAATTACAGCTAAACTGTTTCAGCTGGTGTTCTGCATATGTAACACATAGGTTTTATTGAAGAACACACTCCCTATAGAACAAAGAGCAATTTGAGCTGGGTTAATCACTGTTTTCCTCTAAAATACTATAAATGATGGCAGGATGGGGAGCTTTCATGAGCTGTTAATTCTGTCTTTATTTTACATGGAATAAACTGGCCAACTTAACACACCTAGAATGCAAAACTCTCTCAGGCTTCTTTATATAGCCAAAAAATAGTGCCATCCACAAGACAACCTGAATCCAGGTTTGCACATGTTGAGTAGGTCCGATTTAAAATTTTCCTGAATGAATTTCTTCCACGCTTAAATTTAGCATACACACGTTGAGAAAACCATGGTGATTTTAATATTATATAAAAAGACATTAAAGAGGACTGATTACAGTTTCTGCAGTCGGCGTTCTAAGTGTCAGTTAGTAGCTTTGTCATCTCAGGCAGGATGATCTCAGGAAGAGTCAATTTAACAGAACAAAGGACCTAAAAATACCTCAAAAAGTAAATTTGGAATTCAAAATATACAGCCTGTATAACATAATTAATATGTAGCCTGATATATAATTGGTGTTTATTAAAATTAGATATTTTTATTAAAATAATTATTTAATTCAGAATGAGCTTTAAACCCCACTCTCTTGCTGTCTTCTAGTTTTGATCGATCTCAGATTTTCTATGGTTTCATGTTATAAAATAGAGACTTTTAAAATTCTTTCCTTTTCTATGTATTTATTTATTCAACTACAAACTTATTTATTAAACAAATATTTTTGAGCTTCTGCTATATACCAGATGAACCCAGTTGTGTGACAGATAAAGACAAACACAACATTGCAATATGATATTTTAATTTAGTAATGGAGACAAGTCTATGTATGTGTGCGCCTAATCAAATACTATTTCAGCTTTCACCAGGTGTATAACCGTGTGCAGTGTACCCTGGGGAATGTAGCTGATGAATGGTAGATTCTATGGGTAGCCCTCAAGAGCTTTGAGAAAAGGAGAATTGGAGTGGGAAGTCCAGTTATGTTTATTACAACATAGCTTCTACTAGACTAACTAGTCATCCAGTAACAATAATAAGATATGGAAACAATATAAAAAAGTCCTTTTAAGGTACTTAAAAGCAACCCAAATTGGCAGAATGGGAAGGCATAAAATCCTGGCATACTGTGTAAGCTTTCTACTTACCCATCTCTTTCCCAAGAGCTTTATTTCATTCACAGTAGTCAGGTTGAGTTCAAGAGGAAAAAAACTTTATTGCACTAAGGAGACATAGGTTAGTGATTGGAGTACCAGAGTGGTGGAAAACTGGGGAGCAGACTCTTGGTGGCGGGAGCCGCAAAGGGGTGAATCTTCTAAAAATAACTGACTCCTATACTGTCTGTGTGTAAACTGAGATTACAAGGGACAAAAGGAGAAACAAGAGATACACTAAAGAGCTTGGCAGAGAGTTCAGGAACTCATTGGGACCGGAGAGGTCAGGATCTTGGATTAAGGCAGACTACAGAGACTTAACAACTAAATCCAGCATATGACCCTGGATTGGCTCCTGGACGAAAGAAAAAAAAATGTTGATACAAATCACATTAGTAAGATGATTACTGAAATCTGAATAAGGCTTAAAAAATAGACTACAGTATGTGATTAGCACTGATCCCTTTTCTTGGTAAATAAACTATGGTTACATAAGATAATATCCTTATTTTTAGAACTATACACTGGAACATTTACGTACTGAACTATTTAGGAGTAAACGAGCTTCATGTTTTTACTATCAAATGGTTCAGGTTAATAATTACAGAGCAAGAGAGGGAGAAGGAAAAAGCAGTTTTGGGAAAGATGTTAACATTCTACTTCTGGATGAAAAATTGATGGGAATTTTTTAATTTGTTTAGCAAATGCCTTCTTTTGCTGCCTCTTCTGACTCTTCCATGCAGTGATTCCTTTCCTCTTGTGTGTTTGTTTTTAACTCATTTTCAATGTTGTTCTGCTATCTATCACATTCACTTACATTGTAAGCACATTAAAATACCAGGTTGGCTGTCTGAAAGGTGATTATATAATAAAAATTTTATAAAAACTTAATGTCAGAAAGATGAAAGTTAAACCAAGTATGTTACATCTGTCTAAAGAAATAGTCATCCATTAAAAATAATGTAAAATAATCCTATACTCTCTCTGTTCTCTGATAATGATGAAATAAGAATTTTAAAGTACTTCACTCTCTTAGTCTGGATTCTCTAGAGGAACAAAACCAGAGATGTGTATGTAGATATAGATAGAAATTTAGTTCAAGGAAACAGCTTATGCAATCGTGAAGAAATGGCTCATGCAATTGTGGGGGGTGGCAAGTCCCAAATCTGTGGGTCAGACAAAAGACTGAAGACCTTTGCAGGCTCACTTGCTGACGGAGGCGGACAAACCCAAAATCTGTAGGTCAGGCCACAGGTGAGTGGCCTCTGCTGGCTTATGTCGTGAGTACTGGAAGTCAGACAAGAAGATGGTAGGATTCAGAGAGAAAGCGAGCTTTGCCAGAACATTCATTTACATACTGGATGCAGGCCACAGCCCCAAGGAAACTCCTTCTGCTGCTCACATCAGATGAGAAAATGGAAGATGATTACAACCAGTCTACAAAACCACTGAGAATCACAGCCTAGCCAAGTGGACGCATAACATTAACCGTTACATTCTTCTTCTATAAACAACTCTAAACACTAAAAAGTGTACGTATTGAAAATCTGCTTGAACACAACGAAGAGCTAATAAGGCAGTGAAGCATTATGCTTCTGAGAGCCAAGAAAGGAGGGAAATTAAGAGAAGTAAGTTCAAACATAGCCTTTAAGGCTCATATGTCCCATTAGGTGTTTGCCTATTCAGGAAAAATTGCCAAGGTGCTGAAGAACAGAACACAGTTTTTGGGACTAGTGGGTTAAAAACTGAATTCAGAAAATTCTGAAGAGAAAAAGCATCATAAAACTTTCATCCTTCTGTTTATATTCATAAGGTTTCATCTAAGAGTATGATATAACCTGACAAGGATTCATGTATTAGCCTATTAGTTTCTAAATTCTAGTAAATGTGATTCAGAAATGAAGATTCACTCTTCCAGTACCAGTTGCCATCCAATTGATCCCCATTCACGGTGATCCCATGTGTCAGATAAGAACTGTGCCCCATAGGGTTTTCAATGCCTGATATTTTAGGAAGGGGGGGTTATGGATTGAATTGCATCCCCCAAATATATATGTTGTAAATTCTAACCTCTATGCCTGTGGTTATAATCCAATTTAGGAATGGGTTATCATTGTTATGTTAATGAGGTAGGATCAGTGTAGGGTGTTTCTTGAGTCAATCTCTTTTGAGATATAAAAGAGATTAAAGAAGCAAGTGAGCAGAGGAGAAATGGCATAAGGCAGATGCCAAGACACATGGACTTTTCCAAGGAACCGGGAAGCAGAAGTTGAAGAGACAAGGACTTTCCTCCAGAGTCAACAGAGAGAGAAATCCTTCCCCTAGGGTCTCAATTCAAACTTCAAGCCTCCTAAACTGTAAGAAAATAAATTTCTGTTTGTTAAAGCCATGCATTTGTGGTATTTCTGTTATAGCAATTTTAGATAACTAAAAAGAGTGGGAGGGAGTAGATCTCCAGGCCTTTCTTCAAAGGATCCACTGGATGCACTCAAATATCCAACCTCCCTATTAGCAGCCGAGCACGTTAACAATTTGCTTCACCCAAGAACTCCAGATTCCCTCTACACTAAACCAAACCAAACCCATTGCCGTCGAGTAGATTCCAACTCTAGCCTCCTGAAAAATCAAAAGTAAATGTTCTCTGAAAGAAGACAACACTATATGAGGCCTCAAATTAGTTCTGCAATTTTTAAAATAGTGTGCAAATTAAACAAATAAACAAAAAAAATAACCGGCACAGCAGAAGAGAAAAATCAAGTTGCAAAACAAAAGCATGAAACTGAAAATAGGAACAGATTTAAAAGAAATGTTTGTTGTTAGTTGCTGTTAAGTCAGCTCCAATTCATTGTGTATAACAGAACAAAATGTTGCCTGGTCCCACATCATCTTCACAGTAGTTGGTATGTTTGACTTCGTTGTTGCAGCTATTGTGTAGTGCCTGCCAACAGAGGGGTCATCTTTCAACATTATAGAGAACAATATTATGTTGTGATCCTAAGACTTCCATTGGCTAATTTTTGGAAGTAGATCACCAGGCTTTTGTTCCTAGTCTTTCTTAGTCTGGAAGCTCCACTGAAACCTGTCCACTATGCATGACCTTGTTGGTATTTGAAATACGAGTGGCATAGTTTCTAGCATCACAGCTACTAAGTGCAAGCCAACATAGTATGACAAAATGACAAATGGGTATTCAACTAATTTATTAATTTTCTTAAATGTGTAATAGTTATATAAGTTTTTACCACTAGGGGAAACTGGATGAAGAGTTCCTGGAAACTCTTTGTAATCTGCCAGAAATCTAACACTATTTCAAAATTAAAAGCTTACTTAAAAATTTAATCTTAAATTATTAAATATTAAATAAAATAAATATTAAATAAAAGCATCAGTGTATGCTCTGCGATTTGAGACCTCTACTGTGTGCCTGCTAGTACATTTGAGGGTTAGCCGTAAATACAAAATAGAAATGTTGACCTCTGGATCACCATCTGGAGGATATATGAGTGTGTATGTGAGTGTGTAAAATATCCAAATAGCTTGATGAAAATGTCACTCATCCAATTTTAAGAATGATTTATATGACTATGTGTGCATGGAAAATTAGTCCAACTTTCTGGGATGATTAGAATGAAGCTAGCCAAGAACCTTCTTTTTTCCCCTGATAAACCAGTACAAGTAATTCTTTCCCTAAAATTCCTAGATTCTAGTATGCCATGTACAATCTGAAGTTGAATTAGTCAAATTTAGCTACCTGCATTTTAGAAGAGAGATATTGGAGATAAAATTGCATGTAAAAGTTAAAAATAAATTTTGTGGCAATTTCACTTATGGCTGTGAAGCAGCAACTGATTCTGGACTTACTCTGTTGTTGTTAGGGTGCGGTCTAGTCAGTTCCAACTCATAGCGATCCTATGCACAGCAGAATGAAACACTGCCCGGTACTGTGCCATCCTTACAATCATTGTTATCCTTGAGCTCATTGTTGCAGCCACTGTGTCAATCCACCTTGTTGAGGGTCTTCCTCTTTTTCGCTGACCCAATACTCTGCCAAGCATGATGTCCTTCTCCAGGGACTGATCCCTCCTGACAACATGTCCAAAGTATATAAGACACAGTCTCACCATCCTTGCCTCTAAGGAGCATTCTGACCGCACTTCTTCCAAGACAGATTTGTGTATGGGATTTTTTTTACACTGGTCCAGATTTAAGAGGTAAACTGTGACTTGCAAGGTATAGCAGAGAGAATCTTTTGTAGTGCTCAGGACTGAATGGAAAACCATGGGTTTACAGTGCTGAGATAAATTAGAATCCTCTCTAACCAAATTATGGAGACTTTACTAAACAACTTGGGTGTTCAGTTGAGACCCCAGAAAGACCACATCCTAGGATGAAGGTCAAAACTGAATTCAACTAACACTAACAAAACAGAAAACCAAACCTGGCAATATTAATTACCTGCCAAAATGAAAACCAACACACTATAAAAAGACAAAATAATTTAGAGTCACTGGAATGTACACTGTGTAAGTTACATAATCAAACATCACTATACTGGTTATGAAGCAGAAATATAAAAGGTATAATCACACACACACGCAAACACCCAACAAAAAGCATCCCTGAGATAATGTACATTTTAGAATTAGCACACTTGAAAAGATTTAAAGGATTTTAAAAAACTTTAAAATGACTATTATGCAAAACTCAATAATTAAAGGAAATATGATACAATGAGGAAGTGGATTTGAAAAATCATTAGAAGAAAAGAAACTATAAAAAAACAACCAAATGAAAAGTTAAGAAATTAAAAGGAAAATAATTAAAAAAAAAAAAAAAATCACTAGGTGGTCTTAGCAATGGAGTTGGCTGTGCAGAATAAAATGTCAGTAAATTCGAAAGTGGATCAACAGACATTAGCCAATCTGAATAAAAAAGGATTACAGACTGAGAAAAAAAAAAAAAGTAGATGGAGCTCAGTGACTTGTCATTAAATATCAAGTTGTCAAACAGTCAAACATAAGTATAATTGGCACACCAGCATAACCTGAGGGAGAATGGAGAATTAATATATATTAAGAGCTCAGCTGCTCCTTGGAAACCCTATGGGGCAGTTCTACTCTGTCCTATAGGATTGCTCTGAGTTGGAATCAACTCCATGGTAATTTTTTTTTTAAGTCAATAATGACCAAACAAAACAAAACAAAAAAACTTCCCAGATTTGGAAAAACAAAATAAGAGAAAACCTTCAAGGTACAGATCCGAGCAACTTATAACACCAGCAGGACATATGGCCATTATTTACTGGCCATCTAAACATTTTTCATGCAATCCAGCATGAAAATAAGTAAATCACACTCAGGGTTAAAACTTATTGCATTAAACTAAATAATCTCACGTGAGAATAAAGTTGAAAGTAAACATCAAACTATCTTCCAGGTAGACTGTAAAGATTTCTATTTCTGGGTGCTTTATACTTAAATTTTGTCTCTTAAATAGCATGTTCTATTTTGCTTTTATTTAAATGTAAAATTGTTTTGAATTTAGAAAGAATTTGAGCTTCTGTTCTTTTCATCCAAAGTAGAGACAAACGTATCATATGGACAGTTATGTTCTTTAGGAATAATGATCTATGCATTGCAGTCTCTTTGTGGTATTACGAAGCATCTATTTCATTCTTCCTCCGCACTACCTTCATGTTTCTGTATAGAAACAGTGAGAAAGACTGAGTTTTGTTCAATTATCCACCTAGAATAATTTTTAAGTGGCCACAATGACCTAAAACTTTTAAAAATTGGATGAATCACATTTAATTTTTATATTTGTAGATCAAAATTATCAAATGTTGCTAAGTCCATATAATTCAACTTAAAATTCTATTATCCTTTATTGTAGGAGACCTTGGTGGCACAAACAGCGTGCTTGACTGCTAACAGAAATGTCAGTGATTCAAGTCCACAGTTAGCAGTTCAGTTCAGTCCACCCAAAGCATCTCAGAAAAAAAGACCTGGCAACCTAATTCTGAAAAATCAACTATGAAAACCTTATGGAGCACAGTTCTATTATGACCCAATTGGGGTCACCATGACTCCGAAACAAATCCAAGGCAATTTTTTTTTAATCCTATCTGAATAGTAGACTTTTGGTAGGTAATAGACACTTAATAAAGGAATAGATTTAAAAAATGAAGCTTCTAGAAACAAATGTTTATCTACTTTGAGAACTGAAAATAGCATCTATGATACCATTAAAATTTTTTTTGAGATGATAAAACACTCTGATTTACTGAGGATTGTAATACATGAAAACTAAATGGCATTTTTATGCTAAAGAATACATACATTATTTGTTATTGTGTTTTATTATAATTTGCATCCTTAGAATCCTAGAAAGATGCTGCAAGAATTAAATATATTGGCTACTGTTGACAGAAGTTTCAATGTAATAACCATGATGGGTTAAGAACTTGTTCTTTCTGTTTTCCAGTTTCTAGAGTTAACTCTTGAAACAGAGTATTTCTGTTACAGGTGGATCGTTTGGGAGAAGAGGTTACCTCCCAATCATGAATCATTGTTTACCCTTTAGTTACAGAACATCACATAGAAATTAAGATGGAAAAATATGTATTTGTTTTAATAAATACTTCAAAAGAAACAATATCTGCTAAGCAAATTGTTCATGAATATGTTGCAGATATATTTGTGATGCCAATAATATTTATTTTTAATTGTAGTAAATTGGCAGCTTAAGTTATTTCTGTTATAGTTCTTAATGTATTCTATTAAATATTAAAAACATCTACCTAAAACACATATGTCTATATTCCAATATATTTACTCTATTATTGGCCACACATCAATATATTTCACAAAGGAATTTCCCACTTTATTATTATTTTCTCATCTATCTTTCCAAGATTAATTCATTGCTTAAAAAAATTACTACCATTATTTCCATTGTATGTTGTGGCACATAACATCAGTTTTATTTGCAAAGATACTTCACCCACTTCAATATACTCTCTCTGTCATTTCCTACTTCCTCAAAAGAAATGCTTAAAAATGGAATGTGTGTGTGTGTGTGCTTGTGTACGCTTATGTGTATGTGTGTGTGTATGTGTGCTAACGAATTTTTTCTAAGGAGAGGAAAGTTGACCAATTTAAGTGGATACATAAGTTATTTTTAAATTATAGCATTTATTTGTATACACATTAGTATTAGTAATAATAAAATGTAACAATATATTTATGTACTATTAATATATGCCCAAAACCAAACAAAACCTGTTGCTGTTGAGTCGATTCCAACTCATAGCGACCCTATAGGACAGAGTAGAACTGCCCCATAGAGTTTCCAAGGAGTGCTTGATGGATTCGAATTCCTGATCTTTTGGTTGGCACTTAACTATGCCACCAGGGTTTCCTAATATGTGCCAGGTACTTTAAATAAATTATTCTTATGAATTTTTATAACTTAATTCTATAGGAAGGCAGAATTAATACAGTTAATTTTCAAATAACAAGACAGAAAAGTTAAAGGACTTACTCTTGTCTTCCAGCTAATAAAAGAAGAGTTAAATTAAAAAAAAACTTAAAGCCAGCCTCAATTAATATTGAAATTGAGGTTCTCAATATACTATATGATATTTGCTACAGTTTGTTAAATATTTTGCTTTCTTTTCTAGGTTATTATACTCTTGCGCTGTTCTATAATATTTATTTGCCTAGCATGTTCTTTCTTTGAAAATTTGAGAAATTTAATTTTATCCCAAACATGTCAAATAACCAGATATTTTTATTAATAGAATCTGAATTAATGAGATGTTCTCTATGCAGATTACCAAATAAAGGCAAGGATTAATGAGGCTTTCTGTACTTAAATCAACAAATCTATAACTAAGTAACCCCGAATAACTATCTAATGAAAAATAATAATAATAGGCTAATAATAAGCAGTTGAGTATTGTATTGGCTAAGGTGAAACAAGATGTTGATAAAACTCCCCCAATTTATGTGGACTGATGCAATAGGATTTTTTTCTCTGCCTTAACTAAAGTCAAAATTAGGTGCTACTACTCTTTTTTTACTCTGTAGCAGAATGATAGAGGCTTAGGTACTCTGCTTCACGCAGTTATTTGGGAGGGAAAATTTCTGAATTCCTAATATCTTCAACATATGGCTCCCAATTTTTTTTTTTTTCCATCAACATCCACCAGGCATATAAGAAATGGTGAATAAATCACACTCATGCCTTATCATCTTAAGATGCAGTATAGACATCTTCGGTGCTTATTTTTCATAGTGAGAATGTGTCACCCCACTCAGACACTAAGCAAACAAAACCAAACCAGTTGCCATACAGATGATTCTGGGTCATGAAGATCCCATACTTGTCAGAATAGAACTGCACTCAATGGAGTTTGCAATGGCTGATTATTCAGAAGTAGATTGCCAGAACTTCGTCCTGAGTTGCCTTTGGTGGACTTGAACTTCCAAATTTTAAGTTAGCAGTAGAGAGAGTGATTTAATTATTTGCACAACTATCAGGGACTCCTACTTACATACAAAAACCAAAAAAAAACAAACCCGTTGCCTGTTGAGTTGATTCCTACTCACAGTGGACCTATATATAGGACAATGTAGAACTGGCCCATGGGGTTTCCAAAGAGCAGCTGGTGGATTTGAACTGCCGACCTTTTGGGTCACAGGCAAATGCTTAACCACTGCACCTCCAGGGCCCTGCTTAGATACAAAGGTTAACAAATTTAGTACTTGGTTGAATCATCTTTTTCAAGCAAAACTCTATACACTACAGAAGGGAACATGGGCAGGTATTTTCTCAACATCTAGCTGCTGTTGCCGCAAGAAAAATGCCAAGATTTGGAAACGCATATAAAAGAATTTTGACACCTACACTTCCTTAAGCAAGTGTGTAACTTGTGAAAGAAAGTGATTTGAAGATGTTTACAATTAAAATGTATTAGTTTGGTTTGCTACAAGCCTTTGGCAAAGAGACATAACATTGGCAGGGCATAGGATTGGGCAAGAGAGAGCTCTGTAAACTGTTCATTCCAAGTCTTAAAACAGATAATTGGCCCATCTTCTCCAGTCATAAAACTATAACTGCAGTATTCATAATTTTCTTGTCACAGAAAAAAAGCGTATCAATACCACTCAAAACACAGGCTTACAAACCTAAGAAGTTTTGTTATTTTACACATTGACCTCCTGTTGCTGCCTAACTGGAACTATACATTACAGAAAATGATGAAACTACACAGTGATGGAGAAAAGAGGTTCCCAGTGCTTTCAATGACATCACAAAGTTATACACAGCCAAATGAGAATTATAATAGCTCCACATCAATAACATAAATAAAATAATTTTTAAAAATATATTTTTCATTTTCTAAAACATTAGTTTCTACTGTATGTTGTTATGTCGTTGTTGTTAGGTGTCATTGAGTTGTTTCTAACTTGTAGCAATGCTATGTACAACAGAACGAAAAAACACTGCCCTGTGCTGCTCACGATCTTTGCCACACTTGAGCCCTCTGTGTCAATCCGTCTTGTTGAGGGTCTTCTTTTTTCTCACTGACCTTCTACTTTACCAAGCATGATGTCCTTCTCCGGGGACTGGTCACTCCTGATAACATGTCCTAAGTAGATGAGACAAAATCAAACCATCTTTGTTTCTAAGGAGCATTCTGGCTGAACTTCTTCCAGGACAGATTTGTTTGTTCTTTTAGCAGTCCAGAGTATATTCTATATTATTCACCCACACCATAATTCAAAGACATGAATTTTTCTTCGGTTTTCCTAATTCATTGTCCAGCTTTGCAAACATATGAGGAGTTTGAAAATACCATGGCTTGGATCAGGGGCACCTTAGTCCTCAAAGTGACATCGTTGCTCTTTAACACTTTGAAGAGGTCTTTTGGTGCAGATTTGTCCAATGCAATATGTCGTTTGATTCCTTGACTGCTGCTTCCATGGACATTGATTGTGTGGATCTAAGCAAAATTAAATCCTTGACAACTTCAGTCTTTTCTCCATTTATCATGATGTTGTTTAGTGGTCCACTAGTAAGGATTTTTGTTTTCTGTGTGTTTAGGTGTAATCCATGATGCATTCTTCCTAATGCAGTCCACCTTCTCAGATTATTTGCTCAGCACTCAGAACGAATAAATATGGTGAAAGGATACAGCCCTGACATGCACCTTTCCTAGTTTTAAACTACACAATATCCCCTTGTTCTGTACAGGTTCCTCACAAGCACAATAATATGATGTTCTGGAATTCCCATTCTTCACAATGTTATCCATAATTTGCTGTGATTCACTCCTTCAAATGTCTTTGCATAGTCAATAAAACACAGGTAAACATCTTTCTGGTATACTTGGCTTTCAGCCAGGATCTCTCTGACATAAGAAATAATATCCATGTTCTCTTGAGTCCAGCTTGAATTTCTGGCAGTTTCCTGTCAATATACTGCTGCAACTGTTTTTGAATGTTCTACAGCAAAATTTTACTTGCACATGATGTTAATGATATTGTTCAATAATTTCCCCATACTGTTTGAACACTTTTCTTTGGAATAGACAAAAACATGGATCTCTTCCTGTCAGTCGGCTAGGTTGCTTTCTTCCAAATTTTTTGGCCTAGACAAGTGAGCCCTTCCAGCATTGCATCCATTTGTCGATGCAACAAATGTATATGCAACAAACAGACTGTGTACCCCAACTAAATTTCAGGATTATAATTAGCGAAGTATTGTTGATACCACAAACTTCCTGTAGGGCTGATTTTGATGAAATTAAATACACGCATCATTCTATCAAAAATCTCCTAGTCGATTTTGAACTTTGGAAATAAGAAAGGGATTAATGGTAATGTATTTCGTATTTCTTTTCCCTTTGTAAATCCCATAAAGAATTTATTATTTTTACCCACTAGACTTCGGTCAGGCTTTTAATAGGCATTGCTTGCTGAAAGTAGTATAAAAAATGACTTTCAAATACAATAAACTTAGCAGCTCTTATTTATTTCCTTGTCAAAGTGACAGGCTTAGTAACCCATTCCAAATAATAGGAAATAATAGAAGACACGACACAATTATCTCCGCAGTACAAAAGCTGTGATTAACAGTGACAAATAAAAGCCGAAAGAATAGTTAACAAAAGGATGCGTGAGATCATCAGAAGGAAGTTCATTGAACACATGGCAACCACTTTACTTCAGAAAAAGCGGTATGCATGACAGTCTGTACTGTAGAACACACTTGCTTAGTAGCTATGCCCTTATAAGTTTAATCTATTAATAATCAGAGAATTTAGAAAGTGAAACTAAAAATGTATTAAAAACTAGTTTCTGATATTGATTGCATTGTTAGGAGAGAAAGATTAAAAAAAATACATTAATTAAGTGATATTGGATATTTTTCTCTGAAATTTATATGTATGTGTATGTATATGTGTATATACACACATACACATAAATGAACATTTTGACCACAAAATAGTTTATTAGGAAAATTGCCAAGTGAAATATGAAATTTGAATATAAGGTAATGAGATAATATTTTTATTCATATTTTAATAATAGTTATATTTATGTTTAGGCTCTGTAATGTCAATGAGATTATTCTTAAAATAAAATTACAGAACCTCTGTCCTCTGTAGTTTTCATGAAGCAGGTTTGACTAACGTATTCCCTTAAAAGAGCATACCCTCAATTCAACAAGACGTGTCTTTTTCTTCTTCCAGCACTGCTATTCATTGTGCCCATTATGTATGGATTTCCATCTTGGGATTTCAACCTTCTTCAAGATAACTGGAAATCTATATCTGTGGATTTATTGCCTCAGCTTACATGATTTTTTTTTCATTCCTAAGCACATTACTCAGACAAATCTTTCTTTTTTTGTTATTAGTTTTCGTTTCAATGTAATGAAGTTTTTATTTTATCTTTTGTCTAGTATTTTTTTATATATTATTTTAAATTTACTTTTACTCTTTAAGAATTAATCTTAAGGTAACTCTTAAAACTGGTGCTGGGATAGCCTTCAGCAGTTATTTCTTTATAGCTTATGGACACCACAGACAAATTAATTATTTTATCTAAGACTTTTCAGTTAATTCCAGCATCATTGTAACAGCTTGGATTTTCAGTTTGGCTTATTTTTTAAAAGCAACTTTATTTAAATATGATTTACATAAAAATGCAAACCATAAAGGTGTGCAATTTAATCAGTTTTTTATCAATATACATACTGAGTACTCACAAACCCAATCAAGATACAGAACATCAACAATAAACATTCCCTTAAGCCTCCTTTGAAAACTCTGTGCCGTAATTATTTCAGAGTTTTTGATACTATTTTAAATAGCATTTTTTATTTCATTTTCCAGGTATTCATTTTTCAAATATTTGTTGCTAATAAATAAAACAATAATGTTGTGCTTCTATGTGAGGACATGTTAACAACCTTAGTATTTCCAGTAGGTGTTTTGTAGATTCCTTAAAATTTCCTACAGAAACAAGCACATTATTGGAGAACAAAGATAATTTTACGTATTCCTTTCCCATCTCTATGTTGAATAAAAATTCAGGTTTCCACTGCCACATGTGATATGAGAAACAGGGTTTCCACAAATTTTATCACGCTGAGGGGTCCCCTTATATTCCCGGTTTGCTGAGCTATGTTATCAGGCACAGATGTTTGATTTCTTCAAATGTTTTTTCTGCTTCAATTAAAATCATAATATGGCCTTTTCTGCCTTCCCCAGTTAGCGTGGTCAATTACATTGATTGATATCTGAATGTTAAACTAATATTGCAATCCTGTGATAAACTCCACTTGGTAACTGCACATTAGCCATTTTTTATATTGCTGGATTTAATATATTAATATTATGTTAAGGATTGGGTGTGTGTGTGCTTATATTCATGATCAACAATTGTGTATAGAATACTTTCCAGTCTTTTTATTTGTTCGTTTGCTTCTGCCTTAGGTATGAGGGTAGTGCTGGCCTCATAGAATGAGTTGGGAAGTGTCCCTACTTATATTTTATGAGAGACTTTGTGTAAGAGTGGTATAATTTCTTCCTTAAATGTTGGATAGAACTTACTACTGAAGCTACCAGGATCTAGATATTTCTTTGTAAGAAAATGCTTAATTACGAATTAAATTTCTTTATTAGATTTAGAACCATCCAAGTTTTCTCTTTCTTCTTGAGAGAGTTATTTAAATTTGTGCCTCTTGAGGTACTTGTTCATTTCATCTTATTTGATCATCTTACTTGAATTTATTGGCATAAATACATTCTTAATATTTCCCATTATCTTTTGATTGTAGTGATATATGCATGGTAATTATTATCATCTTTCTCTTCTTTTTTGATCAGTCTAGTTAGACGTATATCAATTGTTTCAAAAAATCAGTTGGGGTTCCATTGATCTTTTCTATTAATTTTCTGCTTTTCCTTCCATTGATTTCTGTTCTTTGTTATTTTTCACTTCAACCCTTATTAAGTTTTATTTCTCTAGGTTTTAAGATGTAAGTTAGAATAACTGGTTATGACTTTTCTTCTTTTCTATTATGAGCATTTAAATCGGATTTTTTTTTTTAATCAAACCACTATTTTAGCTGAATTCCACGTGGTTTGATCAGTTTTGTTGTCGATATCCAAGTCAGACTTACATAAGAAAAGATATGTCAAAAAAAGCTATTGCAATAGGGAGAGCATTCTAAACTCTGGAACTACCAAAGTCTCAAAATCAAACAGAAAAACACTTTTTGTTTATAGGGAGGAGTAAGGAGAGGATAGGAATCCCTGGATGGTGTGCATAGATAACACACTCAGCTGCTGACTGAAAGGTTGGAGGTTTGAATCTGTCCAGAGGTGCCTTGGAAGAAAGGCCTGGTGATTTATTTTGGAAAAACTAGCCATTAAAAACCCTGTAGAGTATATTTCCACTCTGACACACACAGGGTCATCATGAGTAGGAGTTAACCCAACGACAACTAGATTCGGGAAGGAGAGGTTTGCAGCAGGTAAGGGGAGGTAGGCAGGCAGGGAGAGTAGACAGACTGTATAATCTGTGTGGTTTAGCCAGACGTTTTTCTTTGTGGAAAAATGGAAAAATTTCTCTCTGTGTTCAGCTGATTCTTGGGATAAACTGATAAGAGGGGCATGCTCTGTATTTTAGTGCTTGTTTGCTCAGGCTTGGGGGTGAGCTGCACTCGAGGGGACTGTGGGGAAGAAAGAGGCCTGACTATTTTGGTCAAGACAAAGCAGAAGGTAAGAAATGGGCAAATGAGAACATCTGGTCATTTTATTCATTTTCATTTACTTGAAATTATTTCTAATTTACCTTGTATTGTCTTCTCTATTTACATGTACTTTTTAATTTCAAAATATCTGATGATTTCTACATACCTTTTTTATATTTAATTTTTATTTAATTTCATTATATTCAGAGAAATACCTTGGATGGTTTCAGTCCATTAAATGCATTGAGATTTTTCTCATGTCCCACTATAAGGTCTACCTACCATATAAACTTGGAAGAAATATGCATTTTGCTAATATTTGGTGTAATATGAAATAAATGTCAATTATATTAAGTTGATTGCATTTTTCAAGTCTTCTATGTACATACTGATTTTAAATCAATTGCTGAGAAACAAGTGCAAAAGTCCCCAACTATGACTGTGGCTGTTTGTATTTCTCCTCTCAGTTCTTTCATTTCTTGCTTCATATATTTTTCTCCATTATTTGGTGCACTCCATTAGATTGTCTTGATGAATTAATCCCTTCATCATAATGTAATGTCTCCCTCTATCCCTGATAATATGTAATTCTTTATACTGAAGTGTAAGGTTTTGATATTAGTACAGCTACTGTAGCTTTTTGGTTGTTGTTAACATGGTATATCTTTTCCAACTATCTTACGTTGACCTTTCTTGCCTTGATAGTCAAAGTGGATCTTGCATCTTGGTTTATATTTTTTATACATCTGATAAACTTTTACCTTTAATATAATTATCAACATGGTTTATTTAACTTCGCCATCTTAATATTACTTGACTTTTTTTAAAACTCAGAAGTACTACAGACTAAGAGTTCCATCTGAGATAAAATTAAGTTTTAAAAGTTGCTCAGCAAAGATATTACAACATCATTATTTTTTGTTTATTTATCTCTCAGACATATTTGATTATCTAGTCTACTACATTAAGATATGTCTCACATCAACTAAGCCCTAAAAAAATGAACCTATGTTATAGAATGTAGGAAAAGAATTCTGAAGTCATCGCCAGATATGTTGTTGTTGCTAATTGTAGTTGAGTCGATTATGACCATTATAATTTCTAGATAAATTGATCCCTTCATCATGATATAATTTAACGACTGCACCTGTTCAAAGTAGAACTACTCCACAGGGTTTTCAAGGCTGTGACCTTTCCGAAGCAGATTGCCAAACCTTTCTTCCAAGGTGCTGCTTGATGATTTCGAGCTGCCAACAATTCGGCTACTAGTCAAACACTTAACCGTTTGTGCCAAACAGGGAGTTGATATACCCAGCTATGCAAATGCATGAAACAAATTGGTTTTTATAAGGTAATTGGATAACTTTGAATATTTACTACAGGAAACACATTAGTGCCTGGTGTTCTTGCTACATCAGTACGCCTCTATGCAGAGCCTGTAAAAGTCGATTAATTGATTTTCAAGATATGATTTTAAATAGAGTCTATGAAATTATTTATTTTCCTCTGCATGGAAGATAAAAAGAAGCTGTGTAACTTTGATGTAATCCACAAAACAGGGATTTTAGGAAAGGTGCTTAAATAGCTGTTACTTTTCATTTGTTATTCAATAAATGACCCAGTCAAAAGGTCTGTTTGTGCTCAAGATTTATAGAAGCCCAAGTTCCCTAGAAGAACTCATGTACTCTTACCTTTCTATGTCTGGATAAACAGCATAAAAAGTGCTTATTTTTCCCATTTTTATAACCTTATCTTAAACTAATTTTATCAAGCGTATTTCCCAATAAATATACAATGCCTGTTTTTTTTTATAAAGTTTTATTCTCATCACAAAAGAAATAGTTCTATTTCAAAGCTTTAGAAATATAATAAAAAAAAATTGAAAGAATAAGCACAAGCAAACCAACAACAAAAAAAAGGTTAAACTAGAAAAACCCATATCCCAAGGTTAATCATAGCTGATTTGTGGTATTTATCTATACTGTCTGTATTTCTTTCTGTTCATTTCACCCTCACACACCATACAACCACAAATACGCACACACACACAAACATACACAAATACTACAGAAATACAATACATAGAAGTGAATGTTTGTGTACATAGTTCCCAATAAATATTGTATTATCATATTTATGGATGTATTATTTCAGATGATGACTAAAGAACTAAATAGTGTAATTGTTAGTTCACATGTAACATCACAGAGTCTTTCAGAGATTATGAACACTGGATTAGGCAGAAAGAATCCCCCATTCACCATACAACAACTTATTCTCAGACAATGCTTTTAAAATTCTTCAGATCTCAAACGAATCTTTCTCAAACTTCAGCACATGAGTATTGCTGTTCCACTCATGCTATTTCCCATAAAATAACAATGCTCTTGTTCATAGGTGCTGTCGAGTTGTTTCTGACTCATAGCGACCCTGAGTACAACAGAACGAAATACTGCCCAGCACTCCCAGGAAGAAGAGGAATAGGTAAATGAAGTCAAGTGTCTACCAAGACAGGTAATTTATTGGAAAACATTATGTAAATTAGCTCATTAGTGTGGGAAAATTATGCTCCAGAAAAGTTTATTAGTTTGAGGAAGAATTTATATTGACTATTTTTTTTTTTAATTTTTACAATTGGCAACCCCTCCACCCTCCAACATTTATGAGACTTATGGTTTCTGAAAATGCGATCATCTTCGACATTTTTCTCATGTGTAGGAGACCCTGGCTGGTGCAAACTAACTGAAAAGTTTGGTGGTTCAAACCCACTCAGAGGAGGACAGTTCTACTCTGCAACAAATGGCTTCACCGTGAGTGGAAGAAAACATCTTTTTTTTTTTTTTAATGATCATTTATCTTTCCCAATCTGTTTTCTTTTATGGCAAAGGCCCATAGACGGTAGATAATTTCAGACTTTGAGGATCTCACAAATATCATGGGTAAAATAGGAAGCACATGGAAAATTGGAAAAGATAAATGTATCATGACAAACACTAAAATTATTTTTACTCCCAAAAAATTAATTTTATTTTCTCAAACATAATCCTTTCCCAAACTAATAAACTAACTTAAATAATACTTTCCAATAATATACCTTGCTTGGTAGAGACTGACTTCATTTAACTATTTCTCTTCTTCCTGGTTATACAGCCAAACTGAATTTTCCAGGCTCTTATTGCAGTAGTTAGAGCCAGGTGATTAAGTTCTACCCAATGTAGTATAAGGCTTATCAAAACATTAGACATATAAATATGCTCTTTTTATTTTCATCCAGGGACAGATGAGCAAAGCCATCTTGGGACGGCACAGAAATAAGGTAGAAGGATCTAGCTTTCTGAATGAATAATTGGAGAAATGTTGTCTGCTGATCAAGAATAACATTTTGGATTACGTGCAAATAGTACAATTCTATTTTGTTTGAACTGTCGTGACTTTGCTTTTGTTTGTTACAACACTCAGCATTGCTGTAACAATTATACTGGACCTAATTATAATCGGATGTAATTCTGATTATGAAAACATCACTATTTTTATTTTTCTTTGTTTGAAAGGAGCTAATTGCTTTAAATAGACAGGGGTCTTTGAGATTATTTATGGTATTTACAGTGAGTTGATATAAAATGTAGAGTGAGAAAAATGAAGGTTGGGTAAAGAAATTTGAAGTGTCTCATATGTGGTTATAGGTCTTGAATTGGTCAAATTGTTGAAATTATTCGGTGCAAACTAAAATGAAGAATTATTGACATACGAGAGGAAATTGCTGTACATGCTTAACCTGAAAACAGAAGAATAACTGAGAAAATTACAGTCTTTACAAAGTACTAACGAATTAGCCCTTGAAGAATTCCAGTTTAATCTAAAAACTGCTTTGAAAATATTTAAATGAGAAACTATTTTCTCATTTGAGACATTTGCATTTAATAGAAAAAAATCATAGTTTATATTTATCACATAAAAAATGAAGCGTAAAAGACAGCAACTCAAAATTAATGTTTATATAATAGCATAAACCAAAAACAAACCCAACCAGTTGCAGTCAAGTTGACTCCAACTGATAACAACCCTCTACAATAGGGTAGAACTGCCCCATAGGATTTCCAAGGAGCTGCTGCTGGATTCAAACTGCTGACCTTTTGGTTAGCAGCCATAGCTTTAATCTCTGTGCCATCAGGGCTCCATTTAATAGCATAGATTCACAAAATCATTTTTATATTTCTCTTCTCTTTCAAATCATATGACAATTTTATCCATCGTCATTTCATTATAAATGTATAAGTACGTGTGTGTATTTTCCTTTGTTTGCAACATCCTCACAAAATAAGGAGCATGTTGTTGTTACCAAAAAAACCAAACCCACTGCTGTCAATTCCGACTCATAGCAGCCCTATAGGACAGAGTAGAGCTGCCTGGTAGAGTTTCCAAGGACTGCCTGGTGGATTCGAACTGCCAACCTCTTGGTTAGCAGCCGTAGCACTTAACCACTACGCCACCAGGGTTTCCATGTTGTTGTTAAAATATTAGGTGCTGTTAAATTGGTTCTGACTCATAGTGACCCACTGCACAACAGAAAATAACACTGCCTGGTCCTACATGATCCTCACAATGGTTGTTATGTTTGAGGCCTCTGTTGTCGCCACCATGTCAATCTATCTGGTTGAAGGTCTTCCTCTTGTTCACTGGCCCTCTACTTTACTAAATGTGATATCCTTCTCCAGGGACTGCCCCTTCCTGATAACACATCAAGTAAGTGAGACAAAGTCACACTATGCTCATTCCTAAGAAGCATTCTGACTGTACTTCTTCCAAGACAGATTCGTTTGTTTTTTTGGCAGTCCATGGTATATTCAATATTCTTCGCCGACACCATAATTCAAATGCGTCAATTCTTCTTCAGTCTTCCTTATTCATATGCTTTCACATGCATATGAGGCAATTGAAAATACATGGCTTGGATCAGGCACACCTCAGTCATCAAGGTGACAACTTTGCTTTTTAATATTTAAAGAGGTCTTTTGCAGCAGATTTGCCCAATGCAATGTCTTAGGCTGGGTTCTCTAGAGAAGCAAAACCAGTGAGTTATATTTATATATATATATATATATATATACACATAATATATGTGTATATATACTCATATATGTGTATGTATGTGTGTGCATGTGTATATATAGAGAGAGAGAGAGACATTTAAGGAAGTGTTCATGGGTTGTAGAGGCTGGCAAGTCTCAAGTCTGTAGATCATGCATCAGGCCGAAGCCTTCTCCTAACTCACATAGCTGCAGGGGTTGATGAACTCAAGACCATCAGTCAGATGGCAGGCTGCTGGCTCAACAGCTGTGAAGACTGACAAATCCCAAAATTGGCAGTCAGTATGGTAGGCTGCTGGCTTAAGTCCCAAGGTCAAATAATGATGAGCTGGATGCAGGATCCAGAGTAAGCAAAAGCCAGCAAGTTTTGCCAGAATGCCCATACCTACTGAACACAGCCAACACTCCTGAGGAAATTTCCCTTACAAGTGACCAGCTGATCACACTAGATCACATCTTTGAGGTGATTACTTTATGTCACAAAATGCAGGATAACTACATCAGTACATAACTGCCAAATTACATCATTACAAAACTGCCAAATCACTGAGAATCATGGCCCAGCCAAGTTGTCACACAATCTTAACTATCACACAATATGTCATTTGATTTCTTGATTGCTGCTTCCATAGGTCTTGATTGTGAATACAAGTAAAATTAAATCCTCGACACCTTCAATCTTTTCTCCTTGTATAATGATGTTGGTTTATTGGTCCAGTTGTGAGGATTTTGTTTTCACTTAGTTAAAGTGTAATCTGTACTGAAGACTGTAGTCTTTGATCTTCCTCAGTAAGTGTCTCAAGTCCTCTTCATTTTCAGCAAGCCAGGTTTCATCATCTGCATATTGTATGCTGTTAATGAATTTTCCTCCAAACCTGATGATGCATTCTTCTTCATATAGTCCACCTTCTTGAATTATTTGCTCAGCATGCAATCTGAATAAGTATGGTGAAAGGATGCAACTCTGACACACACCTTTCCTAGTTTTAAACCATGCAGTCTCCCCTTGTTGTTTGAACAACTACCTCTTGGTCTATGTACAGGTTCCTCATAAACATGATTAAGTGTTCTGGAATTCCCATTCTTTGCAATGGTATTCGTAATTTCTTATGATCCACAGAGTCGAATGACTTTGCATAGTCACAAAAACAGGTAAACATCTTTGCCGCTTTCTCTGCTTTCAACCATTATCCATCTGACATCAACAATGCTATCCCTTGTTCCACGTCCTATTCTGAATCCAGCTTGAATTTCCAGCAGTTTTTTTTGTAAACGTACTGCTGCAACCATTTTTAAATAATCCTCAGCATAATTTTACTTGCATCTGATATTAGTGATATTGTTTGATAATTTCTGCATTCCTTTGGGTCACCTTTATTTGGGATGGACGTGAATGTGGATCTCTTCCAGTTGATTGGTCAGGTAGCTATGTTCCAAATTTCTTGGCATAGATGAGTGGGTGGTTCTAGCATCACATAGCTAAATGTATTTCTCTGTAACTCTAAATACCTCCCTAGGGACCTTTCATATTGATTTGTGGACTGTTCTCACTAACCATGAAATGAATAGCTTTGTTTCTGATCTCCCCAATTCTAGAGAGGATAGGAATGACACTACCAATAAATTACCAAATACATTTAGTGTAAAGTGGATGAAATAGCAGTAAGTTTAATTAAAAAAACAAATACTGAAAATATCCAAAATTGTTTTGTCCAGTAGTCCGAAACACCTGGTTGATACAAGAGTCTCTTCAAATACAAAAACAGAAAAATATATCATAGCCACGAAATTCCTGGTATAAATAATATACATTTTGGCATTTTGCAGTTTTTATAATATGTGTTTTCTCTTACAATGAGCCTATAAGACAGCAGGTTATCAAAACAAATACAAAGTTAAAAAGTCTGAAATGATATTGTTACCGGAGAAAATGCCCTCGGCTCTTGTCTTTGGTGTAGGAAAAACTTCGAACTCTGAGACAAATAGTGCCAAGCAAGCAGAGGTTTATTAGCTAGCAGAGGGTTAGTAGAGAAAGCACACTTGATCAGGGAGTGTCAAGCAGGCTACTCAGACAGAGAGTCTGAGTGCCCCGACACAGTCATTTTCTTAGGGTTTTATACCCTTTTTCTCTTACCTCCCCCTGTTAATGTTTAACTGCCGAGTCAGGGACCTCTGTAGAGACCATTTCTTCTTTTTCTTTCTTGAGTGCAAGCTCTCCTCTTCCCCCTGTTAACGCTTAACAGCCAAGTCAGGGACCCCTGTAGAGATCATTTCCTCTCTTTCTTTCCCAAGCACAAGCTCTCCCACTTACAATATCACTATATTGCAGAGAATCCTCTAGGTCACATGACTCTGAAGAAAAAAAAAAAAGAGAAAATAGGAGAAGGAAGTAGAGCAGCTACTATTAACACAGAGGTCCACAGGCTGCAGAATATTTCACTGCAGCTTGCTTTGCTTGGCTCATCATCTTTGCATCAGAATTCCAGCCCCATTGCTTGGCCTGCCTCACGGTTTTTGCATTAAAATTCTAGTTCCATTGCTTGGCTGGCCTTGCAATTTGCATTAGAATTTCAACCCCATTGCTTGGCTGGCTTAGCCATTTTGCATTAAAGTTGCAGTTCCTTTGCTTGGACTGCCCCCATGAAAATCCTGGAACCTGTGTGGTATGCTTTAGAATGTTGATGTCATAACTTGTATAAACTCCTTACTTGTAAACCTCTTAGAAATAACTGTTTTCCCTTGGTCTCTTGAAGGCAACAGCCCTGATTGTTTCCTTTCCTTGCACAACAAAAAAAAGGCACCTTTATACTCTCCCACCTTGGTCTCTTGTTTATTGGCTGATACAAGTCTTGCTAAGCAAAACCTGGGGCTTCCACCGAGTAACACTATTATTTTCTGAAGGTCATCTTTGTTAGTTATTGAGATACCACACATAGGTGCTGGTCAGTTCCTCTTTGCCCTCACTCTTCCCACTCTGCAATGAGCTTTTCATCTTGACTGTGGTTCCTGCTAACCAAGAGCAACCCTGGTATCACTTCCAGATACTTGACTGCAATTCATAGAAATGTTGGTGACAAGAGGCAACAGTCTCACATAGCCCATTCCCTGGCCCATCCAGCAACTGCACATGAGGAGCTTATAGAACTCTCTGCAAGCTCCAATACACCCACATCCTCCCGTCATTGAGAATAGGTAGTCTTAGATTTTCTCTGATTCTCTCCTTTTGGGTTCTTTACTATCTAAGCTTCACCTACAATTGCATGAGTTCTTACTCTTATCAAAAATACCTTATTTAAAAATATATATGCAATGGTAACTTTTCCTTGCCTGAACCTTAAAAAATAGAGAAGATTATATTATATGAGTATTATATCCTTCCCCCAAAGCATAACACTACATTCCTCAACAATATTTGTAGTGCTTTTCCTAGCATTATGGAACTTCTAATATTACTCTCAGTTGTTGTTGTTAGGTGCCATCGCATCTTTTCTGACTCATAGTGACCCCATGGACAGAGTATAACTGCTCTGTAGGTTTTCTGAAACTGCAATCCTTATGGGAGCAAATCAGCAGACCGTCCTCCTGCAGAGCTGCTGGGTAGGTTCAAACTGCCAAGCTTTCAGTTAACGGCCCAGAGTTTAACAGTTGTGCCACTAGATCTCCAAAGAAAACTTCAGGATTATAACTGTTACGTATGTTCAGCATATAATACAAACTCTGTAAATATGTGTTCTCAAAGTGAAAAATAATGGCTGGATTAGCAGAACTTTCAGAAAATTGTAGACAAAAATAGAGATGACAAAATTATGTAGCATAATTCCTAGTAGTATAGATACTTACTTTCTTCTATTTCTTTTTGTGTTCCTTTCTTCTCTCTTTCTTTCTGGTCTACCCCAGTTTTGATTTCACCATCCTTAGAAGATGCTTGAAAAGAACATTTTCTATAGAGTCTCATATATATTTAATAAAATTGATTAAAAAATAGTAAATTAAGAAAAGAAAAAAGTACATATTTTAAAATACCTTGTGACCCATCTTTATGTATTATATTTTAGTATTGAACCCCCTTCACTCTGTAACACAAGATTGAAGAATTTAACATAATTATTTGCTTTATCAATCATGGAATAAATTCCTTAATCTTTTAAGACTTTTTGTTTGTTTCTTTATTTAGACTTAACTTGACCTGATTTCTGTTTTGGTTCTTTCATATGTCCATTTGGCACAGGAGTCTCACTGAAGGGAAAGAATCATTATTTGATTCCACCTGATGCATTTGTACTTATTGGCCATGAGTCAGGAGCCAAACACAGGTTTTACATACTGTTTGGCAAATTATCTGTAACAGGAGACCAATTTTACTTTATATTTAATTTTGTTTTCTGAAACTTAGTGGAACTATGGAAGATTAGGGCTTTATCTTCCCTCCAAATTTTGCTTGGGGTGATTTTTGGAAACAGCTCTAACAATAGTGCTGTGCTAAAAAGGTACATGAATGGGCAAAGAAAGTAGTCCTCAAATGTTTAAGCTTTTGCTAACCTGAAATTATTTGAATTAGCTGGAAGAAAGAAGAAATATTCACAAGAATAATCAAAAAGTGTTTAATAGATAAGAGATAACTTTGGTGAAGGGTAAAACAATACACAATACTGGGGAAACCAACACAACTTGTACAAGGCAAGGTCATGGAAGCACCATAGACACAAGCAAACTCCCTGAGGGATCAAATACCTGGGCTGAGGGCTGTGGGGATGATGGTCTTGGGAACATCTAGCTCAACTGGCATAACATAGTTTATAAAGAAAATGTTCTACATTCTACTTTGGTGAGTAACGTCTGTAATCTTAAAAGCTTATGAGTGGCCATCTAAAATACTTCACTGGTCTCACCCAGTCTGGAACAAGTGAGAATGAAGAAAACCAAAGACACAAAGGAAAGATTAGTCTGAAGGATTAATGGATGACAACTACCACAGCCTCCAGCAGACCAACTCCAGCACAACTAGTTGGTGCCCGGCTACCACCACTGACTGTTCTGACAGGGATCACAAGAGAGGATCCTGGACAAAGCTGGAGAAAAATGTAGAACAAAATTCTAACTCACACACACACACACACACACGCAAAAGGCTAGACTTATTGGTCTGAGAGAGGCTGGAGAAACCCCGAGAGTATGGCCCCCACATACCCTTTTAACTCAGTAATGAAGTCACTTCTGAGGTTCACCCTTCAGCCAAAGATTGGGCTGGCCGGTAAAACAAAACCAGTCTAAAGGGGCACAGCAGCCTAGGTGCAAAGACTAGAAGGCAGGAGGGGACAGGAAAGCTGATAATGGGGAACCCAGGGTCAAGAAGGGGAGAGTATTGACATGTTGTGGGGTTGGTAACCAATGTCACAAAACAATATGTGTGCTAACTGTTTAAGGAGAAGTTGTTTGTTCTGTAAACCTTCATCTAAAGAATATTTAAAAAAAAAAAAAAACTTTGTAATACAATAAAGATCAGGGTTACAATACAAAGTGTTTAATCCAAGTGTCTTCTCAAAATAGTCTTGCAATGATTTCTAATGGTTTCTCTGTAGACAGAACTTCCTAACCATATTTTAGCTATATTAGTGTTCATTACAAAATCAAGACCTGACAAAAGGAAACCTAATTTGGGAATGACATGTGGAAGGAGATTACCAAATTCTTTAAAAATTAGATACAACCAGAATGAAAGGTATTTAATATACTTTCTTAGTTTCTTAGTCCTGCTATAACAGAAATATCACATGTAGGTAATGTTAAAACAGAAATTTATGCACTCACATCTTAGGAAGCCAGAAGTCTGAATTTAGGGCTTTGGCTCTAGGGGAAGGATCTTACTGTCTGCTCTAGAGGAAAATCATTGCCTCAGCTTCTCTGGAGTTCTTCTAGACTTTGCTTGGAGACCACCATGTGGTCCTTGCCTGTTTCTATGCCTAATCTTTTCTTATTATATCTCAAAAGTGATTGGTTTAAGACTCCCTACACTGACATCACCTCATTAATGTAATAAATGAAACCTTATTCTCAAATATTATTACTTCCACAAGCATATGGGTTAAGATTTACAACATATATACTGGGGACACAATTCATTCCAGAATATAGAAAATAATAAATTATTTTTGTTTTTATGAAACTAAATTCATAAGTCCATTATTAAGAAAGCATATTTGTTCTTTTTTTTCATAAGCATATGTCTATGAATATATGTACGATATGTGAGTGAACGGCCTACTTTAATAAAACAGCTAAGGAACACTTCAAATTTTAGTAGGGAAAACATTTTGCTTATTGCTGTCTAGTTTCCTATTATTTGCTGATTTTTTTTAACTCTTTTCTTGTGCATCAAGCCCATAATGATGTATTGTTTATTCTTTAAATTTGGACACAAAGAGAATAAAAATATGTTAAAATAATTAAGACAGACTGGCTCATGCACACATACAAAAACATACAAATATGCATGCACACACAGACATGTTTTAAAAAGTTTAAGTTGTGGTTCTGGGAGTAAGGGATATTAACATGGGTATTTAAAATAAAAAGACATAATATACAGTAGCCTCTATATCTATTGGAGGCACTTTTGAAAACTTGGAGCAATTAAGACTAGTGAAATACAACCAATCATAACTATTACCTTTGTGACCATCTCAAAAGCCCACATGTCCAGACCCACTTTCTTTTTCATATGCTCCTTTCTATACTGCTGTGCAATACTGAACCCAGAAGGTATCATTCCACTTTTGACATTCCCTTAGACCAACACCATGGTGGACAATGGAGCAATCATTGCATTTAAAGTAAACTTATAGTCACCATTTTTTTCACAAATGACCTCATATCACCTTCTGTCCTCATTAAAATCTGGATTTCCTTCAAAGACATTACTTCTCTTGTAGCTATCACTATGCCTCATATCATCCATGAATGGTGTTGGCATCGTTTTCTTAGGTGCTAGAATATCTCTTCTTTTGAAAGCAGCTCACACATATGTCTTATCATTATATAAAGTACATATTATCATAATATAAAGTATTGTTATCACAACATAAAGTTTATATATATATGAAGTCTCCTCACAGTACTACCAACAATTTTGTATTTGCAGTACGTAAAGCCCAGGTTTGTGAATGAGGCTAGACCTGAAAAGAGGTTTGGTTAGCAAAGGAAATTAAGAAATAGGAGACACAAGAAAAAAGTACTGTGAGGTCAAACAGGAGAGGTTGAAGCATCGCAGAGACTAGTAACAGAAGGAATAAGCTACCTGTCTAGGAATGGAGACTAAATGGAGAGAAGTGATGTTGTCAGAGCCCAGGGTCTTTGCCTTTCTGATGGGGACTGGAAGCATATGGAGAAAGGATGCCAGTTACATGCTAGAGCCATAGATAATATAACCTATGATTAAAGGAGAAAAGGAAATAAATATCCTGGCTTCTCCACCCTCCAATCTCTTTCCAGTACTTCCAACTGGCAAAATGTAACCAGAGCCAGTGAGCAAGAGCACCCTTATGGGGCCAGACCCTTGCAATACAGGTTAGAACAAAGAATGGCAAGAAATAAATCAGAGAAAAATCCCACAACTAACTGTGGTATGATGTTACTGATTTCTAGAGCTTTCTACAGGTCTTAGTTTTGGAATAGTCTTTTCACTGACATTGTGATGGTGGTTAGGTAATCTTTGCTAATGTCACCAGAAAGTCTTTCATCTCTGCTATATATTTCTAATCATTGGGCTCTTAATTTTGTAACATAGATTTATTGTATTATATTGTAACATATATCTATACATTTTTAACACCTTAAGTAATTAATAATAACTTAATTATATTATTAATTAATTGTAGTTGCTGGGTAGCAACTGGTTAAGCATCAACTACTAGCTAAAAAGTTGGTGATTCGATCCAATCCAGAGGTGCCTCAGAAGACAGGCCTGGCAATCTGCTTGCAAAAGATCACAGCCTTGAAAACCCTATGAAGCATGGGGTCACCAGGAGTTGGATTTGACTCAGCAGTTACTAACAACAGCATTAATTAATTTTTAAACTGTTCTAACACCTAAAAATTTCTAGATTCAGGTAAGTTATTCAACATATGTCCAGTGAATAAATAAATATTAGAGACCCCAAATACTAATTCTGGGCTTACAGTACCTAGTAAAACCATCAAAAAATGTATCAATCTTATAAATACATTGTCCCCAAATAACTACCTTCACATCTTAGATGTGTAAGCATAACTTCATAAACTTAGCTCGCATACCCCCATACTATAATTTCCTCATGTTCTCCATTACACAAATACCCATTCATTTTCCCCTACTTGAAAATATTTCCAGAACTTTTAAAACACAGAATTTTACTGTTCTGCGTGTTTCTGTGAAGTTCTGATATATTGTCTTAGGAACACATTTCCCAACCTAAGCGAGCAAGTATAAGTGAACTAATTAAAAGGCTAGATTCTGGAGTTCATATTCTGACTTCAACACTCACCTACCTAGTAACCTTGGTGAAGTTATTTTGCCTTTCCGTGCCTCAATTTCCTCATCTTACAAATAAATAGATTTATATAAACTAATTCATATGCAGGCTGTAAGTCAAGACAGATAAAATACTATAAAAATTGAGCAGCACATAGAAAGCACTATAAAAATGAGATGCTTTTTTTTAATACTCATTACTAATCAAAGTAATACTCATGAATTTTAATAATACTAATTTGGATGATTTGCTTCTCACAGTAAGAAAGTGTTCTTATGAAAGCCCACCATAAGAGTACATAATATAAAAAAATCATAAAAATATAATCACCTAATGGCCACAGCATGGGCAAATGCAATTAGTCTGGTTAGTGTAATTACAAACAAACTTGCAGTAAAATGAGATGCTTATTTCACACTCTAGTGCTTAATTAAGTAGTTAGGTGCCTAATAACATGCCCCAGGCTGTCATCCAATTAGAGAAGGTAGAAGTGGAGTGGAGAAGACCTCAATAATATTTGTTCAGGAAAACACAGTGTTGCCGAGATTTCCAGAGAACAGTCACATTTTGAATGGTGATATTCTTATTTTCAGGAAGAAGTACATATGTTTATCAACACCTAAATTAATTTTTAAAGAGGTCAATAGGAAAAAAAGAATGAAAAACTAAGGTAATACATTGAAATTTTAGCACTCGAGACTGACTGACAATGTCACATATGATATTAAATACATAATAGTGGTGGAAAGCATACTGTGTACTTTAAAATGACTGCTTTCTAAATTTGTAGTTTTCCTCTTTTCTCCAATACCTACTTGATTCCCTAATTTCAGGTCTACCTTTCTCTTAGTGTCTTGGATCTATCTAATGTCATTCAGGAGCAATTCCCTTCTTAAGCAATAGCTTCAGTGCCGTCATCATTGATAGCAGTCCAGTTTTCATATTTGGGATCTGTCCTAGAAAGTAGTTCCTTGGTTTTAGCCATACGCAGGATCCATGCCTTAACGGAGCCTCTCAAGAATTGGGAACCAGCCTCTATCTGTCTTTCTTCCTCACAAGTTTGAAACCTTTATCTGTGATCCCGAGCTGCATTGCTAGAGAATTCTATGTGCTAATAGACATCTCTCTGATTACATTATCACATATTATGTGCCCCTGAATACCTATAAATAGCATAAGCCTATCATGATTCATAGGGTCGCTATAATGGCACTGGGTTTGGTTTTTGGTTTTATCATGACACTTGTCTTACAAGTTTTTCCTTTATACCAAAATATTTACCCAAATGGCAACAGAGTTTTTGTGATCTTGACAAGAATTGTGTCTTGTGGGGGTGGTACTAAAAAGTGATGCTCAGGTATCATGTTTGGTAAAATAAAATATGGGATGGGCTCATTATGTGTTCCATGAAATTATGTAGCAAATTAGTGAATCAGTGAGAAATAATTTACTGGGAAAAAGATGAAATGGCTTTAAAAATACTTGCAGTTGCATAGCCAGAAATCATTTCGTCTTTGCACATTAATTTTTTAAAAATCTTGGATTAGTTCAAGAGAAGATCTACAAATCACTACAGCAGAATCTTACACCATTTCATCTTCAATATTTGAAAATTATAGGTCTCCTTTGGAGCTCCTTTGGAGCAAAACATATAACTGTTTAAAGATTTTTGTTAGCCTTAGGGCCTTTACCATGAACATTTCTATGCCCCCCACAGGTGTAGATAGACATTTTCTTTCATTATTTAGTTATTAAGGTCTTGAGAAAGAGTCCAAATCTAATTGGTCCGTTTATAACAGTGTCAAGAATTTTGATGGCAAACAAATAGAAAAACAATAATGTTAAATAATTTTGGTGTGAACCAAGGACTTGAATATAGGAAAGATTTCAGTTCTCCCTATCTTTTAGGCTATAACAGAACATTCTCTAGTGCCAGAAAAATAATAGAGCTAACAAAAGGAATACCAATGATGCCAATGACAAAAGTGACATTCATGGACTGATGCACACGGTAGAAAGGGATATATGAGAAAGGCATGTTAGGAATATTAAGCCATCTTTCTTGTCAAAATGAATGTGACACAGTCTTCTTGGCCCTTGCCAACGTTTTGCAGGCTTAGTTTTCAAGGTATATATTTTTTATTCCCCTAGATATAATATTTTTTCAAAAAAACTTAAGAACACAATTACCAATCACTGTATGCACTCCACAGAGTAAAGTGGAGATCAGTAATTTTATTGATCATTGAACCATGTCATCATACAGAGAAGCTTCCTTCTCTCCCTCATTCAGACTCCATACTCCGCTTTTAGATCCGTGCAACGGAAACTGGTTCTCATTCCAGGATTGACCACAAAGCTGGGATGCTGCATATCATTTAGTTCCAGACTGACATTACCTCAATCAAATCAAAATTCAGCATGAGAAAATGGAATTCTATAATTTGCAAGTAGAAATTTTAATATTTTTTCAACCAGCTTTCCCATATATGAATTGATAATTATCAACATATGCCTAGTTTAATTATACTTTCAAACACAAAAGATCAGTGTCTTTGCTTTGATTTCATAGAGTCATCATTTTTGTAATAAAAGGTAAAGAGAAACAGATTGTTTATAACAAAACTTCCCTTAACATTGTACTAGTATATTGTGGCAGTGTATGTCAACACTTCGCAAACACATTAATCATTTTTTTATTCCAAATGAAAAATTGAATTTTGTTCTCACCATTGAATAAAATTTTGCAATACTCTCACTTCTATGGTGGGTGTGGTTAGATGTCTGAAATCCTCTTGAGATGAAAGCCGAGAATATACCTGGGTTTTGTTGACAACCTCAGTGAAAATACCATTAGATGCACAGTCTTAAATGATCTGTTTGTTTCAGTTCTGAATTTGACAGATGAAGGGATGGGCAAGAAGCAATGGTATACAGTAAAATGGATGAGTCTGGAGAATAACGTGACAGCCATAAGCTTTCGTTCAAACGTCAGAGCCAGCATTTTAACGTCTGTTCTGATAAGTCGCACCAAGCGTAAGGCTCCTCTGCCTCCACGGGAGTGTTATTATGCTTTAACCAGTTGTTTTTGCATCAGCCCTGACTCATGGCAACCCCAAGAGCATTAGAATAGAAGAGCGGTCCATAGGGTTTTCAAGGGCTAATTTTTCCAAAGTAGTCCCCAGGCCTTTCTTTCTAGGTGCCTTTCAGTGGGACTTGAACTTGCAACCTTTTGGTTGGTAGCTGAATGTGTTAACAGCTTGCACCACTTAGGGACTTAAGTACAGGACTTAAGTACTGGTCCTGCAGTACAGCAAATTTTTCTTCTTGTGGGCTAGCTTAAGCCTGTCCACATGATGACAACAGAATTCCAAGGAACGAGAGGAAGTGTAAAATCCCTTTGAAGCCCAGGATCAGAACTCTCACATTACCACCCGTGCCAAATTCAATTCACTAAAGAAAGTCCATTCCAGATAAAAGGGCTTAAAAAATAGACCCCAATTCTTGATGGAAAGAACTGCGAAAATCCATGGCTAACTGTGCAATCTATCACACCCAGTAGTCCTGACTATATAGGTGCTTATCCTAAGCATTTTATTTTCAGAGCTGAAGCAACTAAACCCCCACTATCATCTGTATATCTCGTCTCATTGCTCCAATTTACGGATTGCGAAAAGTTGCTGGCATCTTTGCTTTTCTTTTTCATTAAGAAGACAAAATACCAAAATTCAGCAACACGGAACATAAATAATATTTTTACAGTAAAAAAAAAATCATTTTTTTCTTGTTACATCTGAAAAATGTGCAGATTAGAACAGAAGATTTTGAAAGTATACTGGATTTTTTTTCTTTTTAAAGATCATCCATGTTCTGTATCTTATAAACTAACATTGTTGCCCTTTTGAATTTAAGAATACATTCCTATTTATGGTAGTCCTTCAGAAACTTGAATGCGACTTTAATGATTTTACTAGAATCTGTGATTATTTTATTTTAAATATTAAACAGATAAAGTAATATTTGCTAATTAAGACCATGAATTTATTGTCTAAGACACTACTAATAATGGGAAACACTGCAAAGAGATGTTATAAAAATGTTTGCTTGTAATGATTTTAAGTTTACTAAAGATATCAAAATAATTTTTTTAAATACTTACCTACATTATAATTTGAATTAAAGCATGATTTTTATCATGTAAAGATCGCAGGGTAATCCTTTTTCCCAAGTTTCTGCTTATTCCTAGCAATCAGGATGGGACAATATAGAAAAGCACATTCATAGATAGCACCTGAATAGCCATAAATGATGTATCAGTCAGGGTTTATTCAGAAAGAGATCAATTAATGTTTTATGGGAACAAACAATGTATAACATGCCTTGCACATGCAGGTTATCTCAGAGGCGGTCCTAACATCCCAAGCAGCCACAAGAGTAATGGGATGAGGTCCCCAACCAGTAGCATCAACCCCTCCACAGGTGCTCCGCCCATCCAGTCCAATGGACTCGCACACATGAGACACTTACACAGTGTTGGCAAAGTGAAAGTCATTTATATTATTGATAGAAAGCAGACAGCAAACAAGCCAGTCTCCCCTGGACTCAAGAAGGCTGTCGGGGCGAAATGGAGACTAATCTAAGTGTGTCCCACTTTGCGTCACATGAGAATGACTCTCTCAAAGGGCATCTACACACCCTTCCCCAAAACCGATGTTTACTCTTATGTCACTGGTAGGTACATCATGGCTTAGGTGTCCACAGGTGCACTGCGGTTCAGAGGCTATGTTTTCTCTCACTCTTCAGCTACTCTGCCCTTTCGTTGACTGGCCCGGCTATCAACCAGCAGCCTCCAGGCAGCCCTGTGTTGACCTCAGCTCTGAGCCAGCATCGGACAGCTCTCAAAGAACTGCTCTGCGGGTGACCCCCGCGTGGGGTACCTCAGGCTCAGTTAGTAGACCTATGCACAGGGTGCCCCAGGCTTGGCAGCAGACCCCTGCGTGCGGTCTCTCCCTGTCAAGTCTTACAGTTTTCAGCTGGGGTTTCTGCAGCTGCTTGTCCCAGCTCACTTTCTAGGCTGCTTCTGGCATTCTTGCAGCCTTAAAGTAACAGCTTTACAGCTCTTGGCCCACTCTTCTCCAACCACTCTGCTGCCACTGCTCTGTTCAGCTGATACCTGCTTCTCCTTCTCCTGGGCTGTGCTACTGTATTTCTCCTGTCCAGGGTTTCTGCTGCTTCTGGTGCCAGTCCTTTCTCAACTTCTTGATAGATTTCTTATCTCTTATCACCTGATCTGATGTCTCCACCCTGAAACAAGGAATGGGGGTAGAGGGAGGTTTCTTCAGCACAGAGCTTCTGTGCCCCCAAAGGACCTGATCGCTCCTCCCCGAGAGCCAAACGTTCACACTTTCCAGACTGGGAACTCTCTTGAGCCTTCTTCTCCAAGGTCTTTATTGGCCTTACAACGTGGACCTCTGGGGAGTACCACTGGGCCCCCAGGTGATTCCTTTTAGTCAGGTGGGCTCTCACTCAAATGCCTCAGTGTAGTACTGCTCTCAGAACTAGGACCAAAAGGCCAAATTGTTTACTGTCCTGGGGTTCTACACCTCGTACCATAGAAATTAGAATTTACATAAATGTAGGATTTGCTGGGGAATTTAAGAAATGTGGAGGATCACAGGAAGTCATTACGCACAACAGACTGAAATACGTACACAGAGATTAATACTGTCATGCAGGAAAATCCCAGAAGTTTTGCACTTCGGACTGCCAAAGAGAGGCTACAAAGGGGAGCTTACACAGAGGTGTTTAGTAGCTGCCACCTCTGAGATAGCTACAGTCAAATGCTTGGGGATGACTCATGAATGTTGTTGGTCAGTGTGGCCTGCAGTCGGGAAGAAAAACTGGCATTTGGAGCCTTCTGGGCAACTCCATGTTGTCTGTCACCTTGCCTAGTTGCTGTAATCTTCTTCTACTAGCAATGGCCTCTTCTCCCCCAAGTTTCTCTGTTGGCCAACTCTAACCAGAACCAGACATTAAAGGAGATTCTGAGAAACATAATTCTTAGTCTTGGGTAAATTAACACAATCCATCAAAACTGAGAAGAAACAGCTCTTGTATTTAATTTACAACACTCAGTCTAGGATTAAGTATTTTTTTCACCAATATGGCTCATAAGAATTTCCTTAGGTTGAAGTCGAAAGCCAGCATTTCTTAGAGAAACTACAGAGAATTAAATCACGAGGTATTTCACTAATTATTCTAGTTACAATTTTAGTCATTCAATAAATATCTAATAAGCACACTGTTGTTTCAGAAATGGTTTAGCCTACTAGAATACAACAATGAGCAAAGTCCCCACAGCAAATCCCATCTGCCTTTTTTTTTTTTTTTTTTTGATGCAGGGTGGAGGCCAGGAGAAAGGCAGTCAACAAGAGATAAGTGCCTAATTCAATCTCTGTTATTTATACCAATAGGAGAAAAATAAAGGAGGGTAAGGGCTTTGCGTATGGAGTGGGAAATTCATCAAATGTACGTAGTGATCAAAGGCCTCTGGGATGAAGTGGCATTTGATCAGAGAACTGAGTGAAGAACTGAGCTCTGTTGATATCCTGGGCGGAAGCATTTCAGGCAAAGGGAGCAAATGCAAAAGCAGAGGCAGGAGTGTACTCGGGATGGATTAACCAGTAGGCAAGATACACAGGGCTTACGTTAAGCAAGGCATGCCCAGGTTTACTTCCGTTTACTTACTGATCTCTAGTGCACAACTTCAAAGATGTGGTGAAAAACAGGTGGAATTTTGCACTAGAGATTAGTAAATAAGCAAAAGCGTACCTTGTTAACTGGGTAATTCATCCCTGAATATACTCATTGCTTTTAAGGCAAAGCAAAGGAAGACAGTGTGTTGGAAAAGAATGTGCACTCTGCTGCCGTTGGCTGGAGTGTTCTGTTTACGTCTGTGAGGTCAAGTTGGTTGGTTATGGCCTTTAGATCTTCTGTATCATTGCTGTGTTTCTTTCTAGATGTTCTGTCCTTTACTAACAGTGATGTGTTGAAGTCTCCTACTATTATTGCGGAACTATCGATTTCTTTTCCGTGCTGTTAGAGTTTGTTTTATGTATTTTGGAGCCCCATCATTGGGTGAGTAGATATCTATTATGGCTATTGTCTTCATGGTAGATTGTCCCTTTAAACATTATATAATGCCCGTCTTTGTTTTTTATGGTGGATTTTATTTTAAAGTCTATTTTATCTGAGATTAGTATTGCCACTCCAACCTTTTTTGGTAGCTGTTTGCTTGATACATATTTTTCCCATCCTTTGATTTTTAACAAATTTATGTCTTTGTTTCTAAGGTTTGTCTGTTGTAGACAATGGCATGTTGATGGATCTTGTTTTTTAATCCATTCTGTCACTCTCTGTCTCTTTATGAGTACTCTTAAGCCATTTATGTTCAGTGCAATTATTGATGGGTGTGAGTTTATTACTGGCATTTTGCAGTGCTTTTTTTTTTGTGGTGCCGATGTTTTGTTTGTTCCTCCTACTCTTCTGTGCTGAATTCCTTTTGTTTGTGTATTTTTGGTTTTGTTTCTTTTGTTTTTGTAGATTTTCTGTTTACTGAGACTTGTTTTTCTTCTTTATTTTGATGCATAGGTTTGCTAACTTTCTTTGTGGTTACCTTGAAATTTACCCTGTCTTCCTCAATTTAAACCAGTCTCTAATTGCTTGATAACGACTTGACTTCCTTTCCATTTGAAGGTTCTATGCCTATACCATTTATTCTCTATTTTATTGTTTATACGTTATTACTTACAGATTGACGTCTCCAGTTCCCTGCTGTAATTTTTTTAGTTTTGTTTTTGTCTTTTGATTTCTTGAATGCTGCTTCCATGGGTATTGTTTGTGGATACAAGTAAAATGAAATGCTTGACAACTTTAATATCTTCTCCGTATATCATGATGCTGCTTATTGGTCCACTTGTGAGGATTTTTGTTTTCTTTAGGTTAAGGTGTAATCCATACTAAAGGCTGTAGACTTTGATTTTCATGAGTAAATGCTTCAAGTGCACTTGTCTATTTGCAAGCAAGTTTGTGGTCCTCTGCATATCACAGGTTGTTAATGAGTCTTTCTCGAATCCCGATGATGCATTTTTCTTCATATAGTCTAGAATCTGGAATTATTTGCTCAGCATACAGATTGAATAAACATGGTGAAAGGTTACAAACTTGACAAGCATCTTTCCTGCGTTTAATCCATGTAATGTCCCTTTGTTCTTTTTGAACAACTGCCTATTGGTCTATGTACAGGTTCCATATGAACACAATTAAAAAACCAAAAAACCAAACCCAGCACCTTCAAGTCGATTCCGACTCATAGTGACCCTATAGGACAGAGTAGAACTGCCCCATAGAGTTTCCAAGGAGCGCCTGGCGGATTTGAACTGCCAACCCTTTGGTTAGCAGCCGTAGCACTTAACCACTACGCCACCAGGGTTTCCTTGAACACAATTAAGTGTTCTGAAATTCCTACTCTCCTCAATGTTATCCATAATACGTTATGATCCACACAGTTGATGTCTTTGCATAATCAATAAAATACAGGTTAACATCTTTTTGGTATTTTCTACTTTCAGCCAAGATCCGTCTAGCATCAGTAATGATATCTCTTATTGCATGTCTTCTTCTGAATTGGCTTGAATTTCTGGCAGTTCCCTGTCGATGTACCCCTGCAAACATTTTTAATTATGTTCAGGTAAACTTTACTTTGGTGTGATAGTACTGATATTGTTCGATGACTTCTACATTCTGCTGGATCACCTTTCTTTGGAATGGGCACTAATATGGACCTTTTCCCATCAATTGGCCATATTTTTTGGCATAGATGAGTGAGTGCTTCCAGAGTTGCATCAGTTTGTTGAAATATCTCTGTTGGCATTCCCTCAATTCCTGGAGCCTTGCTTTATGCTAATGCCTTCAGTGCAACTTAAGCTTCATCTGTCGACATCATCGGTTTTTAATCATATGCTCCTTCCTGAAATGCCTGAACGCTGACCAGTTCTTTTTGGTACAGTGATCCTCTGTATTCCTTCCATCTGCTTTTGATGTTTCCTACATTCATCAACATTTTACCCATGGTGTTGTTGTTGTTGGGTGCCATTGGGTCAGTTCTGACTCATACAATAGAACACAACACTGCCTGGTCCTGTGCCATCTTTCTGATCACTGTTATGCTCAAGCCATTGTTGCAGCCACTGTGTCAATACATCTCATTGAGGGTCTTCCTCTTTTTAGCTGACCCTCTAGTTTACCAAGCATGATGTCTTTCTTTAGGGACTGATCCTTCCTGATAATATGTTCAAACTATGTGAGATGTAGTCTTGCCATCCTTGCTTCTAAGGAGCACTCTAGTTGTACTTCTTCCAAGACACATTTGTTTGTTCTTCTGGCAATCCATGCTATATTCAATATTCTTCAGCAACATCACAATTAAAAACCATCAATTCTTCTTCTGTCTTCCTTATTCATCATCCAGCTTTTGCATGCATATGAGGCGATTGAAAACACCATGGTGCACCTTAGTCTTCAAGGTGACATCTTTGCTTTTGAACAGTTTAAAGAGGTCTTTTACAGGAGATTTGCCCAATTCAATGCGTCTTTTGATTTCTTGACTGTTGCTTCCATGGGTGTTGATTGTGGATCCGGGTAAAGTGAAATTCTTAATAACTTCAATCTTTTCTGCATTTATCATGATGTGGATTATTGGTCCAGTTGTGAGGGTTCTTTTTTTTTTTTTTTCTTTATGTTGAGGTGCAATCCATACTGAAGGCTGAGGTCTTTGATCTTCATCAGTGTTTCAAGTCCTCTTCACTTTCAGCAAGCAAGGTTGTGTCTCCTGCATAATGCAGGTTGTTAATGAGTCTTCCTCCAGTCCTGATGCCCCGTTCTTCTTCTTAAAGTCCAGCTTCTCAGATTATTGATCAGCATACAAATTGAATAGGTATGGAGAAAGGAAACAACCCTGATGCACACTCATCCTGACTTTGAACCATGCAGTTATCTCCTTCCTTTCGAAAAACTGCCTCTTAATCTATGTAAAGGCTTCTCATGAGCACAATTAAGTGTTCTGGAATTCCCATTCTTCTTAATGTTATCCCTAATTTGTTATGATCCACACAGTCAAATGCCTTTGAACAGTTGATAAAACACAGGTAAACATCTTACTGGTATTCTCTGCTTTCAGCCAGGATCCATCTAACACCAGCAATGGTATCTCTGGTTACAGGTTCTGTTCTGAATCCAGCTTGAATTTCTGGCAGTTCCCTGTCAGTATGCTGCTGCAGCCACTTTAGAACAATCTTCAGCAAAATTTTACTTGCATGTGATACTAATGATACTTTTTTATAATTTCCGCATTCCATGGGATCACCTTTCTTGGGAATAAGCATAAATATGGATCTCTTTGAGTGAGTTGACCAGGTAGCTCTCTTCCAAATTTCTCCACATAGATGAGTCGTCATTTCTAGCAGTGCATCCATTTGTTGAAACATCTCAATTGACATTCCATCATTACCTGGAGCCTTGTTTTTTGCCCATGCCTTCAGTGCAGTTTGGACTTTTTCCTTCAGTACCATCAGTTCCTGATCATATGCTCCCTCCTGAAGTGGTTGAACATCCATCAATTCTTTTTGGTATAGTGACTCTGTGTACTCCTTCCAACTTCTCTTGAAGTTCCCAGCGTCATTCAATATTTTCCCTGTAGAATCCTCCACTCCTGCAACTCTAGGCTTGAATGTTTTCTGCAATTCTTTCTGCTTGAGAATTGCTGAACATGTTCTTCCCTTTGGTTTTCTATCTCCAGGGCTTTGCAAGTGTCATTATAATACTTTATAATACTGCCACCCTTTGGAATCTTCTGTTCAACTCTTTTACTTCATCATTGCTTCCTTTTGCCTTAGCTACTCAACATTCAAGTGCAAGTTTCAGAGTCTCTTCTGACATCCATTTTGTTCTTTTCTTTCTTTTCTGTCTTTTTAATGACCTCTTGTTTTCTTCATGTATGATGTCCTTGATGTTATTCCACAACTCATCCGGTCTTTGGTCATTAGTGTTTTAAGGCATTAAGTCTATTCTTTAGATGGTCTCTAAATTCAGGTGGGATATACTCAAGGTCATACTTTGGCTCTCATGGACTTGTTCGAGTTTTCTTCAGTTTCAACTTTAACTTGCATATGAGTAATCGATGATCTGTTCCACAGGTGGCCCCTGTCCTTGTTCTGACTGATGATGTTGAGCTTTTTCATCATCTCTTCCCACAGATGTAGTCAATTTGATTCCTGCGTATTCCATCTGGTGAGGTCCATGGGTGTAGTCACTGTTTATGTTGGTGAAAAAAGGTATTTGCAATGAAGAAGTCATTGGTCTTGCAAAATTCCATCATTCGATCTCCAGCATTGTTTCTATCACCAAGGCCATATTTTCCAACTATGAGTCCTTCTTCTTTGTTTCCAACTTTCGTATTCCAATCACCAGTAATTATCAATGCATACTGATTGCATGTTTGATCAATTTCAGACTGCAGAAGCTGGTAAAAATCTTCTATTTCTTCATCTTTGGCCTTAGTGGTTGGTGTGTAAATTTGAACAATAGTTGTATTAACTGGTCTTCCCTGTAGGTGTATGGCTATCATCCTATCACTGACAGTGTTGTACTTCAAGATAGATCTTGAAATGTTCTTTTTGATGATGAATGCAACACCATTCCCCTTTAAGCTGTCATTCCCAGCATAGTAGACTGTATGATTGTCTGATTCAAAATGGCCAATACCGGCCCATTTCAGCTCACTAACACCTAGGATGTTGATGTTTATGCATTCCATTTCATTTTTGACAATTTCCAATTTTCCTAGATTCATACTTTGTACATTCCACATTCCAATTATTAATAGATGTTTATAGCTGTTTCTTCTCATTTTGAGTTGTATCACATCAGCAATTGAAGGTCCTGAAAGCTTGACTCCATCCACATCATTAAGGTCGACTCTACTTTGAGGCAGCAGCTCTTTCTCAGTCGTCTTTTTAGTGCCTTGCCTCCTGGGGGGGGGGGGAGCTCATCTTCTAGCACTGTGTCAGACAGTGTTCGTCTGCTATTCATAAGGTTTTCACTGGGTAATTTTTTTCAGTAGTAGACTGCCAAGTCTTTCTTCCTAGTCTGTCTTAGTCTGGATGCTCAGCTGAAATCTATCATGGGTGACCTTGCTGGTATCTGAATACCAGAGGCATAGCTTCCAGCATCACAGCAATACGGAAGCCTCCACAGTATGACAAACTGACATACAGGTGGCGGCTTTTGCCCATGGTGTGTCCTCTTCACAAACTCCCCAAAGCCACTGTGACACCCCCACCCTGACACACACACACACACACACACACACTTCTCAATTCCACCGTTTGAATCCCTTCTTCTCCTTTCCAGGCCCAGGAGTCACAGAAAGTTTTAGCTGTCCAATAACTCATGGACAATATTAGATGCTCCAAGAAAGACCCCTCTAAGTTAAAAGCTAGCACAGGCTGAACCAATCAGACTTCTCCCTTTTCTCTGTTTGAAAAGCTTTTTAAAATTCTCTGCTCCACCCCGCCCCCAATTTACACCCTCTCAGGTATCTTCCTGTTTCAGGATATTAAAAATTGCTCACTGTGTTCTGTGCACTGGGGCCACAGGACACTAGAGAAAGTAGGTGGCTCAAGATGACTTTGAGGCCATCCTGGGTGCAGCTAGGTGCAGCGCTGCTGCGTACTGGGTCCTCGGCAGATGGAAGTCCTCCTTCTCTTCCTTCCTGCAGCTCTTTGTCTATCACTCTTTCTTTCTCCTCTGCGGATCTTCCCCAGAGCAGCCCCAGAACACATACTGCCATTCCTTGGGGCTAAAGGTAAAGCTTCCTCCCCTACCCCCGCTTCTGTATGTCCAGTTCATGGCAAAGGGTGGAAAAAATAGGAAAGGGACTGAGAAATAATTTTGTTCATAGAATCCTTCAAAATTGCACCAGAGGACTTGAATATTTTTCTTCAGCTTTTTCAGCTTGAGAAACACTGAGCATGTTCTTCCCTTTTAGTTCTCTAACTTCAGGTCTTATTGCATTTCATTATAATTCTCCATTTTAGTCTTTTCTTTCTTTCCTGTCTTTTTAATGACCTTTTGGTTTCTTAATTTATGATGTTCTTGATGTCATCCCACAACTCCTCTGGTTTTTGGTCATTAGTGTTCAGTGCGTCAAATCCATTCTTGAGATGGACTCTAAATTCAGCTGAGATATACTCAAGTTCCTACTTTGGCTCCCATGGACTTTTTAAAATTTTCTTTAATGAAGATAAAAATCATATTTTTTGTGTCCTTTGTTATTTTATACATCCTGTAAATAATGGCAGTGAGAGGCAATGTATTTATTTTCAATTCAATTGTAGTGATAATAGGCAAAATTTAACGAATTTATAACCAATTCTGGGAATATAGCCTTGATTAATATAATTTCTGTAGTTTAGCTGCAGTAAAGTTTGATAGTACTCTGAATTAAATAGCTTTTTTGTAAATTAAGTTCATCATATTAGTAAAAATTATGAACTTCTGAAATATTTTGTCAGATTGTTTGCATGATCATTAAAAATGTATTACTTGAACTTTAAAAAATTGTCAGAGTCCTTGTTCATCACTTACCCACAAGGAAATAAGCATATTCAGAATGCGATCCTAATGAGGCACGTGGAACATGTTCTTTATCTGAGAGTACACGTAGAGTTCACTAACACCTGCCTCATTAAGTTTGATATGCCATCTATATGGAAAATAAAACGGTGGGTATAAAATAGACGTGAAGTGAAAATTGCTGTATGAAGTCAATATCAGGTTTAATTTAAAGTTGTATTTCTTACTGTGATAATCTTTGTGGTAGAATAAAGTGTTCTGCACAAGTTAAGTTCTCAGTAAGAGATCATTGGGTATATTGACTGTATTATTTTTGTACATCTCAAGCCACTTTATTCAAATAAAAATTGACTGCTCTTGAAAACACATACATGCAAATAAATGAGTCTGGAGGGCAGGGCTATTGTATAAATGGTCTCAGAGAAGAGAGGATTATTTTTAAGCCTTGAGGGCTAAAGTAATGTGTTCTGATGACTTACTTGGTATCTGTCATGGATTGAATTGTGTCCCCACAAATATATGTGTCAACTTGGTTAAGCCATGGTTTCCAGTATTGTGTGGTTGTCCTCCATTTTGTGATTGTAATTTTATGTTAAAGGGGATTAGGGTGGGATTGTAACACCCTTACCTGGGTCACATCCCTGATCCAATGTAAAGGGAGTTTCCCAGGAGTGTGCTCTGTACCACCTTTTATCTCTCAAGAGATGGAAAGGGAAGCAAGCAGAGAGGGAGGTATCTCATATCACTAAGAAAGCAGTGCCCAGAGCAGAGCACATCCTATGGACTTGGGGTTCCTACCTGAAGAACCTCCTAGTCTGGGGAAAGATTGATGAGAAGGCTAACACAGAGATAAAGCCTTCCCCTGGAGCGGACACCTGAATTTGGACTTTAACCTTCTTTGCTGTGAAGAAATAAATCTCTCCTTGTTAAAACCACCCACTTGTGGTATTTCAGTTATAGCAGCACTAGATGACTAAGACAGTACCTGTTGTCCCTTCTTTCCCTCCAGTTTCTCCCATTTGTAGTGGAAATGTCTATCTTGTGCCTGTTCTACCACTGCACCTTCAGAAACAGATAACTTATATTCTGGATTTCACAGATGAAAAAGAATTTTTAGATTTTGGACTTGGAGTTGAATTAAGACTTTTGGTATGATTGATGGTGTGAATATGTGTTACATGTGACATGAATTTTGGGGGGCCAAGGGTTGGAATGTCATAGACTGAATTGTGTCCCCCATTGTGTATTAATTTGGCTAGGCAATGATTTCCAGTATTGTATATGATTGTCTACCATTTTGTCATCTGATGTGATTTCCCTATATGTTGTAAATCCTATCACTATGATGTTAATGAGATGGATTCGCAGCAGTTGTATTGATGAGATCTACAAGATTAGATGGTGTCTTTGGTCAATGTCTTCTGAGATATAAAAGAGAGAAGTGTGCAGAGAAGACATGGGTATATCATACCACCAAAAAAGCAGCACCTGGAGCACAGCACGTCCTTTGGACCTGGGCTTTCTGATTGGAGAAGCAACTAGTCCAGCAGAAGGCTGATGAAAAGGATCTTCCTCCAGAGCCAACAGAGAGAGAAAACTTTCCCATGGAGCTAATGCCTTGAATTTGTATTTGTAGCCGCCTAGACTGTGAAGAAATAAATTTCTGTTTGTTAAAGCCATTCACTTGTGGTATTTCTGTTATAGCAGTGCTAGATGACTAAGGCAGATGTGCTACCCAGATACATACACACACATAGACCCACATGCATGCACGTACTTACCCAATTTTTTTTAAAGAGTGAGAAAAAATAATGTTATTGCAGAGAAAAAGAAAAATAAAATACAATATGCCCATGATGTGCATCTGTGCAGAAGAGAACTTGGCAAATAAAAGAGAAGAAAAATTAAAGGTATAATACAGAGTAAGTTTTTGAGAAACCAAATGAAGCAAATGTATAGACTAAAACAGCATACTGTCCTCCCATTAAAAAAGAAAAGGAAGAAACAACGAAACACATTCTGGTAAAGTTGTTATAATTCATAGAAAATGGCAGACTATGGAACACATGTTACCACAATCAAATAACCTAAAAGGAAGAAAAACAATTTGCCTGAGGTGTCTTCATAGCACAACCTTACAATTTTCAAAGAAAGGATAGCCTATGAATTGTTCAAGTAAAGAAAGTGTGAGCCAAGAGTATTATGAACAAACCATCAAAGAAAATAAAGTGAACAGAGAAGCAAAATATTTCAAAACATTTAAATACTTGGGAAGCACAATTCTCCAGATTATTTCTTGGAGAATACTCTAGAATACTCTATTAGTTTGGATACTGTCTAGTTTGTGGCATTTGATTGAACAATAAGGGTATTTATTATTTTAAGTCCACAGGCATGACAGACTTCAGGATTTTTGTATTCTGCCATTCTGTCTGTGTCAATTTTGCTCTTTGGGAAATAGCAGGTACCTTCAGGCATTACATCAAGACGAGGCAATACGGAGGTTCCAAAAGAATCATCTCTACTCATATCAACTTCTTAAAATGGAAAAGAATTTCCTAGTGGATTCATTGCATATTACCACTTATTACTCTTTGGTCAGAATTGTGTCATATCCTCGTCTCTAAAATATCAGTGGCCTTAAAGATAGTATCAAACAAATAAGACAAAACACAAAAGTTTATAAAGATATAATACACTGCAAAACTCTAGTGATTTCACAATAGATATACTGAAAAGAAAGTACCTTCTTAGTTCATGACCATTAAAAACCTTCCAAAATACAGATATATAAATCTGATTTATAATAAAATATATCTAATTTCAATTAGATATTAAACCCTGTAGCATAAGGAAAGACACTTACTGCCAAAGGTCTATAAAACAAGCACAAAAATTCATAATGTACTATGAAACTAAAAAAAAAGAAAATACATTCCAAACAGTAGAAATAGTACAGAAAATTTTAACTGATCTGGTTTTGGGTGTAATAAAACTATAAATCTGATACAGAGAAAAATATCACCATCAAGAACACCTACAAGTATCTAATTCTTAAGTTCAAACAGAAATCAAAATTCGAAAATTATATATCTTATTTACAAACATAAATAGCATTGACAAACCGAAAAACCAAACCCAGTGCCTTCGAGTCGAACCCGACTCATAGCGACCCTGTAGAACAGAGTAGAGCTGCCCCAAGAGTTTCCAGGGAGCACCTGGTGGATTCAAACTGCCGACCCTTTGGTTAGCAGTCGTAGCACTTAACCACTACACCACCAGCGTTTCCAGATCAAGAAAACAAAAATTCTCACCACTGGACCCATAAACAACATCATGATAAACTGTGAAAAGTTGTAATTGTCAAGGACTTTGTTCGACCTGGGTCAGCGATCAGTGCTCGTGGAAGCAGCAGTCAAGAAACAAAAGGATACATTGCATTGGGAATATCTGTGACAAACAGCCTCTGTAAAATCTTAAAGAGCAAAGATGTCACTTTGAGGACTAAGGTCTGTCTGGCTCAAGCCATGGTATTTTCAGTCACCTCATATACCTGTGAAAGCTGCACAATGTAAAAGGAAGATCAAAGAAGAAAAATGACACATTTGAATTTTTGTGTTGGCAAAGAATATTCAATGAGCCATGGTCTGGCAGAAGAATGAACAAATCAGTCTTAGAGGGAGTACAATCAGAATGCTCCTTAGAAGCAAGGATGTCCCTTACTTTGGACATGTCGTCAGGAGGGATAAGTCACTGGAGAAAACATCATCCTTGGTAGAGGATCAATGTAAAAGAGGGAGATCGTCAATAAGACGGACTGACACAGTGGCTGCAACAATGAACTCAAACATATAAAATATTGTGAGGATGTCATAGGAAAGGGCAACATTTTATCCTGCTGTACATAAGTTCACTATATGTTACAGCCACCTCAATAGCACCTGACAGCAACATTTACAAACATTTACCAAATGACTGCTATGTAACAAACCCTAGTCAAGACACTGAGGATAAAGTAACAAACAGATAATGTCTCTCAGCTCCAAGGAATTGATATTCTAATGGATAGACCCATAAAATGGAGAGGGAGGAAGGGAGAATTGTGTGTTAGGTAGGGTGGTAGCTAGAGACTTCTTTTACAAGGAAGTTTTTTAGCGCTGAATAAAGTGTGACTGTGAACCATGGGAACATCTGGAGAAGAACATTTCTGACAAGGGAACATTAAGTGCAAAGTGCTCAAGCAGGAATGGAATTGATAAGTTAGAGCAACTAAAGGCGTATGTCATTTGACTGCTCTTTGCTTTATCATACTTTGCAGATATTTCAGGTTTCACAAACTGAAGTTTTGTGGCAACACTGCATCAAAGAAGTCTACTGGTGCCATTTTTCCAATAGCATGTGCTCAATTCGTTTCTCTGTGTCACATTTTGGTAATTCTCACAATATTTCAAATTTTTTCATTATTATTATATCTGTTATGGTGACCTGTAATCAGTGACTTTTGGTGGTACTGTTGCAATTGTTTTGAGGCTCCACGAACTGTGCCCATGTAAGATGGCAAACTTAATCGGAAATCCTTTAGGTTCTGCCTGCTCCACTGACTGACTATTCCCCCATCCCTCTCCTTTTCCCTCTCCTGGGGCTTCCCTATTTCTTGAGACAATATTGAAATTAGGCCAGTTAATAACCCAACAATGGCCGCTAAGTGTTCAAATGAAAAGAAGAGTACCACATCTCTCACTTTAAATCAAAAGCTAAAAATGATTAAGCTTAGTGAGGAAGGCATCCCAAAAGTCGAAACAGAGTGAAAGTTAGGGCTCTTGTGAAAAACAGTTAGACAAGTTGCGAACGCAAAGAAAAAGTTCTTGAAGGGAATTGAGTGCTACTCCAGTGAACACTGAATGATAAAAAAGCGAAACAGCATTATTGCTGATATGGAGAAAGTTCTAGTCGTCTGGATAGAAGATCAAATCAGCCACAATATTTCCTTAAGCCAAAACCTAATCCAGAGATTAGGGTGGACTAGGCTCTTCAGTTCTATAAAGCTGAGAGAAGTGAAGAAGCTGCAGAAGAAAGTTTGAAACTAGCAGTAGTTCGTTCAGGAAGTTTAAGGAAAGACACAGTCTCAATAAGAAACAAGTGCGAGGTGAAGCAACATGTGCTGACGTAGAAGGTGCAGCAAGTTATCTAGAAGCTCTGGCTGAGACGATTGGTGAAGGGGGCTGCGTTAAACCTCGGAGTTTCAGTGTAGACAGAACAGCCTTATACTGGAAGACACCCTCTAGGGCTTTCACAGCCAGAGAGGAGAAATCAATGCCTCGCTTCAGAACTTCAAAGGACAAGCTGACAGTCTTGTTAGGGGTTAATGCAACTGATGGCTTGAAGTTGAAACCAGTGTTCATTGACTATTCTGAAAATCTTATTTAATGTAATACCTTTAAGAATTACATTAAATCTTCTCTGCCTGTGCTGTATAAATGGAAAAACAAAGCCAGGGTAAGAGCACATCTGCTTACAACATGGTTTACTGACTATTTTAGGGCCACTGTTAAGGTCCACTGCTCAGAAAAAAAGATTTCTTTCAAAATATAACTGCTCATTGACAATGTACCTGGTCACCTAAGAGCACTGATGGGCTCGTACAAGGAGGCAAATGTTTTTGTGCCTGCTGTCACAACAGCCATTTTGTAGCCCATGGATCAAGGAGTAATTGTGATTTCAAGTTTTATTTATTTATTTATTTTGATTTTCTAAAAGTAACATTTTATTGTGTTTTCAGTGAAAGTTTGCAAGCAAATTAGGTTCCCATTTAACAATTACTATGAAAAGTGTTCAGTGACATTGATTACATTTTCATATGTCAACATTCTCATTGATTCCATCCTGCATATTTCATTTCCAGTAATTTGATTTCTCTGTTTCCTTATTTTTTCATCTTTGCTTTAGAGTAATTGTTGATCATTTGATCTCATAGAGATGATTTTTTTTTAAAGGTATGTAGAGCTCACTGGTAATATTCTTTACTTATGAGCTAATCTATTATTTAGTCAAAAGGTGACTTCAGGGAGTAGTTTCAGTTCAAGGTTTATAACATGTGACTTTTTAAAAAACTATTATTGTACCTTAGATGAAGGTTTACAGAACAAACTAGCTTCTCATTAAACAATTAGTACACATATTGTTTTGTGATATTGGTTACCAACACCATGACATGTCAATATTGTCCCCTTCTTGACCGTGGGTTCCGTATTACCAGCTTTCCTGTTCCCTCTTGCCTTCTAATCCTCTCCCCTGGGCTGGTGTGCCCCTTTAGTCTAATTCTGTTTTATAGGACTATCTAATCTTTGGCTAAACGGTGAACCTCAGGAGTGATTCCATTACTGAGCTAAAAAGGTCTCTAGGGGCCATACTCTTGGGATTTCTCCAGTCTCTGTCAGGCCAGTAAGTCTGGTGTGTTTTTTTGTGTGAGTTAGAATTTTGTTCTACAATTTTCTCCAGCTCTTTCTGGGACCCTCTATTGTGATGCCTGTCAGAGCAGAAGGTGGTAGTAGCCAGGAACCAACTAGTTGTGCTGGACTCAGTCTAGTGAAGGCTGTAGTAGTTGTGTCAACCTTTAGTATTTAAGAAATACATTTTGTAAGGCTACAGCGGCCATAGGTAGTGATTCCTCTGATGGATCTGGGCAAATGAAGTTGAAAACCTTTTGGAAAGGATTCACTATTCTAGATGCCCTTAAGAACATTGGTGATTCATGGGAAGAGGTCAAAATACCAACATTAACAGGAGTTTGGAAGAAACTGATTCTAACCCTCATGGATGACTTTTATGGGTTCAATACTTCAGCGGAGGCAGTAACTGCAGAGATGGTGGAAATAGCAAGAGAACTAGAATTAGATTTGGAATCCAAAGATGTGTCTGAATTGCTGCAATTTCATGATAAAACTTTCACAGATGAGGAGTTGTTTCTTACAGATGAGCAAAGAAAGTAGTTCTCGAGATGGAATCTACTCCTCGTGAAGATGCTGTGAACATTGTTAAAATGACAACAAAGGATTTAGAATATTACATAAACTGAGCTGATAAAGTGGCAGCAGGGTTTGAGAGAATTGATGCCAATTTTGAAATAAATTCTACTGTGGGTAAATGATATCAAGTGGCACCCATGCTACAGAGGAATCTTCTGTGAAAAAAAAGTCAATCGATGCAGCAAGCTTCATTGGTGTCTTATTTTAAGAAATTGCCTCAGCCGCTGCAGTCTTCAGCAACCATCACCCTGATCGGTCAGCAGCTGTCAACACTGAGGCAAGACCCTCCACCGGCAAAAAGATAACGACTCTCTGAAGGTTCAGATGGTCGTTAGCATTTTTTAGCAATAAAGTATTTCTTAATTAAGTTTTATACTTTTTTTTAGACATAACGCTATTGCACGCTTAATATACTACAGTATAGTGTAAACATTACTTTTATATGCATTGGGAAACCGACATATTTCATGCGCATTGCCTGAGGTATGCCTGCACAAAAATGACAATGTGACTTAGAATAATCAGGGAGAGATTTGTAGGGAAGGAGGTCTGAAAAGTAGGCAGGTGCAAGTAAAGACACACATATGTACACACACCACTATATCCTATAGTCCTCGTGGTGCAATAGTTAAGTAATTGGATGCTAACTGAAGGGTCGAAGGTTAGAACCACCAGCCTTTCCATGGGAGAAAAATGTGGCAATCTGTTTCCCTGAATACTATATCTTGGAAACCTCATAGTGTAGTTCTACTCTATCCTATAGGGTTCCTATGAGTAGGGATCTACTTGAAGGCACACACAACCATATATATATATATATATATATATATATATATATATATATATATATATATATATACACACACACACACACATACACACACGGAGCCCTGGTGGCACAGTGGTTAAGAACTACAGCTGCTAAACAAAAGGTCAGCAGTTCCAATCCATTAGCTGCTCCTTGGAAACCTTATGGTGCAGTTCTACTCTGCTGTATAGGGTTGTTATGAGTCGGAATCAGGTTGTTGATCTTTGGAGTGTGTATATATATATGTATATATACATATATATGTAAAATTTTATAATGGAAATTGTATTCACAACAGTAGAGTTAATGTAATACTGAAATCACGTGCAATCAGCATATACCTTCAAAAATTAGAAATATTTTGCCAAACTCATTTCATGTATTTATTTTCTTTTCAATTGTGCTTTAGGTAAAAGTTTACAGTTCAAGTTAATTTCTCATACAAAAATTTTTAAATATATTGTTTTGCGACATTAGTTGCAATCCCTGCAATGTAACAGCACGCTCCCTCGTCCTCCCCCCAGATTCCCTGTGTCCATTTGACCAATTCCTGTCCCTTGCTGCCTTCTCATCCTGCTTTTGGGCAGGAGTTGCGCATTTGGTCTCTTATACCTGATTGAACTAAGAAGCACATTCTTCATGTGTATTATTTTTGTTTTATAGTCCTGTCTAATCTTTGTCTGAAGAATAGGCTTTGGGAATGATTTTATTTCTGGGTTAACAGTGCGTCCAGGGGGCATAGTTTTGGGGGTTCCTTCAGTCTCTGTCAGACCATTAAGTCTGTTTTTTTTTACACGAATTTGAGATCTGTTCTATATTTTTCTCCTGCTCTGTTTGGGGCTCTCTGTTGCGTTCCCTGTCAGGGCGGTCATTGGTAGTATTTGGGCACCATCTAGTTCTTCTGGTCTCAGGCTGGAGAAGTCTTTGGTTCATGTGGTCCTTTAGTAGTTTGAAATAACATTTTCCTTGTGTCTTTGGTTTCCTACATTCTCCTTTGTCATGTATTTTTTTTTTTTAACCACTAGTTTTTGAAACTGAAGTGGCAAGATAACATTATAGATATATCATGCAGTTCTTGTTGAATTATTTTCTAAAGTGCATGATAAATACGTGGTTATTTCATTGTATGTGATATTTAGACTAACTAGAGAGTTCATACAATCTCTCCACTATAATATTTCCATTTGAGAGGTAACTTCAGAAAGACAAAGCAGCATTGTCTCATGGATTAAACTGGGATAGAAATAAGAGAAGCCAAGATGATATCAATCATTTGAATGATCAGTTAAATGAATGGGAGTGTACCAGTTACTGTAATAAATTACACTGGAGAGAAATAGACTCTCAGATGAATCAAGACTTCATTAATAGATGTCGTTTATTTGCAATTTCTCTTAACATATAAGTTATGATATGAATCTGCAGTTCCAAACATATGTCAAAAATGAAGATATAAAGTTTTGGAGTCATCATATTATAGTTCATTAAGAGAAGTGACTAAATGAGATTATTTTAGGCATAAACAATGAGAAAAGAAGAAAAAGTGTCACAGAAATAAATCCTGCAATGCCTCATTGATTAGGAAAATTGAAAATATGTAACTTATGAGACATAGAATAAGCAGAGAGAAAAGCCAGGAGAGTGTGATGCACCAAAAATCAAATAAGAAAGTATAGAAAGAAAGGAGTGATAGATTAGAAACAAGAATTGATATTTGGATTTGGCACTGTGGAGGTGATTGTTTACCTTGGCAATGGGAGATCTCAGTGAAATGGTGGAGTAAGTGCATTGTTGGAATGTTGGTTCCAGACAGTATTAGAGAAAAGAAATGGAGATAGCAAATACAGCAACAATTTGGAGATTTTCACAATGGGGAGTAAAAAGTAAGTCAGTACTTTGAGATATCTAAGGTATCAGTGTAAGCTGTTTGTTTGTTTTAGGATGGAATTAATTTCATCATGTTTATATGCTAACAGGAAGTATCGAGTAAACAGGAAAATATAGACAGAATAGAAAAGAGAAAGGATGATTACAAAAGAAATGGCCTGAGCTGAAAGAGTTTTAGGAAACTGGTGCACAAATGGAAGGGTTGACCTTAGACCACTACAAGAAGTGTACATTCTCTCTAAGAGATGCAGGTAGAGAGATAAGTTTTGTGGTCAAGGAATATGGGACTTTTCTTACAATTTATTTTATTTCTTCATGCAATAAGAAATACAATTATCCTCTCAGAATCAGAAGAAAGGTAGAAGAACTCTATTATCATCCTGCAAGTAGTTAAATGAATTGGCCAGTGAAACATATCAGGAATAACCAAAAGAACTTAAGGTCCACTTAGGTTTGGAACAACGTATTGTAAGGGTAGTGTGGTGTAGTATGAGTGGGTGATGGTGTGAAGCCACATTCAGGTGCTCAAGTCCGTGAAAGGCAAAGGGTTTAGATATAAGCTGGCTTTAATTGTGAAAGGCATAGATTATGATAAGAGTGAGAAGGAGGGGATATAAGTAAGTATGCAAGGTGATAAAGAGGAAAAGGACCACATGACAGAGAATAAAATGAACAGTAAAATGGTGGTAAGTTCAATTAATTAAGAAATCCATACGTCAACTTGCTTAAAAAATAAAACATTTTTTATATACTTGAAGAGTTCCATTTACCCTTCAGTAATCAAAAATATACACACTTTAGATTTAACCATTGTCCCGAACATGATGGTTGTGGTTTTTCTGCATTTCTTTGTATGTTTATTACACATATATTTTTAAATTCTGTGAGCATATGGTATAATATTCTTTACCTCCTTCTGCAGCTATTGGATTTCTAGCTCAGCTATTTGATAATTTTGGTTGTTCTTACTTTATTTAGGATTTCTCACTTTAGGATCCAGGTGAATAATTTTCTATTTCACTCAAACTACCATGTTGACCAGCATTTTACTGGCCATAAAAATATTATTTGTGAAATTTCTACTCACCCATCAAGTCCTAGTTTAAATAATATTTCCTTCTTGGAAATTGTCTTAGTCTGGGTTCTCTAGAAGAGCAAAACCAGTGATGTGTATATAAGTACATACAGAGAGAAATTTGCTTCAAGGGAAATGCTCATGCTGTTGTGAGAAAATGGCTCACACAATTATGGGGGCTGGCAAGTTCCAAATCCATGGGTAGGGTGATAGAAGACTTCTGCTGGCTCACATGGTTGTAAGGGCTGATGAACACAAAATCTGCAGGTCAGAAGGCAAGCCAAAGATTTCTGTAGGTTTACTCACAAAGAGAAGAGTGCACAATCGAGAAAGAGATCGAGCTATACCAGAACATCCAATTATATAATGTAGACCAAACACACCCTCAAGGAACTCCCCTATCAACTGACTGGCTGTTCACATCAGATCACTAAATGGTGTCTGCCAAAACACTGAGAATCATAGCCTAGCCAAGTTGACACATAACATTAACTATCACAGAAATCTTCTCAGATTTCTTGGTCTGAATTTTTTAGCTGTTTTGTGTCTCTATAACATATGGGGATCCCCGGTGGTATAGTGGTTAAGAGCTCTGCTGCTAAACAAAAGGTCATCAGTTCAAATCCACCAGCTGCTCCTTGGAAACCCTGTGAGACAGTTCTACTCTGTCCTATAGGTTGCTATGAGTCAGAATCACTCGACACCATGGATTTAGTTTTTGTTTTTTTATAGAATATGGTTAATATCTCTCTTGCAAAACTTATGCCATTATCTGTATCATAATATATGTATATATTATATATGAAATATGAGTTGTGTGTTTTCACAATAAGAAATATTTTTCCACTAAAGGTGTTTAATGTGCTATTCAGCAAACTGGATTGAGCTTTATAACTGTAAAAGCTAAAAGAAAAGGTAAATGATGTGTAAACTAGTAATGTTTGAAGACTTAAAAGTCTAGAAGTTTAGTTAAAAGTCAAGAGAGAGTAGAATAGCATGTGAGAAAAAGGAATAGCACAGCTTGTTGATGGAGAGGACAAACAGTATCTAGAGAAGCTGTCTAGATTAGATACACTTCAGGGAGAAGCAACACAGGTTTGTTTCCTTTTACTTTCTTTTATTCCTCAGTCTTGTTTTCCTGAGCACCTTGAATGATATTTGGGTTTCTTCTGTATGGTAAAATGGTTCCTTTGAAGGTAGGGGCAACAAGACTGACTTCTTTTTTAATTCCATTGATGTTTTTTGTTTGTTTTGTTTATTTTTTCCCCATCAGATTTCACACTGCCCACACATTGCCTGAGAAAACAGAAGTATTGCAATTTTTCATTCATTTATTCCTTTTGTTCCATTTTATATGCTAGTTGCTTGGGACTGTTTAATTAATAATACAGAAAAAGATGTCTGTCCTCATAAAACTTGCACTCTAGCAGAGGGAGATAGAAGAACATGATAAGTAAGTTAGTTGTGCAGTAAGCTAGAAGCTGATTAAAGCTATGGATAAACATCTTCATTGTTGTGGTTGTGCTTCTCTTGGCCTGATATGACAAAAGAAATAAATTTATCCCACAAGAAAAATTTGTCCCAATGTTGTCACCTTTCTTCTTCAACAGTTGTTTGGAACTGTGTAGAAAGTTCTTTATAAAATTCCCAAAATATACTTAATACAGATCAAGACATCTTTCTAAAAAATTGTGCATAATACTGCCCTTTCTTCATACCCATTGTTAGCCTGCATATATATAATTGAAAAAAAAAATACTTCACTAAAAGATTTTATTGACATACTGTGGATAAAGAAAATTTATTCTCACAAATATATTTGCTATATTTGAAAGTTGATGCATTTTATATATAACAGGATAAGACTTTACACTCTTAAGGGAGTTAGTTAAGCAGTTTCTGTAAAGCTGGAGTCATTGTGTCAGATGTTGGCATTCAACGGTCACAGGGCAACAGGCAGTCAAAAAATGAAGATGGGTGTAAGGTGGGGGAAACAACGAACTAACTAGTATCTATGGGCATGAGCTGGAGACCATGAGAACAGACAGAAATTCGTGTCAGTTATTATTGCCTCGACCTCATGGTAGGCAATTGTGCCCTTCATCTTGATGTTAAGCATATATACTTGACTCACCATTCAGGGAAGCTGAAGGAGAATCCAGGAAATGAGAAATTGTATACCTGTTTTTTCAGCTAATTGCCAGTAAGGTGAGCCAACAGATAAACAATACAGATACAGAAAATGGCTACTATTTCACTTTAACCTTCCAGATACTCAACACCATCTCTCATGGCCAGTAGTAATTAGAAAAAAACTAGGAAAGGAATTCTGGGAAATATTTTTAGTTCCTCCAAGTTGACACATTGAAAAACCATCACATATATCATTGTTGCACATACCTATTTTCTTCTAGGCTACGTCTACAAACTGATTTCAGAAAAGTAGATGCTGGAGTGTTGAAAACAAAACAGAGTTTCTGTAAAAAAAAAAAAAAAAAAGCTTTATTCAGATTCAAAGATTTGCAAATCAGGAAGTATGAAAATTAAAGTTCAAGATGGCGTTCCGAAGAGGGATCATAAGTACATGTCATTCATACTCAATTTTGCAGAAGTATGTACAGAGTTGGGACGAGCACAGGGATAAATTTGATTAACTGACATTCAACATGCTCTCAAAACGCTCTTCTATCAAGAATTTCTATTGGCTGAGGTACTTAACTTTAGCTGCAGTTTCCTGCATTCTGGAGCTGGTTCCTTCTGTTTCCTGCAACATTCTGGGCGGGCCACCTTAGAATGTTCAGAACAAGTTATGTTGGCCAAGAGTGTGCTCAAAGACCACATACTCGAAAAAACAGAATCAGGGGCCTAGGACAAAATGGAGACTGATTCAGATCTGTGCCTATCATTTTAGTTATGTCAAGAGCCTCAGTTTTTAAGTGCTTTTTCATAAAAAAAAGAAAAAAAATATTTGGTTTCCTCATAGTTCTCATATAACGGAACGTTTCAGTTTTAAAGCACAGCTTGGAATATTGTAGATGCAACATTTCTTGTGCTAATCCATTCAAAATTCCCTATGAGAAAATTTAAGTTATGATACTATTATAGAAACACAATATTGCAATTTTGTAAAATAATGATTATGGTTTATAAATAACCTCATGCAAGCTCCACTAAGGTAAATGGACTCCAACTTTTCCATTCCCTTTGTCACTTGCTAAAATGTATATTCCAGAGAGTGAGAAGCCTCTGAGACCCTTCCTGTAGATCTTGTTTCCTGATTTTCTAGAACTGCTATCCAAGGTGTCTGTAAAAGAAAGAATTGAGTCATTTATTTAATAACTCAGGCACAAAACATGTATTTTCCTTTTTCTAACAGCACCACCATTTCCTTTGGAAATACATGCTTTCTCCATTGGATAAAATAAAGTAAGACTGCTCAGGAGATAATCTGTTTTTTCCTAATCAGGAGAAGGCTTATAACTCAAGGTAAGTTAATCACACTGGTGCAATATTCAAATATAATTATTTGTCATAAAGACAGATAGTGCCATAATGTTAATAATAAAACTTAATAATATTGTTTAATATACAAAGAAAGGTTTATGACCACCAGACCTGAAAACTCCAAAGGCATATGTAATAAGGGCTGCTCTGTAGATAGTTTATTTGTGCCCTGCCAATCCTAGAATTGTAACTGACAGCAAAAGGTCAGTTCTGTAACAAAACTACAGTTGACACAATAAATGAGCTGGAAAGAATAAATCCAAAGTGACATAGCAAATTGCCTTAAACGTAGACAATAATCAATAATAGTCCAATCTGGTCAAGAGGCTGAAAATACGTGCTACTTAGCATTTAAATCTCTTTCACAAATATATGTTCTTCCCAGATGCTGTTTTGTTTTGTTTGTTTCTAATAATAGAAGTTGACAGTTATCTCCAAAAAAAAAAAAAAAACCAAACGCACTGCCGTTGAGTCAATTCCAACTCTGTAGCTACCCTATAGGACAGAGTGGAACTGCCCGGTAGAGTTTCCAAGGAGTGCCTGGTGGATTCAAACTACCAACCTCTTGGTTAGAAGCCGTAGCACTTAACCACTACTCCACCAGGGTTTCCGACAGTTATGTGTAGTTAGAGAAATTCACAAGAGTAGACAGGAGAAGTACATTCATAAACTATTTCTTTTAAATGGACTATATTTTGGAGAAAATAAAATTGACTGCAATAGTTTTCTAGTAATCTATGAAATCAAAACTATTTTCATAATACCAAAAACCAAAATCAAACCCATTGTTGATTCCAACTCATAGCAACTCTATAGGACAGAGCAGAACTGCCCCATAGTTTTTCCAAGGAGTGGGTGATGAATTCAAACTGCTGACCTTTTGGTTAGTGGCCATATACTATGAAGTATTTGTTTTTTGACCGTGTTGACATTTACACTAATGTTACAAATACAATGGTGAATATAGTGGCTGGTGGCTTAACATGAGTCAAGACTGTAGCTACAAATCTTTTGAGTACTCAGTCATTGTGTTTTTCACTAGCAAGTTCTCATAAAACAAAACAAGTCAGCTTTATGAAATTATGTTGTTGTTGCTGTATTGTTAGGTGCCATTGAGTTGGATCCAACTAATAGTGACCTTATGAACAACAGAACGAAACACTGCCCGGTCCTGTGCCATCCTTACAATCGTTCTTATGCTTGAGCTCATTGTTGCAGGCACCATGTCAATCTACCTCCTTGAGGGTCTTCCTTGTTTCCTCTGACCCTATACTTTGCCAAGTGTGATGTCCTTCTACAGGAAATGATCCCTCCTGACAACAGGTCCAAAGTACATAAGATGCAGTCTCTCCATTCTTACTTTAAAGGAGCAATCTGATTGTACTTCCTCCAGACAGATTTGTTCATTCTTTTCCCAGTCTGTGGTATATTATATATTCTTCACCAACACGCCAATTTAAAGCCATCATTTTTTCTTCGGTCTTCCTTATTCATTGTCCAGCTTTTACATGCATATGATGAAAATGAAAACAGCACGGCTTGGGTCAGGTGCACCTTAGTCTTCAAGGTGACATCTTTGCTTTTCAACACTTTAAAGAGGTCCTTTGTAGCAGATTTACCCAATACAATGCGTCTTTTGATTTCTTGACTTCTGCTTCCATGGATGTTGACTGTGGATCCAAGTAAAATGAAATCCTTGACAACTTCAATCTTCTCTCCGTTTATCATGATGTTGCTCATTGGTCCAGTTGTCAGGTTTTTTGTTTTCTTCGTGTTGAGGTGCAATCCATATGGAAGGCTGTAGTCTCTGATCTTTATTAGTAAGTGCTTTGAGTCCTTTTCATTTTCAGCAACCAAGGTTGTATCACCTGCATAATGCAGGTTGTTAATGAGTCTTCCTCCAATCCTTATGCCCCGTTCTTCTTTATATAGTCCAGCTTCTCAGATTATTTGCTCAGCATACAGATTGAATAGGTATAGTGAAATGATACAACCCTGATGCACACCTTTCCTGACTTTCAACCTCTCAATATCCCCTTGTCCTGTCTGAACAACTGCCTCTTGATCTATGTAAACATTCCTCATGAGCACAATTAAGGGTTCTGGAATTCCCATTCTTTGAAATGTTATTCATGATTTGTTATGATCCACACAGTCGAATGTCTTTGCGTAGTCAATAAAACACAAGTAATCATCTTTCTGACATTCTCTGCTTTCAGCCAGGATCCATCTGATATCAGCTATGGTATCCCTGGTTCCACATTCTCTTCTGAAACCATCCTGAATTTCTGGCAGTTTCCTGTCGATATACTGCTGCAGCAGTTTTTGAATGATCTTCAGCAAAATTTTGCTTGCATGTGATATTAATGATATTGTTCAATAATTTCCACGTTCAGTTGGATCACCTTTCTTGGGAATAGGCATAAATATGGATCTCATCCAGTCAGTTGGCCAGGAAGCTGTCTTCCATATTTCTTGGCATAGATGAGTGAGTACCTCCAGCACTGCATCCGTTTGTTCAAACATCTCAATTGATATTCTGTCCATTTCTGGAGCCTTGTTTTCTTTTTCAATGTCTTCAGAGCAGCTTGGACTTCTTCATTCAGTTCCACCGGTTCCTGATCATATGCTACCTCTTGAAATGTTTAAACATCAACTAATTCTTTTTGGTATAATGACTCTGTGTATTCCTTCCATCTTCTTTTGATGCTTCCTGTGTCATTTAATATTTTCCCCGTAGAATCCTTCACTATTGCAACTCCAGGCTTGAATTTTTTTTCAGTTCCTTCAACTTGAGAAAAGCCGAACGTGTTCTTCCCTTTTAGTTTTTTATCTCCAGCTCTTTGCACATGTCATTATAATACTTTACTTTGTCTTCTCAAAGCTGCCCTTTGAAATCTTCTGTTCAGTTTTTTTACTTCTTCATTTCTTCCTTTTGCTTTAGCTGCTCCGCATTCTTAAGCAAGTTTCAGAGCCTCTTCTGACATCCATCTTGGTCTTTTCTTTCTTTCCTGTCTTTTTAACGATCTCTTGCTTTCTTCAAGTACGATGTCCCTTATGTTGTTCCACAACTCGTCTGGTCTTGGGTCACTAGCGTTCAGGGCGTCAAATCTATTCTTGAGATGGTCTCTAAATTCAGGTGGGATACACTCAAGGTCATACCTTGGCTCTTGTGTACTTTCTCTTATTTTTTTCAGTTTCAACTTGAACTTGCATATGAGCAATTGATGGTCTGCTCCACAGTTGGCCCCTGGCCTTATTCTGACTGATGATATTGAGCTTTTCCTTCATCTCTTTCCACAGATGTAGTCCATTTGATTCCTGTGTATTCCATCTGGTGAGGTCCATGTGTATAATCGCTGTTTGTGTTGGTGAAAGAAGATACTTGCAATGAAGAAGTCATTGGTCTTGCAAAATTCTGTCATTCGATCTCTGGCATTGTTTCTATCACCAAGGCTATGTTTTCCAACAACCCGATCCTTCTTCTTTGTTTCCAACTTTTGCATTCCAGTCCCCAGTAATTATCAATGCATCCTGATTGCATGTTTGATGAGTTTCAGACTACAAGAGCTGAAAATAGTCTTCCATTTCTTCATCTTTGGCCTTAGTGGTTGGTGTGTAAACTTCAATAATAGTTGTATTAACTGGTCTTCCTTGTAAGTGTATGGATATTATCGTATCAGTGACAGCATTGTACTTAAGGATAGATCTTGAAATGTTCTTTTTAACAATGAATGCAACACCATTCCTCTTCATGTTGTCATTCCCAGCGTAGCAAGCTATGTGATTGTCCTATTCAAAAATTGCCAATACCACTCCATTTTAGCTCACTAATGCCTTGTTGTTTATGGTTTCCATTTCATTTTTGACGATTTCCAATTTTCCTAGATTCATACTTCTTACATTCCAGGCTGTGTTTTTTAATGGATGTTTGCAGCTGTTTCTACTCATTTTGAGTCGTGTCACATCAGCAAATGAAGGTCCTGAAAGCTAGACTCCACCCATATCATTAAAACCAACTCTACTTTGAGGAGGCAGCACCTCCTCAGTAGTCTTCTGAGTGCCTTCTAACCTGGGGGGCTCATCTTCCAGCACTATATCAGACAATGTTCTCTGCTATTCATAAGGTTTTCACTGGCTAATTCTTTTCACAAGTCGACTGCCAGGTCCTTCTTCCTAGTCTGTCTTAGTCAGGAATTCAGCTGAAACCTGTCCTCCATGGGTGACCCTGCTGGTAACTGAATACTGGTGACATAGCTTCCAGCATCACAGCAACATGCAAGCCCCCACAGTATGACAAACTGACAGACACATGGGGGTATGAAATTACAGCTATGATGAAGATATAAAAATTAGTATTATTAAACACTGACTCATTTAGACATGTAATTTTTAATATCATATGTGAAAAACTATAAAGTATAAATAAGATACTTTAGCTGCAGATCAAAATACAGTTGTTGCCTTAAGTAAAAGTGCCTGTGTGATTGTCTGATTTGTGAACTAAACTGCTCACTTTTTCAAATGATCAATTTTTACTTCAAATAATGACTGAAAGACAAACTATGGTAATCTTTGGTTGAGTATTTGGCAGATGTCTTCTGAGAATTGAGCTAAGTGAGCCTGACCTGTCAAAGAAAACCACTTAAAATTTGAGCTTTAGAACAGTGTAATTTTGGAAAATTCTTATCCACCACTGAATAAAAACATTCATTAGGACCTTAAAATTGTGATTGCCAGCCACATAAGAAAATTATTTTTAAATAATTTGTTGCAAATTCTGACAGAAAAAAAGAAATAGAAAGTTAGAAAATAGAACAATAAAATTAAGAGTTAATTAAGCAGAACTAGTGATGAGCATGTCAACCAGAACTTGCCAACACTTTGGTTAGCAGTCATAGCTCTTAACCACTACATCACCAGCATTTTCACTGAAAACCCTCTGGAATGCAGTTATACTCTCACACAGATGGGGTTGCCATGAGTCAAAATTGACTCGACAGCAAAGGGTTTGGTTTTTAGTTTTATGAGGAAGTTAATTGAAAAAATGGAATAAGCCCTGGAAATTTGTCATTTAATTAAAAGGAAGTCCTTTTGACCAAAACCAAAAAAACCAAACCCAGTGCCATCAAGTCGATTCCAACTCATAGCGACCGTATAGGACAGAGTAGAACTGCCCCATACAGTTTCCAAGGAGCACCTGGTGGATTCATACTGATGACCCTTTGGTTAGCATCTGTAGCACTTAACCACTACGCCACCAGGGTTTCTGAAGCATGGCCAAAATTGTAATTGAGTCACATGTCCTTTCTTACATTCCTGATAGGTGCAAATGCTCTTGTTTTTACTAAGTCTGAAGATAATTTTGGCTTGGAAAATACCAGTTATGCTTTATAGGTGAAAAGATCAGGGGTTGGTCTAAACTGGTTATGGTTGTTTGTAGTTGGCAATCTTAATTAATTTTATCTTATTTTTTGTTAAGGAAGCTAGGCTCTGATAGTATACCCAGGCAATTACATTAACAATTGCCTTGAAGAAGGGATATTCTACCTCTTCTCTGGCCACCTTTATTCTAAAATTCTGTTTACTTAGCAGAACCTGTGTATTCCCTATCAATTCTCCCTTCTTCCCAAAGGCCATTTGTTTCATGCCACAGTTTCAAAGATAACGAAAAAAGGCAAAGAACTTTACTGATCACAACATAATATGCAGCATGGATTTAAGGTTACATCAGTTCCCTTGTCTCCCAAAGCTCCAGAAGGTTGATACAGAACTGGACACAATTGAATGTTGTGCACACAGTGGATTTGTGACAAAGCTGTGGAATACTGAGTTTAGAAAACCCAATATTTTAAAATGGTCTGCTTGTAAACTTCTCTAACATTTGTCCCTGAGCGACTCATTATCATCTTTTTCCCCCTGGACAGCAAACATGTCTGGCTCCAGCCCAAGTATAAGACAATTTGTCTCTCTCCCACAGGTGTTTATCATACAACCATCTTTGAAAAGATAGTCTGCAGGAAAAGGTGTCACAAGACTTACAGAAACATGGCTGATTAAAACATGTCTCCTAACACACTCAAGGATCCCTAGTGGGACAATAGTTAAGAGCTTGGCTGCTAACCTTAAGGTCCATTGTTCGAACCCACCAGCCACTAGACAGAAGAAGGGTATGGCAATCTACTTCAGTAAAGATTATAGCCTTGGAAACTCATCAAACAGTTAGTATATACATTGTCCTATGACATTGGTTAACAAACCCACAACATGTCAACACCCTCCCTTCTCAGTCCTGGATTCCCTATTACCAGCTTTCCTGTTCCCCCCACCTTCCAGTTCTTGCCCTAAGGCTGGTGTGCCCCTTTAGTCTTGTTTTGTTTCATGGGCCAAGTCAATCTTTGGCTGAAGGGTGAACCTCAGGAGTGACTTCATTTCTGAGCTGAAAAGGTGTCTGGGGGCCATACATTCAGGGTTTTGCTAGTCTCTGTCAGGCCAGCAAGTCTGGCCTTTCTTCTTGAGTTAGAATTTTGTTTTGCATTTTTTCCAGCTCTGTCTGGCACCCTCTATTGTGATCCCTGTCAGAGCAATCGGTGGTGGTAGCTGGGCACTATCTAGTTTTACTGGACTCAGTCTGGTGGAGGCCATGGTAGATGTGGTCCATTAGTTCTTTGGACTAGTTTTTCCCTTGTATTTTAGTTTTCTTCATTCTTCCTTGCTCCTGAATGGGTGAAACCAGTGGAGTATCCTAAATGGCTGCTCACTGGCTTTTAAGACTCCAGACACTCCTCGCCAAAGTAAAATGTAGAACATATTCTTTATAAACTATGCTATGCCAATTGAGCTAGATGTTCCCCAAGACCATGGTCCCTATAGCCCTCAGCCCAGCAATTCGGTCCCTCAGGGTATTTGGATGTGTCTATGGAGCTACCATGACCTTGCTTTATACAGGTTTGCTAGGGGCCCACATTTTTGAGGACACAATTCATGAGCACAAAAAATATATACTTATTAACCAACACATGAACAACAGCAAATTCACACCAAGTATAGCGTTCAGCACTAGGCAGAGTCTAAACACCACCTGTGGTGATAACAACTTTCAGGCCATAAAGAAACAGGCCTCCACATAGGGCAAGAGCCCTATGACCTCAAAACAAACTGCAACTGTATCAGAGTGCCATGAAGATTTGCATATTGAATTCCTGCCAATGTTAAACATAAATATTGATTCAAAGTGTGGATAAGATTTGAGTGATGGATATGTGTAGATAAGAGGAAAGACAAATTAATTAACTTGTCAATTTCTTATTCTCAGACAGCAAGGATGCAATAGATACTTGCGTAATTAGGTATTGATTCCCAGTAGTTCCAAACATCTGTTTTCTTACTTATGTTGATGTTACCATTTGTGATTATAGAGGAACTGATGAATTAGAATAGCTTTTACAACTGTGGCAAATGGAAGCTGATGAACAATTGTATTATTAAACAATTCATCTTACTCTTAAGTTATAGACTTAACGTGCATGAAGTATAATAAATACCGTTCTTTACATTTTCAACTGGATGACTTTGAAGCTTTAGAATTGGAAGTAGTTTTACCTTTATAAAATCCTTAATGACTTTTGAGAGTAAATAAAAATAATTATATGTAAAATTTATTTGTTATATCATGCCTTTTAATTTTAACAGATAATTTTCATAATTAAAAAAGTAAAATGCCCTTTGAGAGTATGAATAAAAACAATTTTATTATGTGAATTTTTACCTTTATTTAATTTACATTCTTATAAAAATATATTCAAAGTTGACATTATTAATACATATTTGAAGTTTTTATGTCATTGAGAATAAATAATTACAACTAGAATAATGCTTATGATAGAAGTAGAAAACATGAAAGTCCAGCTCATGGGAAACAAAAAGCTTAACTGAAACAATAAGACAATCTTTAGAAAATTTGTAAACAGAATAAATAATTGAGATTTGGAGAGCGTATGGGAGTTTCCACGTGGACTTGTGTTCCAGGTTCAGCAGATGATAAAGCCCAGGATGGGTTCCATTGTCTTTGGAGGGTCTATTCTTTCTAAGAAGAACTAGCTGGCCCAAACTGGCCCCAGAGCTCCCTACAGATTCAGTTAAGATAACAGAACTGACAGTATAATAGCCATTTAAGAGTTTTTAAAAATTAAAAATATAAATCCAGAAAATATCATTTCTAATTTTTACTAAAGCTAGTGATTGATACATATAAGTGTACATATAAAGTACATGTAAGTGTACTTATAAATGTACATATGTAAGTGTCATCCAGGGAGATGACAGTAGTTTGGGAAGGCAGTTAGTAGAAGGTAAGGCTAACAAGATAGCCTATGATCCTAAAAAAGAAGACTACAAAAGCTAGGCAGAAGCAACTACACACGGAAAATTCTAAAACTAACCTTATTTCAAAATTTTGCTGAAATCACCAAACAACAAAAAGACAAACAGCACACACAGGCACACACACATACACACGCAGATGCTTCTCCATAACCAATTAGCTGACTAAACTTGAGGTAGAATCTAGTATATTTCCATTTGAGGTTTAGAATTTGGCAATTTCTATCACAGGCGTGGAACATTGAGGGTTAGAGTTAAGGAATAAGACATTTTGACGATTTGTGAACAAGAGAAGTAAATGATCAAATGTGTAATTTAGAAGCATAATTTTGGCAAGTTTATGACCAACAGGTCAGAACAATGGAGAGTCTAAAAAAGGAAAAGTTGATAAATGACTGTGAACACCCAAGGGGTAATGAAAAGCTGAATCAGGGCAGAAACAAATATGTGGACAAAACGATGTAATCAGGTCTGGAAGCTGAAGTGACAAGACATGTTAGCTGATTTATGTAGCAGAAAAAGGAAGGCGAAGGACCACTCCAGAATGTAAACAAGAATAATTGTATAAATGCTGATCTCATTAAGCCAAAAATTATACACCATGATCAAGTGTGATTTATTCCAGGAATGCAAAAGTGGCTCAACATTAGAAAATCAATCAACATAACACACCAAATTAATAGAACAAAGGAAAAGAACCACATGAATATCTGAATCAGCACAGAGAAGGCATTTGACAAAACCCAACATCATTTCATGATAAAAACACTCAATAAGCTAGAGATAGAAGGGAAATTCCTTAATCCGATAAAGAGCATTTGTGAAAAATCTCAGGCTAACATAGGGTTGCTATGAGATGGAGCACCTGGCTCCTTTGGGTTATGAGATGGAATCAATTTGATGGCAACTTTGTTTGTTTGTTTGGGAGCATTATACTTAATGGAGAAAGACTGGAAGTTTTCCACTTTAGAGCAGGAAAAAGGCAAGGATACCTGCTCTCACCACTGCTATTCAATATTGTACTGAAAATCCTAGCTAGTCCAATTGGGAAAAAAAAAAGAAAGAAAATGTATGCAAACTGGGAAGGAAGATATAAAACTAGCCTTTTTCAATTATTATATAAACCCAAGTGTAGTAAACCAAGACATCCACAACAATGCTACCAGAACTAATAAACGAATTCAACAAAGTGGTACGATAGACGGTCAAAACAGAACTCTGTAGGGTTTTAATACAAAGCAAAGAGCATTCTGAGAAGAAAAGTAAAAAAGCAACTCTATTTACAACAGCATCTAAAAAAATTAACTACCTAGGAATATATTTAACCAAAGAAGTGAAAGACTTATACACTGAAAACTACAAAACATTGCTGAAAAAAATTAAAGAAGACCTAAATAAATAAAAGGACATTCCATGTTTATGAATTGGAAGACTTAATATTGTTAAAATTTCAATATTACCCAAAGCTATCTATCAATTTGACACAAACCCCATCAAAATTTAAGCAGCCCTCTTTGCAGAAATGAAAAAGTCAATAAATTTACATGAATTTGCAATAGTCCCCAGATAGCCAAAACAATCTGGAAAAAGAAGAATAAAGTAGGAGAGCTCAGGTTTCCCAATCTCAAAATATACAATAATGCTACAGTATTCAAAACAGCCAGGTACCGGTATAATGACGGATATATTAACCAATGGAATAGAATTGAGAGTACAGAAATAAACACACCCATCTGTAGTTAATTGATTTATGACTAATTTGCCAAGACCACTCAATTAGGAAAGAATGTTGTTGTTAGCTGCCCTAAGTTGGTTCAAACTCAGAGAACCTACATGCCACAGAACAAAACACTGCCCAGTCCTGCACCATCCTCACAAGTGGTGTTATGCTTCAGCTCATTTTTGCAGCCACTGTGTCAATCCATCTCTTTGAGGGTTTTCCTCTTTTTCACTGACTCTCTACATTACCAAGCATGAGGTCTTTCTCCAAGAACTAATCCCTTCTGATAGCACGTACAAAGTATGTGAGACATAGTCTCACAGTGTTTCTTCTAAGGAGCTTTCTGGTTGTATTTCTTCTGAGAGTGATTTGTTCATTCTTTTGGCGACCCATGACATATTCAATATTCTTTGCCAACACATTTCAAAGGCATCAATTCTTCTTCAATCTTCCTTATCCATAGCCCAACTTCCACATACATACGAGGTGATTGGAAATACTATGGCTTGGGCCAGGCAACCCTTAGTCTTCAAGGTGACATCTTTGCTTTTCAACCCTTTAAAGAGGCCTTTTGCAGCAGATTTGCTGAATGAGATGTGTCTTTTGATTTCTCGACTGCTGTTTCCATGGGTGTTGATTGTGGCTCCAAGTACAATGAAATCCTTGACAACTTCAGTCTTTTCTCCGTTTATCATTATGTTGCTTATTGGTCCAGTTGTGAGGATTTTTGTTTTCTTTATGTTGAGGTGTAATCCATAGTGAAGACTATGGTATTTTATATTCATAAGTTAAGTGCTTCAAGTCCTCTTCACTTTCAGCAAGTGTCGTGGATTGAATTGTCTCCCCCACAAATGTTTGTCAGTTTGCCTAGGCCATGATTCCCAATATTGTGTGATTGTCCACCATTTGTCATCTGATGTGATTTTCCTGTGTCTTGTAAATCCTATCTCTATGATGTTAATGAGGGGAGATTAGCCTCTGTTATGTTAATGAGACAGGATTCACTCTACAATATTAGATTGTGTTTTAAGTCAAACTCTTTTGAGTATAAAAGAGAGAAGTGAACAGAAAGACATGGAGATCTCATAACACTAAGAAACAAGAGTCAGGAGAATAGCATGTCCTTTGGACCCAGGGTCCCTGCACCAAAAAGTTCCTTGATAAGGGAACATTGATGACAAGGACCTTCTTCCAGATCCAGATTGTTACGCAGATGACATGACCTCGTTTGCTGAAAGTGAAGACACATGAAGCTCTTACTGATGAAGATCAACGGCCACAACTTTCAGTATGGATTACATCTCAACATAGAGAAAATAAAATTTCTCACAACTGGACCAATAAGCAATATCATGATGAATAGAGAAAAGATTGAAGTTGTCAAGGATTTCGTCTTACTTGGATCAACAATCAACACCCATGGAAGCCACAGTCAAGAAATCGAATGATACATTGCATTGGGCAAATCTGCTGCAAAAGACCTATGTCACTACGCCATCAGGGCCCATGTTAATCATTAGGGAAATGCAAATGTAAATCTCAATAAAATACCACTTTGGTCCCACTAAGAGGTTATGATTAAAAGAAAGAAAAAAAACAACAGGTATTGGCAAGGATGTGGAGAAATTGGAACACTCATCCCTTGCTGGTGGGACTCTAAAATATTGCAGTTGCTATACAAAATACTTTAGAGATTTCTCAAAAAGTTAAACATAGAATTACCATATTACCATAAGATTCAGTTATTCCGCTCCTAAGTACATACTCAAAGGAATTGAAAACAGGAAAACAGGTATACCAATGCTCATTTTAGTGCTATTAGCAGTTGCCAAAAGATGAAAATAGCTTAAATGTTCATTAACAGATGAATAGATAAACAAAATGTGCTACATACTGCAAGGGAACATTACTTTGCCATGAAGAGAAATGAAGTCCTGATAGATGCTACAACATGAGTGAACCTTGGAAACATTATGCTGATTAAAATAAATCAATCAAAAAAGAACAATTATTGTATCCCACTTATATGAAACATCTAGAATAGAAAAATGTTCTTAATGGGGTAGACACTTATTTTGAATACAGATTGGCCTTCCCTTCACATAATGCTTCCACCAAACCATCATCTGTGGATAATATGCTTTATCCACTGTCATGGTAATCCATACAGCATTAATGAGAAGAAGGGAAATAACTTCCCAGAAATGAAATGTGGAAATATGCCTATGCTCATGGAATTTACTGGTCTTCTTTGTTTCACATCACCCTGAAGTAGCTGGCATGATAAAATGGTGGAAGGATCTTTTGAAGACTCAATTATTGCTGCAACTAGGTGGCAATACCTTTTAGGTCTAGGATGATGTTCTCCAGGAAGCTGCATATGCTCTAAATACATGGCATTTTTTTCTGCCATAGCCAGGATTCACAACTCTAGGAATCAATGGGTGAAAATGAGAGTAGTAGCACTCACTACTACCCATAGTGATCAACTTGATAATTTCTTATTCCTGTCCTTGTGATCCTATGCTCTGCTGGTGTAGAAGTCATAGTCCCAGAGGGAGGAATGTTTCTAGCAGGAGGCATAACAGTTTCTCTGAACTGGAAGTTAAGAATGCCAGTTGGCCATGTTGGCCTCCTCATGCCTCTCAATCAATAGGCAAAGATGAAAGTTTATTATATAGGCTTGTGTAACTGATCCTGATTACCAAGGGAAAATGGACCGTTATTACACAATGGACATAAAGAAGAGTATGTCTGGAAGACTGGCTATCCTTTAGTGAATCTCTTAGTACCCCCATGCCCTGTGATTAAAGTCAAAGGAAAACCCAATTTAGGTAGGATTACTAATGTCCCCAACCCTTTAGGAAACAAGTTTTGAGTCACTCATCTAGGCAAAGAACCACAACCAGATGAAGAGGTGCTAACGAAAACAAAAGGGTTATGGAATGGGTAGTAGAAGACAGTAGTTATAAATATCAGTTATGATTACATAACCAGTTGCAGCAATGAGATTGTAATTTTTATGTTTTGCTATATATATATTGTCTTAGTCATCTAGTGCTGCTATAATAGAGATACCACAAGCTGATGGCTTTAACAAAGAGAAATTTATTTTCTCAGTCTAGTAGGTTACAAGTCCAAATTCAGGGTATCAGCCCCAGTGGAAGTCTTTCTGTCTTTGTTGGCTCTGGAGGAAGGTCCTTGTCCTCAATCTTCCCATGGTTAAGGAGCTTCTCAGGCACAGTGACCCCATGTCCAAAGGATGTGCTCTGATCCTGGTGCTGCTTTCTTGGTGGTATGAGGTCTCCAACTCTCTGCTTGCTTCCCTTTCCTTTTATCTCTTGAGAGATAAAAGGTGGTACAGGCCACATCCCAGGGACATTCCCTTTACCTTGGATCAGGGAGGTGACCTGAGTAAGGGCTGTGTTACAATCCCACCCTAATCCTTTTTAACATAACATTACAATCACAAAATGGAGGACAACCTCACAATACTGGGAATCATGGCCTAACCAAGTAGACACATACTTTTGGGGGACATGATTCAAATCCATGAAATATATGTTTGTGTGTGTGTGAATATATAGCAAATATCTTTGTTTTCTTCCCTCTCTTGTCTCATTATATTGTAAAATGCAAGATATAAAGGCGTTAGTGCATTTTAGCCTGTACACGTCAGCTGTACATGGAACTTGGAACATAAGCCTGCAAGAGTATCCAGCCTGTCACCTGATTTATGTAATTTTATTTCAGTGGTTCTGTTTCTTTACAGAACAGTGATTTAGACACACAAATATGAAGAAGGCTTTTTTTTAAAAAATGAAGAACAAATCAGTAACAAATATACAGAACATCATAAAACTTGAAATAAGTGAAGTGCTTATTAAAAGTGCATATTTTCACTTCAGATAAAAAAGTATGTATGTGTGTGCTGCGTGTGTATGTGTGAGTGTGTATGTTTTTTCTTTCCTAAACCTTTTGGTGCTGGTAAGGATACAATGAAACAGGCTTGTAACTAATGTAGATTATCTGTTTCTCAAAAAGCATTAAAATTTTCTATACATAGCCCAACTCCTTTCCTGAATTGTTTTATAAATATTTGTTTCTAAATCTCTTATTAATGTCAATTACTAATTTACCTGTTGATATTTTAGGGTCTTCACTTAAGTTATTAAACTTTTGTCCAGTTTTTAATTTTTATTTTACACAAACCCCAAAACCAAACTCACTGCCATTGAGTCAATTCCATCACATAGCGACCCTATAGGACAGAGTAGAACTGCCCCACTGCAGGGTTTCCAAGGAGCACCTGGGGGATTCAAACTGCCGACCTTTTGATTAGCAGCTGCAGCTCTTAACCACTAGGCCACCAGGGTTTCCTTTACACTCACACACCCTCACACAAAATATATACTGCATTTGATTTCACGTATAAAAACTCCTCCCCAAGAAGAGATTTTAAGAATATTTATCTCTGTATTTTTTCCTATCTTTCTTTTTTTCTTATCGAACATTGAACTGGGTGATTCACCTAGAGTTAAATTTGGTCTTTGGTGTGAGGTAAGGATCTAAAATGCTGTTTTCATATACTTTTACTAAACTATCACATCAAACTGAAAACTGTTCTGTTAAACTTCTTTTATTATATCAAATTTTATTTGAATATTCACTAAACAGTTATTGATTCAATGAACATATTTATTACATGCAAATATATTCCATGAAATATTTTTAAAATCTGAAAATAAAGCAGCAAAGAAAGCACTGCATTGGATTATTTACAGAATTTAAATTTTGAAGAATCTTATGTGGTTTAGGTCATACAAAGTATTAAGATTTAAACCCACTGTCATGGAGTTGATTCAGACTTATAGCGACCACATAGAACAGGTGGCGTAGTGGTTAAAGTGGTATGGCTGCTAACCAAGAGGTCGGCAGTTTGAATCCTCCAGATGCTCCTTGGAAACTCTATGGGGCAGTTCTACTCTGTCCTATATGGTAGCTATGAGTATGAGATGATATGATTAAGATTTACTATGAAGAAAAATCTACATTTATTTCACATTCTGAGACTGTAGCTCCATGTTTCTCTTTAAAAGTTTGTATTTAAATGTATTCAAATTATCAGAATATAATACATTGGGTAAAAATTATATCTATCATACACATCAGAGAGATCTTTTGACATAATTTAAATTGTGTAGAAACTTTGGAGAAATACAGTCACCATGTTCCTTAGAAGGAAAGATGGCAACACTCTGATTTGCTTATTTTGAATACATCATCAGGATAGCCCAATCACCAGAGAAGGATATTGTGTTTGGTAAGGTAGACGACCAACAAAAATGAGAAAAAAACCCTCAGTGAGGTAGATTGGCACCATAGCTACCACAATGGACTTGAAAATAATGATGATCACGAAGATGGGCTTGGACCAAGCGTTGCTTCTTTTAGTTATGTATAAGGTTGACTCAATGGCAAATAACAACTTTTGTTAGAAATAAGAATTGACATTGTGTCCTTTACAATAAAAAACAGTGAGTAAAATCTCTTTTTAAGCAAACAATTTTTTAGTTAACTTAAAATATTCAATATTGGTTTGTTGGTAGGTATATACCAACAAAAACACACAAATTGCTATAGTACATTTGCAATGTTATAAATTAAGAGATGTCAGATTGTGTACTATAAAAAAAAAAATGCCAACCCTAAAATCCTGTAACCTCTGCAAGCCTTACTAGAAAATGTAGACAAAGCAGATTGTAATTTCAAAAGTTTTTACAAGCGCAGTGGGACATAATGTTCACTTCTGTTAAAATGGTTCTCATTGAGCCCAAGATGACCAATTACATGTAGAAAAGGGTAAAGAGAAAGAACAGAGCTATTTATAAGTGACCCTGAAAAGTGGAATTTAATGCCACGTAACCAGAAATATTAACTCTTCTCAGGGAACGGCTTAAGACAGGAGAAAGGAAACACGGTATACATATATGTATATGTATACGTATATGCATATGCGTATGTATATGCATATGTATAAACCCAAATATGTATATATGTAATTTAACATCAAATTGGATAAAGAAAAATCTTTTTCTCTCTCTCTCTTTTTAAACATGACTTTCCACCTATACTGAAATAAGAGAGTTTGAGAGATCATAAGCTATGCCTGGAAAGAATATTTTTAGATGGTGACACCGCTAACCGATACTACACTTCAGTTAAAACACATTCTGCAGATAGAAGCTCAGCATCCCAAAAAATCAGTTCTTAAATGGCAACAAAATTGCTCCAGGCCTCTTCCCTGCTCTTTGTCACTAATTGTATTGACAGCTGGTAGTTCCTACTTTCAGACAATTTATCTTCCCACTGCATATTTATTGAAACATGCCTTGTTATAGTATTGACCTTACATCTTGCGGAAGCAGTTAATAATAGCGGAATCCCTTGTGTTCTGACAGGTTCTAGTGGCTGGTTTTGCTATCAGCATTTGACCTCATGGTACATGCAAAAGAAATGAACGTTAGCCACAAAAGTGAAAATGAAATGTTATCTGAATTAAGAAGTCAGTGTGACAATTTTTAGGCAGTAAATGTTTTTAATCCTGGATTTAACCGCAATATATCTTCAGCTGGAAACAAGATTTCTCAGGCTAAGCATAAAAAGAAAAATACATTAAATATGTGTATTGGTGATTTCAGCTGCCAGGCTGAATCATGTACATAGCTCCAATCATACACCTAATTCTAAGCTCAGTTTTTAATGCATAAAAGCTTACACATAAACCATAATATCTTATTTTAAGATATCAGTAATATTAAAGTAATATAAGTAATATACAACCCCACTGCCCTTGACTTGATCCTGATTTATAGCAACCCTGTAGGACAGACTAGAACTGCTCCATCGGGTTTCCAAGGCCCTAAATCTTTACCAAAGCAGGCTGCCACATCTTTCTCCTGTGCAGTGGCTGGTGGGTTTGAACTGCTAACCTTTCAGTTAGCAGCCAAGTGCTTTAACCACTGCACCACCAGGGCTCCTTATGATAAATTTTCTGTGTGTGAGCATGTGTATATATATAGATATACGTTGTTGTTAGGTGCTGTTGAGCCGATTCCCACTCATAGCGACCCAACATACCACAGAATGAAACCTTGCCCTGGTCCTCATCATCCTCACGAATCATCCTCACAATCGTTGTTATGCTTAAGCCCATCGTTGCAGCCACTGTGCCAGTCCATCTCATTGAAGATGTTCCTTTTTTTCACTGACCCTCTACTTTAGCAAGCATGACGCCCTTCTCTAGGGACCGATACCTCCTGATAATATTCCAAAATACGTGAGATGTAGTCTCTCCATCCTTGCTTCTAAGGAGTATCATGGTTTGGCAGTCCATGGTATATTCAATATTCTTTGCCAACACCACAGCTCAAGGCATCAGTTTTTCTTCCATCTTCTTCATTCATTGTCCATCTTTCGCATGTATACAAAGTGATTGAAAACACCATGGCTTGGGTCAGGTTCACCTTAGTCTTCAGGGTGACATCTTTGCTTTTTAACACTTTAAAGAGGTCTTTTGCAACAGGTTTGCCCAATGCAATGGGCCATTTGATTTTTTTGACTGCTGATTTCATGTGTATTGATTGTGGATCCAAGTAAATTGACAACTTCGATCTTTTCTCTGTTTATCATGATGTTGTTTATTGGTGGAGTTGTAAGGGTTTTTTTTTTTTTTTTCTTTATGTTGAGGTGTATTTCATGTTTATGAAATTACGATAGGTCTTAAATTATTTGCGAAGGGGTTTGATGTCTGTGTTTTAAGTAGTTGAGAATTACTGGGAACTTTTGAGAAGGTAAGTAACATAAATATTTTTTTAGAGTGAGAAAGCTTAGACACATATATATATATTTGAAATATGTAGAACAGGCATTGTTATCTGTCTTATGGCACATTCAATACTCAGTAAAAGTGAATTTTAATGTACTTTCAATGTCAAGTTATTATATATCGTAAAATTTAAAATTAGATTCTAAAATGAGGTTTATTAATAAAGGTCATGGTTATAAGCAACATATATATATGTCTTCATAATTGTGTTACTATTTCAGCCACAAACTTATATTAAACTTACAAACAGGTAATTTTGAAAGTTTTTGGTCAAATATTCCATTCTTACTTCAACTACTTCTTCAACAATTATTTTGTTATATGCATTTTATGCAATAGTATCCTAATTTTTTCAAATGTCTCTCTTTCGTCTCTCTCCATTCCATCCTTTATATTTTCATCTAAGCTTTCTTGCCCTAATAAAGATCTGATTATGTCACTCAGCTTTTCAAAAGTTCCCAACTGCTAAAAACACAGACATCAAATCCTTTAGCAAATAATTTAAGACCTTTCATAATTTAATTCCAATTAATTATTTTCTGGTATTATGGACATTCCCTACTTCAAACATTGTGCTTGAACTTCCTGTAGTCTCTTGAAGATACTAAGCATTTTCATATTTGTTATCTAGTCTTTTCTGCCTTTCTCAGCCTGAAGGAAACTTATGCATGATTCAAGTTTCAGTTTAAATGTTACATCCTACCTGAAGGCTTCCCTTGCCTTACTGCTTATAATAAAGCTGTCTCTCTTCTGTACTTTGGCTTCTACCCGTGAGCATGTATATGTGCAAACACACTTAGGAACCAACATACAAATATAAACATGTATTTTGTGCTTCGTCAGCAGAGGAAATTTGTCTTATTTCTTCTCATCCAAGAACCAAGCATAGTGTTTGGCCCTTTTTATGCTGGCATATATCTTTGAATCGCTTAAACAGAGAAGAGAGGATTGTGTCCCATACAGAATAGTCAAAAGAGAGAGAAGTCATTTTGTACTCAGATTTTTCCCGTTTGTATTTGATATAATAATAATGATGGCAATAATAATAAGCTTGAAATTTAAAAAGTAAGGGCTAATTCCTTTTTTAATTCTGATTTTGAAAGGGCCACTAATTATATTTAGGTATTTTAATGCAAATATGTCATTGACTTTGAGCTTTCGTTAAATAAAACTACCCAGGCTCACACATAAAATGAATCTCTTCTATACTCAGAGATATAAGCTTCAAAATACGGAATGAAAAAAAGAACATATTAATCTCTATATTTTTAATTGTCTGTAATATCTTTGAAAAAACTTTTTCTGTGAAATTTTCAAAAATATTATCTAAACCATGTAGTCAACCAAATAGCACCAGCGTCATTCGAATAATAAATGCATGAAAAATCACATATACCTCCACCCAGAGACAAACAGTTATATTCTAATTCCAAAAGCTTGTGTGTGTGTGTGTGTGTTGTGAAAGAAGCCCTGGTGGCACAGCAGTTAAGTTCTTGGCTGCTAATGGGAAGGTCAGTGGTTCAAACCCACTAGCTGTTCACTGGGAGAAAAACATGACAGTCTTCTTCCATAAAGATTTACAACTTTGGAAACGCCATGGGTCAGTTCTATTCTGAAATGTGGGTACCTATGCATTGAAATTGACTTGATGGCACTGGGTTTTATGGGTGTGTGTTGTACACATATATACCCATATGTGTGTATATATTACATACATATGTTACAACAGCAATGGGCTTAAGCATAACAACAATTGTATGCATGGTACAAGACTCAGAACTGTTTCCTTCTGTTTTATATAGGGTCATTATGAATCAGAACCAGCACAATGGCACCTAACAACATATATTACCTATATATTATGTACAGTACATATATGTTGTATGTATAAAAACCCATTGCCATCGACTCACAGAGACCCTACAGAACACAGTAAAACTTCCTCATAGAGTTTCCAAGGAGAGGCTGGTGAATTCAAGCTGCCAACCTTTTGGTTAGCAGCCATAGCTCTTAAGCACTATGCCACCAGGGTTTCCATTGAATGTATATATAATACATATTTATTATGGGAGAATAAAGGTTTTAATCACGGCAGATATTTTAAAATACCTGCTGGTAGAGTGGTTAAGAGCTTGGCTGCTAACCAAAATGTTGGCAGTTTGAATTCACCAGCCGCTCCTTGGAAACCATGTAGGACAGTTCTACTCTGTCCTATAGGGTTGCTATGGCCAACTCTTTCACTTTGTTTTTCTGTATATGTATGTAAATAAAAAAAATCACTGACTTATTGATTGTCATTGTTATAAAAGTCTGTTCTTTTATCACTCATATCAAAAAAATCTCCTTTACCGTGTAAATAAATACCCTTCTAGCTTCATTTCATTACTCTCTTATAAACCAGTCTCTTAAAAAACCCCACACTATCACCATGTCCTCACTATATTCATTTTTTTAATGTTATTTCCTCTTCGGTAAAATGTCTGTGCAAATCTTTTGCCCATTTGTTTTTAAATGGATTGTTTGTCTTTTTTTATTGCTAATTACATTCACTTTTAACATGTACCAATCTGATTCCTCTTTTCTCCATTCAACTAAAACTATTATCATGGTTAGCAAAGATTTCCATTTTTCCAAATTGTTAACTACTTCTCTGTTCTCATTCTGCTACATGATTCAGAAACTTTCATTAAAATTGACCTCTCTTCCTTATTGAAATATATATTTTTTCTTCTACTTTTCATAAATCTGCATTTTTGAAATCTGCATTTACCCTTCCCTTCTTCTTTTTTCCTGGTTACTCATTCTTAAGGTCTTTTGCCAAATACGTCACATCTCCATTAGCTCTCTGTACTTGATCCTCAGTGTCATGGTGTCTCCTTGTTGTCTTTAGTATCTTCCAGAAGACATAATATGATTCCATGACTAATCAATACAAAATATATTCCCAGAACTGAATTGTCCTCTCATTTCCAGGCTTTTATATAGAAACCATCTTTGACATGGCTTCCAAAATCTATGGTTTTCAACATTCATTTTTTTCTACGTCGATAAGTGTCGCTGTTCATCACCCACCCTAATGTGACAGTAAATTATTTTTTTCTGGGCCTCCATCCATCACTCAATGGTTCTTTTGCTTCTATTTCTGAATATATTCAAATTCTGTCTACTTCTCTTCTTTAATAGTCTATCATAACAGTGTTATCTTTTGCCTCAACTACTGAAAGAGTCTCTGTCTCTGCTGTCTTCCCAGTTTATTTTATAACAGCATCTAGACCAGGTGTCACACTGGCTGCTATGTGCTGAATCAAATCAGTAGACTTTCATTTATTTCTTGCGTTTTTTTAATGAATCTGAAGTTTTATTTTATAACAGCTCCCATATTTTTCTCTTATTCAGCATCAAGACTACATTGCTCATGAATGCCACCTGCCTCTAGTCTACAGGTACCTGGATTTTAGACTACTGATGTGTGGTAATTTGTTTTTTAAAAGTTTAAATTATATATCTCGGTCCTGTGCTTAAAACACTCTAATAGTTTCTCATTGTACTAAGAGTATTTTCCAAACCCTTGACCATAGCCTAGAAGCCCCTGCTTGACATGGCACCTGATTCTATCTTCAGTGACTCTGGCATCCCATCACAAACAGGGGTACAGACAAATCAGCTTATTTTTTCTTGCTTTTGTTTCTTAGGATGTCAGGCTTATTTTACCTCCAGGGCATGCACTTTCTCCTCTCTCCTCTTGCAATGCTTTTTCATGTGTCTTGGCTCCACTGGCATTTCCTTAGAGAGATGAAAAAAAAAAAAATTTTTTTTTTTTTTATTATAAGTCTGCCTTCTTCCTTTCTCCATATATTTCAAACTATTATCTTCCTCTGGTTTATTTCTTTCATGGCACTTGTCTGTATCTGTAACTGTTATTTTCTTGCTTATTTATTTGTTTACATATTTATTGTTATTTTCCTCTCATGCGAATATAAACTCCATGAGGGCAGGGGTCTTGACTGTTTTGTCCATTGCTATATTCCTAGCATTTATAGGAACTCAATATATGTTATAGATAGATAGATGATAGATACAGATAGATAGATAGACAGGCAGGCAGGCAGGCAGACAGGCAGACAGGTAGGTAGGTAGGTAGATAGAGATAGATAGACAGATGATAGATACATAGATAGGTAGATAGGTAGGCAGATAGATTAGATAGACAGACAGACAGATAGATATAGATAGATGATAGATAGAGAGATGATAGATTGATAGATGATAGATAGGTAGGTAGATAGATAGATAGATAGATAGATAGACAGACAGACGGACGGACGGACGGACGGACGGACGGACGGACGGACGGATAGATAGATGGATGACAGGTAGATAGGTAGATGATAGACAGACAGACAGATAGATAGATATGTGAGAAGAAATACAATTCTAGGTCTTCCAATTTCAACTCTACCTCAGAATCCAAAGTTTCCTGCCACAATAGGTTTCCTGCCTATAACTTGCTAGGCATTTACAAACATTGTGCCAGTGTCATTAGAATAGCTTAGTTTTATACTTTACACATTGATGGACTAGATATTTGACATACTACTTTTATATCTCAGGTTTACATGTAAATTGTAGTTTTGATTTTATTTTTCATCACATTCTTTTGGATAACCCAATAATAATGCCATGTGCTATTCCAGAGAAGAATTTAAACTCCAATTATGGTGATCAGTGAGAAAACTTTGGTATTAATAAAGCATAATTAACTATAATGCTAGAAAAAGAGCAGATATTTCCCTTTCTGATACTTTTCCATTTATTAAGTGTTCATAGTTGAGTATATTCTAGACATTTAATAAACCAAAAAATTATTTGAAAAACATCAAATAATATAAAAAGAATAATTCCTTAATATGGTTAAATGATAATGCCTGTGGTTAGATAGATTTATTTTCTGTCTTGCCAATTCATCTTTTGCAACGTTTACCTGGCACTATTTCTGCAATATTTTTTTTATTCCTACTAAATCCACATCAATCTCAATTCTACCTGTTTATTTTTTAAGGGAGCATATTTCTCAAAAAAAAGTCAATGTTTTTTGAGGAAGTTGATTCCTTTGACATTTATTCAAAATCTTTAATTGAGAATGGGAAATACAAAGCAAATTTGCCCAAGTTACTGGAAGCTAAAATTGTTGGATCATAAGATTGCAAACTGAGATTTGCTGTCAACCTTGAAAATTTTTGATCTTTGCCTTCAGATTGTGTATAATAGTAATCCAAATTAGTTGTTTGTTCAGTGCTGTTCTGTTTTTTTTTCCTCAAATTGATAACTGCAGAGCAAAATCAAAGATTAATATCTGACAACAAGGATGCTTATTTTTAAATAGTGTCAAAATCAGTCTATAGAAGAGCTAAAACTGTACAAGAGTTTTCTCTGCATTTTATAATCTTCTTCAGATTACTGACTGGTCTTAAACCAGCTACTGATCCCCAGTATTATCATTCTCTTAGAATTATAACTTAATTTTTGTTTGAAGTGGAAAAATGAATGCTTTTGAGGTCTTTAGATTGAGGGACATGTTTTCTCCAATCCTTGGCCCTAACTCAGAATTTTACCTCATGCATTTTCTCATTTTTCCCGTAAAAAAAATACATGCAAATCATCTTCCAAGAAAAAAATCAGGAAAAAAAAAAAACATACTTAGTATGAGGAAAAGCAAGAGATAACCTTAAATTAGAACCCATAATAAAGAAAATCATATCACCCAATCTGAGGGCCCTTGGACATCAATGGAAACCTCTAGCTCCTTGTGAGTTGTACCTTCAATCCAAAAAAGGGTCCAGTATATAAATATGGAAGGTGGGTAGATTGATATGCTCCAATTACAGAAATAATACCAAGGAAAAATCATCAGGACTTCTTTATCCATTCAAAAATAGGAAGTTCATATTTAGACATCCCTTTGCCTTCAAGCTGATTCCAATTCATAGCAATCCTATAGGACAGAGTAGGACTGCCCTAAGAAGCAGCTGGTAGATTCGAACAGCCGACCTTTTGGTTAGCAGCCTGAACTCTAAACCACTGTGCCATCAGGGCTCAATACTTAAATACCTACTAGGAAATTAAAGTAAACAAACAAGGATCCTCCAGTTTAGTCAAATAATTTCATAATAAAAATGTTGTTTTTGTTGTCTGTGACTATGAGTTGGCCTTCGACTCATGATGAGCCCATGTGTTACAGAACAGAGCTTCTCCATAGGATTTTCAAAGCAGTAATCTTTAAGGAAGAAGATCACTAGGCCTTTGTTTGCCACGGAACCACTGGGTGGATTTGAACCTTTAATCTTTCCGTTAACAGCCTATCACAAACTGCTTGTGCCACACAAGTCCTTTAATAAAACTTCATGTGTGGTAAAACCAATTTCTTCTCGAGACACCTGAGACTATAAAACATTCAGTTTATATCTTGGTGAAAATGTGTGGTCCACTGAGGCTGCAGTGACAGCGCAATGATGACACCGTACACTTATGGAGGAAGTAAAGCTGGAGGGCTTCCAAGCTTTACTGGCCAAGAGAAAGAAGAACATTTCTGGTCTAGAGCTTCCTGAGGGTGAGTGAGATTAAAATAACTAAATCCCATAGAACAGAGATAAGAAACTTGTACTTCTTACAGCCCTTAGAAAAGTTCATTGAAGCTAATTGACTCCAGACATCTAAAGAATATCCTCTTCTCTATTTTTGTTTTAATACCATCCATTACTACATAGTCCAACATAAATTTTCTTCAAGAACCCTCTTTTGATGACAAAAATAATGAAAACAGAGACTACATAGGTGATTCATTAATTTGACTACTTGAATCCTGTTTAAAAGCCAGAACGCGAGTTGATATTAGGCAGATTTAGGGGAAGAAGTGAAGAAAATTTTAAGAAAAATGAAGTTATGATTCTTATGGAAAATCAATTAAATATGACAAAAAAATCCTTTGTAATTTTTTGGAAAATGTATTTTTTTGTTTATGAGTATAATAGGGAAATTGAAAATAGTTCTTTTACTCCTGAAAATACAGTTATTGAAGATAACAAAATGAGGCAATATTAATATTCTATTTTAATAGTATCAATATTTTTTTTTAAGATTTTACTGGAACTTGCAGCCAATAGTATAAACCATGAGATTTAAAAGTACCAAAGGAAAAAAAAATAAAGGAAAAAAAAATAGATCAAGCTATCTTAATTTGAAGACAATGTAACCTGAAATATTATCAAAACAATTAAGAAGAACATATAAACTTGTTTGATTCAAAACCCAAATTGAAAAATAACTAGTCTGTATATAAGCAGTTTTAATACATGAAAAATATTCTATTCATAATTAAAAAAAAAACACTAAAAATCTGAGAATAAACTAAAAACATCAACTGCCCATTTTATAAAGCTAGAAAAAAAAATAATGAATAACGCAAAGGAACTAAATCAAATGTAGCAACATATTTAGTCTTAATATTTTATAAGTACAACATCTCCTTTAATAAATCTATAAATTCAATGCCATTCACGTAAACATCTAAACACCTCCACCTTATAGAACTGAAAGATATATTTCTAGACATTTTCTGAAAAAGACAACTTACAAAAATAGTAAAAACTTTTTAAAAAAGAAATAAAATGAAAATTTGCTCTTTAAAATTTCAAATAAATAATAAGCTATTTTATTTTTTTATATAGTTCTATGTTGTTGTTAGGCGTCATCCAGTTGATTTTCAATTCATAATGACCCCATATGACAGAGTAGAACTGACCCATAATGTTTCCTACACTGTAATCTTTAAGGTCATTCTCCTTCAGAGCTTTAAGTTGGGTTTGAACCACCAACCTTTTGGTTAGCAGCCAAGCATTTAAAGGTCACACCACCAGGGCTCTTTAATTTTCCTTAATTTCAAAGTGGGGAAGATGGTACTGTGATAGATTAAATTGTGTACCCCCAAAATATGTGTCAGTTTGGTTAGGCCATGATTCTCAGTACTGTGTAGTTTTCCTCCATTTTGTGATTTTCCTATGTATTGTAAATCGTAATCTCTGCCTGTGGTTAAAGAGGATTAGGGTGTGATGTAACACCTAATCAGGTCACATCCCTGATCTAATGTTAAGGGAGTTTCACTGGGTTGTGGCCTGCACCACCTTTTATTTTACAAGAGATAAAAGGAAAGGGAGGCAAGCAGACAGTTGGGGACCTCATACCACCAAAAAAGCTCTGCCAAGAGCAGAGCACGTCCTTTGGACCGAGGGTTCCTGTGCGGAGAAGCTCCTAGTCCAGGGGAAGATTGATGAGAAGGACCTTCCTCCAGAACTGAGACAGAAAGCCTTCACCTGCTGCTGACATCCTGAATTTGGATTTGTAGCCTACTAGACTGTGAAAGAATAAATTTCTCTTTGTTAAAGCCATACACTTCTGGTATTTCTGTTACTGCAGCACTAGTACTTACCTCAAAATACTATTGCAGAGATTAGATGAATCAATACATATAAAGAACTGAGCAGAGTAGCAGCAGGTCAGGATAAGTTTTGGATAAATGGTAATGCTAATACCCCTCTACCTATATCAGACATATGAAACCCTGGTGGCATAGTGATGAAGAGCTACGGCTGCTAACCAAAAGGTCAGCAGTTCAAATTCACCAGGCGCTCCTTGGAAACCCTGTGGGGCAGTTCTACTCTGTCCTATAGCATCACCATGAGTCAAAATCGACTAGATGGTAACTTTTGTTGTTGTTGTTGTTGTTAATAGCAGATATGGAGCCCTGGTGGCACAGTGGGTTAAGAATTTGGCTGCTAATTAAAAGGTCAGCAGTTCAAATCCACCAGCTGCTCCTTGGAAACCCTATGTGGCAGTTCTACTCTGTCCTATAAGGTCACTATGAGTCAGAATCGACTAGAAGCCAAAGGGTTTTTTTGTTGTTGTTGTTTATAGCAGATAAATATTATCCTTCCCTGAAACTCAGCTGGGTATGACTTTCTCTGATTTTTAACTGCTTCTGTGTACATTGGATGAAACGATTACATGGAAACTATAACATTTAAACCTTGGGGAAATACCTCTGAGAATTTTATGGAGAGAGGTTTGGGTGTAGTCAATTTCTCTATATGATTTGAAGGATATGAAATCAATTTAATTTAACTTACTGAATTTTCAAAAGCACAGAATTTTGTTTTCAGTCTAATACGTTTAATACTCCATTTTTTAAGCTTACTGTGCTTTAGGGTGTTTGCATGGGAAGGCTTTTACTAAATTAGTTTGTGCTGCATTATAATGTAAAGTTTTTCAGGGGGAAGGTGTTAGGGATTGAATCATGTCCCCCAAAATATGTGTTGGAATACTAAGCTCTAGACCTGTGCATATAGCCTCATTTGAGAATACAGTTTTCTTTTTCTGTTAATGAGGCTGTATCAGTGTAGGGTGTGTCTTAAGCCCAATCACTTTTGAGATATAAACTGCAGATTAGGTACAGAAAAGAGGAAGCATAGATGGAGGAAGATAGATGGCATGCCATACAAAGGTCACAAAGGAACTGAGGAACAGAAACTGGAGGCAGGATCTCCCCCAGAGCCAACAGAGATAGAAAGCCTTCCCCTAGAGCCAGTGTTCTAAATTTGGACTTCTAGCCTCCTAACCTCCTGATCTGGGCATCCTCATGATGCAGGGGGAAAGAGGTTACCTGCTAACCAAGAGGTCGGCACTTCAAATCTATCTGCCACTCGTCGGAAACACTATGTGGCAGTTCTGCTGTTTTGTAGGGTTGCAATGAGTCAGAATAAATTTGACGGCAACAGGTTTTTTTTTTTTTTTAACTTGTGTGAAAATAAATTTCTATTTATTAAAGTCGCTCACTTCTGGTATTTCTATCACAGCAGTACTAAAGACACAAGGTCTCGTAATAGTTCAAGAGCATTAAACAGAAGAATGAAAAGTCAAGAATAAAGATCAGTTGCAGCCTCCGACTGAATAATAAATATGCTTTTATCAAGATAAAGAGCAGAATAAAGTAGCAGTCTGCTTGAAATTTGCATCTTCTATTTGAAAATATTACAAGTTTTTTAATACTTTTTTTATAAATAATTTTTATTGTGCTCTGAGTGAAAGTTTACAAATCAAGTCAGTCAGTCTGTCACATACAAACTTATATACACCTTAATACATATTCCCATTTACTCTCCCCCTAATGAGTCAGACTGCTCCCACCTTCCAGTCTCTCCTTTCGTGACCGTTTTGCCAGTTTCTAACCCTTGACCCTCCCATATCCCCTCCAGACAGGAGATACCAAAATAGTCTCAAGTGTCCCCCTGATACAAGTAGCTCACTCTTCATCAGCATCTCTCTCCAACCCATTGTCCAGTCCCTTCCATGTCTGATGAGTTGTCTTCGGGAATGGTTCCTGTCCTGGGCCAAAAGAAGGTTTGGGGACCATGACCGCCGAGATTCGTCTAGTTTCAGTCAGACCATTAAGTCTGGTCTTTTTATGAGAATTTGGGGACTGCATCCCACTGTTCTCCTGCTCCCTCAGGAGTTCTCTGTTGTGCTCCCTATCAGGGCAGTCAGCGGTTGTGGCTGGGCACCATCTAGTTCTTCTGGTCTCAGGATGATGTAAGTCTCTAGGTCATGTGGCCCTTTCTGTCTTGGGCTCAGAGCTACCGTGTGACCTTGGTGTTCTTCATTCTCCTTTGATCCAGGTGGGTTGAGACCAATTGATGCATCTTAGATGGCCGCTTGTTAGCATTTAAGACCCCAGACGCCACAATTTAAAGTGGGATGCAGAATGTTATCATAATAGAGTTATTTTGCCAATTGACCTAGAAGTCCCCTTAAGCCATAGTACCCAAACCCTCACCCTTGCTCTACTGACCTTCTAAGCATTCAGTTTATCTCAGAAACTTCTTTGGTTTTGGTCCAGTCCAGTAAAGCTGAACTTCCCTGTATTGAGTATTGTCCTTCCCTTCACCTAAAATTGTTCTTATCTACTGACTAATCAGTAAATAACCCTCTCCCACCCTCCCTCCCTCCCCTCTCTGGTAACCACAAACAATGTGTTCTTCTCAGTTTATACTATTTCTCAAGATCTTATAATAGTGGTCTTATACAATATTTGTCCTTTTGCCTCTGACTAATTTCACTCAGCATAATGCCTTCCAGGTTCCTCCATGTTATGAAATGTTTCACAGATTCGTCACTGCTCTTTATCGATGCATAGTATTCCATTGTGTGAATATACCATAATTTGTTTAACCATTCATCCGTTGATGGACACCTTGGTTGCTTCCAGCTTTTTGCTATTGTAAACAGTGCTGCAATAAACATGGGTGTGCATATATCTGTTCGTGTGAAGGCTCTTATTTCTCTAGGGTATATTCCGAGGAGTGGGATTTCTGGGTTGTATGGTAGTTCTGTTTCTAACTTTTTAAGAAAACGCCAGATAGATTTCCAAAGTGGTTGTACCATTTTACATTCCCACCAGCAACATATAAGAGTTCCAATCTCTCCGTAGCCTCTCCAACATTTATTATTTTGTGTTTTTTGGATTAATGCCAGCCTTGTTGGAGTGAGATGGAATCTCATTGTAGTTTTAATTTCTCTAATGGCTAATGATCAAGAGCATTTTCTCATGTATCTGTTAGCTGCCTGAATATCTTCTTTAGTGAAGTGCGTGTTCATATCCTTTGCCCAATTTTTGATTGGGTTGTTCGTTTTTTTGTGGCTGACTTTTAACAGAACCATATAGATTTTAGAGATCAGGTGCTAGTCGGAGATGTCATAGGTGAAAATTCTTTCCCAGTCTGTAGGTGGTCTTTTTACTCTTTTGGTGACGTCTTTAGATGAGCATAGGTGTTTGATTTTTAGGAGCTCCCAGTTATCTGGTTTCTCTTCGTCATTTTTGGTAAAGTTTTGTATTCCGTTTATGCCTTGTATTAGGGCTCCTAACGTCCCTATTTTTTCTTCCGTGATCTTTATCGTTTTAGTCTTTATGTTTAGATCTTTGATCCACTTGGAGTTAGTTTTTGTGCATGGTGTGAGGTATGGGTCCTGTTTCATTTTTTTGCAAATGGATATCCAGTTATGCCAGCACCATTTGTTAAAAAGACTATCTTTTCCCGAATTAAATGACACTGGGCCTTTGTCAAATATCAGCTGCTCATATGTGGATGGATTTATATCTGGGTTCTCAATTCCGTTCCATTGGTCTATGCTCCTGTAGTTGTACCAGTACCAGGCTGTTTTGACTACTGTGGCTGTATAATAGGTACCGAAATCAGGTAGAGTGAGGCCTCCCACTTTCTTCTTCTTTTTCAGTAATGCTTTACTTATCTGAGGCTTCTTTCCCTTCCATATGAACTTGGTGATTTGTTTCTCCATCACATTAAAAAATGTCATTGGAATTTGGATTGGAAGTGCATTGTATGTATAGATGGCTTTTGGTAGAATAGATATTTTTACTATGCTAAGTCTTCCTATCCATGAGCAAGGTATGTTTTTCCACTTCAGTAGGTCCCTTTTAGTTTCTTGTAGTAGTACTTTGTAGTTTTCTTTGTAAAGGTCTTTTACATCTTTGGTAAGATTTATTCCTAACTATTTTATCTTCTTGGGGGCTACTGTGAATGGTATTGATTTGGTGATTTCCTCTTCGATGTTCTTTTTGTTGATGTAGAGGAATCCAAGTGATTTTTGTATGTTTATCTTATAACCTGAGTCTCTGCCAAACTCTTCTATTAGTTTCAGTAGTTTTCTGGAGGATTCTTTAGGGTTTACTGTGCATAAGATCATGTCATCTGCAAATAGAGATAATTTTACTTTTTCCTTGCCAGTCTGGATGCCCTTTATTTCTTTGTCTAGCCTAATTGCTCTGGCTAGGACCTCCAGCACAATGTTGAATAAGAGTGGTGATAAAGGGCATCCTTGTCTGGTTCCCGTTCTCAAGGGAAATGCTTTCAGGCTCTCTCCATTTAGGATGATGTTGGCTGTTGACTTTGATGCCCTTTATTATGTTGAGGAATTTTCCTTCAATTCCTATTTTGCTGAGAGTTTTTATCATGAATGGGTGTTGGACTTTGTCAAATGCCTTTTCTGCATCAATTGATAAGATCATGTGGTTTTTGTCTTTTGTTTTATTTATATGATGGATTACGTTAATGGTTTTTCTAATATTAAACCAGCCTTGCATACCTGGTATAAGTCCCACTTGGTCGTGGTGGATTATTTTTTTGATATGTTGTTGGATTCTATCAGCTAGAATTTTGTTGAGGATTTTTCCATCTACGTTCATGAGGGATATAGGTCTGTAATTTTCTCTTTTTGTGGTGTCTTTACCTAGTTTTGGTATCAGGGATATGGTGGCTTCATAGAATGAGTTAGGTAGCATTCCATCATTTTCTATGCTTTGAAATACCTTTAGTAGTAGTGGTGTTAACTCTTCTCTGAAAGTTTGGTAGAACTCTTCAGTAAAGCCATCTGGGCCAGGGCTTTTTTTGTTGGGAGTTTTTGGATTACTTTTTCCATCTCTTTTTTTGTTATGAGTCTATTTAGTTGTTCTACTTCTGATTGTGTTAGTTTAGGTAGGTAGTGTTTTTCTATGAATTCATCCATTTCTTCTAGGTTTGCAAATTTGTTGGAGTACAATATTTCATAATAATCTGATATGATTCTTTTAATTTCAGTTGAGTCTGTTGTGATGTGGCCCATCTCGTTTCTTATTCGGGTTATTTGTTTCCTTTCCTGTATTTCTTTAATCAGTCTGGCCAATGGTTTATCAATTTTGTTAATTTTTTCAAAGAACCAGCTTTTGGCTTTGTTAATTCTTTCAACTGTATTTCCCTTCTCTAATTCATTTAGTTCAGCTCTAATTTTTATTATTTGTTTTCTTCTGGTGCCTGATAGATTCTTTTGTTGTTTACTTTCTATTTGTTGAAGTTGTAGAGACAGTTCTCTGATTTTGGCTGTTTGTTCTTTTTGTATGTGTACATTTAATGATGTAAATTGACCTCTGAGCGCTGCTTTTGCTGTGTCCCAGAGGTTTTGATAGGAAGTGTTTTCATTCTCGTTGCATTCTCTGAATTTCTTTATGTACCCAGTCTTTTTTGAGCAGGGTATTGTTCAGTTTCCAAGTATTTGAATTCTTTTCCCTAATTTTTCTGTTATTGATTTCTAGTTTTATGGCCTTGTGGTCTGAGAAGATGCTTTGTAATATTTCTATGTTTTGGATTCTGCAAAGGTTTGTTTTTTGACCTAATATGTGATCTATTCTAGAGAATGTTCCATATGCACTAGAAAAAAAAGTATACTTTGCAGCTGTTGGGTGGAGTGTTCTGTATAAGTTTATGAGGTCAAGTTGGTTGATTGTAGCAATTAGGTCTTCCGTGTCTCCGTTGAGCTTCTTACTGGAAGTCCTATCCTTCAACGAAAGTGGTGTGTTGAAGTTTCCTACTATAATTGTGGAAGTGTCTATCTCACTTTTCAGTTCTGTTAAAGTTTGTTTTATGTATCTTGCAGCCCTGTCATTGGGTGCTTAAATATTTAATATGGTTATATCTTCCTGGTTAATTGTCCCTTTAATCATTACATAGTGTCCTTCTTTATCCTTTCTGATGAATTTAACTTTAAAGTCTATTTTGTCAGAAATCAGTGTTGCTACTGCTGCTCTTTTTAAATTGTTGTTTGCTTGATATATTTTTTCCATTCTTTGAATTTTAGTTTGTTCATGTCTTTAAGCCTAAGGTATGTCTCTTGTAGGCAGCATATAGATAGATCTTGTTTCTTTATCCAGTCCGAGACTCTCTGTCTCTTTATTGGTGCATTTAGTCCATTTTCATTCAGCATAATTATAGATAAATGTGTTTAGTGCTGTCATTTTGATGCCTTTTTGTGTGTGTTGTTGACAATTTCATTTTTCCACTTACTTTTTTGTGCTGAGATGTTTTTCTTTGTAAATTGTGTGTTCCTCACTTTCATAAAAATAGTAGTTGAATTTATGTTTGCTGAGACATTATGTTTTTCTTGGTTTTCTTTTGAGTTACAGAATTGTTATACCTCTTTGTGGTTACTTTAATATTTACCTCTATTTTTCTAAGTAAAAACCTAACTTGTATCATTCTATATTGCCTTGTTTTCTTCTCCGTATGCCATCTGTATCTAGTCCCTCTTTTTCATTATTGTGATCTTTTACATAATGACTTCAATGATTCCCTGTTTTGAGCATTGTTTTCTTTTTAAAATTAATGTTAATTTGTTTTTGTCATTTCCCTATTTGAGTTGATATCAGGATGTTCTGTTCTGTGACCTTGTGTTGTGTTGGTACCTGATGTTATTGATTTTCTGACCAAACAAATTCTTTTAGTAATTCTTGTAGCTTTGTTTTGGTTTTTGCATATTCTCTAAGCTTGTGTTTATCTGTAAATGTCTTAATTTCACCTTCATATTTGAGAGAGAGTTTTGCTGGATATATGATCCTTGGCTGCCAGTTTTTCTCCTTCAGTGCTCTATATATGTCATCCCATTGCCTTCTTGCCTGCATGGTTTCTGCTGAGTAGTCTGAACTCATTGTTATTGATTCTCCTTTGTAGGAGACCTTTCTTTTCTCCCTGGCTGCTTTTAAAATTTTCTCTTTATCTTTGGTTTTGGCAAGTGTGATGATAATATGTCTTGGTGATTTTCTTTCTGGATCAATCTTAAATGGGGTTCGATAAGCATCTCGGATAGATATCCTTTCGTCTTTCATGATGTCAGGGAAGTTTCTTGCCAACAGATCTTCAACTATTCTCTCTGTGTTTTCTGTTATCCCTTTGTGTTCTGGGACTCCAATCACAAGCAAGTTATCCTTCTTGATAGAGTCCCACATGATTCTTAGGGTTTCTTCATTTTTTAAAATTCTTTTATCTGATTTTTCTTCGACTATATTGGTGTCAATTGCCTTATCCTCCATCTCCACCACTCTGCATTCCAATTGCTCGATTCTACTCCTCTGACTTCCTATTGTGTTGTCTAATTTTGTAATTTTACTGTTAATCTTTTGGATTTCTGAATGCTGTCTCTCTATGGATTCTTGCAGCTTATTAATTTTTCTACTATGTTCTTGATTAATCTTTTTGATTTCTTCAACTGCTTTATGAGTGTGTTCCTTGGCTTTTTCTGTAGATTGCCTTATTTCATTTCTGAGGTCATCCCTGATGTCTTGAAGCATTCTGTAAATTAGTTTTTTTTATTCTGCATCTGGCAATTCCAGATTGTATCTTCATTTGGGAAAGATTTTGATACTTTAATTTGGGGAGTTGTAGGAGCAATCATGGTCTGCTTCTTTATGTGGTTTGATATCGACTGCTGTCTCCGAGCCATCTATAAGATATTGTAATGAATTATTTCATATTTGCTCACTGAGTCTTATCTTGTTTCGTTTTCTTTCAGTACTCACAGATGGGCTACTAGATTGCGCTGTCTTGATTGTTGTAGCCTTTGAATCACTTATGTCTTATTACCAGCTGGTTTGGGCTATTACCAGATATATAAGCCTAAAAGTCCATTCACTATTCTTGAGTCAAATCTGATTTGGGGTCACCAAGTGTGTGGTGTAGACTGTCACCTAATCACTTAGAGGAGTATTGGTGATAGTTGTGTGCACCAGGTTCTAGTAGCAGCAGGGGGTCACACTCCAGGGGGGCAGGATGCTGACAGGCTTCCCCCAAGTGCCAGTGAGGTATGTGTGTCTCTATTCCTAAAGCACTTTGGTGGGTGGGCTCTGCAGCTGTACCTTAGGCACCCAATGCATGTACCTCTACAGATTGGTAGGTGACACTATCCTCAGACCCCTTTGGCAGGAGGCTAGGTGGTTTGGGTGGAGATTCAGCCCTCAGTTCCCTGTTGTGGGTCAGTGAGGGCTCTATTTAATCGGTAGAGATATCAGACCTGGAAAACTTGTCTTTCCAGTAATCCACTGAAACAATTACAGTCAGATCACTATCAGAATTACCTTTGCATTATAAGAGCCACCTTGTTCCGTGTAGGGATGAAAGCCCAAGACTGTGGATCTCATATGCTTGGCTGGAGCTGGTTCTGAATTTTTATTCCAGTTTTGGGAAGTCAGGGAAGGATTTTTGGTCCCTGGGTTTTTTTGTAGCTACTTCTCTCAGGCCAGAAGAATGGGTTAGGAAAAGACAAAAAATAAAAACAAAACAGAAAAAACTGCAGAGCACTTCACTCTCTGGCTCAGGAAATTCCAATGTTAATGAAGCCGCCTGGGAAGGGAGGGGAGCGATCAGATAGATAGGAGAGTAGCACCCAGGAATATCGACAAAGTTACTTATCTTGCTTGGTGATGAATTTTTTATCTGAGATTCCCGGGTGCGTGTAGCCTGTGTGCATTGGCTGGGTCGAGATTGCCCCCAAGGGTCAGGCCTGCGTCCTGTGCTTGTGCTGTCTCAGAAGCCGTGGTCAGTTCCTCTGCTCCCAGTCCAAAGCCCAGCGTCAAGGTTTCCATGCTGGGACACCGCACTCCAGGCTCAAAACCAATCGCTGCCTCCCGGTGACTTCTCGTCCTGTCAGCTGCATTGCTGTGCTGCCTGCATGTACTGGCTGGGCTTCCCCAGATTTTTTAATACTTTTAATAATTATTATCCACTCTCTAAACCAAACCCACTGCAGTCAAGTTGATTCCGACTCATAGTCAAACTGCCAACCTTTTGGTTAGCAGCTGTAGCTCTTAACCACTATGCCACCAGGGTTTCCATCCACTCTCAAGTATTATGTAATTTAACTAGAAATAAGAGCTTTATTACTAGACATAAACTTGGTATAATTACAGTAGTGTTAGTTCTCTTTAGCATGTAGATGAGAGCATAGATCTCAAAGGTCTGAAGGCAAGTGCATTAAAAGTGAATAAATTTCAAAGAAGGTTGGTAGAAACATTAAAGGTGCTGCTGGTGAGGACTCAGATGGAAAGGAGGGACATGCTATTGGGAATTGGAAGAGCGTTTACTAAGCATCCTTTATGTGCTCAGCACTGAGTTTGTTACCCTGGGTAAAATGTATAATATAGGCTACCTTTCTTTAAGACTTTACAACCTATTAGATTGGTTTATTTTGCCCCTAAGCTCCTTGAGACTTCAAAATATAAATGTTTCAGATTTGCCTCCCCAGAAACTTGATTAGGAGTCTACAAACATTTAATGAAAAGGGCCAAATAGTGAAGAGTTTAGGTTTTGCAGGCCACTAAGTCCTCTGTAACTGATCAACTTTGTTATTATAATGCAAAACACCCATAGCTATATACAAAGAAGTGGTATGACTGTGTGCTAATAAATTTATTTAGTAAAAGTAGGTATTGGACAGTAATTTGCTGACCACTGATGTAGAAAAATATCTGGCACATAAGAATCCCATCATTGTTGAGTTGGTTCCGACTGATGGTGGCAACACTATAGGAGGGAGTAAAACTTCCCCATAGAGTTTCCAAGGAGCAGCGAGTGGATTCAAACAGCTGACCTTTTGCTTAGCAGCCATAGCTCTTAACCACCTTGCTACAGGGCTCCAAGAGACTAAAGATGCCAGTGCCTGTACAGAGACATGAACCTAGACCATCAGATTAAAATCCTGATGCTCTATCGAGTAAGTTACATAGGCCCTGTCTGGCACATAGTAGGTATTTTAAATATAGTTGCGGAACCAATGGGGAGGGGAACAGAGCAATAAAACTGGTTTAGAGAAATCATTTTAGTTATTTGCTTGTTTTTACCTTGACTCTTTTTCTTTTTTTAATAAATAATGAAAAAAAACCTCTCTTTTAATAAAATAATGAAAAAAAAACTCTCTTCTGCTTAGATTTTCTCTCTATGTATCATGTTTTGGAAAGTCAAGATGACTGTAATGGTCACTTTGTTTCCATTCATGCAGTGATCACAGTCCTGCTCTGTCTGTTGGTCAATTTCTTAAAAGGGTTCTTTTACACATATTTTCTAGTTTTCTAGGTGTTTGCTGTAAGAGTGTAAGTCCAACTGTAGTAAATCATTCATGGCAGGAATTAGAAGTCCCCACCTGAATTGTAATAATTACCTGTAACACAGGCATAAAAGGGAACACACAGTGAATAAATAATGTGCTAAATATTATTTATGGAAGAAGAATTGGTTAAATAAAATAATTATTATTTAGCTTAAAATATAGAAAATGCTGATATATACATGTTATTATCAAATAAAACATTCATGTTATTGTCAAATATGCACATTATTGTCAAATAAAAGAATAAATATACAAGCACCATGTCAAAGAATATTACTACAATGACTATAGATGTCAATAGTTGCAGAGATTTGGCATTTCCGTTTGTCTTCTGGCACTGATAAAGTTAATGTAAAATCTAAGTTCAAAATTCTAAATTTAAAGAATATGTAAAATACGTGTTCTTATTTTAAAAAAAGATGTAAAAGGAGTTTATATTGCAGAGTCTATAGATAAGTAGGAAACCCTGGTGGCATAGTGGTTAAGAGTTTGGCTGCTAACCAAGAGGTCGGTAGTTCAAATCCACCAGGCACTCCTTGGAAACCCTATGGGGCAGTTCTACTGTGTCCTGTACAGTTGCTATGAGTTGATATCAACTTGGTGGCAATGGGTTTGGTTTTATGGGTTATAGATAACTATAAAGCACTTGAAAACATCTTTGCTACCTTTTAGTAATAAAATGGTACTTCAGAGTTATGCACAAATACTCGTTTATGATTTTCTTTTTGACATATACCTTACAGAAAAAAAAAATCCATCATATCTGTGCATATGGAGTCATAAGTCCTATCAAAAATAATGCTAAACACAAATATAAACAAAAGTTCAGAAATCACATCAATTCTGTTTGTTTTTTACTTTGCAAGGACCCAATAGATTACAGTAACTCAGTATCCTGTTGTCTATGATGAGAAGATGACTGATGAATTCTTCATTTAAGGCAATCATCTACTTTCCTGAATTAAATCTGGACAATTCATGTAAGCATTGCTCCTCTCTTTTACTGAGATGTCATTCTCTGTTTCCTCTGGACTTCTTTCAAGAAGTTTGGATTTTTTCTCATGTCTTGCTTTCTTAATTGTGCACCTTTATTTATAATAAATCACTGATTTAATTAACCTCAAATATCACTCACAATCCAGCTGTCAGAGCAGCTGGGGATACAAAACAAAACAAAAATGACAGTGCAGTAGAGCGTTAAAAGTAGTGGAATGACAATGAGGGGTGCCTTTAGGGATAGAAAAATTATTGTGAGAGGACAAAAGTTTGGTGCTTTTTCTAACTCAGAAGCACTTGAATGATCAAATTCCACAAATAACTGTTTGGCTGCTCTGGGAAATGTAGGCAGCACTGGCTGGTGATCACAGAACTGTAATGTCTTAAAAATAATTAGGCAAGTTGGACTGCCTTGTTTTTCAGCACATGGTATGTGGAAGCACTGTGCTAATAAGGCAATGTTATGTAAGTTCCATCCTTAAAATCATGTACAAAGTTTTTTACTGAAAGGAGTGTACCAAGCTTAAAACTTTAACTGCATCACTTATTATTATGATTTCATTCACGAGACACAGAAGAACCCAAAAATTCCCCAGGTTCAAAGAGAAATTTTAAGATAGATGTTGAATTTTAATTCACCAGGCCATTAGAATTTAAAATGAAAAAAAAAAAAAAACTGACCTGTGGCATTTAGAGTCTAGAAAAATGATATATAAAACCATATTAATGAAATATGAAGCATGGGGTTTTTAACTGCCAGAAGGAGAAAACTAAATTTTGCACCCCACCGCCACAAAACTGTTGACCAATTGGCTGAAAATTTTTGAATAAAAATATTAACCACTCAATAGTATTTTGGTGAGGAGTTTGTTTTCTGAAGAAGAAATTACATATTTAAAATGCCATGTTTGTTTCTCATAAAATATTCCTGGACATGATTGACTTCATACAGCAAGAATATAGTGTAATAGTTAAGAACAGGTGTTTTGTTTTTTGCCATTTGTGTGATCTATGGCAAATTACTTACATGTACATAAAAAATGTAGATTATAGTGTTATTTAGTACATAAGTTTTTCCAGAATAGTTAAATTAGTTAATATATGTCAAATTTTTAGAAAAGCACCAGGTAAATAATAAACACTATTGAGATTTTATTAAAATTATTATTATTTTTGTTGTTACGCCAATGAATAATTCCATCCTGATTCAGCTCAATTTTTTTAATTAATTAATTTTTTTATTATGCTTTAAGTGAAAGTTTACAAATCAAGTCAGTCTCTCATACAGAGTTATACACACCTTGCTAGGTACTCCTAGCTACTCTCCTAATGAGACAGCACACTCCTCCTCTCCACCCTGTTTTCCCGGTGTCCATTCAACCAGCTCTTATCCTCTCTTCCTTCTCATCTCACCTCCAGATAGGTGTTGCCCACATAGTCTTATGTGTCTATTTGAGCCAAAAAGCTCACTCCTCACCAGTATCTATCTGTCTTATAGTCTAGTCCAATCCCTGTCGGGAGAGTTGGCTTTGGGAATGGTTCCAATCTTGGGCTAACACAGGGTTTGGGGACCATGACCTCCAGGGTCCCTCTTGTCTCAGTGAGACAGTTAAGCCTGGTCTTTTTACAAGAATTTGAGATCCCCATCCCACTGTTCTCCTGGTCCATCAGGGAGGCTTTGTTGTGTTCCCTGCCAGGGCAGTGATCGGTGGTAGCTGGCCACCATCTAATTCTTCCAGTCTCAGGTTGATGGAGTCCTGGTTTATGTGGCCCTTTCTGTCTCTTGGGCTTAAAAAAAAAAAAAATCTTTACCATATGTCTTTGGTGTTCTTCATTCTCGTTTGCTCCAGGTGGGTTGAGACCAACTGATGAATCTTAGATGGCCACTTGTTAGGGTTTAAGATCTCACCAAAGTGGGATGCAGAACGTTTTCTTAATACATTTTGTTATGCCAATTGACCTAGATGTCCCCTGAAACCATGGTCCCCAAACCCCCATCCCTGCTACTCTGGCCTTCAAAGAGTTCAGCTGTATTCAGGAAACTTCTCTGCTTTTGGTTTAGTCCATTTGTTCAGCTCAATTATTAATGGAAATAATTTTAAAAGTATTTTCACTAATGTTACTTTATTTACATCCTTCATATTCCTTTGGAAGCATTAAGCGTTTTACTTTAGAAAATTTGTCTAATTAAAATTCTCCCAGCACATAGAATTTTCAGTTCACTTACTTTGGACACGTCATTCTTAAGTCCCTGGAAAAGGACATCATGTTATGTTTGCTAAAGTACAGGGCTAATAAAAACAAGGGGAACCTTCAATGAAATGGATTGCCACAAAAGCTGCAATGATGGACTCAAACATACCAACAGTCATGGCAATGGCACAGGACCAGGTAAATTTTTGTTGTTGGCTTGATGGCGACTAACAACAACAATCTCCTGATAACCCATGATGTACTATATCAATTTTTATTTTTAAATGAGACTGAATTTAATAAAATTAAATAACCTGATTTAAAGCATATAGTATCATTGACCCAAAATATTACCTCTATCTTCATTTTAAACCAGTTGTTATGGAGTCCTACTCAGGGTGACCCCATGCGTGTTTGAGTAAAGATTGGTATTCCAAAAGTACATTATTAGTTTACCCTTCTAGCATATTTATGAGGTCAAAATTGTAAGAAATAGAGTATCCTGCATACATTTATTCCCCAGACATTCATATGATGTTCGGTCCTTGATCCTGGCACAATTTATATCAATACACCTATAGAGGAACAGTGAAAAAATGTCCAAGCCTTGTATACAGCACAGTCAACTCCTGCCCACAATGTATGAAGTTGAACCCAATTATGATTATCATTCATTTAGTAGAAATCACTAGGTCTCACACACTAGGTTTACCATAAAGATGTTCTTTTATGTCCATTTGGCATGCTGTTCATAGGGAAGAAATTAAATTGAGTTTTCTCTATCATGTGCCCAGATTTGTGTCTATGAAAGTAGAATAGAAAATCCTTCATCTGAGGATTTCATTTTGGCAGTGTTCTTTCGAGTACCTCACGGGGTTCTTATTTAAATATAATCTAAGTTAATGTCAGTCTCTCAACCTTTGCTAATCCTCTGTGCCTTTACTGCTCCCCTGAGAAGAGCCACAGAGTGAGTTTGAAAACAGTAGAGGCTTTGGACTTTGACCAGAAGCGTAGAAGATGCAAAACCTGCTAAGAATGGGCTCCCTGGACTGGCCGCAAAGGAGCAATTTTCATTCATAGGCAAAAACATTAAATTTAAATGCCTCAAGTAAAACAACAATTAAATAAAAAAGCTGGCTAAACTTGTAAAAAAAAAAAAAATTTCTCTCCAGTCTATTCCAAGCCATAGAGACCCTATAGCAACCCCATAGGGCAGAGTAGAAATGCCCGGTAGGTTTTCCAAGGAGCACCTGGTGGATATGAACTGCCCACCTTGTTGGTTCGCAGCCAAAGGCTTAACCACTGCACCACCAGGGCTCTGCCTAGAAAGCATAAAATGTGCCCTAGGGATAGGTAATATATCCAAGACCAGTATTAAAAACATTTTATATCATTGTATATAAGTTTAAATTATTCCCATACTCAAATTTTAATGTTCAGGGGTCATACTCTCTCCTATGCTTTATAGAGAGCCAGGATCATTTCCGGTAGCTCAATAAAAGCCTCCTTGTGTGAAGGTATTACAAAGAAAAAATATGTATATATAAAACCAAAAACACACCGCCAACAAGTCGATTCTGACTCATAGTGACCCTATAGGACAGAATGCAACTGTCCCATAGGGTTTCCAATTTTTTTACTCATTTAAGAAGCAGACTGCAACACCTCTCTCCTGTGGAGTAGCTGGTGGGTTCAAACTGCCGACCTTTTGGTTAGCAGCTGAGCGCTTAACCACTGAGTTATATATATAATACATATATATATATTTTATAGTTAGTTGGTTGGTTAGTTGGTTGATTAGTTTTGGTTAGTTAGCTGATTGATTACTTACTTATGATCAGTTAGTTATGGTTAACTAGTTAATTGGTTAGTCAGTTATGGTTAGTTAGTTAGCAAGATACAGGTAGTTGGCCAGTTGGTTAGTTGGTTAGCTGGTTGGCTGGCTAGTTGATTGGTTAGTTATGGTTTGTTATGTTGGTTGATTACTTGTGGTTGGTGAGTTAGTTATGGTTAGTTGGTTGGTTACTTATGGCTAGTTGGTTGGTTAGTTATGGTTAGTTATGATAAGTTAGTTGATTAGTTAGTTGGTTATGGTTAGTTGGTTAGCAAGTTTTAGTTGGTTAGCTGGTTGGTTAATTATGGTTAGTTGGTTAGCTGTGATTAGTTAGCTATGGTTAGTTGGTTGGTTAGTTAGTTGGTTATGATTAGTTAGTTGGTTAGTTGTGATTAGTGAGTTATGGCTAGTCAGTTGGTTGATTACTTATGGTTAGTTAGTTGTTTGGTTAGTTGGCTAGTTGGTTAGTTATGATTAGTTAGTTGTGGTTTGGTTAGTTGGTTGGTTAGTTAGTCAGCTGGTTGGTGAGTTGTAGTTATTCAGCTGGTTAGTTGGTTAGCTGATTGATTAGTTATAGTTAGTTGGCTCTAGTTAGTTAGTATAGTTACACTTACAGCTAGTTATGGAAATCCTAGTGGTGTAGTGGTTAAGTGCTATGGCTGCTAACCAAAAGGTCAGCAGTTCAAATCCACCAGGCACTCCTTGGAAACTTTATGGTGCAGTTCTACTCTGTCCTATAAGGTCTGACTCTACGGCAGAGGGTTTTTTTTTACAGCTAGTTATAGTTAGTTATAGTTACAGTTATATTAGATATATAGTTAGTTATAGTTACAGTTATATTAGATATATAGATAGTTATATTTAGTTATATAGTTATATATAGATAATTATAGTTTAAAGTATATAGATATAAATAAAAAATGTGTAAATATAAATATGTATATTTTTTGCCAACATACCTGCTTTACCTTATAATTTTAAAGCATTCACTATTACTGAGCACACTGTGATAGACATTTCATATAAAAATAAGTTTGATTTTTTTCAACATATTTTTTAAAACACTTAAAAGAATCATGGTATCTAAATGTTCCTTTGCTTAGACTAGAGTCCCCATGAAGGATAGATCCCTGGAAATAAGTAAGTTAAAATAGAAAAGAAGAGCTCTTTATTGCTACCCTTTGAATAACCAAGGCCATTCAATGATAATTGCCTGCACAGCCCTTCTCTGATTTTAGCCACCCTGAGCTATGTCAGAGCACACAAGTTAAAAGGACACCATCCTTCAGACCAGCTGTCCACACAGCCCTTCTCTGACCCCAACCACCCTGAACCAGGTCAGAGAACACGAGTTAAAAAGACATGACCTTTCAATCTTATTTTAATAATAACAATTTAAACAGAGTTTTGAAAAATAGTATTACCATAATAGCTGGCTCCTATTAGGCAATATTTGGAAGCATTTACAAAAACTAAATGACCAGAATACAACTAGTTCTATGAAGGGCGTATGAAGCTTCTCAAAGCTTCTCCAAATCTATTTTTAAAAATTTGCAACATTTAAAATAGTAAACTAATGGTAAAAGTTGTAATGGTGTATTAGGGTTCAGACTGGAAAATAAGAGACCATGTTATATGTATTTTCAACTAAGGGTTTTTAATGAAACAAATTAATTGCACAGAAATAAGAAGAGTGAAAAAAGGATGCTGTGGTGACACAATTTTAGTAGCTAACTTGAAGAAGTTGCTACCAACCTCAAGTATGGAGAAAAAAAAAAAAAAAGATTAGGAATTTACAAGAACCAAGACGTATAGAGGGACATGGCAGCCCTGGTCCATAGAGCTGGTGTCCAGGCCTGGAAAGCATGAGCTATATTACAGTGACACTTAGACTGCCTCAGAGGGACAGAGCTGTGGCATATCAGAATATATTCTAGAAAGATCCGGATAACATGGAATCAAGGAAACTAAAATTGATTTTTGATTTGAGGAAAATCAAGGAAACTGCATCACCAAAATCAAAAGGAAAGTGTATCATGTCGACAAAGGAATCAACTGCTCCGAGGCTACTGAGTTTAAGCTGGATGAGAAATAAGGACTAAAGCTGGATTTGGCAACATGTAGATAATTGGAGGCTTTGGCAAAATCTGTTAGTTTTAGTTAAGTGGTGGAAATGAAAATCCTATTGAGTGGGATGAAAAGAAAATGGAAGATGAAGACATGACCTATGTTATTACATACGATTTTTTTTTTTTTCTAGCATTGCTGCTCTGGAGTGGAGCAATAACCAAAAAATGAAGTCAGTTTTTATTTTTATTTATTTTTAATGAAGATAGATGATATAATTACAGACTGATGTTAATAGTAAAGAAGAAATCAAATTGATAAAACAGGAGAGAATACAATTTCAGGTGAAAAGCCAAATTAGATGAATGTATATTAGAAGTTGAAGCATGATATTGGTTCTTGATTAGAAAATATTTTTTTAAATAATTTTTATTGTGTTTTAAGTGAAAGTTTACAAATCAAGTTAGTCTGTCACATATAAGCTTATTTACACCCTACTCCATACTCCCACTTACTCTCCCCCTAATGAGTCAGCCTGCTCTCTCCTTCCAGTCTCTCCTTTTGTGATGGTTTTGCCAGTTTCTAACCTTCTCTACCCTCCCATCTCCCCTCCAGACAGGAGATGCCAACACAATCTCAAGTGTCCACCTGATACAAGTAGCTCACTCTTCCTCAGCATCTCTCTCCAGCCCATTGTCCAGTCCCTTCCATGTCTGATGAGTTGTCTTTGGGAATGGTTCCTGTCCTGGGCCGACAGAAGGTTTGGGGACCATGACTGCCGGGATTCTTCTAGCCTCAGTCAGACCATTAAGTCTGGTCTTTTTATGAGAATTTGGGATATGCATCCCACTGTTCTCCTGCTCCCTCAGGGGTTCTCTGTTGCGCTCCCTGTCAGGGCAGTCAGCAGTTGTGGCTGGGCACCATCTAGTTCTTCTGGTCTCAGGATGATGTAAGTCTCTGGTTCATGTGGCCCTTTTTGTTTCTTGGGCTCATAGTTATCGTGTGACCTTGGTGTTCTTCATTCTCCTTTGATCCAGGTGGGTTGAGACCAATTGATGCATCTTAGATGGCCTCTTGTTAGCATTTAAGACCCCAGACACCACACTTCAAAGTGGGATGCAGAATGTTTTCATAATAGAATTAGAAAATATTATTTTAAATTGTCTGAAACACATCTTACAATTTTCCATTTAAGAAAGATTTTAGAATAACTGCAAACAAACTATTTTTAAAGAAATATGCATCCTTGCCTTTATTCCGTGTGGCTACATGCACTAAACAAGGGGCAAGATGGGAAAACCCCACCTTCGTTGCTAACTTCCTGGCAAAGATCAGCATGAATCCATCTACTACCTGGAAATGGATCCAGTCCTCATCTTCCCACTTCCCTATGCTTGTCACCAGCTGCTCCAAGTGGTATACCCACTGCCATCGAGTTGGTTCAGACTCATAGGGACCCTGTAGGACAGAATAGAACTGTCCCTAGGGTTTCCAAGGTGGATTTGAACTGCCGACCTTTTGGTTAGCTGCCATAGCTCTTAACCATTATGCTATCAGGGTTTCCCCACGTGGCATACTCTCTCTGATTTCAGCCACTCAGAGATTGACTGCAGCTCACAAGTTAAAAGGGCATCATCCTTCAGATTGATTGCCTGCACAGCCTTTCTCTGATTTTAGCCACCCTGAGCTACGTCAGAGCACACAAGTGAAAAGGACACCATCCTTCAGACCAGCTGCCCACACAGCCCTTCTCTAATCCCAACCACCCTGAACCAGGTCAGAAAACACAAGTTAAAAAGACATGACCTTTCAGATTGACCTGATAGCTCTCGTTGTCTCTAGTGGGTTCCATAACTCCCTGGAACAACTCACAGAATTCATGGAGAGTAGCTATAATTATAGCTATTGTTTTATTATAACCAGAAAGAATAAAACCAAGGAGATGCATATGGTGAGGTCAAGAAGTTTCCCAGCATGGAGCTTCTGTAAACCCACGGAATATGCCCAGGGAGGAGTGACCCTCTCCTGTGGATGAACGTCTTTCTCTAACCACAAAATCCAAGAAAATTTTGCATTTAAAGTCTATCATTGGCTTCATTATGTAGTCATAATTGGGACCTCATTGCATAGTCATAAATGATTGAATCATTAAATGTGCAGGATTGATTAAATCACGTGCCTTCCACCCCCTTCCTTATGTTAGCTGTCCAGGAAGCCTTTGTGGCCCTGTGGCCTTGACATCCACATTTATCTGCACAAATTCTCAGCTGTTTTCCTGGCAGTATTAGATATTAAAAGCACCTTGGTTGCTCAGAAAATTTCAAGGGTTATCTATCAGGAACCACGGACAAAAGGCCAACTTATTTTAGGTAAGGTAATTCATTACCTCACACAACAATACTACGTGCTTTATTGGATTTATCATTGCTACCAGTAAAATTCCAGCAAGAAAAAAAATTAATTAGCAAAAAATAATAGTTCTTGAAAGAATGACATTAATTGCTTCTTGTGCCTTTTCTCCAGCAGGTGCTGCTTCAATTTAAGCCAAACAAATTTTTTTTTCCTTTGTTTAAGGAAAAGATAAATTTCATTCAAATTATAATGTTACAGATATAACCATTGCTCACTTTCTTATCTTTGGTCAAGATATTGACAGAAAATGCACTTATGTCCCTAGTAGCCAGGAAGATGTCTCTCAGCCAGGCAATTGAGAAGAACTTGTCAACTCTAACCGAGGGTGAATTCTTAAAAGAACAGAAAGTTGCTATCAAAGAGGTTACAGAAATGTTTGCAATGACAATCTATTCAATAATCAGCTTTGCAAACTTCTGTTGTTATCAAATTGCCCACATTGCTTATTAAATCCTATGAGTATTTTAGACGTTTTATAGGATTGCTGAGTTGGAACTGACTTGATGGCAATTTTTTTTGTTGTTGTTTGTTTTGTTTTTTTATGATTTCCCTTAAAATCTTTCTAATAATATCTCATAAAACTATTATTCATAACAGTAAGCATGCTCACATTATCAGTTTTTTTTTTGTAATTTTTATTTGATTAAACACACCCATATTACTTTGTACAGCTAAGCCATCTCCTCAGAGAATTTCTGCAAAGCAAACACTGGGTATCTACATAGGTTTACCAGAAATTAGCTTAACTACAGGCAACCAGTATAAACCTTTAACAAAGGAATTTCTTCTGAAGATTTTTATGCAGTCACCACGTACCAAGTAAAAAATGCAAAACTAATATTCTTTAATAAATTTTTGGAACAGTTTCAGATTTACAGAAACAGTACACAACAGTACCAAAAAAAAAAAAACCAAACCTGTTGCCATCGAGTCAATTCCGACTCATAGCGACCGTATAGGACAGAGTAGAACTACCCCATAGAGTTTCTAAGGAGCGCCTGGCAGATTTGAACTGCCGATCTTTAGGTTAGCAGCCGTAGCACTTAACCACTACACCACCAGGGTTTCCCACAACAGTACAGAGTTCCCTAAAACCCACATCCAGTTTCCCTTATTAACAACTTACATTAGCATGATACATGTACTATAATTAAATAAACAATATTGCTATATTTTTTTTGTTAAATAAAATCCATACTTTATTTTTCATAATTATACTTTAGCTACTCTTCTTGAGTCACCTTTGAAATCTTCTGTTCAGCTCTTTTATGTCATCATTTTTTTTTCTGTTCACTTCAGGTACTCTGTGCTTAGGAACAAATTTCAAGGTCTCTTTTGACATTCATTTTGGTCTTTTCCTTCTGTTCTGACTTTGTAAAAATCTTTCAGTTTCTTCATGTATGATGTCCTTGATGTCCCACAATTCTTCTGGTTTTAGTCATTAGTGTTCATTGAATCAAATCTATTCTTGAGGAAGGATATATTCAAGGTCATAATTTGGCTTATATGGGCTTGCTTTGATTTTCTTCAGCTTCAACCTAAAACTTACATGTGAGCAAGTGATGGCCTGTTCCACATTAGGTCCCCGGCTTTGTCTTTAGTGATGATATTGAGCTTCTCCAGTGTCTCTTTCCACAGATGCAGTTGATTTGATTCTTGTTTAATTCACCCAGCAAGGTCCATGTGTATAGTCATCAATTATGTTGTTGAAAAAATATAAACTGTGGTGTTGGCAAATAATATTGAATTTCCTGTGTACTGCCAAAAGAAAGAACAAATCAGTCTTAGAAAAAATACAACCAGATGTTCCTTACAAGCAAAGATGGCAAGACTTTGACTCACTTACTTTGAACATTTCACCAGGAAAGATCAATTGCTAGAAAAGGACATCATATTTGATAAAACACAGGGCCAATAAAAACGAGGGAAACAGTAAACGAGATGGGTTGACGTAACAACTACAACAGATTCAAACATACCAAAGAACAAGACGATGGCAAAGGACAAAGTGGCATTTAATTCTATTAGACATAAAGTCCCTCAGAGTTGGAGCAGACTCCATGTAACTAATAACAACTAAAAACATACTTTCTTCAAATTTTCTTAATTTTTACCTAATGTCCTTTTCTCTTCAGGATTCCATTCAGGATAGCATATCACGTTTAGTTGTTGTATCTCCTTAGGCTTCTCTTAGCTGTGGCAGTTTCTCAGACTTTCCTTGTTTTGATGACCTTGACAGTTCTGAGGAGCATGGGTTAGGTATTTTGTAAAGTGTTCCTCTATAGGAATTTGTCTGACATTTTCCTTATGATTATACTGAGTTATGGGTTTTTGAGAGAAAAAACACAGAGATGAAATACAGTTTGTGTCACATCCTACCAAGGGTGTGTGCTGGAAACATAGATTCATCACCATTGATATTGACCTTGATCATTTAGCTAAATTAGTGTTTCTCAGGTTTCTCCACTGTAAAATTCTTCCTCGTACACTTTCCATAGTGTAATCTTTGAAATGAAGTCACTATGCACAGCCAACCCTTAAAGAGTGGAGAGTGACCCTCTACCTCCTTGAGGTATATATTGCGTGTGTGTGTGTGTGAGAGAGAGAGAGAGAGACAGAGAGAGATAGACAGAAAGGGATTCATTCAAGTCTCACATTAAGAAGAACAAAATTTGAAAATGTTTTTAATCTCTTTAGATTCCCATGTATGCTATACTAATTCATAATAAAATGTATTTTTACCACTACTTATTTAAAATGTTTCATTTAACTACATTTTCAGAGTTGGAATTTTTCTAACGTTTTGTACATTGACTAAAAAAGAAATATTTTGAATGTTGTTTTACCCATTTAACAATGCATTGAAAATATCACCCTGTTCAAATGCCACAAATCATGTCAATGACTGGGGCATGTATGATAAATCTGAGGGATTGGAAAAAGAGAAAGAAAGAGGTCTGAAAGAAGGCAAAATAAAATGTTTGTTGTTCTCCCAGAAAGATTTCTTAGGTAAAAAGGACACCAAGATAACAACGAAGGATGGTTCCAGGGAATGGTGGTTCTAGGAATAATTTCATGGTTGTTATCTGAATCAGCTCCAACCCATTTACCTTCTGATAGCTATATGCCCTTGTATTAAAAAAAAAAAAAAGTAAGAAGCTCTGGATAAGTAAAGGGACTGTACTACTAATCTCTAAAGCTCTAACACTACATTCTGTTGCCTCTATAAAAGAGTATTAGATAAAAGTTGGGGAGCCACTTACCAACCTTCAAATGAAAATTCAGCTTCAGCAGCCTAAAATAAATCAAGTTCAATTCTTCAAATATCTATTGAGTGCTTAATAGATTCCAGACACTGTGGTAAGCAACTGAGATAAAATGGTAAATAATATGTCAAGAGGTGATTTCTGTTTATCGCTTAAGTATCACTTCAGCTCAGTATTCAGAAGCTATCTAGAAAACCAGATAGCTGAGTGGCAACTAAAAGGCAAATACAGTGGTGGAGTGTGCATCGGTTTCTTAAAGTAATCCACAGGAGGTACAATGGTGAGCAGCTCTGGGACAAGTAATATACATCCTGACTTCAGCAGAGCATCGACTAAGCTGTTCAGAAGCAAGAGGCTGATGATTTGAGCACCTGGACAATTTGAGTCCCCAGCAGCTGTATGGACAGGAGAAGATGTGCTGAGGACTGTGAAATAGAGAGTGCACCACTCAAGGAATTTGTGGTCTGGGTAAAGTGGCAGTGACGGAAATGGTATAATCCCTACCTCAAGAGGAACATCACAAGCAAAGTCAAAAGGGCAGCAGAGAAGAACTGCTCAGACCTACTGTGTGATATTAAGTATTAAAAAGAAGAAAGAAACTCAAAGAAGTTGATGACTCCTGAAGTCACACTGGTGAAGAGTTAAACCATTAACAACACTTCTGTGGGAATGATATATCCTCAGGCTGATGTGGCCTGGATGTGGAAATAAAGAGAATTAACTCATAAGTTCTATCACATGGAAAGCATTTTAAAAAAATACAGAAAGTGTGTATAATTAACCAAAATATTTTTGTGTGATTGCTTAGAAATAATTGTCAACATGAGAATATTGTAACTAGAAATCACAAATATTCATACACATTTTATAAGAAATACTGTGAAAGCTAACTGAGTACATCACTTTGCTTTTTAAGATTGGCCATACATGGTGTAAACTGACACAAGCCATAGTTTTTTTCAGTCACCTCGTATACATATCAAAGCTGGACAATGAAAAAGGAAAATCTCCCCCTCCCCGCAAATTGACTGATTTGAATTGTGGAATTGGCAAAGAATATTTAACATATTATGGACTACCACAAGAAAGAACAAGCCTGTTTCAGAAGAAATACAGCCAGGAAGCAACTTAGAAGTGAGACTGGCAAGACTTCGCCTTGCTTACTTTGGACATGTCATCAGGAAAGACCTATCACTAGAAAAGGACATCATGTATAGCAAAGAATAGGGTCAGAAAAATGAGGGAAACTTTCCATGAGATAGATTAATGTAATAGCTGTAACATCAGGTTCAAACATACTAACAACTTTGAGAATGGCTCAAGACCAGATTTTATTTCATTCTTTTATATATAGGGTCGCCATGAGTTGGAGCAGACTCCATGACAGCAACCAAAATATTTGAAGCAACAATTTAAGGATTCATTATTCAACATGCCTGTAGCAACTAGTGTGTTGCCTTGTTCAAAATAGGACCCTAATAATATATTTTTCTTAACTGTGCCTAATATTGAAGGATTCTACAGACAAAAATGATTAGGAACTGACAGTACTGAAGGAAGAGATCCAAGCTATACTGAAGGCATTGGCAAAAAACAAGGCTCCAGGAACTGATGGAGTACCAATTGAGATGTTTCAACAAATGGACACAGCGCTAGAAGTGCTCACTTGCCTAAGCCAAGAAATTTGGAAGATAGCTACCTGACCAACCAACTGAAAGAGATCCATATTTATGCCTATTCCAAAAAAGGTGATCCAAACAAATGCAGAAATTATTGAACAATATCATTAACATCACACACAAGTAAATTTTTGCTAAAGATCATTAAAAAACGGCTGCAGCAGAACATGAGCCCAGAACTGCCAGAAATTCATGCCAGATTCAGAAGAAGATATAGAACAAGGGATATAATTGCTGATGTCAGATGGATCCTTGCTGAGAGCAGAGAATACCAGAAAGATGTTTACCTGTGTTTTATTGACTATGCAAAGGCATTTGACTGTGTGGATTATAACAAATTATGGATAATATGAAAAAGAATGGGAATTCCAGAACACTTAATTGTGCTCATGAAGAACCTGTACATAGACCAAGAGGTAGTCGTTCAAACGGAACAAGGGGATACTGCTTTTTTAAAGTCAGAGTTGTATTGTTGCACCATACTTAATCAATCTATACTGAGCAAATAATCCAAGAAGCTGGACTATTATGAAAAAGAATGTGGCATCAGGATTGGTGGAAGACTTTTTAACAATCTGCATTATGCAGATGACACAACATTGCTTGCTGAAGGTGAAGAAAACATGAAGCACTTACTGATGAAGATCAAAACTACAGCCTTCAGTATGGATTACACCTTGACATAAAGAAAACAAAAATCTTCACAACTGGACCAATAAGCAACATCATGATAAACAGAGAAAAGATTGAAGTTGTCAAGGATTTCATTTTACTTGAATCCACACTTAATTTCCATGGAAATAGCAGTCAAGAAATCAAATGACGCATTGCATAGGGCAAATCTGTTGCAAAAGACCTCATTAAAGTGTTGAAAAGTAAAGATGTCACCTTGAAGACTAAGATGAGCCTGAACCAAGCCATGGTGTTTTCAATTGCCTCATATGCAGGTGAAACCTGGACAATGAATAAGGAAGACCAAAGAAGAACTGACGCCTTCGAATTATGGTGTTGGTGAAGAATATTGAATATACCATGGACTGCCAAAAGAACGAATAAATCTGTCTTGAAAGAAGTATAGCCAGAATGCTCCTTCAAAGCAAAAATGGTGAGGCTTTGTCTCACAGACTTTGGACGTGTTATCAAGAGGGATCAGTCCCTGAGAAGGACATCATGCTTGGTAAAGTAAAGGGTCAGTGAAAAAAGAAGATCCTCAACAAGAAGGATTGACACAGTGGTTCCCAACAATAGGCTCAAACATGACAACAATCATGAGAACAGGGCAGGACTTGCAGTGTTTCATTCTGTTGTACATAGGGTCACTATGAGTCAAAAAAGACTGGACCGCACCAACAAGACGGGAAAAATTTGAAAGACACAGGAAGAATCAAAAGAAGGTGGAAGGAATACACAGAGTCACTGTACCAAAAAGACTGTTCGATGTTCAACCATTTGAGGAGATAACATATAATCAAGAACCGGTGGTATTGAAGAAAGAAGTCCAAGCTGCGCTGAAGACATTTGGGAAAAGCAAGACTCCAGGAATTGACAGGACACGAACTGAGGTGTTTCAACAAATGGATGCAACGTTGGGAGCACCCCCTTGTCTATGCTAAGAGATTTGAAAGACAGCTACCTGGCCAACTGAGTGTGCCCATTCCAAAGAAAGATGATCCAATAGAAGATAAAAATCACCAAACAATATCATTAACATCACACACAAGTAAAATCAAAAATGGTTCCAGCATCGGTAGGGAATTGCCAGAAATTCAAGCCAGATTTGGAAGAGGAGGCGGAATAAGAAATATCATTGCTGATGTCAGATGGATCTTGGCTAAAAGCAAAAAATACTGGAAGGATGTTTACTTGTATTTTATTGACTATGCAAAGGCATTCAACTCTGGATCATGACAATTTATGAATAACATTGTGGAGAATGGGAATTCCAGAACACTTAATTGTGTTCATAAGGAACCTTTACTTAGACCAAGAGGCAGCTGTTGGAACAGAACAAGGGTATACTGTGTGGTTTATAGTCGGGAAATATATGTGTCAGAGTTGTGTACTTTCACAATACTTATTCAAACTGTATGCTGGACAAATAATTTGAGAAGCTGAACAATATGAAGAAGAACTTTGCATCTGGCTTGGAAGAAGACTCATTAACAACTTGTGTTATGAAGATGACACAACCTTGCTTGCTGAAAGTCAAGAGAACTTGAAGCACTTACTGATGAAGATCAAAGACTACACCCTTCAGTACAAATTGTGTCTCAACATAAAACAAAACCCTCACACTGGACCAATAAGCAATATCATGATAAACAGAGAAAATATGAAATTATCAAGGATTTCATAATACTTGGATCCACAATTAACTTTCATGGAAGTAGCAGTCGAGAAATCAAATGATGTATTGCATTGGACAAATCTGCTGCGGAAGATCTCTTTAAAGTGTTGAAAAGCAAAGATGTCAACAGGAAGACTAAGATGTGCCTGATCCATACGATGGTCAGTCTCCTCATACTGATGTGAAAGCTGCCAGTAAAGAAGGAAGACCAAAGAAGTGTTGATTCATAAGGTGTTGGCGAAGAATATTAAATATACCACGGACTGCCAGGATTAAAACAAATCTGTCTTGGAGGAAGTATAGTCAGAATGCTTCTCGTAAGCAAGATAGCAAGACTTCATTTCACATACTTTGGAGATGTTACCAGGAGGGATCAGTCCGCAGAGAAGGACATCTTGCTTGGTAAAGTAGAGGTCCAGTGAAAAAGAGAAAGGCTTTTGACAAGATGGATTGACACAGGGCTTCAACAATGGGATCAAACATAGCAATGATTGTGATGATGGCTCAGGAATGGGCAGTGTTTCGTTCCGTTGCACATAGGGTCACTATGAATCAGAATAGACTCAATGGCACCTAACAACAAAAACATGCCTGATATAAAAGAGTAATTCAACTCAGTAAGTATTAATTGTTTGTTGAATCCAACACTATGCTCAGCCCTGTGGATAAAATTTTATAAGACAGCTTCTTTTTTTCAGTTTATAACCTGTTAGAGAAAGATGCGAGTTTCCAGGGCATTATAATATGTGGTGATACCCAATATGTTTGGAGAATGGAAAAAACTAAGTTAACCTTGTGTGGTTTAAGGAAGTCTTCTTGAAAGAACTGACGTCTACACTGAGAATCACAATACAACGAATAATTAGACATTTTAAACAGTGGATGAAAGCTTTTCCGGAGGAAACTTTTTAGCAAGAGAACAATATGATCAAATTTGCATTTAAGAACTGTATTTTGGAGAATGGGTTGCTGTGGGTCAGACAAAAATCACTCAAACAAAAGGCTGTTTCATAGAACACCACAAAATATTACAGTAGTCTATATTAAAGTAATATCACAGAGAATGGAGATAATAGGACAGATTCAGGCAATAGTAACAAAGTAGCCTTAATAGGTCTCAGTTCTTTTACATGTGAAATCCGTAGGTCATGCAAATGATTAATACACTCAGCTGGTAACCAAAAAGTTGGAGGTAGGAGCCCAACCAGAGGTGCCTCAGAGAAAGCCTTGGTAATCTACTGCCAAAAAAATCAGCCACCCCAAAACCCTATGGAACACAGCTCTATTCTGACACACATAGGGTCATCTAATTAACATAACAACTGTTTTTTGTTTATTTGTTTTTAAATATGGGTAGGTAGAAAATGTGTTAAGATTTATGATCATTCACACTGCCCTGACAGGGAACACAACAGAGAATCCCTGATGGAGCAGGAGAACAGAGGGATGCAGATGTCAAATTCTCATAAAAAGACCAAGCTTAATGGTCTGAGACTAGAGGGGCTCTGGAGGTCATGGTCCCTGAACCCTTTGTTAGCCCCAGATTGGAATCATTCCCAAAGTCAACTGTTCAGACAGGGATTGGACTGGAGTATAAGATAGATAATGATACTGGTGAAGGGTGAACTTCTTGGCAGAAGTAGACACATGAAACTATGTGGGAAGCTCCTGTCTGGAGGTGAGATGAGAAGGAAGAGGGGGACAGGAGCTGGCTGAATGGACATGGAAATATAGGGTGGAGAGAAGGAGTGTGCTGTCTCACTAGGGGGAGAGTAACTCAGAGTACATAGCAAAGTGTGTATAACTTTTTGTATGACTTATTTGTAAACTTTCACTTAAAGCACAATAAATAAATTAATTAAAAAAAAGAATTTCCCAAATTCTCATAAAAAGACCATACTTAATGGTCTGACTGTGACTAGAGGAACCCCAGCAGTCATGGTCCCTAAACCTTCTGTTGGCACAGGACAGGAACCATTCCGGAAGACAATTCATCAGACATGAAAGGGACTGGACAGTGGGTAGGAGAGAGATGCTGATGAAGAGTGAGCTAATTATATCAGGTGGACACTTGAGACTGTGTTGGCATCTCCTGTCTGGAGGGGGGATGGGAGGATAGAGAGAGTTGGAAACTGGCAAAATTGTCACGAAAGGAGGGACTGGAAGGGCTGACTCATTAGGGGGAGAGCAAGTGGGAGTAAGGAGTAAGGTGTATATTAACTTATATGTGACAGACTGACTTGATTTGTAAATGGTCACTTGAAGCTCAATAAAAGTTAATAATAAAAAAAAAAGAATTTGTGATCATTCAACTATCTGCTTTGGCAACATTGGGACTACTGGGGCCATTCTATGAACTAGAGAACATAGGAGGAGAAATTGGTTTGTGAAAAAAATTGAGCTTTAGCTATGTTAAGTGTGAGATGAAATTAAACATGTAATGCTATTAAAATACAGATGACTGATAACAGTTGTATATGGATCTTGAAATAGAGAGACGTTCTCAATTGAAGATGTTTCTTTGGAGAGTCTTCATCAGATGCTAACTGAAGATTTGGTGATAGAAAATCTCTAAGGAATGAATACGTAAACAGAAAAGACAAAACAGCCTACAACAAAATTTCCCCCCAAAACACTGATCAGTGTTCCTAGGGATCGGCAGATAGTGGTTTTGTCTAAGCAGATGCGTAGAAAAGCAGTGAGATAAACGATCCTCGTCATGGAGCCTCTCCTCCATGAAATGCACATTCCAAAATTATGATACATAAATCACTCGATGAAACTGAATTTCAAATTATATTATAAATGTCTACCGAAAGCAAAATACTTATTTTTGAAATGTATCTCCAAAATATATATTTAATTGTGTTAAAGACATTACTACATTAATAATGATACCTAGACACCTTATTAAGCTTTCTTCAGTTGCCCTAAATCATCATACTGTTCATTTCCCCGAATGTAGCAGATGTCCCTGGACATTCAAGCTAGTACTTGAATATATTTAATACAACAAAAATTTATTTTAATATATATTTATATTCACTTAATATGATAAATATTAATATATTTAAGATGATAAAAAACACATATTTAGATATGTTTAAGATGATAAAAAACATATATTTAGATATGTTTAATATGATGGGAAAAAGCATGTTTAATATAAGAAAAAACTTGATGGGATAAGTCAGGTATATTACAAGCATAGTCTAAATTGTGGCAAAACATACAGTAGGAAATTTTTAAAAAAATAGTACGTTTTGCATTTATTTAGCTAAGTAATCAGCTTTTGGGAGCAACTAACTTGCATTTACGTAACTGAAAAGAATATAAACCAAATAAACCAAACCCATTGCTGCTGAGTCGATTCCAACTCATAGTGCCCCTATAGGACAGAGTAGAACTGTCCCATATGGTTTCCAAGAAGTGGCTGGTGGATTCAAACTGCTGACCTTTTGGTTAGTAGCGAGCTCTTAACCACTCTGCCACCAGGACTCCTGAAAGAATGTATTCATCATATTTTCTCAGAAAACATAAAAATATATAACTTTTACAACAATAAGGAACTGTTCCTTTACTATGCCTTTATTGAATATGAATATACTCATTGTTCTCTCTTGTAAGGAAAAGCCACATTTTGCTGTTTTGGGAAGGAGAAAAGAGAGGTGCACACTACCCCTGCATCTGTCTGATTGGTTTCTATAATATCATCTGTGAGCACACCAGGCTCCCTTCCATATCAACACTGTTGCTCCTGTGATGTCCTCTGTCTGGAATTATTTTCCTGAATACATGGACATTTTACTCCCTTGTCTCCTTCTTGTCATTGTTCAAAACTCATCTTCTCTGTGAAGTTTTTCCTGGATTTAAAATTTCAACTTAACTTTCACCCTTTAGTACCCTCTACCCTAATTATGTGCCTTATTTTCCTTCATCATAGTAACCATCCTCTAAATGATATGTATTTTTCTCTTTATTTCATTATCTCGTCTTCTATGGAAATTTTGGTGGTGCAGTGGTTCAGCTTTACAGCTGCTAACCAAAATTTCGGCAGTTCAAATCCACCAGATGCTCTTTGGAAACCCTATGGGGCAGTTCTACTCTGTCCTACCGGGTCACTATGAGTTGGAATCGACTTGACAGAAACGGTTTTGTTTTTTTGTTTGTTTGTTTTGACTCTAATATGAGATCTTCTTTAGATTAGGGATTTTATTGACTGTTTTGCTCACTACTGTATCCCCCAGGGTTCAGAACAGTGCTTGGTGGATGGTAAATGAACAATAAATGCATATTTATTGAAAAATTAAATGATTTTGATTTTTAGATTCAAACTGACAAATCACAGGGTCTTGCCTGAGATAAGAATCATTAATTAGTATATTAATAACTCACAAATACTGTGTTATTTTTAATTTATGAAATGTATTATAAGGGCATATGGAGTATAAATGATAGGGAGCATATATCCTAGCAAATAAGTGTATGTTTTTTTTTTTCATAAAGGAGGCTTTGGGAAGTAATCTTATTCTCTGAAATCATTGTAATATATTATATGAAATAAGTATTATATGAAATAAATAATAGGTTCCAAAAAATGCTTTCTCTTCAGAATTTCTTCTGAGGTAAATGTCTTTTCGGAGGGGATCTTAAGGACACAGATTCAGAAGTAGAAAACCTCAGTTTAAAACCTTGTTCTTTCGCTAACTAGCTGGTAATCCTTGATGAATATACTGTCTTTGGTTACCTGGTGCTGCCATAACAAAAAATACCACAAATAGGTAACTTTAAAGAGCGGACATTTATTTTCTCACAATTTAGGATACTAGAAGTTCAAATTCAGGTCGTGGTTCTAGGGGGACTTCTTTGTCTCTTTTAGCTTCCTGTAGCCAGCAATTCTTGGCATTATTGAGCTTGTAGGTGCATCTGGTAAGTGTTTTGGCCTTCATAATGCACCTTCTCCCTGCTTATGTTTGTCTCCGGGTCAATCCTTCACTTTTTATAACTCAGAAGGGATTAGGTTTAGGATCAGACTACTCTTGTATGACCTCATTAACATAACAAGAGAAAATCCCTATTTCTATTTGGAAGCACAGGGGTTAGGACTCCAACACATATTTTGATGGACATAACACGTATTTAAATGGACATAATAATAACATTTACTTAACCTTTCTCTGCCAGAGTTTTCACTCCTACAACATAAGAATAATATTAACCTCTATTCATATGGCTGCTGTGGGAATTTAATGAGACATTTATAAAAGCCCATAGAAAAAAATTTGGCATATAATATACAACAGTATACAAAGCCTGGCAAATCCTATTTGGAATATACATATGGAAACCCTGGTGGTGTAGTGGTTAAGAGCTACGGCTCCTTGGAAACTCTGTGGGGCAGTTCTACTCTGTCCTACAGAGTTGCTATGAGTCAGAATTGACTCCACAGCAATTGTTTTTTTAAAACACTTTTTTTTTTAGGGCAAAGAATACTATTATTTTTCCTTTGAGGGATAGTCTTAAATAGTTCCTTACATCTCAACCTCCACTCCCTAAATTCAAATATTTGCTTCTTTAGACAAACATGTAAGTTGGAATCATATATGAAAAAGAATACAAAGATAGAATTGTGAAAAAGTAAATAAAGGGGCCATTAAGGGGTGACATCATTCCGGACAAATCATTTAACGCTGTTTTAATGAATATTGAATACCGTGGAAATGATAAACTTCTTTAAATAATTAATCTAAAGTCGTAAGTCTGGGCTTGGGCACCTGCATTTATTTTGTTTTCCTGAGAAATTAATTACCAATATTCAACAATGTAAAGAGACAATCACTACCTTAAATAACCTAACTCTGATTACTGCATTAGTGCCGATGGTGGGCCTGACGTGGTATTTTCTTCCAGGGCTTGCTATGGTATTCTAAATATGAAGAGGGTCATGACTGACAGCACTGTCCTAGTCCCTAGAAGTAACTACAGATCTATACTAACTTTGGAACCTATGTAGACTCTACATGATTTCCAGGAGACACATCTAAACCATATGCACACAGGCATGATGAAAGTAAAAAAAAATGATAAAAGTTATACCAGGCAAATTTGAAACAAATGAATAAAAAAAGCTCTTGTTGCTATATTAATAACTAACAACACAGGCTTTAAAGGAAAAAAAAAAACATAGTAATACTAATGAAAATTATAGTCATTTCAAGATGATTAGAACTTCAATTTAGCAGAAAGATATAACAATTTTAATTTAGTTTGCAACTAAGACTATAGCTTCAAAATTTCTCTTTGAGCATAGATTCTTACATTTCAAGCAAGAGAAAAAATCTCTAACTTAAGTAGAAAGAAAATGTCAAAAAGCTACTGATTGCTTCATGAAACTGACAGGAAGGCTGGAAATTTGGGGAAATAGAAATGAAGATAGAAATGCAAGGAGCAATCAGGCTACAGTGTCGTAGCAGACACGGCCCGCACTACGGGACACTGACATTACTATTAGACATAGCTTCTGCCGTCACTGAATGCCCTCTTCACTTCCACTGGATCTGCCTTTGTGAATGACTCATATACTTTTCTGACCAACTGAAAATAAAGCCCAAGAATCTTATTACCAATATCTATCCTGCTAAAAATACAATGGTTAGATGACTAGATAGATGGATGGATGGATAGGTAGATAAAAAAAAAAAAATTTTTTTTTTGATAGATAGTTAAAAAAAAAAAACGAACAAACCCTTTGCAATAGAGTTGATTCTGACTCATGGTGACCCCATGTGTTACAGATTAGAAATGTCCATAGGATTTTTGAGGGGAGTAATCTTTACCGAAGCAGATTCCCAAAGCTGTCTTCCTATATTACGCATGTTAGGTCGCTGGGTGGATTTGATCCACCAACCTCTAGGTTAGTAGTTGAGTGCAAACCATTTGTGCCCCCTAGGGACCATCATCCACAGATAGATAGATATAGATAGATGAGAGATAGATAAAATTTTATCCAACTGGGTATTCAAACTGGAAATTTTAAAATAAAAGGCAGTATAAAAATAAAATTTTGCTTTAAAAAATACCAGAACTAAAAACTTCCCTAAAAACTATAATATAAGGCTAAAATATACAATTTTTCATGAAAATTACTACTCAGAGGGAGTTCACCTTCTTTTTTTATTCTTAACTCTGAATAGGATTTCTGACATTGATTTATTTGCAGGGAAAGTTTCTAAAATATCCTTAAATAATTAAAGGTATAAAATTCAATCTCTCAGAAATGAATAGGTTACTTGAATTTTGCCCCTCTTTACTGAGTCACTGTTGATAGAGAGTTTTGTGAGCCATTGGCCTAAAGTAATCTCGATGCAGCTTCTGGCAGTTTGACAGGGCTAGAGACAAACTGACAACCAGCCCTCAAACAAGCACAGACTGTGTTTCCAGCGCTACGCTGAATTGGACATTTAATTAAAAAGTATTTTAACGCAGATTCACACACACACACACACACACACACAGAGGCTGCAGTTACAAAATCCACGTTGTCTTACCTAGACTCCAAATCTTCAGATGCCATAAAAGTGGAATTTTTTTGAGAAATATATTACAGCTCTGCCTCTATGAATACTTACTTCTTTAAAAATAATGCACTGTTACTATTTTAGGATATTGGACTTGGCTCGTGATACAGAAAATAACGGTGCTTGATTAAAAAAAAAAGTGAATTGCTATAATTACAGAATTCCTATTGCTATTTTTTTTTACCAATTTGAATAAAAGTGTGTGTGTGTATACATGTTCGTAGAGAGAGAGAGGTATTACACACTCACATGTGTTTATTGCAAAAATAAATACAGGACAAAAGCATTGTATTATGCATATTATATCTAGTGTCAATAAGGAAACATTTAACTGGGCATAAAAATATTTAGGGACATAAAAATAGAATTATACTTTGATTTTACAGAGGAACAAGCACATACAAAAATTTTTAATGTAACATATTTAGCGACAAGTAGAATCAAATAAGTTTTCATCACATTTACCTAACCAAATAAAATCTGACATACATTAAAAGTGTAATATTGACCAAAAAAATATATTTTTGTAGATAAATAAAATTTTTCAGTATATTGTTTTTCAGAATTAGATTTTGTGAGGAAAAGGAAATGCATCTTTTTATCATTGCTTCAATTCCAAATTAATTAATTTATTATGAGAAACTATGACAGTTTAGAGTTGTAGGAAGAAAAAAACCAACCAAAGCCATTAGTGAGAGTTTTTAAAACTTTACATTTGAGAACAGCTTAAAAAGACTGTTCTATGGGGAGCAAATCAAAAAACCAAACCCAGTGCCATCGAGTTGATTCTGACAGCAGGAAGCTTAAATGTTTTATGGGATAGATTGAGAAGGACAGACGAACTTTGGTTTTTGTTCTGAAAATTGTTCAGTATTTAAATTTTTGAAACATAGGGAAACTGAGGTTGTGTTAATCACAGGACTGGATACAGAGATAGAAAGGTTGGGGCTATAATTTAGCCCATAATGAATGACTAAATATTTATGGGATAAATGAATGAATAACAATTGGCTAGTTAATTTGGGTTTAATAAGTGGGGAAAAGCAGATGGAAACTTAGACCTTGGTAGTGTCAATGGAAAATTTTCACACTATCGGCAACTTTCACAGAATGCAATTCCATTATTTTCTTTCTTCCTGTAAAATTAATTTCAGTGATTGTGAGGAGGAAAGTTTAATCCTGTTTATAATACATGATCCCTTCACTGCTGGATTATCAGTACTCAACAGCAGTTCTGGCATTCATTGATATTCCCTTCCCTGAATAGATCTAAATTAAATTTGAAGAATTAAGGAGAGTACAAAATTTCTGAAGAAAAAGAAGTAATTTATTCTGTCAAGAGGTTATGACAAAAAGATATGGCAACTCTTCAGTGTTCTCTGCAGTCTCCTCTTCACTGTTGCAGGTTGAAAGCGGTTAGTTGGTGGGCAATCGGTTGTACCTTTTCCAGAGGCTTAAGAATTGCAGCAGTATATTAGCAATTTTTTTGAGAACCACTTGCTACACTGCTCCTGGCTGCCTCTGTAACTATGTTTTTGGCTTCCCAGTTATAGCCTTACCAACCTTTGTTACTCCAACTAGTTCCAATTTTGTGTAAAGTATAATTTAATATCATGCCACTTGTCTTGGTTATCTAGTGCTATACTAAAAAAAAAAAAAAAAAAAAACTGCCATCGAGTCCATTCTGACTCATAGCAACCCTATAGGACAGAGCAGAGCTGCCCTGTAGAGTTTCCAAAGAGTGCCTGGCAGATTTGAACTGCCGACCTCTTGGTTAGCTGCTGTAGCACTTAACCACTACACCACCAGGGTTTCCTATTTAGTGCTACTATAACAGAAATAACACGAGTAGATGGCTTTAACAAAGAGAAGTTTATTGTTTCACAATCCAGTAGGCTAGAAGTCCGAATTCAGGGTGCCATCTCCAGGGGAAGTCTTTCTCTCTCTGTCGGCTCTGGAGGAAGGTCCTTGTCATCAATCTTCCCTTGGTCTGGGAGCATCTCAGTGCAGGAACCTCAGGTCCAAGGGATTGCTGTGCTCCCAGTGCTCCTTTCTTGGTTGTAGGAGGTCTCTGATTCTCTCTGCTTACTTCTCTCTTTTATATCCCAAAAGAGATTAGCTTAAGACACTGTCTAATCTTATAGATCTCATCAATATAACTGCCACTAATCCACCTCATTAACATCATAGTGATAGGATTTACAACGCATACAGAAATCATAGCATATGACAAAATGGTAGACAATCACATAATACTGGAAATCATGACCTAGCCAAGTTGACAGATATTTTTGGTTGACACAATTCAATCCACGACAACACTTTATTCTTATGTAATTTAACACAGCTCTGTTTTCCCTGACCAGCTGAGAATGATGCACTTTGATTCAAACATGTAATCAAAAGAATCCTTGTCAGTACATACTATGTGTGTGTGATCTTGAAGCAGAGTTGGAAAAATTCCTATGAAATAATAACCAAAAAGCAAAAAAAAACAAAGGCCAATTAAGTCCTCTATCCTTTTATAGGTTAATGATTTAAACCCTAGGCTTAATCTCCCTTGCTAGTTAGACTTTGTTTCTCTTACTTAAGAATGCTTGGAATGATAGTACTCAAAGTTGCTATCAATCCAATACATGTTAGTATAAAGAAAGTATCTAGGGTTGATGTCTCTATTAAGATCATACCACCCTAATGGGTTTAAGAGATTTCATTTATATACTTAAATACTCTCCTAAAACTGGGAAGGATTATCATCTTTTGATTACATAAGATTTAAAAATTGGTATTTAAGATAAAATAAAAAAGATAAAACACCAGCTTCCCCCCATCCCCCACCTTTTGGAAAACTGAGTCTAGTCTGTCTCATATTCAGTTATTATTTTCTTCACCATCTATTGTAATCCAGATTGAGAGCAAGATCACACCTTATCTATCAATATAATCCCCTTCAACTTCCTCAACTACAATCTACAGCATAGTACTTTTCACATAAGTAATTGGTCTTTAACTGCTTGCAAGTAAAATATTAAAATTTAAATTTAGAAAGCCCTAAGTTTTTTTTAAGAGAGTGAGACCTTGGGAAGAATGTCAAAATGGGTAAATAGTAAAATTTAGGTAAGAGATACTACAGTATTTGCTAGAATAATCTATGACATGGTTAGAATAAGCACAGAGGACACAGAATTTTTTTTTTCCAATGAAGAGGAGGTCAAGAATAAGTCTTCTCATTATGATAACACATAAACACACATATATATGCATACATATCTGTAAGTTAAAAAAATTAAATTACTCTTCCTTACTTGACAATGTGATTCTGTATGTTTTAACAATTTTGATGTTTACCATAATCCTACATAAAGAGAGATAATTATTGTTGTTAGTTGCCATCCAGTCAACTCTGACAGAAAGAAAAAGACTTTTCCTGGAGCTGATGCCTTGAATTTGGCCTTGTTGCCTACTAGACTGTGAGAAAATAAATTTCCCTTTGTTAAAGCCATCCACTCGTGGTATTTCTGTTATAGCAGGACTAGATAACTAAGACAAGGTTACCCACTGAAAACCCTCTGCCATCGAGTTTATTCCAACTCACAGCAACCCTATAGGACAGAGAAGAACTGCCCCACAGAGTTTTCAAGGAGCACCTGGCAGGTCTGAACTGCCCATGTTTAGGCTAGCAGCACTTAACCACTATGCTGCAAGGGTTTCCAAGACAAGGTTAGAGGCGATAATGTCAAATTAAAGTAAGCCAAATGGGTATAGATATACAAATAAAATAAAAGGGCTTATATAGAATGATATGCATTAGAAAATAAATCAAGACAAAGGTAAACAGAGATGGATGTGGACAAACATAGGAATAGATGTGGACAAATATAAGAATGTCTGGCTCACTGCTAGTGACATGAATTAAAAAACATGTTTCATTAACGCTCCTTTACATAGTCCATGCACACTTTGCCTTCATTAAAATTGAAGACATTTTCTGTTTATGTCCAGTAATAGAGAAGAGATTTCTGTTGAAGAAAGGGCTAGAAGATAAAGGAAAGAAATATAGGGAGGATGATGGTGTTGAGGCAGTATGGATTAAATTCAAGCAGCTAATATTAAAGGATGAAGGCTCCAAGCTCTCAGGACTCTGTAAGTAGTTCTATGTTAGTCTCCACATACGGTGTTCCGAAAAAGGCATGTGGTATCAGGCTGGCAGGCAGTCCCTTTCCTCTGTATCATTCTGTCCCTCCAAAGAGAAGAAGTACTTAGAGCATGGGGTGACAGCTTCCTTAGTGACATTTCAGGGTGGCAAGTGGCTGCATAAAGCTACTATAAATCTACGGAAGTAGGTGTAGGCAGGTGAAAGCTGAGCTAAGAGTGTAAGACTATGGTAACACATCTTGGGTACTACAGTTCATAAATTCACAAATGGGTATGTGTAAAGAGCTCCTCTGAGATTTGCAGAAATAAGCACATGAGCTGGCAGGGTGAGCAGTACTCAGACCACTACATAGGTCAGGTCTATCAAACCAAGAGTCATTGTTCACAAGTAATGGAATTGCCAAGCAACTTTGAGATCCAGCTTGAACTGAAAACCATAAATCTGCCCCACCTGGCAGAGTTATGCAGTTTTCTCAAGTAAAGTTCTGGAGAGGAAAGAAGCTCTTGATTAGAGAGATCCAGTTTGGGAGTGTGTTTAAAAGAAAACAGCAGAGAGCTGGAGATGAGGGAAATTGAAAATAGGGAGAGAGTAATGAGGATTAAGTGAGATGTTTTAGAGTCTAGCCCCGAACATGGTGTACTTCAGATCTATCCAATTTCCACTGACTAGAATGCAGATGGTTCTAAATAATTGCAAAAGACCTGGAAACACAGTTTAGTAGTGTGTGTAGAAAGAAGAGAAACATGTACATTGATAAATACCAGCATTCTCTGCCAGAGCAGGTGATATCAAAAACATTGCTGAATAGTGTGAGTCTCCAAGAAAATGATTTTTATACTGAAAGAGAAAAAATGCATACAGTCTAGAAGGACAGTATACAAGCTGTCATTGGGTTAATTCCAACTCATGATGACCCATGTGTGTCATAGTAGAACTGTGTTCCATTGAGCTTTTATTGGCTGGCTTGTCAGAAGTAGATAACGAGGACTTTCTTCCAAGGTGCCTCTAGGTTCCTCAAACTTCCAAACTTTGGGTTAGCAGCCTAGCATATTAATCATTTGTGCCACCCAACAACTCCAGAAGCACAGTATAGATGTTAGGAAATTCAGATCTCACTTCCTAGATCAAGACATTTTGTGAGAGAATATGTAGATTCTTGGAAATATCACAGAAACAAAGTTCATTCAAACTGAAGAGCTTGAGCACAATTTGTGAAAACAATGGGGATAGATTAAGTTTTATAAGACATAGTGACAAAAGTGAAAATTGGGGTTAAAGGAATGAGAATACTAAGGCAAAGGAAGGTAGAATATGCACTTGAGATGAAATAGAGGAACGATGGATTGCCTCATGAATATCATGGGATATTATGGGATAGAGAAAGAATGGCTTTGCCCTTTTATTATGAAGGGATATTAAGGGAAGGAGAAAGGAGAGGATAATGCAGTAGAAATAGAGAGGCACATTGCAGAGGCATTTCTAAGGTATGGCAAGAATGGCACATACCCTGGGTGCCTCTTAAAGGGCGGGTGCCACTGAGCAGTCTCTATTAGCCCCAGTAAGACCCAACACGGCAGCATAAAGGTGTTGAGAAGGGAAGGGGTATAGGAGGACATTTGCCCCTGGGCACAAGTCTAAGCGGGCCCTAGACAAGGCAGTGAATGACATTCTGAGGCACCACAAACATGAAAGGTACGTGAATGAGGCAACTGGATAAGAGGGGGGAAGGCGTTTCTGCTGTTGTGTCACCACTATCAACATCTATTCATCTTGAAATTGCGGGGTGGGGGGTTGCAGCTTAGAGATTGCCTCTGGGCTCTCAGGGTGCACTTTCAGTGTTTCCCACAGGCACTATTTTCTGTAGATACACCTCTGCACATATGCCAGGGATTCTAAGTGAAGCTTGAGTGGAAAAATTACGTATGTGAAAGTTCCTGTTACCAGGTGTTCCATGCTTGTAGAGATAGGAAGGTAAATGACGTCTAACAGGCAGCATCAACTTTGTGTGAAGGGATTAATGTCTAGATAAGATAATGTTATACTACATCATATTCATTTTAATGCAAAAGATATTTGTATGTACAGTAGTATGATAAATCTTTGAGTTATAAATTATTTTTTCAACATGTCAATCCATTTATACAAATAATAAACTTCTATTGGTATTTTTCTACATATTTGATATTACTAGAGAAATAAAAACCAACTTCACAACACCTGGCTTCAAGATGATTAAAATGAAGTGGAGAATAGAAAGAGCCAGGACATGGAGGGAAGTACCACAGGCAAGACTGGTGTCTTAGGATTCTCTACAGCTGTAGAATTAGTGATCTACCTATCTATCTATCTATGAGGAATCTGTACATGGATAAAGAGGCAGTCGTTCAAAAAGAGGGGATACTGCATGGTTTAAACGCAGAAAATGTGTGCATCAGGGCTGTATCGTTTCACCATACCTTTTGAATCTGTATGCTGAGCAAATAATTTAAGAAGCTGGACTACATGAAGCAGAACTCGGCTTCAGGATTGGAAGAAGACTCATTAACAACACCTGATATGAAGATAACACAACCTTGCTTGCTGCAAGTGAAGAGGACTTGAAGCACTTACTGATGATGACCAAAGACCACAGCCTTTAGTATGGATTACGCCTCAACATAAAGAAAACAAAAATCCTCACAACTGGACAATAAGCAGCATCATGATAAATGGAGGAAAGATTGAGGTTATCAAAGATTTTGTTTTACTTGGATCCACAAGCAACACCCACGGAAGCAGCAGTCAAGAAATCAAAAGATGCATTGCATTGGGCAAAACCGCTGCAAAAGACCTCTTTAAGTGTTGAAAAATAAAGATGTCACTTTGAAGACTAAGGTGCGCCTGACCCAAGCCATGGTATTTTCAATCACCTCTTATGCATGAGAAAGCTGCACAATGAATAAGGAAGACCAAAGAAGAATTGATGCCTTTGAATTGTGGTGTTGGCGAAGAATATTGAATATACCATGGACTGCTGAAAGAATGAAAAAATCTGCCTTGGAAGAAATACAACCAGAATGCTCCTTATAAGCATAGATGATGAGACTCTGTCTCACATACTTTGGAGGTGTTATCAGGAGGAATCAGTCCCTGGAGAAGGACATCATGCTTGGTAAAGTAGAGGGCAGGTGAAAAAGAGGAAGACCTTCAACAAGATGGACTGACACCAGTGACTGCAACCAAGGGCTCAAGAATAGCAATGATTGTGAGGTTAGCACAGGACCTGGCTGTGTTTCATCCTTTTTTACACAGGGCTGCCTTGAGTTGGAATCAACTTGACGACTCTTAAGAACAACAACATCATCAGTCTAAAGAGTCTTTTCTATGCCAAAGAAGATTGAAGGAAATGGAAACCAATGGGTTCTGCTTTTACAATATTATCCATTAATATTACAATGTCCTCCAAGCCAGCCGTGATTCTACCATTTTTTTATTCACCTAACTAAACAATCCCTGTAATTGCCAATATCTATTCAAAATCTTTAAATTAAATCAACTCATTTGAAAGTTTGTCCTTGCTAATTTTACTTTTAATATTTTATAAATGAGGCACAAGTATTTTTTTTCCTTTTTCTTCTAGGTCAACTGGTAATAAGGAATCTTCCATGAGGCCGTAAGTCTGGACTGAGGGGAAAGGGGCAATGCAGAAGGAGTAATTTTTGCAAATGTCTAAGTGACCAGTTCATGAAATTCACTTGTGTTTTCTGGCCCTGCTTATGCCTGACATTTTATATGGCATTTCTGCTTAATTATATGTTTTTCTTGTGTAAGCCTAACATATAGCTTGGTGGAGCCAGTTAGATTTTGTTCATTGTAGAAGCTCAAGTCACAAGTTCACTTGGTATTCATGGCTAAGCATTCAATTTTTACCAGAGCCTACGAGAAAGTCAGAGCAATTGCTCAAAAATAAAACCATCATCAGCAGAAGAGGGCATGGCTTTTCTCTGAAACTTCAGAGGTATAAAAAATATATACACTATGATAAATGTACTGAAATTTGTAAGAAATCCCATAGAACGTCCCTATTTTCCACAGACAATTTTTGTAAAACTGAATTAGCTGGCTCACAAAGGCCAGGTGTGGTATTTATTTTATGACATCTAAGACTTGCTTCAGAACCTTTTCTTTTGAACCCCTCCACAGGTAAAAGAGCCATGGTTTACTTGGCAAATAGATTAAAGCAGTACACTCAAATATAGCACATTTTTTCCTCTAATGTACAAAATTTTGCAACAACTTGTCTTTCACCTTGGAAGAAATATTTCACCATTCCCTAGATCACTAGATGCCCAGAAACTTCACTGAGGCAGCAGGTTTCTGAATTTTCTGGCAGGTACCTTTCACTTTCTGGCTTATGTGTATCTTGATAGGCATCTAAAGTATGTGCTTCTTTTTTTTCTCCTTGGGTCCAATAAGCTTAATGCCATTGATATTGTCAGCAACTGTGATGTTCTGTATAATATCAAGATCATTCTAGACTCTGTTATGGCATAAAACAAGAGAGCTGACCTAATCCTAAAGCAAGACTGTGACAATGCACTGTTACGTCTTCCAGGTAAAAGTAAATGGTTTCTGGTGGTCCCTGATATTTCGAGAAACTACCCACCAGTTTCATAGCCGAACACCAGTTTTCAGAGTCTGTGTCGAATTGTTCTAGTAAAGTTGCTATTCAGAACAGTATCTGTAACTGAAGTCATCACATTAAGACCTTATAATAGCTCATAGCCATTTTCCAAGATCAATCCTCCTTCCACACAAACCAAAAACTCAAACTAAATGGGGAAGTGATAGGCATGAACAATCCTGAGTCTTTGGAGTTCCTGATAGTGGCATTAATCTCTGCAATATCTCCCCGACTTGTGATTTAATATCTTGATAAGTGGAGGAAGATTGAGTGGGTTTCATCTTGATTTTCTAACCATAATAGTGCTCACTCAAAAATTTAGAGAACCGATGTGGAGATCCTGCCAGTTATTGAGTATGGTTATTCTAACTATGCATTTCAACTCTAAAGAAATTGCCACAGGGTTGGTTCTGTAATAAATTGTACAAATAGAGAAATAAACCAAGTCAAATCTTCATTTAATCTCCTGTTCACAATAAGTCTTTAATATGACTGGTGGACTAGAGTAGCATTTTGGATCTCCAGAAATTAGTGTCAAATAAGCCTCAAAAATTCTGTTAAGCCACCCTGCTACATGACCTTAAATACTCTTGGAAAAGGCTAGGAAAAAGAATAGCAATATGCAGTTTGGGTTGAGTAGTATAATATTTTCTCAAGCAGAAAGGAACCCCCTCCCCCTTCATTCAAGAGGCTCTGGGTTCGTGAACTGGCTTATATCAAGGTATTTTTAGAATGGCAACAGCTCTGTACTGTAGTTAATAAATTCAGACTCCTGTTCACAAGACCTAGAGTTTTGCAGCTTAAACAAATCAAGTAAGATTTTAGCATGCTGCCTATCTATTTCAGCTCTAGGGATACTACAATCTATAAGCAAATGATAAAGAGCTCTGAGCATAAACACATTGTGATTATGTCTTTGACCTTGTTTTCAATTATGATTATCTTGTCTCTAGCCTTTAAGTGTCACCACTTGGCACCCAAGTGTTCCATCCTCCACGTTGACTTTAGGAAGCAGTTCCTACAGCCATTTTGTTGTGAAGATATTATTCTTACAGAGCTCTTCAGATATATTAGGACTTCCCTCACCAGTGCATTTCTTAGAGCTTTGCTTATAGGAGGGTCCATAGTAAGACAATGTGTGAGTAGTTGTTACGTAATAAATTCACTCTGGTATTTCTATCAGGTACACCTACCTTTGAGTCTAAGTTTCAGTTAATCAACCACGTAAACTAATGAAGAAACTACCAGCATGCTTAAGCTAGCCCACTGAGTACAGATCTCTGGTTACACATTGCTGCCAAGTTGATTCTGACTCATAGTGGCCCTAGAGGACAGAATAAAACTACCCCATAGGGCTTCTAAGGAGTAGCTGGTGGATTCAAACTGCTGACCTTTTGGTTAGTAGCTGAGGTCTTAACCACTGTACCACCAGGGCTCCAAATCTCTGGTTAGCACACTATATAAACAAACACATCTCAATCTAACATTCTATTCTTGCCAATCTAACCCAACACTCCTAGTGGCCTTTTCCATACATGTTTGCCAGGTTTTCCTATGTAAATTAAACATCGTGCAAGTCTTTTTGTATATATGGAACCTCTTCACAGGTCAAAATTTGTACTAGGTCCCTTGAGGCCTGCTGGAACTTGAGTCTAGTCAAGAAATGGTGGGATTAGGTCCTGAGGAGCCATCCCATCCATGCATGGAAACTACTTCAGAGGAGGACATTCAAGTAAGAAGTTAACCACCTAGAAAAGGGGTAGGTCAAAGGCTACTTATGCTGGCTCTGAAGACTCAGAGAATTTAACAGTTTCAATGTCTTAAATTTTTTTTGCGTATTATAACGTATAGTTCAAGTGGCATTCCTCTGTGGCCACGAGTATGAATTAAGGAAGAGTTGACTACGTAGCTGGAATGTACTGGTATGTGAAACATCTGACCACAACTTGCTTGTGCTTTTAGTAGCTACTTGAGTTCAAAGTTGTATGTACATTTTCCATAATAATATAGTATTTATGAATCTTTGTTTTATTTACTGCTGGGTAGATTGCCTCAGGATCCATGCAATATTCTAGTTACAGGTACGTTGAATACCATCATATATACTTGGCTCTAAGTGCCACTTAGCTTATCAATTGCCCTTCCGTCTTAGATCAGCTGGAAAGCTTTTTCTTTCTCTGGGCCTCTGTCAAAGTTGCCTGTAAATGCATGATTTCAACACTATCTAAAATATTTTCCTTATTCCCCTTCCTGATTTAGCACCATAAATCTGTACCCACAGATTTTCTCCCAGGATTAGCAATATAAATAAGGAAAATCTAATACTTTTAGTATATAACCCTTTCCTTCTCAGGTTTGACTTTATAATTGATTCTCTGCAGCATATTGGATTTCTGATTCAAGTTATTGCTCAGGAGGCAATGAAGGCTGGAAGGAATGGGAAGGGAAGATTTTCATTTTCTTACAAAACAATTACGTCTTTTAATGTGAGAATAGGCTCTTCCTGGAAACAAGAGCAACATTATATAAAAGGGAAAATGGAATGTTTCAGCTGGCAGAGAGTCTCTCATTGGAGCTATGTGTTTCTAAACACTTAAAGTTATACAAATATTTCCAAGTGCTACCATTCTAATGTGTGGCATCTCTCTTTTTCCAAATCAGTTCGCCCAGGTTTCAATAACGTGATTTTGGGCCATGAATTCTCCTCATATCATGATTTTGCAATAAATAAAATTTTACCAGATATCAAGGTTGTAATTAAAAAAAAAAATGAAAGATGGAAAAAATGTATACACACGTACACATATATGGTATGTAATTGTAGTTGAAAAAATTGAAAAACTTCAAAGAAGTATATATATTTACTGTATATAATTATAATTGAAACATGCAATTTTTAATTTCAGTTGTTATTGAAAAAATGAAAAAAATTATATATGTTTATATATTTACAATCTATATATAATTATGGAAACCCTGGTGGCGTAGTGGTTAAGTGCTACAGCTGCTAACCAAAGAGTTGGCAGTTCAAATCCACCAGGCACTCCTTGGAAACTCTATGGGTCAGTTCTACTCTGTCCTGCAGTGTTCTTAAGAGCCAGAATCAACTCGACGGCACTGGTTTGTTTTTTTTTTTTTAATATATAATTATGCCATTATATAAAGTATAAATTATTTTTATGGACATGTAACTTACAGTATAATATTGGAAGAATCATAATTTAAATGGGATTGATATTTCAAAATGAAACAAAAAGTCCTGTAACACATGCTTTTACAATTTTTAAGTTGCAAATTCTTAATTTCTCCAAAACATACGCAAACATCATAACATCTAACAAACGTTTTACTTTGGTAGTATGTCAACAGATTGTAGCAGAGCTGCAAGAGGCCTTTTAGGGTGGAAGGAAATGCTGGTGAAAGGAATGCGCCCAGAGCACCGTTAAGGATAAGCCTTCGTTCTGAATGCCTGTGGTAGAAGGCTTTGAACTTGTGTTCTGTCTCGGTGAAGAAAGGCAGAGGTTTTATAGAGCTGTATCAAGAGCTTTAGTTAGTAGTTTTAGGCACAGTTGGCCAAGGATGGGATCAGGAAGTGAGACAAATTATTCTTTCAGCTCAGCAGCACTAGAGCAATTTGGTTTTATCAAAACAGGAAGAAAGGAACAGCTCAGGGGTGAGAAGAAGTTTCGAAGGAGGTGATAAGGTCACTCTAAGAACGCAGTAGAAATTTTTCAGTTCTTTAAGGACTCTTACACCTTAATCTTTGAAGTACACTCAGGTTTTGGTTTTTGTTTTTAACAAGGAAGAGAACTGGATACTTAGGTGCTTTGCTTAAGGAGCCCTGGTGGCTCAGTGGATAAAGAGCTTGGCTCGCTGTGAGTCAGAATCTACCCGACAGCAGTAGGTGGTGTGGTGGCAGTGTTCCCTGCCCTTAAGGGATGATTCTATACTTCCTAAGATCAGAGCCACTCGCTGGATCATAATAACATTAGTATATCTCATTGCCATGTAAAGCAAGAGTAATTGGTTTATATTTTAAAATACCACCATATGTAATTTTTGTTCTGGCATTTTCTGTTTCCTTAGATATTCCATTTTGTCTCTTTTTCTGATTTGTCATAGTTATTTTTCAGCAAATTATGCTTGCTCTACTGGTTTTCATGAATTTTTAGATTTTGTCTCTATCTCTTGGAGAATTTTCTGAAAGCAAATAGATTTGCAAGACACATTTAAAAATTGTTTCTTAAATGTTAGTTTCCATGGAAGTAAGATCATTTAAGATTTTTTCTTTTTCTTTTTTTTATTGTGGTTTAGGTGAAAGTTTACACCTCACGTTAGTTTCTCATAGAAAAATTTATACACACATTGTTATGTGACCCTAGCTGCTATCCCTATAATGTGACAGCACATGCCCCCTTTCCACCCAGAATTTCCTGTGTCCATTCAACCAGTTTCTATCCCTTTCTGTCTTCTCATCTCACCTCCAGAAGGGAGCTGCTCGTTTAGTCTCCTGTACCTACCTGAACTAAGAAGTACACTCTTCTTGAGTATCATTTTGTGCCTTATAGTCCAGTCTATGTCTGAAGAGTCAACTCTGGGAATGGTTTTAGTTCTGGGTTACAGAGAATCTGAGGGCCACGTCTTCTGGGGTTCCTCCATTCTCAGTCAGACCGTTAAGTCTGCTCTTTTTACTAGAATTTGAATTTTGTATCCCGCTTTTCTCCTGTTCCGTCAGGGACTCTCTGTTGTGTTCTCTGTCAGAGCAGTCATTGGCGGTAGCTGGGCATCATCTAGTTCTTCCGGTCTCAGGTTGATCGAGTCTCTGGCTTATGTGGTCCCTTTTGTCTCTCGGTCTAATATTTACCTTGTGTCTTTGGTGTTCTTCATTCTCTTTTGCTCCTGATGGGTTGTGACCAATTGTTGCATCTTAGATGGCTGCTTGCTAGCTTTTAAGACCCCAGGAGCCATTCACCAAAGTGGGATGCAGAATATTTTCTTAATACACTTTGTTATGCCAATGACCTAGACATTCCCTGAAACCTTGGTCTCCAGACTCCTGCCCTTCCTGCTCTGTCCCTCAAAGTGTTTGGTTCTATTCAGGAAACTTCTTAGCTTTTGGTTTTGTCCAGTTGTGCTGACTTCCCCTGTACCTTGTGTTGCCTTTCCCTTCACCTAAAATAATTCTTACCTTTTACTATCTAACTACTAAATTCCTCACTCCCTTCCTCCCTACCCTCTAACCATCAACGAATGTTTTCTTCTGTGTTTAAACCTTTTCTTGAGTTCTTATAATTGTGGTCTCGTACAATATTTGTCCTTTTATGACTAATTTCATTCAGCATTATGACTTCCAGATTCATCCATGTTAAGAGATATTTCAGGGATTTATCCTTGTTCTTTATTGTTGCATAGTATTCCATTGTGTGAATATACCATAATTTGTTTATTCGTTCATCTGTTGATGGGCACCCAGGTGGTTTCCATCTTTTTGCTATCGTGAACAGTGCTGCAATGAACATGGGTGTGCATACATCTCATTCTTGTGACAGCTCTTATTTCTTTCGGAAACATTCCAAGGAGTGGGATTGCTGGATCATATGGTACTTCTATTTCTAGGGAAGTGCCAAATTGATTTCCAAAGTGGTTGTGCCATTTTACATTGCCACCAGCAGTGTGTAAGTGTTCCAGTCTCTCCACAACCTCTCCAACATTTATTATATTGTTTTTTGGATTAATGCTAATCTTGTTGGGGTGACATGGTGTCCATTGTAGTTTTGATTTGCGTTTCTTTAATGGCTAATAATCGTGAGCATTTCCTCATGTATCTGTTAGCTGCCTGAGTATCTTCTTTGGTGAAGTGTCTGTTCATATCCTTTGCTCATTTTTTAATTGAGTTATTTGTCTTTTTGTTGTTAAAGTGTTATAGTATTTTGTAGATTTTAGAGGTCAGAAACTGACTGGATATGTCATAGCCAAAATTTTTTTCCCAGTCCATAGGCTGCCTTTTCTACTCTTTTGACGAAGTATTTTGATGAGCAAAAATGTTTAATTTTTAGTAGCTCCCAGTTATCTAGTTTCTCTTCTGGTGTTTGTTCATTGTTGGTTATGGTTTTCATTCTGTTTATGGCATGTATAAGGGCTCCTAACATTGTCCCTATTTTTTTTTCCATGTTATTTATAGTTTTATATTTTATATTGAGGTCTTTGATCTATTTTGAGTTAGTTTTTGTGCATGATGTGAGGTACGGGTCTTCTTTCATTTTTTTGCAGATGGATATCAAGCTACGCCAGCAACATTTGTTAAAGAGACTGTCTTTTCCTCATTTAAGGAACTTTAGGCCTTTGTCATATATCAGCTGCTCATGGATAGATGAATTTACATCTGGTTTCTCAGTTCTGTTCCATTGGTTTATGTATCTGTTGTTGTACTGTACCAGGCTATTTTGACTACCATAGCAGTATAATAGATTCTAAAATCAGGTAGTGTGAGGCCTCCCACTTTGTTTTTCTTCAGCAATGCTTTACATTATCTGGGGCCTCTTCTGTTTACATATGAAGCTGGCAATTTGTTTCTCCATCTTATTAAAAAATGTCATTGGATATTGGATCGGGATTGCATTGTATCTGTATATTGCTTTGGGTACTATTGATACTTTCACAATGTTGAGTCTTCCTATCCATGAACAAAGTATGTTTTTCCACTTATGTAGGTTTCTTTTGCTCTCTTGCATTAGTGTCTTGTACCTTTCTTTGTATAGGTATTTTACATCTCTGTTTAGATTTATTCTAAAGTATTTTATCTTCTTGGGGGATACTGTAAATGGTATTGATTTGATGATTTCCTTTTTGAAGTTCTCTTTTTTGATGTAGAGGAATCCAACTGATTTTTGTGTGTGTATCTTGTATTCAGATATTTTGTTGAAATCTTCTATTAATTCTAGTAGTATTCTTATGGATTCTTTGGAGTTTTCTGTGTAGAAGATCATATTACCTGCAAGTAGGGGTACTTTCACTTCTTCCTTACCAATTTGGATGCCCTTTATTTATTTTTCTAGCCTAATTTTCTGGCTAGTACCCCATGCACAATGTTGAAAGAGTGGTGATAAAGAGCATCTTTTTCTCATTTAAGATTTTTAAAAACTATTAAAGTAATTATTTACATTTTCTTAGTTATTTTTATTTTTAAGAAAAAATTCATATCCATCTCTGATGCCTGCACTACCTATTTAAATATTTTCAGTATTCTCTAAGTATTTTTATTTTGGAATTTAAGAGATTTTCCAGTGTCATATTAAGTATAATTTCTAGCACTCCATGGCATTATATTGCTACAATTTAAAATAATTTTTGCTTTCAAAATTAAAGCTATAGAAAGAAGCAAGTACAATCTGAGTGTATATTCAGTGACATGTTTAGATGTAGAAAGTTGAACCAAATGCTAAGAAACACGTGCAAAATTTCAAAACTCCCCCCAAATTTACCAAAAATACCTCCCACTTCTGCTTAAAGAATGAAAAAAAAAATGCTTTAAGCAACATAAAAGTTGCAAAATCAATCCTGTGGTGCAGAGAATAAATTGACAAGTAGTTGAAAAACGCTGCTTAGAAATATCCATTTTTGACCAAATTGCCATTTTGAGCAATTTATCATCAGCAGCAATTTATCAAATTAGCCAGTTCTTTCCAACTAATTAACCAATAATTACATAAAACAGCTCTACATTTGCTGGTGCTGGCCTAGAATTTCAAAATCACTTGGAGAGAAAGCTTCATTCAAGGTGATTCCTCATAAAATTACTTTTTTTTTCCTCATTCACTGAATATGTGGAACAGCAAAACCTCAGAAATCTCTACACAACTCGACTTCAAAAATTAAAGTTGCCTATTTTTTTTTTTTTTTTTTTTTAAGTATACTGGGAGTCCTTGGGTGGTACAAAAGTGCTTAGTGTGCTTAGCTGCTAACAAACAGGTTGGAGGTTCAAGCCCACCCAGAGGCACCTCAGAGGACAGACCTGGAGATTTACTTCCAAAAACCATCCAATGAAACCTTATGAATTGCAAGAGTCCAATAGCAACTGACATTGTAGATAGCATAGGACCATGCAGTTGTTTGTTTCATAGTGTGTGGGCTTGCAATGAGTCAGGGGCAACTTGACAGCAACTAACAACAAGATATAGTGTGGAATGTTTTATATGATACCACTTTCATACAACACAAAACCAGTACCCACTATATATTTGTATGTTTAAAGAGCTAGTCTAAATTTATATGTACAACAGTTAACAGTAACAACCCAAGGATATGGGATTGAGGAGAAAAAAAGGGCTGGGATGGGAGAGTTTATTTTTACCTCATACTTTTCTTCTATGTTGTTTGAAATTCTTAAAAGGATTAATTGTTGGCTATTAAAAAGTACAATGCTGAAATAATGGAAATAAGAAAATACAAAGGTATTTGCTCATTTGTGCAAAAAGAAATACAGGCAGGATAAACTAAAAACTGAAGAGATTGGTTACCTATAACATGTGGACAGGAAAAGGGTGGGAAGAAAGGTTATGGAACAGGGTAGCATGGATGAAGAGATACTTCTCTGAGAAAAATCTTTTTTTATAACTTTGCCTATCAGAACTCTAGTAGTATTTTACATATCCTTCAAATGCTCAAAAATTAAACAATTCAATACAACCAGGAAAGGGGGGCATAAAATCGAATACAAACACTAGGAAATGAACCTAACTGTATTACTAGTAAATAATGTAACTACGCAGAAGGAGTTTAAGAAGAACTAAAGTAAGTAACTGGGGAAAACATGATTGTGACAGTATACTTTAAGGATAAAGACAAAATAATGTCCATAGATGCTGTAATCTAAGTAGTCATAGTGTTTTCACAGTTATGAATTAGCAATTCTGACACTATGTTGGGTGTTTACCAGACTGAATAAAAAATAGACCTGTGGATACCGACAGCCATGTTTCTTCCTGTTGGAGGAAGAAGTTGCACATAAGGTAAGGAGGAAGGTCAAAATTAACTTTGTTGGATTGAAATCAGATGAATCAGTATAATCTACATTTTATTTTATTTTGTTTTTATACAGATATGTGCGCATGTGTGGATTAGTATGCATGCATATATTTTCTTGCTTTGTCCACTGACAAGACTAGAAACAGCCTAAGGACAATGAGCACAATAGAGGTCCAGATCTTTGTCTGTAAATGCCATTCACACACACCCCAAAAGAATAACGTTCGTTGGAGAAGTGGTTGATTCCAAGGCTGAGTCAAGGAAAATACAAATGAGCCTGAAATATCTTGTTGTGCTATAAAGTAAAAAAAAAAAAAAAAGTAAGGAGAATGTTAAAAAGTAATAATAATAAAAAGATAAATGAATCTTGTTAAAAAAAAAAAAACAAGCATAGTCGTCTACATGGGGGCCAAAGTTAGAAAACTTAGAGCAACAAAATAAATAATAGTAGTATTAGATTTTAATTTACAAAAAATAAGTAAATAAATATCCATGAATCCCTACTAATAAACAAATAAATACATGAATAAATAAATGGCAAAGGAAGAATAATTCTTCCTCACAGCAGAATCCCATTTAATAAAGGTAGAAGGAAATAAGAGTCATTGTTAAACACCAAAGTAATAATTGTTGCAGACAAGATCCACTGATGAATACAAAAATTTGTGTTTCAAAGTTCAAGAGAAAAAGGATTGCACAGTCTCAACATATACCCTTCAAGATGTTTACTAACTAAAAGGGGAAGAACAGTAAATTTGTGGATAAACTCAGCAACACAAAAGTAAAAAAAGTAAGCCAAAGTCAAAGGTAAACACCAATAATAAAATACATCAACGCCATAAAACCTTCAAAATGATGCACTGAGATTCCAACATCATTTTTACGGTGTTCTTGCCAAAAACCATAACCTTACTAGAAACATTAAAAAAAAAAACTTGTATAAAAGCAAACTGAGAGCCATTCTACAAAATATTTTACATTAATCTTCAAAAATATCAAGGTCATGAAAGATAGGAAAAGACTGAGAATTTGAGGAATGGTTACAGACAGAAGGAAAATAAGCAGAAATAACTCTATGCAATGTAGGATTCTGGATTGGATGCCTGCACTTAAAAAGAACAGTGAATTTTGAATGAAGACTTTGAATAAAGTCTATTGTTTAGTTAGTGATATTGTATCAATGCTAATTTACCATTTTTGATGACTGTACTGTGATTATATGAAATGTAAACATTAAGAAATTAGAGTGAGAAATGAAGGTGAAAGCTTTCTACCATCTTTGCAACTTTACTGTAAGTTTAAAATAAAAATAAAAATACATTTTTAAAATAAAAAGCTTACTGTTTCTTGGATTTGCAGTTTGATGTTTGCTTTTATTGTGAGAAAATATCCATCATTTTCTGAGTCAAATTTTTCTTCTCTCCGGTAATTTCTCTCTTCTGTAAATCTGACTAGTTTGAGACTAGCAAATTAAATGTGGAAATCTGCTTATTTCATTATATATCCTTGATGATCTCTAGGTGCCTCTGTTTTGAATTCAGGACCCCACACAATGATTTTATGATTGATATACCTTTTCATTGAGATCAATAGGGTACCCACAACTATAAAACTACAATCTGTGGAAAGAGATCCAGAAATGGAGCAGAACGGACAAATATTTTAAGAAAATTACACTGCTTAATAGATAATTTCCTTTGAGTATAATCATAGTGTCCATATGAGCTGGAACTGACTAGATGGCAATCATTTTTTGGTATAATTATTTAAAATCCTCAAAAATAAAATGATAGCGTGAAAGGCATTTGATACCTCTACTTTCGATTACCATTCTGAAATGATGTATTTAGACATACTTTTCTCTTCAGATATAAAATATTACAAATATATCGTTGTTGTTGTTATGTGCTGTCCAGCCAAATCTGACTCATAGCAACCTTATGTACAACAGAACAAAACATTGACCAACCTTTCACCATCCTCACAATTGTTGCTGTTTGAGGTCAGTGTTGCAGCCACTGTGTCAATCTATCTCACTGAGGTTCTTCCTCTTTTTTGCTGACTCTGTACTTGACTAAGCATATCTGTCTCCAAGGACTGGTCCCTCCTGGTAACATATCTGAAGTCATTGAGACGAAGCCTCACCACCCTCACGTCTAAGGAGTGTTCTGGCTGTACTTCTTCCAAGACAGATTTGTGCATTCTTCTGACAGTCCATGGTATATTTGATGTTCTTCACCAACACCATAATAAAAAAAGGCATAAATACTTCTTTGGTCTTCCATAATCGTTGTCCAGTTTTCACACGCATAGGAATCAATAGAATATACTATGCCTTGGGTCAGGTGCCCCTTAGTCCTCAAGGCGAGATCTTTGCTTTTTAACACTTTCAAGAGGTTTTTTACTGCAGATTTGCCAATGCAATGCATCGTTTGATTTCTTCGCTGGCTGTTTCCATGGTCATTGATTGTGGATATAAGTAAAAAGAAATCCTTGACTTCAGTCTTTTCTGCATTTATCATGATGTTGACCACTGCTATATGTTCCAGCTGTTAGGATTTCTATTTCTTTATATTGAAGCGTAATCCATTCTGAAGGCTGTAGTCTTTGATCTTCATCAGTAAGTGCCTTAAGTCCTCTTCACTTTCAGGAAGCAAGGTTGTATCATCTGCATATCACAAGTTGTTAATGAGCCTTCCTCCAATCCTGATGTTGTGTTCTTCTTCATATAGCCTAGATTTTTGTATTAATTCTCAGCGTGCAGATTGAACGAGTATGGTGAAAGGGTTCAATCCTGACACACATTTTTCTTGATTTAAACTATGCAGTATCTTCTTGTTCTGTTTAAATGACTACTTCTTTTTAGTTAGAATCCACACAGTCAAATGCCTTTGCATAGTCAATAAAACACGGGTAAACATCTTTCTGGTATTCTCTGCTCTCAGCCAAGCTCCATCTAACATCAGCAATGATAACCTTCATTCCATATTCTCTTCTGAATCCGACTTGAATTTTTGGCAGTTCCTTGTCGATGTACTGGTGCAACCGTTTTGAATTATCTTTAGCAAAATTTTACTTGCCTGTGATGTTAATGATATTATTTGATAATTTCCACATTCTACTGGCTCACCTCTCTTTGTAATGAGCACAAATATAGATCTCTTCCCATTTAATACCTAGGTAGCTCTCTTCGAATTTTCTTGATATAAACAAGTAAGCACTTCCAGTATTGCATGCATTTAAACATCTCTATTGGTATTCCATCAATTCCCAGAATCTTGTTTTTCACCAATGCCTTCAGTGCAGCTTGGACTCCTTGTTTCAATATCATCGGTTCTTGATCATATGCTATCTACTGAAATGGTTGAACATTGACCATTTTGGTACAGTGTCTCTATGTATTCCTTCCATCTTCTTCTGATGCTTCTTGTGTCATTCAATATTTTACCCATAGAATCCTTCAGTATTGCAATTCAAGGTTTGAAATTTTTCTTCAACCTTTTCAGTTTGAGAAATGTAGAGCATATTCTTCCCTTTTGGTTTTCTAAGTCCAAGTCTTTATGCATTTTATTATAATGCTTCTTTTTGTCTTCTCAAGGCATCCTTTGAAACCTTCTGTTAAGCTCTTATACTTCATCATGAGTAAATTTTTTTTGAGATTTTAGTTATGCCATGCAATGTTACTAATTGAATGGATGCCAAAACATTGTTTGTTGGTCTTTTTTTATTATTAAAAAATGGGATGACAAATGCAAGTGGGTCATATCCTTACCGTGTTCCATGAAGTACATCGAAAATGGGGCATATCGGTACCATGGACCAGGAAGTACATCACAATTCCTGGTTACAATTGAGCCATAGATTATCTTACTCAAATTTCCAAAAATATACATGAAATACTAAATAAAGATTGCACTTGCTGCATTTAAGTGTTATCAGTTTGATCTAGAGTGGGCCATACAGGTACCATATTCCATGAAGTATATCACAAATGCAGTACACATCAGTATCATGGACCAGGAAGTGCATCACAAACTCTTTTCACCTGAAAAATAACATTCAAATGTGGCGCAATCAAACTTTCTTGTTTTTTTAGGCAGTTGCACCATACAGTATCCACCATGATGCCAGAACATACTAAAGTGGAACAAATGCATGCCAATAAATTTCAGGAAGCGAAAAATCTAATAGGGACATATATATCCCAGCATCCATGAGAGGACTATACTATGTTCAGAAGAAAGATTCAGAGTCTCTTGTGACACCCATTTTTGTCTTTTATTCCTTTCCTATCTTGTTAATGACCTTTTGCTTTCTTCATATAAGATGTCCTTGATGTCATCCCACAATTTATCTGGTCTCCATTCATTAGTGTTCAATGCCTCAAATCTATTCTTGAGATGATCTCTAAATTCAGGTGAGATATTCTCAAGGTTGTCCTTTGGCTCTCAGGGACTTGTTTTAATTTTCTTCACCTTCAATGTGAACTTTCATATGAGCAATTGATAGTCTGTTCCACAAGAGGCCCCTGGCCCTGATCTGACTGCTGATATTGAGCTTTTCCATTGTCTCCATCCACAGATGTATTTGATTTGATTCCTGTATATTCCACCTGATGAGGTACACACTTATAGTCACCAATTATGTTGTTGAAAAAAGTATTTGCAGCTAATAAGTCGCTGGTCTTTCAAAATTCTATCATGCGATCTCCCACATCATTTCTATCAATAAGGACATAATTTCCAACTACTGATCCTTTTTGTTTCCGACTTTTGCATTCCAATCATCAGTCCATTTCAGCTCACTAATGCTTAGGACACCAATCTTTATGTGTTTCATTTTATTTTGAACGACTTCTAATTTTCCTAGATTCATACTTCTTAACATTCCACATTCTGATTATTAATGGATGTTTGCAGAAGTTTATTCTCATTGCAAGTGGTGCCACATCAACAAATGAAGCTTCTGAAAGCTTTACCTCATCAAGTCATTAAGATCTACTCTACACTGAGGAAGCAGCAATTCCCCAACTGTCTTTTGAGTGCCTTCCAATCTGAGGGGCTCATCTTCCAGTACTATATCAGACAATGTCCTGCTACTATTCATAAAGTTTTTATTGGTCAATTTTTTGAAAAGCAAATCCCCAGGTCCTTCTTCCTAGTCTGTCTTAATCTGGAAGCTCTGCTGAAACCTGTTAGCCATGGCTGATCCTGTTGGTATTTGAAATACCAGTGGCATAGCTTCCAGCATCACAGCAGCATGTGGGTCACCACAGCGTGACAAACTGACAAAGTTGTGGTAAATATATGTGTATATATATACACACACATACATATATATTTATGCAAGGCATTACTGTTCTTGGAAACTCTATGGGGCTGTTCTACTCTGTCCTGTAGGGTGCTATGAGTTGGAATCGACTCAACGGCACTGGGTTGGGTTTACTGTATAGTGAAAGAAAAAGTAAAATAATGAAAAATAAAAACAAGAAGGAAGGAAGGGAGGGAGGGAGAAAGGGAAGGAGGGAGGGAGGGAGGGAGGGCGACTTAGCCAGTCACCTATTAACTGCCTCTGCCAGCTCTCCAAAAAATAGAATGCATTCATTCTGGATATGTTTATGTTTCTTAATTCCTGAGGTTATACTGTTGTGCAATAAATGTTAATTCAAACAGGTGATTTACTTGGGCCGTAAGTATCTATGTTCCGGGCAATAGTCTGCATTTTTTTTAAGATTATAATTTGTTACCACATGAACCTCCAATTTATATATTCATATTCCAAATTAAATTAACTTCCAGCAATTTATTTTGCCTAAAAAAAAAAAAAAATTTTTTTTATATAGTGCGTCATCAACCTTTCTCAACTCATATTCATTTTTGCATAATGATTTCATCTCTATTTCATGATTTAAAAACTGGAAGTTGTAACAGGAGAGAAAGCATCTTAAACAACAGATAAGTAGGGAAAGGGCTTCTGGAGTTATTGTCTCCCAAATTCTCAAGAGTCATATTCCTAGCATCCTCTTATATCCAAACCAAACCTGGTGCCATCGAGTCGATTCCTTATGGGGCAGAGTACAATTTCCCCACAGGGTTTCCAGGGCTGTAATCTTTATGGAAGCAGACTGCCACATCTTTCTTCTGGGTACAGGCTGGTTGATTTGAACAGCCCACTTTTTGCTTTGCAGCTGAGCCCTTAACCATTGTGCCACCAGGGCTCCTTTCCACTTAGGTCAGGGAGGGCAATAAAACCCATTAAGTTTTCACATCACATCATGATGCGAGTATTATTTTTCCTCATTTACATTAAGCCTTTAATTATGTGATTTTATATGAAGTTTATTAATTGAAGAACGATTTATGATTCAGATTGTAAAAATAGTGAACATGAATTTAATTTAGCCAAGAAAAAGTTTTTAATGGTATAAAACTATTTTGGAATTGGAATGTAGAATTAATCATTTTTGTCATAAAAAATTTATCAACAAATATATTGAAACAATCTCAAAATCTATAAAAGTCGTTAGAAGCAGCTAAAAACTCTGCTTCTGAAAGCAGAATTCATAGCACACTCTTCTAAGTGCTTTGAAATAATTTATCATAAATATTCATTGACATTTTAAGATGTATTATACAAGCAATCGCTTTTAAACCAGTCAGCACATGCCCTTTGTTGAACTCACCTAGAAGGGGTCTCAAAGGATACAACCCTAGAATTGTTTATAATTGAATTGCAAAAACAGAAACAACAAGCTGAAAGACAAAATCTGATCAGCAAAAACTCTTTGAAGGAAAAACTTTCTTTCCATACTATGCTAGAAAATAAAGCTTCAAAAGGACCTTGATTACTCTTTAATCACATCAGCAATCTGGAGGCACTCTGACTAAATGCAGGGAAAGCCTTGGGCTTCCCCAGGCAAGAATATATTGATTTTTGTATCAGTTGCTGAACAGATGGATGAGGGCTATACTACATTAAGCCAGAATCAATGTCTTTTGGCTCTATCACTTTCCAGGCAAGAAATACAGATTTCTTTTGCAATCGATGTTGCTAATATAGAATATTTTACTGTTCAATTATAAATAAAATGAAGCCTTATTAAGTATTTATTACACAACTCCCAAAATATGGTGATTAGAAGCACTAAAACAAACAACTCTTAAAAAAGAAAAAAAACAAAAAACTGTTCTGTCAGCCCCAATGTATTCCCATCATATTTTTTGTGTTCACAAATACTTTTAAAATTTCATTTTCTAGTTCCACAAAGGATTCTATCTACAGAGTGCTGCAGTGAAGACTCATGAATTCTATGGACAATGACATCTGGAAGAGTTCCAGAAACAAAACCTTATCTAAATGTAATCCATATGGCACTTGCCTGGAAGCAAAGCGCCAGAGAGAATCGGAATATACTCCAGCTGCTCTCTCGCAGGACACACAATTAATCTTCTGCAAACCCACTGCTATACGTGTGCTTGAGGGACATTCTAGACAGCTTGATATCTGTTGGTATGTAAGTACTTTCTTATTTCTTACTCTTATTAGAGGTAGTCCATTCATAGGATTTTAATGTATGATTCCACCTCTCAATCTGGTAAATTTTAGGTTCTATTCATTTTAAAACCTTAAATAACTTTTTTGCAGTAGCAGTTTGGGTAAAAATACTGTAAGAATGGGATGTTTGAGTCCTCTTTCTCCTTTCACACCTCCTAAGGCACTCAGAAGAGCCTTGATGGTGCAGTAGCTAAGAGCTACAGCTGCTAACCAAAAGGCCCTTAGTTCGAATCAACCAGTTGCTCCTTGGAAACCCTACGGGGCGTTCTACTCTGTCCTATAGGGTTGCTATGAGTCATAGTCAATTCAATGGCAACTGGGGAGAGAGCGAGAAGGCACTCAGAGATAGATATATGTACACACACATCCACACACAGGTAGTATGTATGCATCTTTATGTAAATATAATAGATTTTAAGATCACATTTCCTACATTTTACTTTATATAATTTTGTATCCACACTTGCAAAACTCTCATACTTTGGAAGCTATAGACCTAAAAATCTGACAACACAGTAACTCCTCCAAATCAAAAAAAAGTCATACCATATGAGCTTTTGCCAATCATTGATTTTCAATATTTTAATTTATATAGTCTATCACACTATGCTTACTATAAAAAAAAAACCAAACTCACTGCCATCATGGCTATGACCTTTCAGAAGCAGGTTGCCAGATAGAAAATGCCTGGTACATAAGAATTCAATAAATATGAGTTATTTTACTTATAAAGTAAAATATGTTATCTATAGAATGCATATTTTCTATCTTCCTTTCAATAAACATACTTTAAAAAACCAAAATATGTTTTACCCAGAAGCATACTGGGTAGGACATACCAAAATTAATACACATCACCAAGAAACCAGAAACTTGTAATTGCAAGAGATTTACCCAAACAATGAATATTATAGTTCTATACCAAAAATAACAAATTTAAACTCTGAAAGTCTGCCTGGACCTGTATAGCATCTTTTAACTTTTGACTAGTATCTTCTAACTTTTGACAAGATTGTAGGATCATAGCAAAATCAGTCTTTTAATTCTCTGCCTCCCAGAAGGCAATTAAACAGTGTATATTCATGTTCATATGCACACCTGAATTGTGTCCTGGTTCAGCAAGTGCACTGAGTGAATTATTTCCATTTTGTCGGATTTTGTCACAACCGTGGAATTACGGCCTCCCATTGTCTCCAATGCTTTCTTAAATATATACATTCCTCAAAAAGAGAAGTAGCTTTTATATTTATTTTCAAATTACCTGATTGATATTAGTGGTGTTCCTGAATAAAACTGAAGGCTTTCAAAGAACACCTGTTGAGATAAATTCAATTTGCATTTCAGATCAATTCATTCTGCCTGAAATTTATTATGAATATTTTCCTCCTTTATTCGCATTTTTGTAAACTTCTTCAAAGGCAAACACTCACTAACAGTTTTTAACTGTTCTAAGAGTGACAGGATATTGGATTTACAAAAAACTAGGAAAAGACAGACTTTACACAGATCATGGGAATTTGAATGTTGAAAGAAATTTAAATAATATTCAAGTAATGATTTAAAAAAAAATTGTGTTTAAGAACCAGGAACTGCAGAAAAATAGTAAACCTAGGATGTATTTTATTGGCTTCCATCGAACGTTCCAGGGATAATAGCTGTCCTTAAATCTGTTGATTACTAGAACAATGTATTATAATGAGGAAAATATTAAATATCTGATTTAATTTTTGTTGCAGTAAATTCAAGCTCAATAGGCAAGGTTTCTTTCGTTGTTGTTGCTTTAATTGTAAAAATATGTATAACATTACTTGTCAAGTCTATATTTTTCAAGTGTATAATTTAGTGATATTAACTACGTTAATCAGTTTGTTATTTTTTGTTGTTGCTGCTTTGTTTTTAACTCTAAATATTTGTGCCATTAATTGGATATATAAACTGACCATGATAAAAGCAGCCAAATATTTTTACTTAGTTCTTCATATAACTTGAGCATAGCGAAAGATTTTAGTAATGTGAATTTAATAAATCACAAAACCACAATGCATAGTTAGTGAAGGCTTCTTGAAAAGGATATGGTTTATAAATATAAAACATTGTTCTTGTTTTATTCTCACCATAACAGTAAGCTCAAATGTTGAAAAATAAAAGGTAAAACTACAAAGGTTCATTCATACAAAGAATCTATGGACCTAAGTAATTGGTAATGCCTGAATTTTTATTAGGAATTCATAAGTTGGAGAAAATTCAAGTCAAACTTAACTTTAGAGGCAATCATTTAGCAAGCAACAATAAAAATTCGTCAGAGACTACATAAATCATCTAAGATGAGCAGTGGTAATGGACTTGCAAAATATGCCAAATTTTGTAATCTGGAGGTAATACATACGTGTGTGTGTGTGTATATATATATAAAAAATATATATATATATATATATATATATACACAAAAAGCATTGCAGTCAAGTTGATTCCAACTCATAATGACCCTACAGGACAGAGTAGAACTGCCCCATTAACAGTTTGTCAGAATAGAGAATTTGAAGTTGGAAATTATTATTTTTAGAACTTTTAAGTTACTCTTCACTTTTGCTGTATCTCCTCCATGACCCCTCTACCCTAGGGATGGTCGTTTGAGTGGTCTAGGGACTCATATGTGGCCTCTGACCTCAGAGTATCTTTAGAGGTATGCATATGAGCCTTGGCCTGCCTTTCCTGACACATGACTCACCTTTTCTGACAGGACTCAATGGCGATGATAACAATAATAAACATAATAATAACGATTGCTGTCTATTTCAGATAAGCCCTATACTGTCTGCCTGACCTTAGGAATTAACAACTAAATCCTAGATGCCATCTGTTAAATGAAGGTATATTAATATCTACCTAATAAGATTGTCCAATGAACAATAGAAAGAAAATAAAGCATTTGTACAAGTGCAAGAATTAAATTTCCTACCAGGTATCCTACTGCCGTCAACACATAGGCTTAGTAAGGGACCTTGTTCAGTTCTCCTCCTGAAAAGCCCAATGTACTAGAAATGTCAAAACTGTTCATGAACCCCAAGACTAAATTTTGGGGTCAACATCTCAATTTCTCTAAAAAAGGCTGATTTCTGTAAGATGAAATAGATGCCCTAATCCTGCTGAAATAGCTTTCAGGAGACCTGAAAAGTGGTGCCAAGCCCACTGACACCCACCAGCAATAACTGGTGATAGCCACAGGTAAAGGTCCACCAGGATATAGGGCCAGTAACCAAGGATAAGGTGTCCTTCTGAAGGACAGAGGTTGAGCCATGTTTAACAGTTCTTTTTCCCCATTATAAAAGTAGTATATAGCAAATTTGGAATATAATTAAGAAGAGAAAGAAGAACTGCATAGGCTACTACCCTGAAGACAATTACTATCAACACTTTGATATATATTTCCTAGACTTTGCTATAAATATTTTTACATTATAAAAATTACATTTATTTATTAAAAGATAAGAACACACTTGGTATTTTATAGTAAACATGGTCAATAGTACTGTGAATGCTTCATAAACATTTTAAAGACTATAATATTCTATCCAGGTGATAAATTAATTTAGCTATTTTGTTTTGATATTAGGTGATTTTTAATATTATATATTGACTTTGCTTGACATTCTTGTGCAAAAACATTCTTATTTATAAACTGTTTAATTTCAATACCCTTAAAGCTTTACGTGAAAAAAAAAAAATTTTTTTTTTTTTCTAAAGCTTTACGTGAGTTTCAGATGATTTCCTGAGTCCCAGTTGGGACTGTTCTTCTTTCCAAACTGTCACCGTAGGTTAAATGTTCGCTCATGTGTTTAGCCACTTCAGTTAGTTATTGAGGCTTCATTCAATCTCATAGAACCAATTGTTTGACTGACACTCCCTGAGTAAATTTCACACAAAATTAACATCTACAAAATGTAAGGTATTATCTTCCTCTGCTACAGACTTGCTCTTCCACCTGTACTCTCCAGATCAGTTAGCAGCACCCGGTCAACCAAGCGAAAAATGTAAGAGCCATTCTACTTCCCTCTTTTCCTGTTCTTCCCATAATAAGTCGGTCATAAAGTTTTATTAATTTTAAAGTAATATTAATTTTATCCACTAATTTTTTCTTAAGTTCCTCTTCTCTATCAATTCTTACCACCACTCTGTTTGTTCAGGCTTTCAGCATTTCTCACCTAAACCGCAGAAGCCTTCTTGCTAATATCCAGCTACTCTAGATCTGACTAAGGCATCATTTCTTTCAGGAAACCTGTCCTGAAGTACCAAATTGGGTCAAATGCCCCTTTTTTCCTGCTCCGAAGTGTTTATTTCCATCTTTTCACTGACCTTAATGTACTGAAATTATCTATTTAAGTCACAGTTTGTCTAACTTGTCACTATTGACATACTTCTTTGTAGTATGGAAATGTCCTACACAATGTGGGATATTTAACCATTTAATTCACTGGGCTCTATCCACTAGGTTCCAGTAGTACTTCCTCAAACCACTACTTTGATGACAACAAAAAGATTGTCTTCCTAGTTCATGATTTAGTAAATGAGAATTTTAAATCTATTCATCCTACTGAGTTTTTTTTTTTAATGATTATTAAAACTACTGCCTTTTTTTGTGCTTGATTTTCACAATGTCTAAATTCAACTTGAAGACACACAGAAAGTGAGCTTATTGATTTAGTCAAAAAAATTGGTTTCCAAGTCAAGAGAACTGCGTAAAGCAAGATCAAGAGTGACTCTGGAAAGACAAACAGAAGATACCTGACCCATTACTATGTACTCATAACTGGAAATGATTTAGGAGATGGAAGCAAGTTACAAAAGAATTTGCGAAAGGTGCATTGTTTGAATAATCGTAGTCCTAATCATTTTAATTCTATATTACTTCACCACTTAAACATCACACAAAGCCAATAAGAAATATCTGGACATAAATTCTACTACTTAACCAAGAGAAAATTTTTCTTAAGTTACGGAAGACTAACACTTAATTCTGAAACAAATCATTTAATTATAATTTACCATGATTAGCCATGAAGAAAAAACTATAGGGGAAAAAATTCTCTGACAACAAGGAATTTTTTTTGATACAGATACAATCTATTTTCAATACTTTGTAAGACCTTTTTCTCTAACTTAGCTAAAATATTAAATTCTTTATTCTTCAGAATAATTAAACCAATTTCAAAAAATATGTGCATAAGTATCAAAACACTTCCAAAATGAAATGGATATTTAGTAATGGCTTATAATGGATGTTGTTGTTGTTAGGTGCTATCGAGTCAGTTCCAACTCATAGTGACCCTATGCACAACAGAGCAAAGCACTGCCCAGTCCTGCACCATCCTTACAGTCTTTGTTATGTTTGAGCCCATTGTTGGAGCCACTGTGTCAATCCATCTCTTTGAGGGTCTTCCTTTTTTCTGCTGACCCTATGCTTTACCAAGCATGATGTCCTTCTCCAGGGAATGATCCCTCCTGACAACATGTCCAAAGTATGTAAGACGCAGTCTCGCCATCCTTGCTTCTAAGGAGCATTCTGGTTGTACTTCTTCCAAGACAGATTTGTTCGTTCTTTTGGCAGTCCATAGTACATTCAATGTTCTTCACCAACACCACAATTCAAAGGCGTCAATTCTTCTTCGGTCTTCCTTATTCATTGTCCAGCTTTGACAAGGATATGATGTCATTGAAAATACCATGGCTTGGGTCAGGCATCTTAGTCTTCAAAGTGGCGTCTTTGCTTTTCAACACTTTGAAGAGGTCCTTTGCAGCAGATTTGCCCAATGCAATGCGTCTTTTGATTTCTTTACTGCTGCTTCCATGGCTGTTGATTGTGGATCCAACTAAAATGAAATCCTTGACAACTTCAATTTTTTCCCTGTTTACCATGATTTTTTTTTTTTTTTTTTTACCATGATGTTGCTTATTGGTACAGTTATGAGGATTTTTGCTTACTTTATGTTGAGGTGTAATCCACCCTGAAGGCTGTGGTTTTTGATCTTCATTAGTAAGTGCTTCAAGTCCTCTTCACTTTCAGCAAGCAAGGTTGTGTCATCTTTATAATGCAGGTTGTTAATGAATCTTCCTTCAATTCTGATCCCCCATTCTTCATATAGTCCAGCTTCTCGGATTATAATGGATGGATGTATTATATTTACAGATTCTAATCATTTTTTAGTCTTATTGGTAGAAATACATTTATAGTACAGATAAGGTCAATGATTCATCACAGTACATTTAGTTCATAAATTTGAGCACACAGAAAATACTAATATAGCTGTAAAATATGTATAGTGAGTGAATTGACGTTTTCTTAAATGGTTACATCTTAGCAAATTAAAATTCTTTACATTTGTGCTGTAACTAAATCACAACTTTTTTTTCTCTAGTGTTGGATGGCACTGGGTTTTTTTTTGTTTTTTTTTTTAAGAAAAGATAGATTCACTTCATGTTGATTTACAGCATATGAGTCATATGTGCTAATTTAATTATTTTCCAGAGAATACTAGTATCTGCAAACAATAGGCAAATACAAGTAATTGCTTTTCACCAAGTTGTTATTCTTCCAGTCTGGTAATAATATTAAGAACAAAATTAAATATTTTGGTAAAATTATTTCATTATTCAAGAACAAAATAAGATATCAAAACATTCTTATAAATTACGAGTGTATTGAACTTGCTATGGTAATACACAAAAACTATCCATTCATAGCCACCATTGTCGTCCTTTTTTCTGAGACGTGTTAGCATTAAAACACATATTAGCATTAAAACCCTAACTCTTCCATTTAAAACCTAGTTTAGAAGCACCTGGAATTGGGGTTTATAGAAAAAAATCAAGGAAATATCTGGTTTGGGAGAAGACTTCTGTTTAACTTTATTTTGAAAAAATAAATAGGAAAAATTTTCACATCATAAACAAAACTCAAGCTAATAACTTATTCAAATTAATCTTTTCTAATCAATGAATATCTACAAGTCCTTCTGTTGTTGTTAGGTGCAGTCCAGTCAGTTCTGACTCATAGCAACCCTATGTACAACAGAACAAAACACTGCCTGGTCTTGTGCCATCCTCACAATCATGCTGTGTTTAAGCCCATTGCTGTAGCCACTATGTCCGCTCACCTTGTTGAAGGTCTTCCTTTTTTTCACTGACCTCTACTTTACCAAGCATGATGTCCTTCTCCAGGGACTGGTCCCTCCTAATAACACAAGGAAGTCTAAATCTTTCTACAATTAATATATATTAATGTCCACTTTAATTTTTTCATGAAGTAGTATTTTCTTTATTGGAACTAGAAAGAGCTAAGATTCCTTAATTCCTTTCCATTACCAGAGAATAATTATTATTATTACATTAGATAACAAAGAGTTCTTACCCATTTCGAAGTATTTTACATTTATAAACTTGTTTACTTCTCAAGGGAAAACAAACAAAAAAAAATATGAGTTACTTTTAATTATCTCATTTTACAAATGAGAAACCTACTAATAATTGGTACACTTGGAAGTTGCACTGAGGTAATCTGTCTCCAGTATCCATATATTATTCTTTCTGCTATATTGCCTCTTAGGCTTTGCTCTGCGTTTTTGCATATTTATGTAGTTTGATTTTCTCAACAGTACAACATTATGATGTCTGATGTTTGTGTAGAAGATAGGACTTGGAATAGTAAATCAGTGTTTGAATTTGACTTTCATACTAGCTTTCGTGACCTTATATAAGTCATTCAACCATGCTTAACCCCAGTTCCCTTGTCTCTGAAATACAATAATTGTCTTGTATCCTTTTCAGGAAAGTTGTACACATCCAGTGAGGCACTTGATGTAAAATGCATTGGAGCTATAAATAGTGACAACAATTTAAGTTCTTTTTCTTTCTTTCTTTCTATCAAGATAATCCATTTGAAAAGAACTCTTTTTAGAATATTCTTCTGAATGGAAATATATCTTCCTAATCGTATGTACCAAATACATTATTTCTTCTTTGTGTCAACAACTCTGAGAGAATTCAATTTTTTTTTCCAAATCTTTCATCTTCCTTTTTCAAAACTTCAATTTAAAAACAGTGCTCTTTTAAAGCCCAGAAATACAAAGGCGTGTGGTACGTACGAATATTATCTAGATTTTTCTGGAAAGTCTATATAGAATCTCTGTTGTTTTAGGTGGCATAATTCTATTGAATCCTAAAATTTTTTAACAGTATTTTTCCACAAGCACATCTTATTTATAATAGATTTTGAACTTACTTTCAACTGAAAACCAAGGTCTTTATCTTAAAAACAGCTTCAATGAAACTGGAAAATCCTCTTACCCCACTTATGGGTAAATTTAAACAGAAATTCTAACCAGTCAAGGAAAAACTATTTGTATTTGGGGTCAATGAGAGGAGAAAGCCAAAATGTCCCAATTATTGCTGACATGTGTGTGAGTGTCCACCATGGACTTATATTTTTGCTGTTGAATGTAATCTGCAGCTATATAAAAGACTGCCTGTGGTAGGCTTAATAATGCTCCTCTCTCCCCCAAAAAAGATGCCCCCCAGTTCTCAGAATCTATGATTAAGCTAAAAGTGACTTTGTAGGTGTGATTGAATTAAAAATCTTGAGATGAAGAGAATGTTCTGAATCATCCAGGTGGGCCCAATGTAATCATGAAGGTCTTTATAAGTGGGGACCAATAGGATCAGGAGGAGTGAGAAGGCAATGTGATGATGGAAGCACAGTAGGAGGAGGCAGAAGCAGAGTCAGAGAAGGACAGGTAACAATAGAAGCACAAGTGAGAGAGATTGGAAGATTCCAGCCATTCTGCTGGCCTTGAATGTGGAGGAAAGGGCTATGGGTCATGGAATGCTGGTAGATTTTACAAGCTGCAAAAAGCAAGGTAGTGGATTCTGGAGCCTCCAAATGGTAAGATAATAAATATATAATATTTTTTATGCAATTAAGCTTGTACTAATTTGTTATTGAAGATACCGTTGTTGTTAGGTGTTGTCTAGTCGTTCTGACTCATAGTGAACCTATAAGACAAAGTAGAACTTTCCCATAAGGTTTCCAAGGAACAGCTGGCGGATTCAAACTGCCAACCTTTTGGTTGGCAGCCTTAGCTCTTAACCACTGTACCACCAGGAGAATCCTTCAATATTCCAACTCAAGTCTTGATTTTTTATTCAGTTCTTTCAGTTGAAAAATACCAAACATGTTCTTCCCTTTTGGTTTTCTAAATCCAAGTCTTCACACATTTCACTTTAATACTTTATCTTCTAGAGCTGTCCCTTGAAAATTTCTGTTCAATACTTTTACTTCATCACTCCCTCAAGTTGCTTTAGCTACTCTAAGTTAAAAAACAAGTTTCAGAGTCTCTTCTGCCTCCTCAAAGTAGAGTTGACCTTAATGACACAGATCGAGTCAAGATTTAGGGACCTTTGTTGGCTGACGAGACATGACTCAAAATGAGAAGAAACAACAGCAAACATCCATTAATAATCAGAACATGGAATGTAGGAAGTATGAAACCAGGAAAATTGGAAGTTATCAAAAATGAAATGAAACACATAAACATCAATATCCTAGTCATTAGTGAGCTGAAATGAACTGCTATTGGCTACTGTGAATCAGACAATCATATGATCTACTATGCTGGGGATGAAAAATTGAAGAGGAATAGCATTGCATTCAGCACCAAAAAGAACATTTCAAGATCTATCCTGAGGTACAACGCTGTCAGTTATAGGACACTATCCATAAGTTTACAAGGAAGATCAGTAAATACTAATATTGTTCAAGTTTACACACCAACTACTATGGCCAAAGATGAAGAAATTGAAGATTTTAACCAACTTCTGCAGACCAAAATTGATCAAACATGCAACCAAGAGGTATTGATAATTACTGGCGCTTGGAATGAGAAAGTTGGAAACAAAGAAGAAGGATTGGTGGCTGGAAAATATGGCTTTAGTAATAGAAACGACACCAGAGAGTGCTGAATAGAGTTTTGCAAGAACAACCACTTCTTTATTGCAAATAAATTTTTTCAACAACATAAATGGTGACTATAAATGTGGACCTCACCACATGTAATACACAGGGAATTAAATTGACTGTATCTGTGCAAAGAGACAATGGAAAAGCTCAATATGATCAGTCAGAATAAGGCCAGGGGCCAACTGTGGAGCAGACCATCAATTGCTCATATGCAAGATCAAGTTGAAGTTGAAGAAAAATAAAACAAGTCCATAAGAGCCAAAGTACGATCTTGAATAGATCCCACCTGAATTTAGAGACTATCTAAAGAATAGATTTGACGCATTGAACACTAATGATCCAAGACCAGATGAGTTGTGAAATGACATCAAGGACATTGTACTTGAAGAAAGCAAGAGGTCATTAAAAAGATAAGAAAGAAAGAAAAAACTAAAGTGGATGTCAGAAGAGACTCTGAAACTTGCCTTTGAATGTAGAATAGCTAAAGTGAAAGGAAAAAATGAAGTAAAACACCAGATAAGACTTTAAAGCGTGGCTCGAGAAAACAAACAAGGAATTATAATGAAATGTGCAAAAACCTGGAGATACAAAACCAAAAGGGAAGAACACACTTGATATTCCTCAAGCTGAAAGAAGTGAAGAAAAAATTAGAGCCTCGAGTTGCAATATTGAAGGATTCTTTGGGGAAAATATTATATGATGCAGGAAGCATCAAAAGAAAATGGAAAGAATACATATAGTGCTGTACCAAAAAGAATTGGTCAACGTTCAAGAATTTCAGGAGGTAGACTATAATCAAGAACTGATGATACTAAAGGAAGAGGTCCGAGCTTCGTTGAAGGCATTGGTGAAAAACAAGACACCAGGAATTAACAGAATATCAGTTAAGATGTTTCAACAAATGGATGCAGAGCTGGAAGTACTCACTCATCTATGACAAAAAATTTGGAAGACAGTTACCTGGCCAACCGACTGGAAGAGATTCATATTTGCACCCATTCCAAAGAAAGGTGATTCAATAGAATGTATAAATTGTTGAACAATATTGTTAATATCAAGCACAACTAAAATTTTGCTGAAGACCATTCAAAAGTACATCAACAGGGAACTTCCAGAAATTCAAGCCAGATTCAGAAGAGGACATGGAACGAGGGATATAATTGCTGATACCAGATGGATCTTGGCAGAAAGCAGAGAATACCAGAAAGATATTTACCTGTATTTTATTGACTATGCAAAGGCATTCAAATGTGTGAATCATATTAAATTATGTATAACACTGCAAAGAATGGGAATTCCAGAACACTTAATTATGCTCATGAGGAATGTATATATAGACCAAAAGGCAGTTATTCCAACAGAACAAAGGAATACTGTGTGGTTTAAAGTCAGGAAAGGTGTATGTCAGGGTTGTATCCTTTCACCATACTTATTAAATCTGTACGCCGAACAAATAATCCAAGAATCTGAGCTATATGAAGTAGAACACAGCATCAGGATTGGAGGAAGACTCATTAACAACCTCTGATATGCAGATGACACAACCTTGCTAGGTGAAAGTGAAGAGGACTTGAAGCACTTATTGATGAAGATTAAAGGACACAGCCTTCAGTATGGATTACACCTCAACATAAAGAAAAAAAAAATCTTCACAGCTGGACTAATAAGCAACATCATGATAAACGGAGGAAAGACTGAAGTTGTCAAGGATTTCATTTTACTTGCATCCACAATCAACAGCCATGGAAGCAGCAGTTAAGAAATCAAAAGACACTGCATTGGGCAAATCTGCTGCAAAAGATCTCTTTAAAATGATAAAAAGCATTGATATCACTTTAAGGACTAAGGTGTGCCTGATTCAAGCCATGGTATTTTCAATCGCATCATATACATGTGAAAGCTGGACAATGAATAAGGAAGCTTGAAGAAGAATTGATGCCTTTGAATTATGGCTTTGGTGAAGAATATTGAGTATACCATGGATTGCCAGAAGAATGAACAAATATGTCGTGGAAGAAGTACAACCAGAAAGCTCCTTAGAACCCAGGATGGCGAGACCTCCTCTCACATACTTTGGACATGTTATCAGGAGGGACCAGACCCTGTTGGACATCATGCTTGGTAAAGTAGACCAAAAAAACTAAACCTGCTGCTGTCGCATTGATTCCAACTCATAAAGGTCAGCAAAAAAGAGGAAGGCTCTCATGAAATGGATCGACATAGTTGCTGCAACAATGGGCTCTAAGGTAGCAAATTGTGAGGGTAGTGCAGGACCGGGCAGTGTTTCGTTCTTTTGTACCTAGGGTTGCTATGAGTCAGAATCAGCTGGACACCACTGAACAACAGCAACTAGGACAGGTAAGTACACTTGGAGAAAAAAATGAAAGATGAAAGTACTAATCCCACTTATTCACCATAACTTTGTCTTCCTGTTTTTTTTTTAATCTCAAAGCCATTACTGATTTTCTTGGTCTTTTAAAAATAACGAACACATTGAAAATAAGAATAAATTAATATTCTGACTTGCAATAGGGTATACCTTATGCCTTTTATGCATAAAATCAGGTCATTTTACTGAATTTAAGTTACAACTGCTGGCATACACATATAACCCGTTGCCAATGAGTTGATTCTGACTCATAGTGACCCTACAGGACAGAGTAGAACTGCCCCATAGGCTTTCCACATACATAATTGCGTCTAAACTCATTTGCAATTATTAGAGATCCTAAAATATCTAATATGTGTCAGCCTGCCATGACACAGGCCATAGACATCAGTCACCTAATATGATGTTGCTTCCACCCTACTCTGCTCAATTAACCTTGATGGCAGTAATAATAATAATAGAAACTGAGACTTCCCAGCTTACTCCTTCTTGTCTTTTGTGGTTTTTAGGATATAATGAAGCAGTTCAGGATATCGCCAGTTCAGTCATGAGGTAGACTGTAACTACTGTGGTCCAAAAGCTTATGCTTATATCTTGGATTTCCCTATGTATCAGCTGTGCTTCCTTGGGCAAATTGCTTAAAATCTTTGCCTTAGTCGCTTTATTGATAAAATGAAGATAATAAAATCTAAAGCAGAAATTCTATGAACGTTAAATGTTATAATCCATATAATGTTCTTAGAATAGTGAACACCCAATAAAGCACTTCTATTTTTCAGGTGCATATTAACGCTAAAGCATTCAGTAGGTTTATTTTTCTTTGTTTATGTTAAAGATTATGAAAATATTCTAAAATAGGCACCAAGTAGATATAAACAGGTTCTCATACATTTATTCATTAAATATGTAGAAAAATAACAAAGATTACCCCAGATTCTAATAAGAATACACTCATACCCATACTTACACATATATGCCATAAAATAAATGCAATAATTATTGGCCACTAAATTAACCTTCTTACTTATAATTATAACTAAGAAAAATAGGTAGTGGATTAAGTAATGAGTTATAATTATTTAAAAAGATGTTTAGACATTATTGATTTTCGTTATGTTATAGCAGTTATTACAACTGCCACATTTCTATAGCACATATGTGTTTTTCACTAGGTTCACTAAAACCCAGAAATTTATCAAAATTTTGTAGTTCTGTAATAACCTGATGTATGTAAAATTTGAACTAAAAATCATTTTTATTATAAAATCTTAAAATATTTACAACACAATGAGAGCTCTCTCATGGAATCAAAAATCTATCTACATGTCTATAATAGAACTGCAAAATTGAGAAAAAGACCACATGTTTTTACACTGGTAAAAAAAAAAAATAAGCTTTTAAAAATGCCTAAATGAATTCAGAAATTTTTATGATGTAATTTGCCAAAGTATATACGACTTATCCCTGAATTTCTAAGGGAAATTAAAATTTAGTTAGTATTTGGTCTATCTTCTCATTAAAAAATATTTAGAAATTGAATTTCATAGTAAGTAAAGAATTAGTGCCTTTAAGTAATATAGCAAGTAAGGATCATTATTCTCCTATATTTCTCTGATTGCAGTAATTGATACCAAAAAAAAAAAGAAATAGTTGCCATACAGTGGACTCCAGCTCATCACTATTCCATGTTTGTCAAAGTAGAACTGTGCTCCATAGATTTTCAGTAGATGATTTTTCAGAAGTGTATTTTCAGGCCTTTCTTCCAAGGTGTCTCAAGGTGGACTAAAACTTCCAACCTTTTGTTTAGAGGCTCAGAATGTAAACCTCTCACTGTAAAAAGATGTGGTTATTACCCTACATTTATACATATGAATGTTTTCCAAAGAGAGCCCTGGTTGAGCAGTGGCTACGCATTTGCCTGCTAACAAAAATGATAGCAGTTTAAACTCACCACGCACCAGCCACTGCACAGGAGAAATACGTGGCAGTCTGCTTCTTATAAAGATTATAGCTTCTTGTAAAGATTATAGGTCAGTTCTAGTCTGTCTTATAGGATCACTCTAAGTCTGAATCAACTCAACGGCAACGGGTTTGTTGTTTTATGTTTTCCAGCCCTTTCTTTAACACGCATTTTGATATATTTCTATTAAGATTTTGTTTTAACTACATATTGTTACAAGGTGGCTTCTTTGATTGTTTAACTTACTTTAAATGCTAATAAGCTGGTCATAAGATGTCTAATGAACCTTACGTATAGGAATAATGATAGATGGTTTACTTGGAATTCTATAGATGCAGCACTGCCAAGCCTGCTGAGGAGTCTTTGGAACCTAACCAATTTTAGAGAGAGGTTTTATTGATTACACAGATACAGGGCACATTTTAATCATTTTCACAGCACTATACTGCCTGAAGTGCCAAAAATCCATTAAAAAAGGATTATAAACTTTGTTTTAAGCTAGATTCTAAATTGTTTCTTGATATATAGGCAACAAAAGCACTATAAGATCAAGGAGAGTTACTAAGGCATATTAAAATTGCCTTATTGATTACGGTAATTTTAATTGCTCATATGCCTGGCCCTCTGAGGTACAGCTATTCATAAAGCTAAATTACCTTTCTTCCATATAGGAGTTCCATTTTAGTTTTTTTTTTTTCCCCTCACCCCTGGAAGATGTTCTATCTCCTGCATTATTTACTTTTTTTGTTTCTAATGTCTCTTTCTGCACAAAAAATGCTTCATTACACCTACAAACATTTAATATATTCTTTACCTTTCCAAGGGAATGAGGTTATTCCAAAAAAAAAAAAAAAAAAAACTGAATATAGTGTTAAAACATCTTTGTTAGTTTGCATGTATACACACACAGATGCACACTCACTAACTCACTCACTCTTTTTCCATTTGTATATATTTTTGGAGAAATAACAGTGTATTTTAATAGAACATATATTTTTTTGTTGCAAATGGATAATCAAATTGTTTCATGCCCTAGGGGCATAATTAATGTTAAGTGCTTAGCTGCTAACCAAATGGTTGACAGTTTGAACCTACCAGTGCCTTTGTGGGAAAAAAGACCTTGTGATCTGCTTCAATAAAGATTTCAGCCTAGAAATCCCTGTAGGGTAGTTCTACTGTGTCATATACAGTTGCTATGTGTCAGAATTGACTTGACAGCATACAACAAAAATGATGTTACAAAAAGATTGGCTTGCAGTTTCAATTCTATTATAATTTAACATAATTAAAATAAATGTCTTTATGTTATTTCCACTAGAGACATAGAAAAAACATGTGCAGTATTGATACTCATATTGTAATTACATAATTTTTTAATTAGAAGACCTGCATTCAAAATTAAAAATAGTGTTCCCCACTACTGTGTTTTTATGGAAATAATGCACACTTTCTACATTTGTTTACCAATCAAGCCCTCCCTACTTGAGCTATTTTTGTAAGTTCTGCTATGCTAATTTTTTTCATGTTGCTGGAAAAAATAATTAGCATAGAGAACTTCAAAAATATCTTATAGGGGGAGGGTGCAGTTGGCAAACAAATGTAGTAGGTGCATGTTATTTGTGTAAAAATATGGTAACTAGTCACGTGATTCGTTTCTAAACCAGTAAAATAAAGATAAATTAACACAACCACTAGCCATGTCATAGGAAAAATTTGAATCCCAATAGTATTATGTATTTAACAATGTCTAATAACTATATGTACCTTAATGTAAATGTCACTTATAAATTTTTAATGTGTGTGTAAATGGATTGAAGAATTTCCAGAAATGTTTTTGATTGTATAGGTGTGACTTTCAGACTGTCCGATGATCTAAGTAATATGACTAACTGTAGTTGACAGTTGCAGGTTTTGTCTTCTCAGTAAAAATACTCTCAACTTCTTCTTAATAAAAGAAGAACCAAGGCTAACTCATTCCAGTACGTACAGTTTTAATGCTGCTTCCACCTCAGTTATCTCATTTTCTTTAGCACATTATTAAATCAGGAATTAACAAATGATTAAATTGATCCAGTGAGATTCTGGCCTAAGTCATTTTTAAGCCTATTTTCTGCTGGGATTGTCGTGAGACAGAAATGATCCTGAAGATACTGGACTTCACCATTCATTCATTTTCAGGGAGCATGGTTTTGAAAAGGAAGAACTTACAGAGAAGAGCAGAGATGGACAAAGAAGGGACTCTACAGACCTGTCTCAATTGCTGAACCCAGGTTTCCTAAAACCCAGAGCTCTCTAGGGAGAGTTTTTCAGCTAATATTCCAATAAAACATTTTTATTTGACTTTAGAAGGAAATTGAATCTTGAGGAAATATCCAGATGCGAAAGGTAAAGATGATCATAAATCACAAAATATAGGTTAAACGTCTGAATAAATCTAAAATGTAATTACTCTAGAATAAAATAATGCAAACATTTTTAAAAGTAGTCATAATGTAAATATATAGACTTCTCTCTCTTTCCCAAAATAGAGCGTTCCTATGAAACTGTCTGTAAACTAAAATGGTGTAAAATGATGAAGCAATCACCACTAAATTATATGGGAAGAGTTTTTGAGCCTTCCCAGATACAAAAATAACCTACCAAATCATACCAAATAACATGTAAAACCTAAAACAAATGGAAATGAAGGACAAATGCTTACAGACACAGTTCAAATCTGTGATGGCTTGATGTTGAAATACTAAGTGTAGTTCCTGGGGAAGGAGCTTGATGACACCACTCTCGCTGATTGGGGAGTACCCTGCCTCTTTAATGGCTCACTACAGGGGTCTGAGGATAAGTGGTGTCTCTCAGTCCTAACAGCTAAAACCATTGGGTGCCCATGGTCTGGGTACAGAGCCCCCCCACCTGTGCACTCTAGGGAATAGGGATGCACATTCCTTACAGATACTTGGGCAGACAGGTGTCAGTACCCTGCCTTGCTCAGAGTGTGACCCTCTGCTGCAACCAGATGTTTGTGCAAACACCAACCACCACAGCTCCTATACGACTGTAAAGGGGGCCTGCACCACACACTTGGTGGTCAACTACCTGGACACCTAAGCCAAATCCATACAAGAAAAGTTAATGGAGTCCTAAGCTCATATACTTGGTAACAGCTCTAGCCATCTGGTGACAAGACATTAGAGCTTCCAAGGCACTAATAAACAAGCTAGCTCTCATGAGCATCCTATTTGGGTGTATGAAAACAAAACAAAGCAAGAAGCTAGGACACAGTAAGCAAACATAAAATAAAGTAATACAGTAACTTATAGATGGCTCAGAGACAACAGTCAGTGTCAAATCGCATAAAGCAGACCATGATTGTTTCAATAAGCTCCCAAAACAAAAAATGAAGGAATCTTCAGGAAGAAGACATCTTCCTGGAATTATCGGACGTAGAGTACAAAAGATTCATATACAGAACTCTTCAAGAGATCAGGAAGGAGGGCAGGCAAGATGCAGAAATAGCCAGTTGAGGAAATTAAGAAGGTTATTTAAAAGCATAATGAAAAATTTAATAGGTTTCAAGAATCCATAGAGAAAGCAGTCAAAAATTCAGAACATCAACAATAAAATTTCAGAATTAGACACAATAGAAAGTCAGAGGAGCAGAATTGAAAAAATGGAAGTCAGTATTAGTGAGACTGAAGATAAAACATCAGCACCAATACATTCAAAGAAAAATCAGATGAAAGAATTTTTTTAAAAAATGAAGAAACTCTAAGAATCATGTGGAACTCTATCAAGAGAAATAACCTACAAGTGACTGGAGTTCCAGAACAGGGAGGGAAAACAGAAAATACAGACAGAATTGTTGAAGATTTCTTGGCAGAAGTAACTTCCCCGATATTGTGAAAGATGAGAAGATATCTATCCAAGATGCTCATTGAACCTCACGCAAAGTAGATCCCAAAAGAAAGTCACCAAGATATGTTATAATCAAACTTGCCAAAACCAAAGATAAAGAGAGAATTTTAAGAGTGGTCAGGGATAAATGAAAAGTCACCCACAAAGAAAAGTCAATAAGAATAAACTCAGACTATTCACCTGAAACCATGCAGGCAAGAAAGCAATGGGAAGACATATCTAAAGCCTTGAAGGAAAAAAAAAAAATTGCCAGCCAAGAATCATATATCCAGCAAAACTGTCTCTCAAATATGAAGGTGAAATTAGGACAATTCCAGATAAACAGAAGGTTAGGAAATTTGCAAAAACCAAATCAAAACTACAAGAAATACTAAATGGAGTCCTCTGATTAGAAAATCAATAACATCAGATAACAACCCAAGACTAGAACACAGGACAGAGCAACCAGATATCAACCCAGATAAGAAAATCAGAAAAATAAATCAAGATTAAAAAAAAAAAAAAAAAAGAAATCTGAAAGGTGGGAAACAGCGATATCATTATGTAAAAGATAAAAAATTAAATCAATAAATAGGAACTAAAAAAATGTAGTCATAGATCTTTCACATGCAGATGAAGTCAAGGCAATATATAGAGAAAAAAGTTGATTTAAACTTAGAAAAACAGGGGTAAATAATAGGGTAACCATAAAGGAGACTAACAATCCTACATATCAAAATAAAAGAAAAGAAAAACATAAAGACTCAGCAAAAACAAAATCAAAGACTATATAAAAGAAAAACTACTCAGCACAAAAAATTAAGCGGAAAAATGATATTGTCAACAACACAAAAAAAGACATCAAAATGACATCACTAAACTCATCCAACCAACAAGATAGCTATCAATAATTACATGGAATGTAAATGGACTGAATTCATCAATAAACAGACAGAGAGTGGCAGAATGGATTAAAAAAATGATCTATTTCTTGCTTACAAGAGGCACACCTTAGACTTAAAGACACAAACAAACTATAACACAAAGGATGGAAAAAAAATTATCAAGCAAACAACAATCAAGAAAGAGCTAGAGTGGCAATATAAATTTCTGACAAAATAGACTTTAAAGTTAAATCCACCACAAAGGATAAGAAAGGACACTGTATAATGATTAAAGGAACAATATACCAGGAGACTATAACCACATTAAATATTTACACACCCAACGACTGGGCTTCAAGACACATAAAACAAACTCCAACAGCATTTAAAAGTGAGGTAGACAGCTCCACAATAACAGTAGGAGGCTTCAACACAACACTTACAGTGAAGGACAGAACATCCAGAAAGAAGCTAGGTAAAGACATGGAAGAGCTAAATGCCAAAATCAAACAACTACACCTCACAGACATACACAGAACACTCCACCCAACAGCAGACAAGCATACTTTCTTTTCCAATGCACATGGAACATTCTCTAGAATAGACTGCACATTAGGTCATAAAGCAGCCTTAACAAAATCCAAAATATTGAAATATTACAAAGCATTTTTTCTGACCCTAAAGCCATAAAACTAGAAATCAAATAACAGAAACAACACAGAAAAGAAATCAAACACGTGAAAACTGAACAATACCTTGCTCAAAAACAGCTGGGTTACAGAAGAAATTAAGAACAGAATATAGAACTTCATAGGATCAAAGGAGAATGAAAATACTTCCTATCAGAACCTTTGGGACACAGCTAAAGCAGTGGTCAGAGGTCAATTTATAGCAATAAAGACACAAACCCAAAAAGAAGAAAGGGCCAAAATCAAGGAATTATTCCTACCACTTCAACAAATAGAAAGAGAGCAACAAAAGAAACTGTCAGGCACCAGAAGAATGCAAATAATAAAACTTAGAGCAGAATTAAATGAAACAGAGAAAAAAATTTAAAGAGTTAACAAGACCAAAAGATGATTCTTCGAAAAGATTAACAAATCAATAAACCATTGGCCAGAATGACAAAAGAAAAACATGAGAGGAAGCAAATAACCTGAATGAGAAATGAGATGGGCCATATCACAACAGAACCAACTGAAATTAAAAGAATCATATAATATTATTATGAAAAATTGTACTCTAACAAATTTGAAAACCTAGAAGTGGATGATTTTTTAGAAAAACACTACCTACCTAAACTAATACAAACAGAGGTAGAACAACTACATAAACCCATAACAAAAGAAGAGATTGAAAAGGTAATTTAAAAACTCTCCCCTAAAAAAGCTCTGGCTCTGTTGGCTTCACTGGAGAATTCTATCAAACTTTCAGAGAAGAGTTAATACCACTATTATTAAAGGTATATCAGAGCATAGGAAAAGATGAAATACTTTCAAACTCATTCTATGAAACTAGCATTTCCCTAATACCAAAACCAGGTAAAGACACCACACAAAAAAAGAAAATTACAGACCTATGCCCCTCATGAATTTAGACACAAAAATCCCTGACAAAATTCTAGCCAATAGAATTCTACAACATATCAAAATAAATAATTCACTATAACCAAGTGAGATTCATACCAGGTATGCAGGGATTGCTCAATATTAGAAAAACAATCAATGTAATCCATTGTATAAATAAAACAAAAGAACCACTGATCTTATCAATTGATGTAGAAAAGGCATTTGACAAAGCCCAACACCCATTCATGATTAAAAAAAAAAAAAAACTCTCAGCAAATAGGAATAGAAGAAAAATTTCTCAGCATAATAAAAAGCATTTATACAAAGCCAACAGCCAACATCATACTAAATGGAAAGAGTCTGAAAGCATTCTTCTTGAGAATGGGAACCAGACAAGGATGCCCATTATTACCACTCTTACTCACCATTGTGCTGGAGGGCCTAGCCAGAGCAATTAGGCTAGATAAAGAAATAAAGTGCATCCAGATTGGCAAGGAAGAAGTAAAAATTTTTCTATTTACAGATGACATGATCTTATACACGGAAAACCCTAAGGAATCCTCAAGAAAACTACTGAAACTAATAGAATAGTTCAGCAGAGAATCAGGATACAAGATAAACATACAAAAATCAGTTGGATTCATCTATGCTAATAAATGGAACATCTAAGAACATCTAAGAGGAAATCACCAAATCAGTACCGTTTACAATAGCCCCCAAGAAGATAAAATACTTAGGAATAAATCTTACCAGAGACGTAAAAGATCTAAACAAAGAAAACTACGAGACACTACTGCAAGAAACCAAAAGAGACCTACATAAGTAGAAATACATACCTTGCTCATGGATAGGAAGATTCAACATTGTAAAATGTCTATTCTACGCAAAGCAATATATAGATACAAGACAATTCAGATCCAAATACCAAGGACATTTTTCATTGAGATGGAAAAACAAATTACCAACTTCATATGGAAGGGAAAGAGGCCCCAGTGAAGTAAAGCATTACTGAAAAAGAAGAGCAAAGTAGGACACCTCACACTACCTGATTTTAAAACATATTATACTGCCACAGTATTCAAAACAGCCTGGTACTGGTTCAACAACAGATACATAGGCCAAGGGAACAGAATTGAGAATTCAGACATAAATCCACCTGCATATGAGCAGCTGTTATCTAACAAAGGATCAAAGTATGTTAAATGGGGAAAAGACAGTCTCTTTAGCTGGTGCTGGCATAACTGGATATCCATCTGCAAAAAAATGAAACAAGACCCATACCTCACACCATGCAAAAAAATGAACTCAAAATGGATCAAAGATCTAAATATAAAATCTGAAATGATAAAGATCATGAAACAAAAAAAAAGGGACAAAGGTAGGAGTCCCAATACATGGCATAAACAGTATACAAAACATTACTAATAATGCAGAAACATCAGAAGAGAAACTAGATAACTGGGAGCTCCTAAAAATCAAACACTTATGCTCATCAAAACACTTTAACCAAAGAGTAAAAAGATTTCCTACAAACTGGGAAAAGTTTTTGGCTACGACAATTCCGATCAGTGTCTGATCTCTAAAATCTACATGATACTGCAAAAACTCAACAATAAAAAGACAAATAACCCAATTAAAAAATGGGCAAAGGATGTGAACAGGCAGTTCACCAAAGAAGACATTCAGGCAGCTAACAAATACATGAGGAAATGCTCAGGATCATTAGCCATTACAGAAATGCAAATCAAAACTACAATGAGATTCCATCTCACCAACAATGCTGGCATTAATCCAAAAAACACAAAACAATAAATGTTGGAGAGGCTGTGGAAAGACTGGAACACTTATACACTGCTGGTGGGAATGTAAAATGGTACAAGCACTTTGGAAATCAATTTGGTGTTTCCTTAAAAAGCTAGAAACAGAAGTACCACTTGATCCAGCAATCCCACTCCTTGGAATACATCCTAGATAAATAAGAGCCTTCACATGAACAGATATGTGCACATCACTGTTCATTGCAGCACTGTTTACAATAGCAGAAAGATGGAAGCAACCAAGGTGCCCATCAATGGATGAATGGATAAATAAATTATGGCATATTCACATAATGGAATACTATGCAATGATTAAGAACAATGATGAATCCGTGAAACATCTCATAACATGGAGGAATCCGGATGGCATTATGCTGAGTGACATTATGTCAGTTGCAAAAGGACAAATATTGTATGAGACCACTATAAGAACTCATGAAAAAGTTTAAACACAGAAGAAAATATTATTTGATGGTTACGAGGGTGAGGGGAGAGAGAGAGAGATATTCACTAATTAGATAGTAAAAAATTAGATAGTAGACAAGAGCTATTTTAGGTGACAGGAAAGACAACATACGATACAGGAGAGGTCAGCACAACCGGACTAAACCAAAAGCAGTTTCCTGAATACAACCGAATGCTTCATACTCCAGAGTAGCAGGGACAGGGGTCTGGGGACCATGGTTTCAGGGGACATCTAGGTCAACTGGCATAAGGAAATGTGTTAAGAAAATATTCTGCATCCCACTTTGGTGAGTGGCATCTGGGGTCTTCAAAGCTAGCAAGCAGCCATCTAAGATGCATCAATTGGTCTCAACCCAAGTGGAGCAAAGGAGAATGAAGAATACCAAAGACATAAGGTAAAGATGACTCCAAGAGACAGAATGGGTCACATAAACCAGAGACTACATCAGCCTGAGACTGGAAGAACTAGATGGTGCCCTGCTATCGCTGATGACTGCCCTGAAAGGGAACACAACAGTGAATCCCTGATGGAGCAGGATAACAGTGGGATGCAGATGTCAAATTATGATAAAAAGACAAGACTTAATGGTCTGAATGAGACTAGAAGGACTCCAGAGGTCATGGTCCCCAGACCCTTTGTTTGCCCAAGAGTGGAACATTCCCGAAGCCAACTCTTCAGGCACGGATTGGACTGGACTATAAGATAGAAAATGATATTGGTGAGGAGTGAGCTTCTTGGCTCAAGTAGACACATGAGACTATGTGGGCAGCCCCTGTCTGGGGGCAAGATGAGAAGGCAGAGGGGGACAGGAGCTGGTTAAATGGATATGGGGAATACTGGGTGGAGAGGAGGGGGAATCTTATTAGCGGGAGAGCAGCTAGGGAACATAGCAAGGTATGTATAAGTTTTTGTATGAAACTGACGATTTGTAAACTTTCACTTAAAGCACAATTAAAAAAAACTCATGAAAAGATTTATACACAGAAATAAAAAAAATTGAAAACCTTATATTAAAAACCAATCTGTCTGTCCTTTCGTAAATATATTTTGAGAACACTTAATTTTTCTTCATTATTTGGATGCTGTTCTAAAACAGCCATTGGTAGATGATTGCTTCAAAACACTTTCCGTATCCTCTAATGAAGGACCTATCACTGGTGTTTTTGGTTTACAGTCTTCAGGGCTAAGTTATAATTTGTTTAAGTCATTTTAGCTCATATAAAATGTAATGCCTGTGATTTGTTTGTTTTAGAAAACAAAGTTGAGGAGGGTGTAAATGCATTTAGAAAAAGTATGTGGCATTTGAATGAATATGAGTTTGATAGTTTCACTTTTCTTAGTGAAATAAAAACAAGTCTATCTGTAAAATTATATTTCCAAAGTACCCCTTAAGTAAAAATTAATGAATTAGCTGAAATTAACTGTTAAATTGAGTCATGTAGAAGTCAGGTAGAAGAAGATAACATTTGTCTGCTCTGTTAAAGAAATAATAGAGACATTTCTGTTCTCCTAGAAAGTTTGGAAATAATTTTCTCTTCTGAGAACTTAATTCTATTATTATTACAATGAGTCAACTTTCAATTCATCCTTTCTGGACAATTACTATAATACTATATTTGTGATGAAATCCTAATAATATTTAAATCTTTTTTCTCACCCCTTTCAAATGGTCTCTTAAAGCATCTCAAATATGGAATTATTTATAAATAATTTTTAAATGATGGAATTTAGTAATATAATGGTAGTGTATTGAATTTCTCTACTTTATAATTTGGCTTAATTATTTCAGACCAAAATTTAGCCTTAAAATATATTCAGTGCATGAACAAAAATTTTTTAGGAAGCTATTGATTTTGTATATTTCTGCTATATAATTTTAACTGGAGTTGCAAATAGAGTTTCTTTAAAAAGCTTATGAAATTTTTTTCTCAAAAAAATATATTTCACCAACTAGGAAATGTGCTGGGTATTCTGATGAGGGGAGGCAATTGTTAAAATGTTTTAAAAATGATATTTTTCTAATATGTTCCATTTTTAATAATTATCAACAGATAAAAAATAAGGAAAAAGAAAATATTTAATAGTCATAGGTGAAAAATAACCCTCCCCCTTTTCAAAGCTTATTTTAATTAAGGTTTTTGTGACAGTTTTCTGAAATAATGCAATTGATACTTGTTTGTGGAAGAAGCACAATGTCCTGACTTCCTAGGAGCTCAGTCATTGCTCCCAGCCTTATCTGTTAATAGTCACTTCAGTTACTGTCATCGTGTTTTCCCAAGCTTTCACTCTGCCAGCAAACATTGATCTGAAAATGGGCTACCCAAGGACAATGGCATTATTCATTGCTGAGTGCTCTTCAAACAATTAGAGATTTTTGCTCTTGTACAAACGAATACTTTTTGAAACTTATAATTCTATTCTTGTCAACAAATATAGGACATTTTAAAAGCTATGATTATTACTATATGAGCTCTAACTTTAGAAAAAAATTACAAGATTATGTAAACAAAGAATAAAAAAAAATCTACTTGTTAATTCTACTCACGTTGTAATATATATGGCTGTTTTTACCGAAAGAGATTGATTTGACTTTCTGTAATATATATTATTAAACATTCAACCATGCAAGATTTACTGCCACCATGTGTCATAAATAAATCCCCTATGATCTCGGCTGGTGATTATAGAAGCAATTCTTTCTCCATTTTTGTGGTTGCCTGGATATAAATAAAATACTTCATTTTATGTATATTTATTCTTGTTTTCCACCTTATCCATGCCTTTTATTTTTCTTTCTGAGGACAAACAAATTTTAGCCATCAAGAAACCTACCATGAGCAGATGCGAATTTATATTTTAATGTTTTATTAAAAAACTTAAATAGACAAAAAGTATTTTTTCAAATTTCAAAATAATATTTTTCTTTCTGATCTAACTGCTTTACATCTTCTAGAAAAAGACAATATTAAGAAGAAAATGTTTGTTTATGTTTCGATTTCAGAATTTCAATCTACATAGTTGCTTTTGTGTTAAATACACTTTTGTTATCCAGGGAGAGCAACAGAAAATAGTTCTGGAAATAACTAAGAATGATTCAAATATTGTGAAATGTAGCCTAGAAAAAAAAAATTGACTTTCAAATAAAAACTCTCAAGGAAGAACTTTAAATGCGCTAGAGATTTTTAGGAAAATGCAACACCAGAAAGAAATTTACAATTCCAGGAAAGAGAGTTTTTGGAGATCCCAGAGAGAAGGTCCAGATATGACAGCTCTGGTTTCCACTCAGCTCCATTAAAGTATTGTAAACATGCAACCCCCCACAGAGACTTGGGGAACCAATTCCTCTCACTGACTTCATCCTTTCCATCTGACAGTCTCCCCTTGAAATCCATGCCCAGAACGTGTCTAAAATACAAAAAGTGTTAGTTTTGTTAACTGTGATATAATAAAAAATTGTCTTAATTAAAATGTGTACTAGAATTAAGCAAATGTAATGCATCCCTATAAAATGTAGAAAGTAATTTTAAATTATAAAATCCAAGTGGTCCAAAATTATAGTAAGCCATGTCCCAGGAAATGTATATAAAACTCACCTGATCAAGTTGTTGACATTAAAGGTAGAAAGTGTCAGACATGGTAGAGTAGGTGGGAAGAGCTTCAAGGCATTAGACAGATCGGTGATCATACCTGCAGAGGAATAACAACAAGCAAATGCTGTATCCTGGCTACACTAAAAACAGCAACAGCTATAAAAAGCCAAACTCCTAATGTCTTATTTTAGACTTTCTTATTATGCCCAAATTATCCATCTGTTTTTTGTTAACACTGAGACACAAACACAAGATCTTCAGAAAAATTGATAGTAGTTTCCTTTCTTATTAAATACAGTAAAAATAATGTAAAAAATAAGTGTTATTAATAGTGCTAATGATGTTAATAATAATAAACCAGAAAAATTACATTAGAAAGCATATTCTAAATTTTGGAAGAAATACTCATTTTGGGTAAATACAAGATCTTTACTGGATAATGAAGTATTTACTGAAAAATATTAAATCTACTTTCATTGTTCAATTGACTTAATTTAAATTGATATTCCTGAGGCATTTTTCTGAGAGGAAGCCAACATGCCATGGATGATTTTACGTCTAAGAATAAAAGTCAAAATTTTTTCAAGCTTCCCCTAAAGCAGTGATCTTCCCTTTCTACCCTCATGTACTCTGTTTGAGAATAGCAGGAAAATATCCTCGAAAAATAATGGTTTATTTTTTTATGTTTCATTTTTGCTTTTCCTCAGAGTTTCTTCTTCTCCTAAATAACACTGAATAATTTTTTGAACAGTAGAGAAAAATATCTGTAACAGCAATGTTTGCCTAAAACAGGTTTACATAAATCCTCTGTCAGAATTTCCACATGACTTTCTTATGCATCTTACATTTAAGGCCATAATCAACTCAAATTCCTCCTGATTCTCAAGGAAAGGTGAAGGAAAATCAGTGAGAGAGAAGGTAGTTCTTTACACACCACCCCAACTCTGCGACTTGTCACGGTAGATGGTACCCTTCCCACCTTCTCCTGAGTCTGAGGGGGATGCAGTAGACATGGATGTTTAGTGGAGAAGACGCTCCAAAAAACTTATATCGAGCTGAGCCTAGACCGAATGATAATTTCTAAAGAGCATCAGTCAGAAGGATTTAAAATGTAGTCATCGTTTATTTTAAAAGAATTAATAGTTTTCAATTCATGAACAAACAAGAGCTTCAGAAATATAAAGTTTTCTTGAGGTAGACAACCTGGGTGTAATTTTGTTCTTGTATGCACAATGGTATATTAATAGTACTTATCTCACAGGATAGGGACTATACTTACTGATGCTGTGTTTTCTTCTTGTATTTATGACAACAAATGTACAAATATTCTTGGACAAAAGGGTGAATGTTTTTCCTTTGGGATTTTAAAAGGCACTTGGGTCAATGATCCTCTTTACATCTTATTTCTTATTTAATACTATTGTGCAATGATATGCTGGTAATATTTAAAAAATTGGGTCTTCAAGAAAATTTTAAATTAAAAATAAGCCCCTGATGTGTATGTTTGCAAATGTCCATGTTGTAGATACTCCTACCTTGGCTACTTTCAAACTAGTAATGTTACAAAAATGGAGTTGAAAAAAGCCACCTCAATTGGATTCATTAGCCTCTTTAAGTTGGTGCCAACAAAATGTTGTTATTGTTGTTAATTGTCCTCGAGTTGGCTGAGGCTTATGGTGACCTTATGTATAGCAGAGAGAAATGCTGTCCGGTCCTGAGCTATCTTCAGGATCATTGGTATGTTTGAGTCTATTGGTGTGGCTACCGTGTGAATCCATCTCATTGAGGGCTTCCCCTATTTTTGTTAGCCCTCTACTTTACCAAACCTGATGTTGTTTTCCAGCAATGGTCTTTACTGACGATATGTCCAAAGTTTGAGAATCAGAGTTTTACATATTATCCCTCCTCACTTCTATGGAATACTCTGGTTGAACTTCTCACTTTGTAGCATTATTATTGTATATTCGGGAAACATACTGGTTGTGTTTTCACCACTTGTCTGTCAGTTTGTCATACTGTGGTGGCTTGCATGTTGCTATGATGCCGGGAGCTATGTCTCTGTTATTTCAAATACTAATAAGGTCACCTTTGGTCAACAGGTTTTAGTAGAGTTTCCAGACTAAGACAGACTAGGAAGGAAAACATGGCAATCTATAAGACAATCATATAAAGACAAATATTGTATAATCCCACTTTCATAAGAAGAAAATAATAGATATATATACAGAGACTTGTGTTCATTGGTGGTTACCGGGGTGGGGTGGGGTGGGAGATTCACTCTCTAAATTGTAGATATTTGTTATTTTTGGTGATAGGAAAAGCAGCACAGAACGTGGGTGAAATGAGCACAGTTTGACCAAAGTAAGCCACGTCACTAAGAAGTGAAGGAAAAAAAAAAAAATTAGACAATAAGTATGCAAGAAAATAGTGGATATGAATTGGAGGCCTATAATTTTAACCTATTTAAAAATGAGAGTCAAAGTAATTGGGGTTTATATTATTTTACCTTTACATAAAAAAATTGATTTCTCACTATGAGGAGAAAACAAATACTCATGAGAATGTGATTATATTAAGAATTAATTATATATCCAAAGGGATTATACATAACTTTAGAGAAATAGTCTGTTTTACCTAAACTACATAGCTAATGTTATTTTAAAAAGTGCTCATTTTTACAAATTTTTTCATATATTTATCAACTTTATATTATGAAGAATGTCCTTTTAAAAAAAATAGCTTTTATTTTCCCAGTATTTCAAAACTCTTCCTTTTCCTTATAATTTCTTTTACCTTCTTCCCATAATTAAGGATTTCCAGTTTCCTACTCATGTCCATTCCAAAGAAAGGTGATCAAATAGAATGTAGAAATTATCAAACAATATCATTAGTACCACATACTAGTAAAATTCTGCTACAGATAATTCAAAACCACACACTTTTGCCAATTTTAAACCATGCAGTACCTCTTTGTTCTGTTCGAATGACTACCTCTTGGCCTATGTACAGGTTCCGCATAAGAGCAATTAACTGATCTGAAATTCCCATTCTTTCCAATGTTATCTATAATTTGTTATGATCCAGACAGTTGAATGGTTTTGCATGGTCAATAATACACAGGTAAACATCTTTCTGGTATTCTCTGCTTTCAACCAAGATCCCTCTGACAGCAGCAATGATATCCCGCATTCTACATCTTCTTCTGAATCCATTTGGCAGTTCTGAACATGTAATGCCACTAAACTTTACACTTAAAAAGTGCCTAAAATGTAAAATTTTACGTAATGTATATTTTACTGCAATAAAATAGGGAGAGTGTTTCATCCTTGATTGCTCTAAAAACAATTCAATTAAGCAAGCTTTCCTGAATTAGTTTTTTCTCATCTCATAAATATTGCTCCCCCACCTACCACGTCAATGGGATCTATACTTGTACAAACACTTTCTTCCAGAAAAATTAAAAAATAAAATAAATTTTAAAATGTAGGTAAAACAGAAGCGCTGAACACATCATTAGACCAATTAACTGAGATGTTCCATGAAATTATGATCCTAAACATCCAAATCAAGAAACCAAATCCCATGAGTTGATTGGTTGTACATAAGCAGCCTTAGCAGTTACTCATTTTTCTGTCATTGTTTTAAATATATCTATCAAGCAACTTTTGTCAATTCAGCTTCTACAGGTGTACTACTTACTGACAGCACTTCCGTTTTGATCAAAGATTCTACAGAAGAATCCTGATCAAAAGATCGGAAATGTAGAACAGAATTCAAATGCTCATGGAATCCGGATTTTCTGAGGCAGTAGAGGCTAGATGAACCCCTGAAACTATTGACCTGAGATAATCTTTAAACCTTAAACTAAAAATATTCCCTGAAATCTTCTAAAAACAAACACTTTAACTTAACTAGTAAAAAAGTGCCTGCCTTGAGCATTACGCTTTTTTAAGAACTACGTATCTATATAGGGTCAAAGCGACAACAGCAACTCAGAAGATTAGACAGAAACCTTAGGGGTCAGTAAGCTTGTATTAATGCTGGAGTAACAACTCAGAAAAGGAGGTTGAGAGTGGTTGCACAACTTGAGGAATGTAATCAATGTCACTGAATTGTACCTATAGAAACTGTTGAATTGGTGTATGTCTTGTTGCATATACTCTTGACGTGACAAGAAAATAGATAATTTTTTTAAAAAAGTAGGAGACAACACTCCTTCTATGCTAATAACCATGACACTTTTTTAGTTATTTTTTTTAAAATCATGTCTGATAATTTGATGTGATAAATCTAAATGACAGACTAAGTTGAAATTTTGTGAAAGCTCAAGTCTTTCCAATTATAAGAATGTTCTCTCATATCAATATCCCTACTAATTCCCTGGGAATAAGAACAAATGAAGATTAATTCATGTATGAGGTAGAAAATATTATTACTCATTTTTTTTTTACTGAAGACAAGATTTCAGTAGAAATACTTTCACATAAGAAGTAGAATGAGTAAAGAAATCATGTAAATTAAGCTATTTATCGAGCCTTAGTAAAAACAAAACAAAAAAGCAATCTTTCTTTGTGTTGTTTAGAGAAAAACAATATTGATAGGCACAAAAAAAAAAAAAAATGAATAGCAAGTTAGAGATTCAAACACTCTTTGCTAGGTTTTCTTTTGGTACCTATATTCCCAGATGTAATACTCTAATAGTTGAACCCCTATAGGGTTGCTGTGAGTCAGATCGATTCGCCGGCACTGGGTTTGGTTTTTTGGCAAACAAAACTTAAAAAGGTAGTGTAGTGGAGATGTCTGTATTACCTGATGTTCTGTTTCATTCTTCTAATTAAAAAACAAAAACATGTGTCATATTGAGATTCTAATTTAAAACTGATTCTACATGTAAAATGATCATAAAGGCCAAGGACAAAGTCTCAGAGTACTGAATACAGCCCAGAGTGTTTTTTGCATCATGGGAACTGAGTATAGGAAGAAAGAAGGCAAATCAAGCTTATTCATTTGTCACAGGATAAAACAGCCTATAGGTAATATTCTGTTAATCCTGGCAAAATCCAACCAAAAATAGATTTTAGAGAATTTAATAGAACATAAAGTGGTATTCTTATGAATATATGAACAGGTGCAGCGATTAGGAGTTTGGCTGCTAACCAAAAGGCCTGCAGTTCAAATCCTCCAGCCAGTTCTTGGAAACCCTATGAGGTGGTTCTATTCTGTCATATAGGGTCACTATGAGTAAGAATCGACTCGATGGCAATGGGTTAAACTGTAAACTCACACAAATAGTCACCATGCTCCTGGTATTACATGTTCATAGTAGCATATTTTTCATCAGCTAGTGTTGAAATCTGTGCAGTAATAAGCCTTCCAGCCTGTACAGGAAATTGAGAACTTGAGCTATGCTAGGGAGAAAATGGATGCTCATAAGTGGGTGAAAATATCCACATAAAATCCCATGGCCTAAATTTAATCATTTGCTAGCATACAGAAATCATCATCTTTATTTAAATGTAGTGTTCTACTGAATGGAATATGTATGAACTTTTTGCCTTGGAAACTTCAAATTGCTTTTTTGTTTGTTTGTTTTTTTTAGAAAATGAGGTTTCAACCTTTTTCCTGTAACAAAACAGTCTTGCTCCGAGTAGTTAGACATCTTCCCACTAAGGTAAACCTATCAAAGTAAACTCTGATTGGCATTTCAAAATAAGTAAACTAAATTCCTACCAGATGTGTCAAGACGTATAAAAGTTTTCTCTATTTTTCATCCACCATTCATTAGAATCCCAAGTTGATATCCTGAAAAGTACAAAGAATGTGACCTTGGGCCAATAAAGATGGGTGATTATAGCTGTAGATGAGAGTGGAAGATAAGGGTGAGCAGGGCATCAGAAATGAGCATAAGGGGCTGACTGCTTCATGAAGAAAGCCTTAGACAGAGCTGTTAAAATAGCTGTCAGATTGAACAAGAGATGGGGAGCATTGGCAGGCGTGAAGGCCAGAGTAGAAAGTTAGGAAGGACTGTTGAAGTTGTTGGGTTCCGTTAAGTAAATTTCAACTAGTAGTAGTAAAAGCTTGGTTTGACATCAGAAATACCAAAGCGGGGGGGGGGGGGGAGGAATTCTGATCCTCAGGCCTACCTCAGTCCCCTACACTAGGTTATCTTCATTTTTTATCTCAGATAATTGTGCTCATTTCCATATTTGGAAACCACTGAATTAAGGGATTTGTGTACTGCTGTATCTACTATATGCACATGGGAATCTATTCAATAAAATTATCTGCATGTTTCTACAAATATTACTTCAGGAAGAATATTCAAAATTAAAGTACATAAATGGGTGGAGAAGAGAATACTAATCAGGGTACAGACATTATATTAAGGGAAAGAAGGAGAAAGGGGAAATAAAGTTGAATTTTTGGATCAGGCATGTTGAGAATTAAAGCTAAAAGTTAAATAACGTTGTTCATCAGTTAGATATTTTTATATTATTTATAATTCATATCTAGAGATAAGAGAAAATTTAAAGTTTTTAGAATACTCCAAAAAGCGTTGATGTGGGAGCTCTGTATTTTAAGAGTTAGCTTAAGATTTGGCCTACTGTATTAAATGATAGAAGAAAATAATTAAGATGATGCAAATGTTTTTTATTTAGTGTGGATGGCTTGGGCTCATCCCACAAGGAAGCCCAGAAAGGAATATGTGATTATAAAGACATGCTCTTCCTAGAGGCATTTCCCCAGATATTGCTTCCCATCTAACATGATACAGATGAAGACAGTTTTCCCTTATGCAGAGACAGAAGACCAAAGAATCATTGGGCAGCAGAGTCTGAAGAAATCAGGGAAGTCACAATGGCCATGAGGAAGGGTAGAAGGTCGGGATGAACAGGTATAGTCACTTAATGTAGCCAAAGTGGTAACAGAAAGACCAAAAAGAGCATGTGAGTATTCAGGTTGCTGAACCTGTCAGTATGTATATACAAATAGCATTACGTGGTAGTCCAAAAATCCTAAGGCTTATTCTTGGGTCAGTTAGCCAGGAAAAAGCCAGTCTTATAAAGCAGTTATAAAAAGATACACAACAGGGAATCTTAACATCATAGCTCAATGCTCAGTGTCACAAAAAACCTGAGTATAATAGTGTCATGCTCCAAGTAGAATACGTCATTATTAAAAGGAAACAGAGATGGCTAAGCAGTTAAAATGCAAAAAAGAAAGAAAAAAAAGGCTAAAATCTTCTACATTAGAAAAATCAGCATTATTTTGAAGTTAAGGCCGAAAGTTAAGGCTAAGTTTGCATCATTTCCTCTACCATGATTATCTTTGTTTTACAGATGAGAAAGTTATACAAAAGTAAAGCAACTTGTCCTATATCACCCTGCTAAGAAATGGCAGAGCTTGGGTTCACACTGACTATTTTTCTCAATAATATGTGTTTTTAACCTCTCTGTGTCATTGCTTTGGCACAAACCATACTCAAGTTAAGTCAAACTGGGATTTAGTTAAATGCAGAAAAAACAGGAGAAGACCCTGCATCTAGAACATTTCTTGGAAAAAAAAAAAAAAAAAGTTAAGCAACAAAACAACTTTGTGAAGATATGCATATAAACCAAGAGAAAAAAAAATGATGCAAGAAAGGAGATCAAAGTCCAGCTTGTCTGTTTTTGTTAGGTGCCCCCAAGTCATTTCAGAGTCACGGTGACCCAATGTACAACAGAACAAAACACTGCCCTGTTCTGCACCATCCTCACAAGTGTTGCTATGTTAGAGCACACTGTGGGCCCCACTGTGGCAATTCTCCTTCTTGAAGATCTTGCTCTTTTTTGCTGACCCTCCTCTAGGGACTGGTTCCTCCCAATGATATGTCCATAGAAAGTAAGATAAAACCTCATTATTCTTGTTTCTAAGGAGCATTCTGGCTGTACTTCTTCCAAGACAGATTTGTTCGTTTCTTCTGGTGGTCCATGGTATATTCAAAATTCTTTGCCAACACCATAATTCAAAGGCATCGATTCTTCTTAGGGCTTCCTTATCCATTGTCCTGCTTTTGGATGCACGTGAGGCAATTGAAAACACCTTGGATTGAGTCAGGTCCGCCTTAGTCTTCAAAGTGACATATTTGCTTTTTAACACTTTAAAGAGGTCTTTTGCAGCAGGCTTGCCCAGTGAAATATGTTGTTTGATTTCTTCACTGCTGCTTCCATGGGTTTTGGTTGTGGATCCAGGTAAAATTAAATTCTTGACAACTTCAATCCTTTCTCCTTTATCATGATGTTCCTTATTGTTCCAGTTGTGAGGATTTTTGTTTTCTTTATGTTGAGGTGTAATCCATGCTGAAGGCTGTGGTCTTTGATATTCATCAAAAGTGCTTCAAGAAGTACTTGGAGGCGGAGCCAAGATGGCGGACTAGGCAGACGCTACCTCGGATCCCTCTTACAACAAAGACACGGAAAAACAAGTGAATCGATCACATACATAACAATCTACGAACCCTGAACAACAAACACAGATTTAGAGACGGAGAACGAACTAATACGGGAAAGCAGCGATTGTTTCCAGAGCCTGGAGCCAGCATACCAGTCAGGTACGGCACAAGCACAGAGACCTGCTCCACCCCCCTGAACTAACCCCGGGAGGGGGACTAGCCGGTTCCACGGGCGGCGTGGGACGCAGCCGTTAGGAGAAGTCCCCGGGAGGCAGTGACTGATCTTGGAGCAGAAAGAGTAGCATCCGAGCCGGGGAACCGTCCCACAGGGATTTGGACTGCACGCAGGTACGCCATAAACACGGAGAGTTGCTCCACCCCCTGAACTAACCCCGGGAAGGTGACCATCCGGGTCGCGCGGGCGGCGTGGGACGCAGCCGGTAGGAGAAGTCCCCGGGAGGCAGCGACTGGTATTGGAGCGGGGAGAACAGCATTCCAGCCGGGACACTCAGTCGTGGCACAAGCACGGGGAGCTACTCCACCCATCTGAACTAACCCCGGGAGGGGGCCCACCTGGTTCACGGGGGCGGCACGGCCACGCGGCTGGAGGGACGAGAAGTCCCCGGGAGGCAGCGACTGATTTTGGAGTCGAGAGTGCACCGTCCCAGTAGGGGAGCCTTGACGCTGGGCGTGGGGCTGGAAGCGGAGGATCTGACCGTGACTCCAGCGGGCCAGACCCCCCGGGGGCAATCTCCACACAGACAGCACACATAGGCGACGCGCCCGCGGGAATCTCAGATATAAGAGTCATTCCAAGCAAGACAAGCAACTCTGGCTATATTCTGAGGTGCTACTCTCCTATCTCTCTGTTCCCTCCCCCACCCTCCCCAGGCGGCTTCATTAACATCTGAATAGCCTGAGCCAGAGGGAGAACTCTGATAGGGATCTGACTGCAGTTTTTTTTAGCGGATTTTCTGGAAAAACTAGTTTCCCAGTGATGGCTCGGAGACAACAATCCATATCAAACCACTTAAAGAAGCAGACCGTGACAGCTTCTCCAACTCCCCAAACAAAAGAATCAAAATCTTTCCCAAATGAAGATACAATTTTGGAATTATCAGATACAGAATATAAAAAACTAATTTACAGAATGCTTAATGATATCACAAATGAAATTAGGATATCTGCAGAAAAAGCCAAGGAACACACTGATAAAACTGTTGAAGAACTCAAAAAGATTATTCAAGAACATACTGGAAAAATTAATAAGTTGCAAGAATCCATAGAGAGACAACATGTAGAAATCCAAAAGATTAACAATAAAATAACAGAATTAGACAACACACTAGGAAGTCAGAGGAGCAGACTCGAGCAATTAGAATGCAGACTGGGACATCTGGAGGACCAGGGAATCAACACCAACATAGCTGAAAAAAAATCAGATAAAAGAATTAAAAAAAATGAAGAAACCCTAAGAATTATGTGGGACTCTATCAAGAAGGATAACCTGCGGGAGATTGGAGTCCCAGAACAGGGAGGGGGGACAGAAAACACAGAGAAAATAGTTGAAGAACTTCTGACAGAAAACTTCCCTGACATCATGAAAGACGAAAGGATATCTATCCAAGATGCTCATCGAACCCCATTTAAGATTGATCCAAAAAGAAAAACCCCAAGACATATTATCATCAAACTCACCAAAACCAAAGATAAACAGAAAATTTTAAAAGCAGCCAGGGAGAAAAGAAAGGTTTCCTTCAAGGGAGAATCAATAAGAATATGTTCTGACTACTCAGCAGAAACCATGCAGGCAAGAAGGGAATGGGACGACATATACAGAACACTGAAGGAGAAGAACTGCCAACCAAGGATCATATATCCAGCAAAACTCTCTCTGAAATATGAAGGCGAAATTAAGATATTTACAGACAAACACAAGTTTAGGGAATTTGCAAAAACCAAACCAAAGCTACAAGAAATACTAAAGGATATTGTTTGGTCAGAGAACCAATAATATCAGATATCAGCACAACACAAGGTCACAAAACAGAACGTCCTGATATCAACTCAAATAGGGAAATCACAAAAACAAACAAATTAAGATTAATTAAAAAAAAAATACACATAACAGGGAATCATGGAAGTCAATAGGTAAAAGATCACAATAATCAAAAAGAGGGACTAAATACAGGAGGCATTGAACTGCCATATGGAGAGTGATACAAGGCGATATAGAACAATACAAGTTAGGTTTTTACTTAGAAAAATAGGGGTATATAATGAGGTAACCACAAAAAGGTATAACAACTCTATAACTCAAGACAAAAACCAAGAAAAACGTAACGACTCAACTAACATAAAGTCACACACTATGAAAGTGAGGATCTCACAATTTACTAAGAAAAACGCCTCAGCACAAAAAAGTATGTGGAAAAATGAAATTGTCAACAACACACATAAAAAGGCATCAAAATGACAGCACTAAAAACTTATTTATCTATAATTACCCTGAATGTAAATGGACTAAATGCACCAATAAAGAGACAGAGAGTCACAGACTGGATAAAGAAACACGATCCATCTATATGCTGCCTACAAGAGACACACCTTAGACTTAGAGACACAAACAAACTAAAACTCAAAGGATGGAAAAAAGTATATCAAGCAAACAATAAGCAAAAAAGAAGAGGAGTAGCAATATTAATTTCTGACTAAATAGACTTTAGACTTAAATCCACCACAAAGGATAAAGAAGGACACTATATAATGATAAAAGGGACAATTGATCAGGAAGACATAACCATATTAAATATTTACGCACCCAATGACAGGGCTGCAAGATATATAAATCAAATTTTAACAGAACTGAAAAGCGAGATAGATACCTCCACAATTATAGTAGGAGACTTCAACACACCCCTTTCGGAGAAGGACAGGACATCCAGTAAGAAGCTCAACAGAGACACGGAAGATCTAATTACAACAATCAACCAACTTGACCTCATTGACTTATACAGAACTCTCCACCCAACTGCTGCAAAATATACTTTTTTTTCTAGCGCACATGGAACATTCTCTAGAATAGACCACATATTAGGTCATAAAACAAACCTTTGCAGAGTCCAAAACATCGAAATATTACAAAGCATCTTCTCAGACCACAAGGCAATAAAACTAGAGATCAATAACAGAAGAACGAGGGAAAAGAAATCAAATACTTGGAAAATGAACAATACCCTCCTGAAAAAAGACTGGGTTATAGAAGACATCAAGGAGGGAATAAGGAAATTCATAGAAAGCAACGAGAATGAAAATACTTCCTATCAAAACCTCTGGGACACAGCAAAAGCAGTGCTCAGAGACCAATTTATATCAATAAATGCACACATACAAAAAGAAGAGCCAAAATCAGAGAACTGTCCCTGCAACTTGAACAAATAGAAAGTGAGCAACAAAAGAATCCATCAGGCACCAGAAGAAAACAAATAATAAAAATTAGAGCTGAACTAAATGAATTAGAGAACAGAAAAACAATTGAAAGAATTAACAAAGCCAAAAGCTGGTTCTTTGAAAAAATTAACAAAATTGATAAACCATTGGCTAGACTGACTAAAGAAATACAGGAAAGGAAACAAATAACCCGAATAAGAAATGAGAAGGACCACATCACAACAGAACCAAATGAAATTAAAAGAATCATTTCAGATTATTATGAAAAATTGTACTCTAACAAATTTGAAAACCTAGAAGAAATGGATGAATTCCTTGAAAAACACTACCTACCTAAACTAACACATTCAGAAGCAGAACAACTAAATAGACCCATAACAAAAAAAGAGATTGAAACGGTAATCAAAAAACTCCCAACAAAAAAAAGTCCTGGCCCGGACGGCTTCACTGCAGAGTTCAACCAAATTTTCAGAGAAGAGTTAACACCACTACTACTAAAGGTATTCCAAAGCATAGAAAATGACGGAATACTACCCAACTCATTCTATGAAGCCACCATCTCCCTGATACCAAAACCAGGTAAAGACATTACAAAAAAAGAAAATTATAGACCTATATCCCTCATGAACATTGATGCAAAAATCCTCAACAAAATTCTAGCCAATAGAATCCAACAACACATCAAAAAAATAATTCACCCTGATCAAGTGGGATTTATACCAGGTATGCAAGGCTGGTTTAATATCAGAAAAACCATTAATGTAATCCATCACATAAATAAAACAAAAGACAAAAACCACATGATCTTATCAATTGATGCAGAAAAGGCATTTGACAAAGTCCAACACCCATTTATGATAAAAACTCTTACCAAAATAGGAATTGAAGGAAAATTCCTCAACATAATAAAGGGCATCTATGCAAAGCCAACAGCCAATATCACTCTAAATGGAGAGAACCTGAAAGCATTTCCCTTGAGAACGGGAACCAGACAAGGATGCCCTTTATCACCGCTCTTATTCAACATCGTGTTGGAAGTCTTAGCCAGGGCAATCAGGCTAGACAAAGAAATAAAAGGTATCCGGATTGGCAAGGAAGAAGTAAAGTTATCACTATTTGCAGATGACATAATTATATACACAGAAAACCCTAAGGAATCCTCCAGAAAACTACTGAAACTAATAGAAGAGTTTGGCAGAGTCTCAGGTTATAAAATAAACATACAAAAATCACTTGGATTCCTCTACATCAACAAAAAGAACACCGAAGAGGAAATAACCAAATCAATACCATTCACGGTAGCCCCCAAGAAGATAAGATACTTAGGAATAAATCTTACCAAGGATGTAAAAGACCTATACAAAGAAAACTACAAAGCTCTACTACAAGAAATTCAAAAGGACATACTTAAGTGGAAAAACATACCTTGCTCATGGATAGGAAGACTTAACATAGTAAAAATGTCTATTCTACCAAAAGCCATCTATACATTTAACGCACTTCCGATCCAAATTCCAATGTCATATTTTAAGGGGATAGAGAAACAAATCACCAATTTCATATGGAAGGGAAAGAAGCCCCGGATAAGCAAAGCACTACTGAAAAAGAAGAAGAAAGTGGGAGGCCTCACCTTACCTGACTTCAGAACCTATTATACAGCCACAGTAGTCAAAACAGCCTGGTATTGGTACAACAACAGACACATAGACCAATGGAACAGAATTGAGAACCCAGACATAGATCCATCCACGTATGAGCAGCTGATATTTGACAAAGGACCAGTGTCAATTAACTGGGGAAAAGACAGCCTTTTTAACAAATGGTGCTGGCATAACTGGATATCCATTTGCAAAAAAATGAAACAGGACCCATACCTCACATCATGCACAAAAACTAACTCCAAGTGGATCAAAGACCTAAACATAAAGACTAAAACGATAAAGATCATGGAAGAAAAAATTGGGACAACCCTAGGAGCCCTAATACAAGGTATAAACAGAATACAAAACATTACCAAAAATGATGAAGAAAAACCCGATAACTGGGAGCTCCTAAAAATCAAACACCTATGCTCATCTAAAGACTTCACCAAAAGAGTAAAAAGACCACCTACAGATTGGGAAAGAATTTTCAGCTATGACATCTCCGACCAGCGCCTGATCTCTAAAATCTACATGATTCTGTCAAAACTCAACCACAAAAAGACAAACAACCCAATCAAGAAGTGGGCAAAGGATATGAACACACATTTCTCTAAAGAAGATATTCAGGCAGCCAACAGATACATGAGAAAATGCTCTCGATCATTAGCCATTAGAGAAATGCAAATTAAAACTACGATGAGATTCCATCTCACACCAGCAAGGCTCGCATTAATCCAAAAAACACAAAATAATAAATGTTGGAGAGGCTGCGGAGAGATTGGAACTCTCATACACTGCTGGTGGGAATGTAAAATGGTACAACCACTTTGGAAATCTATCTGGCGTTATCTTAAACAGTTAGAAATAGAACTACCATACAACCCAGAAATCCCACTCCTCGGAATATACCCTAGAGATACAAGAGCCTTCATACAAACAGATATATGCACACCCATGTTTATTGCAGCTCTGTTTACAATAGCAAAAAGTTGGAAGCAACCAAGGTGTCCATCAACGGATGAATGGGTAAATAAATTGTGGTATATTCACACAATGGAATACTACGCATCGATAAAGAACAGTGACGAATCTCTGAAACATTTCATAACATGGAGGAACCTGGAAGGCATTATGCTGAGCAAAATGAGTCAGAGGCAAAAGGACAAATACTGTATAAGACCACTATTATAAGATCTTGAGAAATAGTAAACCTGAGAAGAACACATACTTTTGTGGTTACGAGGGGGGGAGGGAGGGAGGGTGGGAGAGGGTTTTTTTATTGATTAATCAGTAGATAAGAACTGCTTTAGGTGAAGGGAAAGACAACACTCAATACATGGAAGGTCAGCTCAATTGGACTGGACCAAAAGCAAAGAAGTTTCCGGGATAAAATGAATGCTTCAAAGCTCAGCGGAGCAAGCGCGGGGGTCTGGGGAACATGGTTTGCGGGGACTTCTAAGTCAATTGGCAAAATAATTCTATTATGAAATCATTCTGCATCCCACTTTGAAATGTGGCGTCTGGGGTCTTAAATGCTAACAAGCAGCCATCTAAGATGCAGCAATTGGTCTCAACCCACCTGGAGCAAAGGAAAATGAAGAACACCAAGCACACATGACAACTATGAGCCCAAGAGACAGAAAGGGCCACATGAACAAGAGATCTACATCATCCTGAGACCAGAAGAACTAGTTGGTGCCGGCCACAATCGATGACTGCCCTGACAGGGAGCTCAGCAGAGGACCCCTGAGGGAGCAGGAGAGCAGTGGGATGCAGACCCCAAATTCTCATAAGAAGACCAAACTTAATGGTCTGACTGAGACTGGAGGAATCCCGGCGGCCATGCTCTCCAGACCTTCTGTTGACACAGGACAGGAACCATCCCTGAAGACAACTCATCAGACATGAAAGGGACTGGTCAGCGGGTGGGAGAGAGACGCTGATGAAGAGTGAGCTAATTATATCAGGTGTACACTTGAGATTGTGTTGGCAACTCTTGTCTGGAGGGGGGATGGGAGGATAGAGAGAGAGGGAAGCCGGCAAAATTGTCAAGAAAGGAGAGACTGAAAGGGCTGACTCAAGACGGGGAGAGTAAGTGGGAGTAGGGAGTGAGATGTATGTAAACTTATATGTGACAGACTGATTGGATTTGTAAACGTTCACTTGAAGCTTAATAAAAGTTATTATAAAAAAAAAAAAAAAAAAGTGCTTCAAGTCCTCTTCACTTTCAGCAAGGAAGGTGGTGTGGAGGTACAGCCAAGATGGCGGAAGAGACAGACACTTCTGGCGAGCCCTTTTTACAACAAAAACCCAAAAACACAAATGAAACGAGTATATTTGTAACAAGCTGGGAGCCCTGAGCTTCAAAGGCAAGCTTACAAAACAAACTGAGGTGCAGGGGGAGGAAGAGATCATTCAGAAGTGCAGAAGAGTTAACAGACCTGAATCACGGGGAGCCCTCAGGCACCATTTCCAGAGCCGAGGAGGTGGGGTGGAACTAGTGTTCAGCCACGGTTTCCTCAGGGAGAAGCAGGCAGCCACACAGCCTACTCACATCTCAGGAACCTGAGAAGAACAGCACTCTCAGCAAAAACTAAGTACTTGAGTATATTTTACCGCCCCCCCACCCCGTCCCCAAGCCAGCTTCAGCGGCTGAATTCCCTGGGCCTGAGATAGGCCCTGTTCAGCATCTAGAGCCATCCTCCTGGCCTTGGGGAAGGAAAAAATTTGCAACTGGGGGAAAAGATCATTTGCTAACTCCACTAACCAGGGGAGCTCAGGACAGAAGTGGCTCCTGTCCAGGCATAAACTGTCTGTGGACTCTAAGCACGTTTCCCTTCTGCATGGACCTGTGTGGGCCTATTTTGGGAGAATAGGCCCTTGCTGGCAAACTCCAACCATTTCAGCTGTGTGGTGGACAGGTGGGTGTTTGATGTTTGACCTTGCTTTGCCTATTAAACAAGGTCCTCACCTACCCACATCAGGGACCTAAGGACTGGTAGCTTCACTCAGGTCATGCAGCCACCCATGACAGGGGTGCAAAATAACTGGTACCTACCAGTCCTTACAACCAAAAACTTTGGGTGCTCACGGTCTGTTTGCAGAACCCACCCACCTCCATGCTCTAGGGAACAGGGACACACTTTCCTCAGAGACATTCGGGGGTTGATTCTCAGCCCCCTGCCTTGCTCAGACTGTGGCTCCCTGCTGCAGTCAGATACCGGTATGTATGCCAATCACTCCTGCCCCTCTAAGACTGTAGGACAGAGCCGGTACCACACACCTGATGATCAGCTACCTGGAAACCTGAGATGAATTAATACAAGAAAACTGAATGGACTCCTAGACTGATATACCAGATAACAACTCTAGCCATCTGGGGACGGGGTGTTAGAGCTCCAAAGATGAAAATAATCAAGCTAGCTCACTCAAGCTACCATAGGGGCATACCAAAACAAAACAAAGCAAGCTACAACACAGCAAGCAAGCATAAACTATATACAATAAATTTTAGAAGGCTTGGAGACAACAGTGAATATCAAGACACATAAAGAAAGAGACCGTGATCACCTTAACAGACTCTCAAAACAAAGAATCCAGGGATCTTCTAGATGAAAGTGCATTCCTGGAATTACCAGAGCCAGAATACAAAAGTTTAATATACAGAACCCTTCAAGACATCAGGAAGGAAATGAAGCAATACACAGAACAAGCCAAGGAACGCACAGATAAAGCAATTAAAGAAATTAAAAAGATTATTCAGGAACATAATCACAAGTTTAATAAGCTGGAAAAATCCATAGACAGGCAGCAATCAGAAATTCAGAAGATTAACAATAAAATTACAGAAGTAGACAACTCTATAGAAACTTAGAGGAGCAGAATTGGCCAAGTAGGAGCTAGAATTTCTGAACTCGAAGATAAATCACTTGGCACTAATATATTTGAAGAAAAATCAGATAAAAATTTTTGAAAATGAAGAAACCTTAAGAATCATGTGGGACACTATCAAGTGAAATAACCTATGAGTGTTTGGACTACCAGAACAGGGAGGGATAGCAGAAAATACAGAGAGAATTGTTGAAGATTTGTTGGCAGAAAACTTCCCTGATATCATGAAAGATGAGAAGATATCTATCCAAGATGCTCATCGAACTCCACATAAGGTAGATGTTAAAAGAAATTCACCAAGACATATTTTAATCAAACTTGCCAAAACCAAAGATAAAGAGAGAATTATAAGAGCAGCGAGGGATAAATGAAAAATCACCTGCAGAGGATAACCAATAAGAATAAGCTCGGACTACTCAGCAGAAACCATGCAGGCAAGAAGGCAATGGGATGACATATTTAAAAAATTGAGGAAAAAAAATTGCCTGTCAAGAGTCATATATCCAGCAAAACTGTCCCTGAAGTATGAAGGTGAAATTAAGACATTTCCAGATAAACAGAAGTTAGGGAATTTGTAAAAACCAAACCAAAACTACAAGAAATACTAAAGGGAGTACTTTAGTCAGAAAATCAATAATATCAGGTATCAACCCAAGACTAAAACACTGGGCAGAGCAACCAGGAGTCAGCCCAGATGGGGAAATCTAAAAAAACAGAGAAGATTATAAAAAAAAAAAGAGCTCCAGAGTAACAGCAATGTTATTATATAAAAGAAGACAACATTAGTATAATAAAAAGGGACTAAGAAATGTAATCATACACCTTCCATATGGAGAGGAAGATACGGCAATACAAAGAAATAAAAGTTAGTTTTAAATTTAGAAAAATAGGAGTAAATAATAAAGCACCCACAAAGGAGACAAACTATTCTACTCACCAAAATAAAATGCAAGAAAAAAAAAGAGACTCAGCAGAAACAAAATCAATAACAACAAATATGAGAAAAGAACAGTATATAAAGTTAATCTACTCAGCACATAAAATTAAGTGGGAAAAAGAAATTGTCAGCAATACAAAAAAAGGACATCAAAATGATAGCACTAAATTCATACCTATCCATAATTACCCTGAATGTAAATGGACTAAATGCACCAATAAAGAGACAGAAAGTGGCAGAAGGATTAAAAAACAAGATCCGTCTATATGCTGCCTACAAGAGATACACCTTAGACTTAGAGACACAAACAAACTAAAACTCAAAGGATGGAAAAAAATATATCAAGCAAACAACAATCAAAAAAAAGCAGGAGTGGCAATATTAATTTCTGAAAAATAGACTTTAAAGTTAAATCCATCAGAAAGGATAAGGAAGGACACTATATAATGATAAAAGGAACAATACACCAAGAAGATATAACCATATTAAATATTTATGCACCCAATGACAGGGCTGCAAGATACATAAAACCAACTCTATCAGCATTGAAAAGTGAGATAGACGGCTCCACAATGATGGTAGGAGACTTCAACATGCCAGTTTTGATGAAGGACAGGACATCCAGAAAGAAGCTCAATAAAGACATGGAAGATCTAAATGCCACAATCAACCAACTTGACCTCATAGACATATACAGAACATTCCACCCAAAAGCAACCAACTACACTTTCTTTTCTAGTGCACATGAAACATTCTCTAGAATAGACCACATATTAGGTCATAAAGCAAGCCTTAGCAGAATCCAAAACACTGAAATATTACAAAGCATCTTCTCTGACCATAAGGCCATAAAAGTAGAAATCAAAAACAGGAAAAACAAGCAAAAGAAATGAAACACTTGGAAACTGAACAATACCCTGCTCAAAAAAGACTGGATTATAGAAGACATTAAAGATGGAATAAAGAAATTCAGAGAATCCAGTGAGAATGAAAACACTTCCTATCAGAACCTTTGAGACACAGTAAAACCAGTGCTCGGAAGCCGATTTATATCAATAAATTCACACATACAAAGAGAAGAAAGGGTCAAAATCAAAGAATTATCCCTACAACTTGAACTAATAGAAAGAGAGCAACAAAAGAAACCCACAGTCACCAGAAGAAAACAAATAATAAAAATCAGAGCTGAAATAAATGAAACAGAAAAACAATTGAAAGAATTAACAAGACCAAAAGCTGGTTTTTTGAAAAAATCAACAAAATTGATCAACCCGTGGCAAAACTGACAAAAGAAAAACAGGAGAGGAAGCAAATAATTGGAATAAGAAATGCAATGGACGATATTACAACAGACCCAACTGAAATTAAAAGAATCTTATCAGATTACTATGAAAAATTGTACTCTTACAAATTTGAAAACCTAGAAGAAATGGATGAATTCCTAGAAATGCACTCTCTACCTAAACTAACACAAACAGAGGTAGAACAACTAAATAGACCATAGCAAAAGACGAGATTGAAAAGGAAATAAAAAAACTCCCAACAAAAAAAAGCCCTGGTCCGGACGGCTTCACTGCAGAATTTTATCTAACTTTCAGAGAAGAGTTAACACCACTACTACTAAAGGTATTTCAGAGCATGGAAAAGGACGGAATACTACCAAACTCATTCTATGAAGCCACCATATCCCTGATGCCAAAACCAGGTAAAGGCACCACAAGAAAAGGAAATTATAGACCAATAGCCCTCATGAACGTAGATGAACAGATCCTCAACAAAATTCTAGCCAAGAGAATTCAATAATATATCAAAAAAAATAATACACCATGACCAAGTGGGATTCATACCAGGTATGCAAGGATGGTTCAACATTAGAAAGACAATTAATGTAACCCACGGCATAAATAAAACAAAAGACAAGAATCACATGATTTTATCAATTCATGCAGAAAACGCATTTATTTGACAAAGTTCAACACCCATTCATGATAAAAACTCTCAGCAAAATAAGAATTGAAGGAAAATTCCTCAACATAATACAGAGCATTTATACAAAGCCAACAGCCAACATCACCCTAAATGGAGAGAGCCTGAAAGCATTCCCATTGAGATCCGGAACCAGACAAGGATGCCCTTTATCACCGCTCTTACTCAACATTGTGTTGGAGGTCCTTGCCAGAGCACTTAGGCTAGATAAAGAAATAAAGGGCATCCAGATTGGCCAGGAAGAAGTAAAAGTATCTCTATTCGCAGATGACATGATCTTATACGCAGAAGACCCTAAAGAATCCTCAAGAAAACTACTGAAACTAATAGAGTTCAGCAGAGTAACGAGATACAAGACAAACATACAAAAATCAGTTGGATTCCTCTGCACCAACAAAAAGAACATTGAAGAGGAAATCACCAAATCAATGCCATTTACATTAGACACCAAGAAGATAAAATACTTAGGAATAAATCTTACCAGAGATGTAAAAGACTTATACAAAGAAAACTACACTACACTTTTGCAAGAAACGAAAAGAGACATATGTAAGTGGAAAAACATACCTTGCTCATGGATACGAAGACTTAACATTATAAAAATGCCTATTCTACCAAATGCGATCTATACATTTAATGCAATTCCGATTCAAATCCCAAGGACATTCTTTAATGAGATGGAGAAACAAATCACCAACTTCACATGGAAGGGAAAGAGGCCCTGGATAAATAAGGCATTACTGAAAAAGAAGAACAAAGTGGGAGGCCTTACTTTACCTGATTTTAGAACCTATTACACCATCACAGTAGTCAAAACAGCCTGGTACTGGTACAACAGCAGACACATAGACCAATGGAACAGAATTGAGAACCCAGACATAAATCCATCCACATATGAGCAGTTGATACTTGACAAAGATCCCAAAACAGTTAAATGGGGAAAAGACAGTCTTTTTAACAAATGCTGCTGGCGTAACTGGATATCCATCTGCAAAAAAAATGAGACAAGACCCATATCTCACTCCATGCACAAAAACTAGCTCAAAATAGATCAAAGACCTAAATATAAAATCTAAAACAACAAAGATCATGGAAGAAAAAATAAGGAAAACGTTAGGAGCCCTAATACGTGGCATAAACAGTATACAAAACATTATTAAGAATGCAGAAGAAAAACTAGATCACTGGGAGTTCCTAAAAATCAAACACCTATGCTCATTCAAAGACTTCACCGAAAGAGTAAAAAGACTACCTACAGACTGGGAAAAAGTTTTTAGCTAGGACATTTCCGATCACTGCCTGATCTCTAAAATCTACATGATATTGCAAAAACTCAACCACAAAAAGATAAATACCCCAATTAAAAAATGGGCAAAAGATAAGACCAGACACTTCACTAAAGAAGACCTTCAGGTAGCAAACAGATACACGAGGAAATGTTCACGATCATTAGCCATTAGAGAAATGCAGATCAAAACTATAATGAGATTTCATCTCACTCCAACGAGGTTGGCATTAATCCAAAAAACACAAAATAATAAATGTTGGAGAGGATGTGGAGAGATTGGAACACTTCTACCCTGCTGGTAGGAATGTAAAATGGTACAAGGACTTTGGAAATCAATTTGGTGCTTCCTTAAAAAGCTGGAAATAGAACTACCATACGATCCAGAAATCCAACTACTTAGAATATATCCTAGAGAAATAAGAGCCTTTACACTAAGAGATATATGCACACCCATGTTTATTGCAGCACTGTTTACAATAGCAAAAAGGTGGAAGCAACCAAGATGCCCATCAACAGATGAATGGATAAATAAATTATGGTATATTCACACAATGGAATACTACGCATCAATAAAGAACAGTGAGGAATCTGTGAAACATTTCATAACATGGCGGAACCTGGAAGGCATTATGCTCAGTGAAATTAGTCAGTTGCAAAAGGACAAATATTGTATAAGACCACTATTATAAGAACTTGAGAAATAGTTTAAACTGAGAAGAAAACATTCTTTTGTGGTTATGAGAGGGGAGAGGGAGGGAGGATGGTAGAGGGACATTCACTAATTAGATAGTAGATAAGAACTAATTTAGGTGAAAGAAAGACAACATACAATACAGGGGAGGTCAGCACAACTGGACTAAACCAAAAGCAAAGAAGTTTCCTGAATAAACTGAATGCTTCAAAGCCCAGTGTAGCAGGGGCAGTGGTCTGGGTACCATGGTTTCAGGGGACATCTAAGTCAATTGGCATAATAAAATCTATTAAGAAAACATTCTGCATCTCACTTTGAAGAGTGACATCTGTGGTCTGAAATGCTAGCAAGCAGCCATCTAAGATGCATCAGTTGGTCTGAACCCACCTGGATCAAAGGAGAATGAAGAACACCTAGGACACAATGTAATTACCAGCCCAAGACACAGAAAGGGCCACATGAACCAGAGACTACATCATCCTGAGACCAGAAGAACTGGATGGTGCCAGCCTACAACCGATGACTGCCCTGAAAGGCAACACAACAGAGAACCCCAGAGAAAGCAGGAGAGCAGTTGGATGCAGACCCCAAAATCTCATAAAAAGACCAGACTTAATGGCCTGACAGAAAGTAGAAGGACCCCGCTGGTCATGGCCCCCAGACCTTCTGTTGGGCCAGGACAGGAATCATTCCCAAAGCCAACTCTTCAGACATGGATTGGACTGGACAATGGTTTGGAGAGGGATGCTGGTGAGGAGTGAGCTTCTTGGATCAGGTGGACACTTGAGGCTATGTTGGCATCTCCTGCCTGGAGGGGAGATGAGAGGGTAGATGGTGTTAGAAGCTGGCCAAATGGACACAAAAAGAGAGAGTGGAGGGAGAGAGCAGGGTGTCTGTCTCATCAGGGGGAGAGTAATTGGGCATACGTAGCAAGGTGTATATAAGTTTTTGTGTGAGAGACTGACTTGATTTGTAAACTTTCACTTAAAGCACAATAAAAATTATAAAAATAAAAAAAAAGTTTGCATCATTTGCATAACGCGGGTTGTTAATGGGTCTTCCTCTAATCCTGATGCCCCATTCTTCTTCATATAGTCCAGCTTCTCAGATTATTCGCTCAGCATACAGATTTGAGCAAGTATGGTGAAAGGATACAGCACTGACACACACCTTTTCCTTATGTCTAGATATCAGAAGGAAACCCTGGTGGCGTAGTGGTTGAGAGCTATGACTGCTAACTAAATAGCTCAGCAGTTCGAATCCATCAGGCACTCCTTGGAAACCCTATGAGGGAGTTCTACTTGAAAATGACTCAACGGCAATGGGGTTCTTTTGTTGTTGTTGTTGTTGTTGTTGTTAGGTGCCGTCAAGTCGGTTCCGACTCATAGTGACCCTATGGACAACAGAACGAAACACTGCCTGGTCCTGCACCATCCTTACAATCGTTGTTATGCTTGAGCTCTTTGTTGCAACCACTGTGTCAATCCACCTCCTTAAGGGTCTTCCTCTTTTCCACTGACCCTGTACTCTGCCAAGCATAGTGTCCTTCTCTGAGGAATGATCCCTCCTGACAGCATGTCCAAAGTATGTAAGACACAGTCTCGCCATTCTTGCTTCTAAGGAGCATTTTGGCCACACTTCTTCCAAGACAGATTTGTTCGTTCTTTTGGCAGTCCATGGTATATTCAATATTCTTCGCCAACACCTCAATTCAAAGGTGTCAATTCTTCTTCGGTCTTCCTTATTCATTGTCCAGCTTTCACATGCATATGATGTGATTGAAAATACCATGGCTTGGGTCAGGCGCACCTTAGTCTTCACGGTGACATCTTTGCTCTTCAATACTTTGAAGAGGTCCTTTGCAGCAGATTTGCCCAGTGAAATGTGTCTTTTGATTTCTTGACTGCTGCTTCCATGGCTGTTGATTGTGGATCCATGTAAAATGAAATCCTTGAGAACTTCAATCTTTTCTCCATTTATCATGATGTTGCTCATTAGTCCAGTTGTGAGGATGTTTGTTTTCTTTATGTTGAGGTGCTATCCATACTGAATGCTGTGGTCTTTGATCTTCATTAGTAAGTCCCTCAAGTCCTCTTCACTTTCAGCAAGCAAGGTTGTGTCATCGGCATAACGCAGTTTGTTAATGAGTCTTCCTCCAATTCTGATGCCCCGTTCTTCTTCATATAGTCCAGCTTCTCAGATTATTTGTTCAGCATACAGATTAAATAGGTATGACGAAAGAACACAACCCTGAAACACATCTTTCCTGACTTTAAACCAATCAGCGTCCCCTTGTTCTGTTCAAACAGCTACCTCTTGATCTATGTAAAGCTTCCTCAAGAGCACAATTAAGAGTTCTGGGATTCCCATTCTTCGCAGTGTTATCCATAATTAGTTATGATCCACATAGTCAAATGACTTTGCATAGTCAATAAAACACAGGTAAACATCCTTCTGGTATTCTCTGCTTTCAGCCAGGATCCATCTGACATCAGCAATGATATCCCTGGTTCCACGTCCTCTTCTGAAACCGGCCTGAATTTCTGGCAGTTCCCTGTCAATATACTGCTGCAGCCATTTTTGAATGATCTTCAGCAAAATTTTGCTCGCATGTGATATTAATGATATTGTTCAATAATTTCCACGTTCAGTTGGATCACCTATCTTGGGAATAGGCATAAATATGGATCTCTTCCAGTCAGTTGGCCAGGAAGCTGTCTTCCATATTTTTTGGCATAGACGAGTGAGCACCTCCAGCACTGCATCTGTTTGTTGAAACATCTCAATTGATATTCCACCAATTCCTGGAGCTTTGTTTTTCGCCAATGCCTTCAGAGCAGCTTGGACTTCTTCCTTCAGTACCATCGGTTCCTGATCATATGCCACCTCTTTAAATGGTTGAACATCGACTAATTCTTTTTGCTATAATGATTCTGTGTATTCCTTCCATCTTCTTTTGATGCTTCCTGAGTCGTTTAATATTTTCCCCATGGAAACCTTCACTATTGCAACTCGAGGCTTGAATTTTTACTTCAGTTCTTTCAGCTTGAGAAACACCATGTGTTTCCCTTTTGGTTTTCCATTTCCAGCTCTTTGCACAAGTCATTATAATACTTTACTTTGTCTTCTCGAGAGGGCCTTTGAAATCTTCCGTTCAGTTCTTTTACTTCATCAATTCTTCCTTTTGCTTTAGCTGCTCGACGCTCAAGAACAAGTTTCAGAGTCTCTTCTGACATCCATCTTGGTCTTTCTTTCTTTCCTGTCTTTTCAGTGACCTCTCGCTTTCTTCATGGATGATGTCATTACACAACTCGTCTGGTCTTCGGTCACTAGTGTTCAATACATCAAATCTATTCTTGAGATGGTCTTTAAATTCAGGTGGGATATACTCAAGGTCATATTTTGGCCCTCGTGGACTTGCTCTGATTTTCTTCAGTTTCAGCTTGAACTTGCATATGAGCAATTGATGGTCTATTCCACAGTTAGCCCCTGGCCTTGTTCTGACTGATGATATTGAGCTTTTCCATCCTCTCTTTCCACAGATGTAGTCGATTTGATTTCTGTGTGTTCCATGTGGTGAGGTCCATGTGTATAGTCGCCTATTATTTAGGTGAAAGAAGGTATTTGCAATGAAGAAATCATTGGTCTTGCAAATTCTATAATTTGATCTCCGGCATTGTTTTATCACCAAGGCCATATTTTCCAACAACTGATCCTTCTTCTTTATTTCCAACTTTCTCATTCCAAACGCTGGTAATTGTCAATGCATCTTGATTGCATGTTTGATCAATTTAAGACTGCAGCACCTTAAAAAAATCTTCCATTTCTTCATCTTTGGCCCTAGTGGTTGGTGCGTAAATTTGAATAATAGTCGTATTAACTGGTCTTCCTTGTAGGCGTATGGATATTACCCTATCACTGACAGCGTTGTACTTCAGGATAGATCTTGAAACGTTCTTTTTTGATGATGAATGCAACACCATTACTCTTCGAGTTGTCACTCCCAGCATAATAGACTATATGATTGTCTGATTCAAAATGGCCAATACCAGTCCATTTTAGCTCACTAATGCCTAGGATATCGATGTTTATGTGTTCCATTTCATTTTTGACAATTTCCAATTTTCCTAGATTCATACTTCATACATTCCAGGTTCCAATTATTAATGGATGTTTGCAGCTGTTTCTTCACATTCTGAGTCATGCCACATCAGCAAATGAACGTCCCAAAAGCTTTACTCCATCCATGTGATTAAGGTCGACTCTACTTTGAGGAGGCAGCTCTTCCCCAGTCATCTTTTGAGTGCCTTCCAACCTGGGGGGCTCATCTTCCAGCACTATATCAGACAATGTTCCTGTGCTATTTGTAAGGTGTTCACTGGTTATTGCTTTTCAGAAGTAGACTTCTGGGTCCTTCTTCCTAGTGTGTCTTAGTCTGGAAGCTCAGGTGAAACCTGTCCTCCATGGGTGACCCTGCTGGTATCTGAATACCTGTGGCATAACTTCCAGCATCACAGCAACACACAAGCCCCCACAGTACGACAAACTGACAGACACGTGGGTTTTTTTTTTTTTTTTTAGATAACTGGAGATCATTGTATGTGTTCCTTTTTAGGAAGAAACATTCTTATATGAACTGTAATTTTTTATACTTGTCCCAAAATTAATTATATAATGAATCTATATCATTTCCCTACAAATTTACTTTTGTTCTCATTGAATTTTATTTTCCCCAAGCTTTTGAGGTAGAGAACTGAACTGTCTCACTCCATAGTTACTGGGCAAGAACATCTCTATAGAGGAATTACCAGGTCAGTGTCTACACAGTGAGGGTGATGTAATCATTCCAAAGTGAAAATTGTTCCTACGTTAAGGATTTATCACATAAACTAAGTTTTGCTCATTGTGTAAAGACCTAACTTATAACTGGTAGTAAGTTTAAATTACATTATTGTGTGACCTAAAACATATTGGTTTATAAATATCTTTAGAAATATATTGACGTTTTAATTACACTTTTAACTTTTAAAATCTGCCTGTTGTTATATTACTTAAACACAATTGCACAGAATATTTTTCAATTTAAAATATACATGTAAAATACATGTGTTCATTCCTCAAACAAAATTTTGCAACAACAGTGCACCTACTAACTCTGCTAGGGTATAGTTACTTCAACTGACCAAACAATGCAGATCAAGTGACAAAAAGGAAATGAACACAGATATTCAATAAGCGAGCCATATTTACAGACTGAAGTTGACATTCAATATGGAAAAATAACAGTGACATGTACACGAGCAGGAACATTGAGAAATTTTTCACGTGTGATTAGAGAGATCTAGTTACTTCTTTCGTAGTCTGAAGTATGATAGTAAGCTCTGTAAAAGCTAATCAAAGACTACAAACAAAAGAAAATATAGATAATCTCTGGTTACCCAGTCCTTACTAGTTCTACAGAAAAAAAGAGGGCTGAAGTTTTATATATGTAATCATATTGTTACCTCCTGACATTTTAAATGGAACATCACTTCTTAACACCCTGATGTCATGACAGGGAAGTCTCACAATTCCCAAGTTTTGGGGGACTCTGTGCTAGTATCCTTCTCTCCACACCCCCTCCCTAAGGTATGCTCTACCAATAGGCTCTCATATTGTATACTTTGATTACCTATTCCTTTTGATAACTTTGTGCAATCTTCTGTTATGTTACTAATAGTGGCTGAACATTCAAATAGGTATAAATCCCAAATGCATTTTGACTCATAGTGACCTTATAAGACAGAGTAGAACTGCACCATAGGGTTTCCAAAGAGCAGCTGGTGAATTCAAACTGCCGACAATTTTGGTTAGCAGACATAGATCACCGTAGCTCTAGGTATAAGGACAACAAAAAGTCATTTTAGTTGATGAAGAGTCTCCCAGATACAATATATTTAAGGATCTTAAAATATTTTTTAGGAACCAAGGTGGCACAGTGGTTAAGCATTCAGTTGCTAACCGAAAGTTTGGTGGTTTGAATGCACTAGCTGAGCAGAAATCAACTCAACAGCAACAGGTACATATGGTATGTAGCTACTCTGTGGAAGAAAGATTTAGCAGTCCGATACCATAAAATCACAGACTTGGAAACCATCTAGGGCAGTTCTACCCTGTCCTATAGGGTTGCTATGAGTAGGAATCAACTCGATGACAACAGGTTTGGTTTGGGGTTTAAAATAGTTTTAAGAAGTCCAAAACTCCCTACAAATAATTTAAATGCCACAGATTATACAAACACTTATGTATCAGTCAAATGAGCAAGTATTCTTTCCGGGAAAATAATTGTGATGATAAGAATGGCATGTGGAGAGTAGTTAGGATAATATCAATGATAATATTAAGAAAGGAACTACTCTAAAGAACGGAAAACTCAAATGGCCTGGCATAGTATTTCAAGAGTAAAGGCACTATCACATAAGGATCTAAACTCTTGGCAGGTGTGTCATTTCAAGGTGCCAGTTTGGGAGCAGATGCTCATAAATAAGGTACAAGATAGAAGTGGCTTCCAATCAAGTTCTCAAAACACTGATATCATAGACATTTAACTTTCCTATTATAGTTTTATTCAAACACTTCAGGAAAATAAAAAACAAAATAGGTTGATTTCTGTTCCCTATAACTGAAGAAAGGAGCCTTGGTGGTGCAGTAGTTAAGCTCTTGGCTGCTAACTGAAAGGTTAATGGTTTGAAACCACCAGTGGCTCAGCAGGACAAAGATGTGGCAGTCTGCTTCCCTAAAGATTGCAGCCTTGGGAAACCCTATGGGGTGGTTCTACTGTGTCCTGTAGGGTTGCTATGAGCTGAAATCAACTCTATGGCAATTTTGTTTTTTTAAATGACTGAAGAGGAGCAGCTATAGAGACAAAAGCCCCCTACCTCCCCCCCCACCATGAAGATTTTATATTAACTTCCAATGTGGAGAAGAAATTCAAGTGAAAGCCAATATTTCTGAGAATAGTTATTCAAAAACAAAATACTGGGGCAGGAGGACATAACAGCTCTCATTTACCAAGAGCTGATAACTTCCAGGGCTGCAGCTCAGTGATTAAGAGCTTGGCTACTAACCAAAAGGTCAGCAGTTCAAATCTACTAGCTGTTCCTTGGAAACCCTATGTGGCACAGTTCTGTGCTACAGGGTTGGAATTGACTTGGTGGCAATTTTTTTTTTTTTTTTTTTAAAGTATTAACTCGGTGAATCCTTAGAAAAATGCTAGGAGGTAGGTAATATTATTACCAACATCATCATCCCCATTTTAATGTTATAAACCTAAGGCACAAATAATCTAATTGTTTGCCTAAGGTCACACAGCTAGTGAGTGACAGAAAATGACAAAAGAGACCATATGACTCCAGACACCATGATCTTATCAACCAAGCTAGGTTGCCTGTGTTTAATGACATGTATACGAATTTTCTTTTCTCATTTTTCCCACTATTGGCTTCAGGAGAAAAAAAAAGCAAAGAAACCAAAAATGTGTTCTACAGTCATTTTTGTTCACCTTAATTATTTTTTTAAAAGCATTTATGGTACCCTAACAGAAATTATATGTTAAATAAAACTCTCTAAAGTTTTATACTTTTTTTTCAAATGTAGCTGATATATAATAAAAATTATTTGAGTTTATACCTATAGAGACATCACCTATCACCTGAAAAAAGTCACAATCTATATGAAAAAATAAAATACAATTTTAGTTGAAATTTTTCCCCATAAATAGTCTTAATATTAAAAAATCTATGACAATTATGACATAGAGAATAGGTTGCATTAAGCTTATGAATGCACTTAATGTGGCTGAAGAACTAATCTGATATTTTTCTTATTTGCAAAAGATTCTGGGACAGAAATAACTTTTTACAAATGACATCGTTTTATCTGTTATACAAGATTTAATTGTAAAAATTTTAATATTTTTGCACCCATAAAAACACCAATTTTGGAGTTTTTCAATTTCTTGATTTAATTAATTCCTCGAATAGCTATTCACCAAATACTTGCAAGGTGAAAAATCTTGTCCTTACTTTTGTAAATAAATTTAAAAAAAAAAGAAAGACAAGGAGGCGGAGCCAAGATGGCGGACTAGGCAGACGCTACCTCGGATCCCTCTTACAACAAAGACACGGAAAAACAAGTGAATCGATCACATACATAACAATCTACGAACCCTGAACAACAAACACAGATTTAGAGACGGAGAACGAACTAATACGGGGAAGCAGCGATTGTTTCCAGAGCCTGGAGCCAGCGTACCAGTCAGGTACGGCACAAGCACAGAGACCTGCTCCACCCCCCTGAACTAACCCCGGGAGGGGGACTAGCCGGTTCCACGGGCGGCGTGGGACGCAGCCGTTAGGAGAAGTCCCCGGGAGGCAGTGACTGATCTTGGAGCAGAAAGAGCAGCATCCGAGCCGGGGAACCGTCCCACAGGGATTTGGACTGCACGCAGGCGGCTTCATTAACATCTGAATAGCCTGAGCCAGAGGGAGAACTCTGATAGGGATCTGACTGCAGTTTTTTTTTAGCGGATTTTCTGGAAAAACTAGTTTCCCAGTGATGGCTCGGAGACAACAATCCATATCAAACCACTTAAAGAAGCAGACCGTGACAGCTTCTCCAACTCCCCAAACAAAAGAATCAAAATCTTTCCCAAATGAAGATACAATTTTGGAATTATCAGATACAGAATATAAAAAACTAATTTACAGAATGCTTAATGATATCACAAATGAAATTAGGATATCTGCAGAAAAAGCCAAGGAACACACTGATAAAACTGTTGAAGAACTCAAAAAGATTATTCAAGAACATACTGGAAAAATTAATAAGTTGCAAGAATCCATAGAGAGACAACATGTAGAAATCCAAAAGATTAACAATAAAATAACAGAATTAGACAACACACTAGGAAGTCAGAGGAGCAGACTCGAGCAATTAGAATGCAGACTGGGACATCTGGAGGACCAGGGAATCAACACCAACATAGCTGAAAAAAAATCAGATAAAAGAATTAAAAAAAATGAAGAAACCCTAAGAATTATGTGGGACTCTATCAAGAAGGATAACCTGCGGGTGATTGGAGTCCCAGAACAGGGAGGGGGGACAGAAAACACAGAGAAAATAGTTGAAGAACTTCTGACAGAAAACTTCCCTGACATCATGAAAGACGAAAGGATATCTATCCAAGATGCTCATCGAACCCCATTTAAGATTGATCCAAAAAGAAAAACACCAAGACATATTATCATCAAACTCACCAAAACCAAAGATAAACAGAAAATTTTAAAAGCAGCCAGGGAGAAAAGAAAGGTTTCCTTCAAGGGAGAATCAATAAGAATATGTTCTGACTACTCAGCAGAAACCATGCAGGCAAGAAGGGAATGGGACGACATATACAGAACACTGAAGGAGAAAAACTGCCAACCAAGGATCATATATCCAGCAAAACTCTCTCTGAAATATGAAGGTGAAATTAAGATATTTACAGACAAACACAAGTTTAGAGAATTTGCAAAAACCAAACCAAAGCTACAAGAAATACTAAAGGATATTGTTTGGTCAGAGAACCAATAATATCAGATATCAGCACAACACAAGGTCACAAAACAGAACGTCCTGATATCAACTCAAATAGGGAAATCACAAAAACAAACAAATTAAGATTAATTAAAAAAAAAATACACATAACAGGGAATCATGGAAGTCAATAGGTAAAAGATCACAATAATCAAAAAGAGGGACTAAATACAGGAGGCATTGAACTGCCATATGGAGAGTGATACAAGGCGATATAGAACAATACAAGTTAGGTTTTTACTTAGAAAAATAGGGGTATATAATGAGGTAACCACAAAAAGGTATAACAACTCTATAACTCAAGACAAAAACCAAGAAAAACGTAACGACTCAACTAACATAAAGTCAAACACTATGAAAGTGAGGATCTCACAATTTACTAAGAAAAACGCCTCAGCACAAAAAAGTATGTGGAAAAATGAAATTGTCAACAACACACATAAAAAGGCATCAAAATGACAGCACTAAAAACTTATTTATCTATAATTACCCTGAATGTAAATGGACTAAATGCACCCATAAAGAGACAGAGAGTCACAGACTGGATAAAGAAACACGATCCATCTATATGCTGCCTACAAGAGACACACCTTAGACTTAGAGACACAAACAAACTAAAACTCAAAGGATGGAAAAAAGTATATCAAGCAAACAATAAGCAAAAAAGAAGAGGAGTAGCAATATTAATTTCTGACAAAATAGACTTTAGACTTAAATCCACCACAAAGGATAAAGAAGGACACTATATAATGATAAAAGGTACAATTGATCAGGAAGACATAACCATATTAAATATTTACGCACCCAATGACAGGGCTGCAAGATATATAAATCAAATTTTAACAGAACTGAAAAGCGAGATAGATACCTCCACAATTATAGTAGGAGACTTCAACACACCCCTTTCGGAGAAGGACAGGACATCCAGTAAGAAGCTCAACAGAGACACGGAAGATCTAATTACAACAATCAACCAACTTGACCTCATTGACTTATACAGAACTCTCCACCCAACTGCTGCAAAATATACTTTTTTTTCTAGCGCACATGGAACATTCTCTAGAATAGACCACATATTAGGTCATAAAACAAACCTTTGCAGAGTCCAAAACATCGAAATATTACAAAGCATCTTCTCAGACCACAAGGCAATAAAACTAGAGATCAATAACAGAAGAACGAGGGAAAAGAAATCAAATACTTGGAAAATGAACAATACCCTCCTGAAAAAAGACTGGGTTATAGAAGACATCAAGGAGGGAATAAGGAAATTCATAGAAAGCAACGAGAATGAAAATACTTCCTATCAAAACCTCTGGGACACAGCAAAAGCAGTGCTCAGAGGTCAATTTATATCAATAAATGCACACATACAAAAAGAAGAAAGAGCCAAAATCAGAGAACTGTCCCTACAACTTGAACAAATAGAAAGTGAGCAACAAAAGAATCCATCAGGCACCAGAAGAAAACAAATAATAAAAATTAGAGCTGAACTAAATGAATTAGAGAACAGAAAAACAATTGAAAGAATTAACAAAGCCAAAAGCTGGTTCTTTGAAAAAATTAACAAAATTGATAAACCATTGGCTAGACTGACTAAAGAAATACAGGAAAGGAAACAAATAACCCGAATAAGAAATGAGAAGGACCACATCACAACAGAACCAAATGAAATTAAAAGAATCATTTCAGATTATTATGAAAAATTGTACTCTAACAAATTTGAAAACCTAGAAGAAATGGATGAATTCCTTGAAAAACACTACCTACCTAAACTAACACATTCAGAAGCAGAACAACTAAATAGACCCATAACAAAAAAAGAGATTGAAACGGTAATCAAAAAACTCCCAACAAAAAAAAGTCCTGGCCCGGACGGCTTCACTGCAGAGTTCTACCAAATTTTCAGAGAAGAGTTAACACCACTACTACTAAAGGTATTCCAAAGCATAGAAAATGACGGAATACTACCCAACTCATTCTATGAAGCCACCATCTCCCTGATACCAAAACCAGGTAAAGACATTACAAAAAAAGAAAATTATAGACCTATATCCCTCATGAACATTGATGCAAAAATCCTCAACAAAATTCTAGCCAATAGAATCCAACAACACATCAAAAAAATAATTCACCCTGATCAAGTGGGATTTATACCAGGTATGCAAGGCTGGTTTAATATCAGAAAAACCATTAATGTAATCCATCACATAAATAAAACAAAAGACAAAAACCACATGATCTTATCAATTGATGCAGAAAAGGCATTTGACAAAGTCCAACACCCATTTATGATAAAAACTCTTACCAAAATAGGAATTGAAGGAAAATTCCTCAACATAATAAAGGGCATCTATGCAAAGCCAACGGCCAATATCACTCTAAATGGAGAGAACCTGAAAGCATTTCCCTTGAGAACGGGAACCAGACAAGGATGCCCTTTATCACCGCTCTTATTCAACATCGTGTTGGAAGTCTTAGCCAGGGCAATCAGGCTAGACAAAGAAATAAAAGGTATCCGGATTGGCAAGGAAGAAGTAAAGTTATCACTATTTGCAGATGACATGATTATATACACAGAAAACCCTAAGGAATCCTCCAGAAAACTACTGAAACTAATAGAAGAGTTTGGCAGAGTCTCAGGTTATAAAATAAACATACAAAAATCACTTGGATTCCTCTACATCAACAAAAAGAACACCGAAGAGGAAATAACCAAATCAATACCATTCACAGTAGCCCCCAAGAAGATAAGATACTTAGGAATAAATCTTACCAAGGATGTAAAAGACCTATACAAAGAAAACTACAAAGCTCTACTACAAGAAATTCAAAAGGACATACTTAAGTGGAAAAACATACCTTGCTCATGGATAGGAAGACTTAACATAGTAAAAATGTCTATTCTACCAAAAGCCATCTATACATTTAACGCACTTCCGATCCAAATTCCAATGTCATATTTTAAGGGGATAGAGAAACAAATCACCAATTTCATATGGAAGGGAAAGAAGCCCCGGATAAGCAAAGCACTACTGAAAAAGAAGAAGAAAGTGGGAGGCCTCACCTTACCTGACTTCAGAACCTATTATACAGCCACAGTAGTCAAAACAGCCTGGTATTGGTACAACAACAGACACATAGACCAATGGAACAGAATTGAGAACCCAGACATAGATCCATCCACGTATGAGCAGCTGATATTTGACAAAGGACCAGTGTCAATTAACTGGGGAAAAGACAGCCTTTTTAACAAATGGTGCTGGCATAACTGGATATCCATTTGCAAAAAAATGAAACAGGACCCATACCTCACACCATGCACAAAAACTAACTCCAAGTGGATCAAAGACCTAAACATAAAGACTAAAACGATAAAGATCATGGAAGAAAAAATTGGGACAACCCTAGGAGCCCTAATACAAGGTATAAACAGAATACAAAACATTACCAAAAATGATGAAGAGAAACCCGATAACTGGGAGCTCCTAAAAATCAAACACCTATGCTCATCTAAAGACTTCACCAAAAGAGTAAAAAGACCACCTACAGATTGGGAAAGAATTTTCAGCTATGACATCTCCGACCAGCGCCTGATCTCTAAAATCTACATGATTCTGTCAAAACTCAACCACAAAAAGACAAACAACCCAATCAAGAAGTGGGCAAAGGATATGAACACACATTTCTCTAAAGAAGATATTCAGGCAGCCAACAGATACATGAGAAAATGCTCTCGATCATTAGCCATTAGAGAAATGCAAATTAAAACTACGATGAGATTCCATCTCACACCAGCAAGGCTGGCATTAATCCAAAAAACACAAAATAATAAATGTTGGAGAGGCTGCGGAGAGATTGGAACTCTCCTACACTGCTGGTGGGAATGTAAAATGGTACAACCACTTTGGAAATCTATCTGGCGTTATCTTAAACAGTTAGAAATAGAACTACCATACAACCCAGAAATCCCACTCCTCGGAATATACCCTAGAGATACAAGAGCCTTCATACAAACAGATATATGCACACCCATGTTTATTGCAGCTCTGTTTACAATAGCAAAAAGTTGGAAGCAACCAAGGTGTCCATCAACGGATGAATGGGTAAATAAATTGTGGTATATTCACACAATGGAATACTACGCATCGATAAAGAACAGTGACGAATCTCTGAAACATTTCATAACGTGGAGGAACCTGGAAGGCATTATGCTGAGCGAAATGAGTCAGAGGCAAAAGGACAAATATTGTATAAGACCACTATTATAAGATCTTGAGAAATAGTAAACCTGAGAAGAACACATACTTTTGTGGTTACGAGGGGGGGAGGGAGGGAGGGTGGGAGAGGGTTTTTTATTGATTAATCAGTAGATAAGAACTGCTTTAGGTGAAGGGAAAGACAACACTCAATACATGGAAGGTCAGCTCAATTGGACTGGACCAAAAGCAAAGAAGTTTCCGGGATAAAATGAATGCTTCAAAGCTCAGCGGAGCAAGCGCGGGGGTCTGGGGAACATGGTTTGCGGGGACTTCTAAGTCAATTGGCAAAATAATTCTATTATGAAATCATTCTGCATCCCACTTTGAAATGTGGCGTCTGGGGTCTTAAATGCTAACAAGCAGCCATCTAAGATGCAGCAATTGGTCTCAACCCACCTGGAGCAAAGGAAAATGAAGAACACCAAGCCCACATGACAACTAAGAGCCCAAGAGACAGAAAGGGCCACATGAACCAGAGACCTACATCATCCTGAGACCAGAAGAACTAGTTGGTGCCCGGCCACAATCGATGACTGCCCTGACAGGGAGCTCAGCAGAGGACCCCTGAGGGAGCAGGAGAGCAGTGGGATGCAGACCCCAAATTCTCATAAGAAGACCAAACTTAATGGTCTGACTGAGACTGGAGGAATCCCGGCGGTCATGCTCTCCAGACCTTCTGTTGACACAGGACAGGAACCATCCCTGAAGACAACTCATCAGACATGAAAGGGACTGGTCAGCGGGTGGGAGAGAGACGCTGATGAAGAGTGAGCTAATTATATCAGGTGTACACTTGAGATTGTGTTGGCAACTCTTGTCTGGAGGGGGGATGGGAGGATAGAGAGAGAGGGAAGCCGGCAAAATTGTCAAGAAAGGAGAGACTGAAAGGGCTGACTCAAGACGGGGAGAGTAAGTGGGAGTAGGGAGTGAGATGTATGTAAACTTATATGTGACAGACTGATTGGATTTGTAAACGTTCACTTGAAGCTTAATAAAAGTTATTATAAAAAAAAAAAAAAAAAAGAAGTAAAAAAAAAAAAAAAAAAGAAAGACAAGCTCTCAAAGTGATCACAGACATCAGGAGAAAACAAGCAAGATTTAGTGAATGAATAAATAGGTAAAAGAAACTATTTCACCAGAATTATTCAGTGTTTTCTCTGAAGACAACTAGCATATCAAAATATATGAAGTCATATATTCCATGGACAATATCTCACAAGTTCTGAGTAATTTTAATTCTCATACCCATAGAGACAGAATTCAGGTTCTTCAGATGTCAAGCACAATATACTGAGATGTAAGATAGTTCTAAGAAAGTTGAGAACGTCCTTTGCATTAACACAATTCTTTTTTTTTAATAATAGGAATTTTAAATCCTCTTTAATTAAAATTTTAAAAAGCAAAGACACCACCCTGAGGACTAAGGCGCACCTGACCCAAGCCATGGTATTTGCATGTGAAAGCTAGGCAATGAATAAGAAAGATCAAAGAACAATTGATTCTTGAATTATAGTGTTGGTGAAGTGTATTGAATACACCACGGACTGCCAGAAGGATGAACAAATCTATCTGGAAGAGGTACATCTAGGATGCTCATTAGAAGCGAGGGTGGCAAGACTTTGTTTCACATACTTTGTACATGTTATCACGAGGGACCAGTCCCTGGAGAGGGACATCATGCTGAGTAAAGTAGAGGGTCTGCGAAGAAGAGCAAGACCCTCTACAAGATGGATTGACACAGTGGCTACAACAATGGGCTTATGCATAACAACAATCACGAGGGCAGAGCAGGATCAGGCAGTGTGTCTTTCTGTTGTACATAGGGTTACTATGAGTCAGAACCAATTGGAGGGCACGTAACAACAACATCATAAAGCAAACAGACCTGGTACCTCATGAAACAGACCCTAAAATAAAGACTAGTGTGAAAGGTGTTTATTATTGAACTTTCTCAGGATTAACATCATGGGGGAAGGGAAGAAAGCTGACTTGGGCCAACGCCAGTGGAGAAGTTGGGCTGCAACTAAGCCTCCACAAAGAACTCAGCCAACCCCAGAGTGAGCTCTGTCTCTAGTAAAGATCATCATACCTTCCCTGAGTTTAGCAAAGGGCTGGGCATTTATAGGCCTGAATACACTTGGCATTGAAAGCAGGCTACCCCAAGAAAGGTATGTGATATTAGACAAACTGATCCTTTTCAGCCAAAGACAATTTTCAGAAAATGCTGACAAAAGCATTTCCTTTTTCCCAGAAAAAGGAGAAATAAATTCTCCAGTCCTGAAGGTGGATCTGGATGACACAGTACAACTAACACTATCGTGCTAAGGAAGAACATGATTTATTTAGTCACCAAATTTTCTCCAGTGCCTGAAAATAGATAAATAAAATTAAACAACAACAAAAGAAAACCCAAAGTACCACAAATTAGATTCTATATTTTAATATTATGGATCAGTTGAAAAAATGTGGCTAATTAATTGCACATTTTTGAAATGTGCATATTTTCAAATACTACCCGGTAGCGTAGTGGTTAAGAGCTATGGCTACTAACCAAAAAGTCAACAGTTCGAGTCCACCAGGTGCTCCCTGGAAACTCTATGGAGCAGTTCAATTCTGTCCTACAAGGTCGCTATGAGTCAGAATCGACTTGACGGCAACAGGTTTAGTTTTAGGGAAACCCTAGTTGTGTAGTGGTTAAGAGCTACGGCTGCTAATCAAGAGGTTGGCAGTTCAAATCCACCAGGTGCTCCTTGGAAGCTCTATGGGGCAGTTCTACCCTGCCCTATAGGGTCGCTATGAGTCAGAATTGACTTGATGGCAGTGGGATTGGGTTTTTTTTTTTTTTTTTAATCTGCAATAAACCTTCCTGACCCTGAATAATTAAGATAAAAAATGTCCCCATCAAAATTCACTGTACAAGAAATTTTCCAAAACAAACAGTGCTTTCAAAAAATAGGGTCTATAACATATATATATATAAAAAATACTAGGTCATAAAACAAACCTTTGTAGAATCCAAAACATAGAAATATTACAAAGCATCTTCTCAGACCACAAGGCCATAAAAGTGGAAATCAATAACAGAAAAATTAGGAAAAAGGAATCAAATACTTGGAAACTGAACAATACCCTGCTGAAAAAAGACTGGGTTATAGAAGACATTAAGGAGGGAATAAAGAAATTCATAGAATGCAACGAGAATGAAAACACTTCCTATCAAAACCTCTGGGACACAGCAAAAGCAGTGCTCAGAGGTCAATTTATATCGATAAATGCACACATACAAAGAGAAGAGCCAAAATCAGAGAACTGTCCCTACAACTTGAACAAATAGAAAGTGAGCAACAAAAGAATCCATCAGGCACTAGAAGAAAACAAATAATAAAAATTAGAGCTGAACTAAATGAAACAGAAAAACAATTGAAAGAATTAACAAAGCCAAAAGCTGGTTCTTTGAAAAAATCAACAAAATTGATAAACCATTGGCTAGACTGACTAAAGAAATACAGGAAAGGAAACAACCTGAATAAGAAACGAGGTGGACCACATCACAACAGACCCAACTGAAATTAAAAGAATCATATCAGATTATTACAAAAAATTGTACTCTAACAAATTTGCAAACCTAGAAGAAATAGATGAATTCCTAGAAAAACACTACCTACCTAAACTAACACATTCAGAAGTAGAACAACTAAATAGACCCATAACAAAAAAAGAGATTGAAACGGTAATCAAAAACTCCCAACAAAAAAGAAAAGCCCTGGCCCAGACGGCTTCACTGCAGAGTTCTACCAAACTTTCAGAGAAGAGTTAACACCACTGCTACTAAAGGTATTTCAAAGCATAGAAAATGATGGAATACTACCTAACTCGTTCTATGAAGCCACCATCTCCCTGATACCAAAACTAGGTAAAGACATCACAAAAAAAGAAAATTACACACCTATATCCCTCATGAACATAGATGCAAAAATCCTCAACAAAATTCTAGCCAATAGAATTCAACAACATATCAAAAAACTAATCCACCACCACCAAGTGGGATTTATACCAGGTATGCAAGGCTGGTTTAATATTAGAAAAACCATTAATGTAATCCACCATATAAATAAAACAAAAGACAAAAACCACATGATCTTATCAATTGATGCAGAAAAGGCATTTGACAAAGTCCAACACTCATTCATGATAAAAACTCTCAGCAAACTAGGAATTGAAAGAAAATTCCTCAACATAATTAAGGGCTTCCAACAGTCAACACCACTCTAAATGGAGACAGCCTGAAAGCATTTCCCCTGAGAACAGAAACCAGACAAGGATGCCCCTTATCACCACTCTTATTCAATTGCTCTGGTCCTAACCAGAGCAATTAGGCTAGACAAAGAAATAAAGGGCATCTGGATTGGCAAGGAAGAAATAAAATTATCTCTATTTGCAGATGACATGATCTTATACACAGAAAACCCTAAGGAATCCTCCAGAAACCTACTGAAACTAATAGAAGAGTTTGGCAGAGTATCAGATTACAAGATAAACATATGAAAATCAATTGGATTCCTCTACATCAACAAAAAGAACACCAAAGAGGAAATCACCAAATCAATACCATTCACAGTAGCCCCCAAGAAGATAAAACACTTAGGAATAAATCTTACCGAAGATGTAAAAGACCTATACAAAGAAAACTACAAAGTACTACTACAAGAAACTAAAAAGAACCTACTTAAGTGGAAAAACATACCTTGCTCATGGATAGGAAGACTTAACATAGTAAAAATGTCTATTCTACCAAAAGCCATCTATACATACAATGCACTTCCAATCCAAATTCCAATGACATTCTTTAATGTGATGGAGAAACAAATCACCAACTTCATATGGAAGGGAAAGAAGCCTCGGATAAGTAAAGCATTACTGAAAAAGAAGAAGAAAGTGGGAGGCCTCACTGTACCTGATTTTAGAACCTATTATACAGCCACAGTAGTCAAAATAGCCTGGTACTGGTACAACAACAGGCACATAGACCAATGGAACAGAATTGAGAACCCAGATATAAATCCATCCACATATGAGCAGCTGATATTTGACAAAGGCCCAGTGTCAGTTAATTGGGAAAAAGATAGTCTCTTTAACAAATGGTGCTGGCATAACTGGATATCCATTTGCAAAAAAATGAAACAGGACCCATACCTAACATCGTGCACAAAAACTAAACTCCAAGTGGATCAAAAACCTGAACATAAAGACTAAAATGATACAGATCATGGAAGAAAAAATAGGGACAACCCTAGGAGCCCTAATACAAGGCATAAACAGAATACAAAACATTACCAAAAATGATGAAGAGAAACCCGATAACTGGGAGCTCCTAAAAATCAAACACCTATGCTCATCTAAAGACTTCACCAAAAGAGTAAAAAGACCACCGACAGATTGGGAAAGAATTTTCAGCTATGACATCACCGACCAGCACGTGACCTCTAAAATCTATATGATTCTGTTAAAACTCAACCACAAAAAGACAAATAACCCAATCAAAAAGTGGGCAAAGGATATGAACATACACTTCACTAAAGAAGATATTCAGGCAGCTAAAAGATACATGAGAAAATGCTCTTGATCATTAGCCATTAGAGAAATGCACATTAAAACTATGATGAGATTCCATCTCACTCCAACAAGGCTGGCATTAATCCAAAAAACACAAAATAATAAATGTTGAAGAAGCTGCAGAGAGATTGGAACTCTTATACACTGCTAGTGGGAATGTAAAATGGTACAACCATTTTGGAAATCTATCTGGCGTTATCTTAAAAAGTTAGAAATAGAACTACCATAGAAAATTTTTTTTTTTTTTTACCATACAACCCAGAAATCCCACTCCTCGGAATATACCCTAGAGAAATAAGAGACTTCACACGAACAGATGTATGCACACCCATGTTTATTGCAGCTCTGTTCACAATAGCAAAAAGCTGGAAGCAACCAAGGTGCCCATCAACGGACGAATGGTTAAATAAATTGCGGTATATTCACACAATGGAATACTACGCATCGATAATGAACAGTGACGAATCTGTGAAACATTTCATAACATGGAGGAACCTGGAAGGCATTTTGCTGAGTGAAATTAGTCAGAGGCAAAAGGACAAATATTTTATAAGACCACTATTTTATGATAAGATCTTGAGAAATAGTATAAACTGAGAAGAACACATTCTTTTGTGGTTATGAGGGGGGAAGGGAGGGAGGGTGGGAGAGAGTTATTTACTGATTAGTTAGCAGATAAGAAGTAGTTTAGGTGAAAGGAAGGACAATACTCAATACACGGGAGGTCAGCTCAACTGGACTGTACCAAAAGCAAAGAAGTTTCCGGGATAAAGTGAATGCTTCAAAGGTCGGTGAAGAAAGGGCGGGAGTTTGGAGACTATGGCTTAAGGGGACTTCTAAGTCAATTGGCAAAATAATTCTATTATGAAAACATTCTGCATCCCACTTTGAAATGTGGCGTCTCATGTCTTAAATGCTAACAAGCGGCCATCTAAGATGCATTAATTGGTCTCAACCCACCTGGATCAAAGGTGAATGAAGAACACCAAGGTCACATGATAACTATGAGCCCAAGAGAGAGAAAGGGTCACATGAACCGGAGACTTACATCATCCTGAGACCAGAAGAACTAGATGGTCCCTGGCCACAACCGATGACTTTCCTGACAGGGAGCACAACAGAGAACCCCTGAGGGAGCAGGAGATCAGTGGGATGCAGACCCCAAATTCTCATAAAAAGACCAGACTTAATGGTCTGACTGAGACTAGAGGAATCCCGACGGTCATGGTGCCCAAACCTTCTTTTGGCCCAGGACAGGAACCATTCCCAAAGACAACTCATCAGACATGGAAGGGACTGAACAATGGGTAGGAGAGAGATGCTGATGAAGAGTGAGCTACTTGTATCAGGTGGACACTAGAGACTGTGTTGGCATGTCCTGTCTGGAGGGGAGATAGGAGGGTAGAGAGGGTTAGAAATTGGCAAAATTGTCACGAAAGGAGAGACTGGAAGGGCTGACTCATTAGGGGGAGAGTAAGTGGGAGTATGGAGTAAGGTGTATATAGTGACAGACTGTCTTGATTTGTAAACTTTCACTTAAAGAGCAATAAAACTTATTTTAAAAAAATAGGGCCTATAAAAATCCAATTAGTGTATTATGATCATCTTTTATAAAAATTTCAATAGAGTTGGAAAAATGTGAGCTGAAAATAATTCAAAATTATTTTGGGATTCAAAATGTGAAAAGTATTAAAACTTATAATATCCAAGCATGTTTTTATCCCAAGGGAAAATGACAATTAGGTTCAAACACCAGATAAAAGATGTGCACACCTATTGTCTAGTTCATACTTGGCAGAATTGTGTGACGGGAGAGGCACAGAAAATGTCTATTAGCAACTAGAAACTATTTTTGTCCTCACTTGACACAGCAACTTGATCATTCATTTAGACAGCACACTATTGCTCTTGACACCATATGCTCTGTCAGCATCTGGCATTTGTTAATTGCCCAGCATAAAACAGGATGGACAGTTATTAGTAGCATCTTGCCAATTGTTCTAGAAAATACGTAGAAGCAGAGAGTGGGTATAGACCATTACCCATGTCCCTATAACCTCAAAATGAGTATTTTAGTGTTTCTTCTTCTGAGGCATCACTTATTACGAGTATCTATGCATCCTCTATAAAATGAATAGATGATTAGAAATAGAACTAGCACCACTGAGATGAGTATCATCATTACTATTTTCACAACTCAACAAATTATTTTGACAGTATAGATAGCACTTATCTCTTAAGCTTACAGTAATCCTTTTTTTACAATGCCATATTCAGGTAGGATAATCACTGCATAATGCTTTCTTTTAATAAGGTTGATTCCAATCTCATAGTAACCTAGAGAGTCTCATGACAAAGCAGTATTTCTTGTCACTTTTTTTGTTGTTAACTTTCATCTCAGTTAGTGCAATTTTCTCCTTCCTTTGAACTACATACATACATTTTCAAATATTTTAAATAAAATGCCCCTGTAAAAGTTTGAGGACCAAAATCCAAAGCAGTTAATGTTTACGCAAATCTAGGTTTCCCAAATATAGTGCCAGCTGACTATCCATTTGCAGGATCCAGAGCAAGAAATAGCCAGTGAGCCTTGACTGAAAGTCCACCTATATTGGATGAAGGCCACAACCCCAAGGAAATTCCCCTTCAGCCGATTGGCTGCGTATAATAGATCTCATCATGGAGGTGATTACATTATATCATATCTCATTATGGAGGCAACTACATCATTATATAGCTGCCAAATTACATCATAACTGCCAAAGCACAGAGAATTATGGCCCAGCCAAATTGACATGCAACCTCAACAATCACAGTGACTCTATGTACAACAGAATGAAACATTGCCTGGTCCATCTTACAGTACAATGCATTTATTCTTTTTGAGAGAAGTCCTCAGATTATATGTCCGGGCATTGTTACAGACAGTGAGAGAATTAAAAAAAAAAAAAAAAAAAAAACTAAGATGGCTTATAGAATTAGGCACACCACCACTAGAATTTGCCGGTAATCTCTACAGTTTTGGAGAAAGTTGGATAAGTTCCTTGCAAGCAATAGATGGTCTAGGGGCACTTAAAACATCAGCCTGTCTTTTTCCCTTCATTTTCATGGGGTCTGGGAACAATGAGGAACAATTTCAAAGTAGTCTCTGTATCACCTTTCTATTACTATAAGAACAAATTACAACAAACTTAGAACCTTAACACTTTGGTCGCCCAATTATTTTCTGCTTTGTATTTTTTGTTGATTTGTCATTAATGGAAGCATGCTGAGTCCTTGAGTGTGTCTAAATTTTTGTTAGGTAGCATGGATTTTTTTTTTCTTGCCCCCTCCCACAAGCCTGCCCTTTGTGTTCCAAGGTACATATGTTGTAACACTAATTCTATCCCAGAGTCCACTGTTATATTTGTGTAACAAATAAAAATTTTAAATTTTTCTATTTTACCTACCAAAAATTCAGACATCTCTTATAATACCCTGTAAAAACAGTAATTTGTAGCACACTATTGTTTCTTCCATTTCAGTCGTCAAGACCCCTGCCTGTGGAAGCCTGCATTTTGAGTGGTGGAGCAGCTTCCCAATAAACCTCAGAGGCTGAAAAATTAAATGGTTTCCATATGTACCACTGGAACCCTGGTGGCACAGTGGTTAAGAGCTCAGCTGCTAGCCAAAAGATTGGCAGTTTGAATCTACCAGCTGTACTTGGAAGCTCTATGGGGCAGTTCTACTCTGTCCTATAGGGTCACTATGAGTTGGAATTGGCTCTATGGCAATTTTTTTTTTATACGTACCATCACACACAAAAGGGTTAAAACAACACTAATTATTTTACAGTACTGTTGTCAAACGTGCAACATGAGTCTTATGGGATAAATCAAGGTGTCTGTAGGGCTGCATTCCTTTCTGGAAGCTCTAGGGGGAATCTATTTCCTTGTCTTTTCTGACTTTTAGAGGTTGTCTGCATTCCTTGGCTCATCACATTCTTCATCCATCTTCAAATCCAGCATCAGGTCACATCTCTTAGACCTTTTCTACTCCCTTTTTCTCTTTTAAGGACATTTGAACTACATTATACCCACATAGATAATACTTGATGATCTCTTTATTTGAAGGTCAGCTGATGAACAACTTTTATACTATCTGTAATCTTAATTTCTCTTTACCATATAAGGTACATTATTATATAAGGTACATTATTCACAATTTCCAAGGATTACAATGTGGACATTACTGGGTGGCCAGTTATTCTTGCTATCACAGTCTCCAACATGTACCTGCTTGAAAGACTGAGGAGCTTTAAGGAAGGCTATATCAGAATGTGGATAAGTTCCTGAGAAAACCATCATGAGTGTAGAAAGCGGTTTTATAGAAAAGAACTAACTGTGCATTGAGACCCCAATACCAAAAGGACAATTGTCGCATATTCAGGGTAAGACTGAGCTATATTCAGTCTCCAGTGGAGAAGAAAAAGGCTATATTTAAAGGAAAGAACTGTGTCAACATTAGTTTTTTGGCCTGGGGCCCGTGCTTTAGAGACCCTTCATGTCATCTGCACACCTACATTTTTAAAAAAGAAAATTATTCTAAAACTTGCTGTTGTTATTTTTCCTTGACTCACTCCCACTCATGGTGACATTATGTATAACAGAATGAAACACTGCCAGGTCCTTGGACACTTTCATGATCTTGTTATGTTTGAGTACATTGTTGCAGTTACTGTGTTAATCTATGTCATTGAGAGTTTCCCTCATTTTAGCATTACGGAACACGATGTCCTTTTCCCGTGATTGATCTTTCTTGATGACTTGTCCAAAGTAAGAAAGACAATGTCTTACCATCCTGGTTTCTAAAAAGCATTCTCACTCCACTCCTTCCAAGATTGACTTGTTTGTTCTTCTGGTAGACCATAATACATTCAATATTCTTTGCTAAAAGCACAATAAAAAGGCATCAATACTCCTTCAATCTTCCTTTTACATTGTCTAAATTCGACCTGCATATGAGGCAATTGAAAATATCCTGACTTGGTTCAAACTTACCTTTGTAAGCTTGAATTGTGCCCCCCCAAAATGCATGTCAACATGGCTAGGCCATGATTCCCAGTATTGTGTCATCATCCTCTATTTTGTGATCTGATGTAATTATTCTTTGTGTGGTAATCCTAACCTCTGTGATGTTAATGAGGCAGGATTAGAGACACTTGTGTTAAAGAGGCAGGACACAACCTACAGGATTATGTTGTATCTTGAGTCGATCTCTTTTGAGATATAAAAGAGAGACGTGAGCAGAGAGGAGAGGGACCTCATTACCACCAAGAAAGAAGAGCCGGAAGTGAACACGTACTCTGGACCCAGGGCCCTTACGATGAGAAACTCCTAGACCCAGGAGAAGATTGATGACAAGGACTTTCCCCCAGAGCCTACAGAGAGAGAAAGACTTCCCTTGGAGCTGATGCCCTGAATTTGGACTTCCAGCCTCCTAAACAGTGATAGAATAAATTTCTGTTTGTTAAAGCCATTCACTGTGTTATTTCAGTTATAGCAGCACTAGATAACCAAAACATCATCAAAGTAATATCTTTGCTTTTTTAATATTTTAGAGTTCTTTTGTAGCAGATATTCCAAAAAAAATGACATTTGATTTTTTGACTACTGCTTCCATGGGCATTGTTTTTGATCCAAGTACAGAGAAATCCTTAATAACATCAATTTCTTCACCATTTATCAGAATGTTGTTTATTGGTCGAGTTGTGAGGATTTTGGTTTTATGTTCAGGTGTAATCTATATTGAAGGTTGTAGTCTTTGACTTTCATCAGTAAGTGCTTCATGCGGTCTTCATTTTCAGCAAGCAAGATTTTGTCAACTTCATATTGCAGGTTGTTAATGAGTTTTTTTTCCAATCCTGATGCCAAGTTCTTCTTTATATAGTCCAATTTCTCATATTGTTTGTTTAGCATACAGAGAGAATAAGTAAGGTGAAAGGATACAATCCTACCATATAGTTTTTCTAATTATAAACCGTTCAGTATCTCATTGTTCTGTTAGAACTAGTGCCTCTTGATCTTTGTACGGGTTCCCCATGAGCACCATTAAATGTTCTGAAATTCCCATTCTTTGTAATGTTATCCATAATTTGTTATGACCTACAGAGTCAAATGCCTTCACATAGCTGATTTAAAAAAAAAAACAGGTAAACATTTTTTTTTTTGGTATTCTCTACATTCATACAAGACCCATCTGACATCAGCGATGATATTTCTTGTTCCATGTCCTCTTCTGAATCTGGGTTGAACAATGTATGGCTTGAGCTGCTTTAGATTATCTTCAGAAAAATTTTGCTAGAATGTAATATTAATGATATCGTGTGCTAACATTACTGCATTCTGTTTATTTTTCTTTTGAATGAACACAAATATCTATATCATCCAGTTGGTTGGTCAGGTAGCTGTCTTTTATATTCCTTGACATAGATGAGTAAGTCCTTCATACATTGTATCTGTTTGTTTGAGCATCTTATTTGGATTTCTGTCAGTTTCTGAAGCTTTGTTTTCACCAATGCCTTTAGTGAAGCTTGAACTTCAATACCAGTTCTTGAGCTTATGGTACCTCCTAAAATAGTTGAATATCCACCAATTCTTTTTGGTACAGTGACTCTGTAACAATCTTTTGTACTAATCTTCTTTTGATGCTTTGTGTATCTTTCTCTTTTTTTTTTTGCCCATGGAATCCTTGAATCTTGTAACTCAGAACTAAAATTTTCTCTTCAGTTTCTTTAGCTTGAGAAATGCCCATTACATTCCACTCTTTTGGTTTGTAAATTCAAGTCTTTGCACATTTCACTATAGTAATTTACCTTGTCTTTTCAAGCTATCCTTTGAAATCTTCTGTTTAGCTTTTTAATTTCATCTGTTTGATTTAGCTATCTGCACTTAATAGCATGTTGCAGAGTCTTTTCTGATATCTGTTTTGATCTTTTCCTTTTTTACTGTCCTTTTAATAACATCTTACTTTCATATGTATGATATCCTTGATGTCAACTCATAATGCTTCTCATTTTTGGTCATTAGAGTTCATTGTGTCAATTTTTTTCTTGAGATGGTCTCTAAATTCAGGCAGGGTGTACTCAAGGTCCCTTGACTTGTTTTGATTTTCCAGCTTCAAGTTTTACTTGTATATGAGCAATTGATGGTCTGCTCCACACTCAGCCACTGAGTTTGTCTTGGCTAAATAGTATTAAAAAAAAAAAAAAATTTTTTTTTTTAATAATATTGAGCTTCTCTGTTGTCTTTTTCCACAGATATATTTGATATGACTTCTATGTAACCCATCTTGTGAGGTGTATAGTCACTCTGATTGTTAAAAAAAAAAGTATTTCTGATACATAAATCATCAATCTTGAGGAATTTTATAGTGGGATTTCAACATTGTCCCTATCACCAAGGCCATATTTTCTAATGTTGTTCCTTTCTTGCTCCCAACTATTGCATTCCAAATACCAGAATTATTAATGCGTTTTGATTGTATGTTTGATCATTTTCAGGCTGCAGCAGTTTGTAAAAGTCTTCAATTCTTCATCTTTGGCATGTGTGCTTTGTGCATGTATTTGAATAATAGTTGTATTTACTGGTGCTCCGTACAGGCATATGGATATTGACCTATCACTGACAATAATGTGCTTTAGGATAGATCTTGAAAAAAAAATTTTTCTTGATGAAGATGAATTCAACACTGTTCTTCAATTTTTGTCTGGACATGGTAGATCATAGAATTTTCTGATTCAAAATGGCCAATACCAGTCCTTTTTAGCTCACTAATGCCTAGGATATTGATCTTTAAACACTCCATTTCATTTTTGACAACCTCCTGTTTTTCTTGATTCATACTTATGCATTCCATTTTATGATTTCTAATAGATGTTTTCAGCTGACACTTCTCATTTTGGATCTTGCCACATCAGCAAATGAAGATAAAGTAAATGTATTTTACAACTCACCATATTTTTACATAAATAGCATACACCTTCTGTGTTTGTTTGCCAGCCACGTCTTCTCCCCTGTGAGGCCCCTCACAAGTGCCGCCATGCCAATCCTCTTCTTTAAGTTTCTGTAAAAAAAGAAATTAGTATAGCCTATATCTTAGTTATCTCGTGCTACCATAACAGAAATACCATAAGTGGATGGCTTTAAGAAAGAGACATTTATTCTTTCACACTCTGGTAGTCTACAAGTCCATTTCAGGGTGTCAGCTCCAGGGGAAGGATTTCTCTCTCTGTCAGCTCTGGAGGAAGGTCCTTGTCATCAATCTTCCCCTGGCCAAGGAGCTTCTCAGTGCAGGGACCCCAAGTCCAAATGACACACTGCTCCAGGCACTGCTCTCTTGATGATATGAGGTCCCCAACTCTTTGCTAGTTTCCCTTTCCTTTTATCTCTTGTAAAATAAAAGGTGGTGCAAGCCACACCCAGGGAAACTCCCTTTATATTGGGTCAGGGATGTGACCTGAGCAAGGGTGTTACATTACACCCTAATCCTCTTCAACATAATCTAAATCTTGCCTCATTTTTAGAGATTAGATATTACAATGTATAGGAAAATTACATCAATCACAAAATGGAGGACAACCATACAATACTGAGAATCATGGTCTAACCAAGTTCACACATATTTTGGGGGGACACAATTCAATCCATGGCACCCTACTTACAAAAATATCTCCTGGGAGGAGGACGCAGCTGGCAAACAAATGCAGACAGCCATGTTATTTGTGTAAAAATATGGTACATGTCATCCTACTATTCAGCACGGACACTAGTGCTGGCACCCCCTGAGGTTTTACCTTGGGACCTAACAAATTCAGGCCTCAGGGTATTATTCTCCACATCTCTTGCAGGACAGTGTTTAGCCAAAACTAACCATGGTAATCACATGTGTGTCAGAATAGAATTATGTTCAAAGGGTTTTCAATAGCTCATTTTTCAGAAACAGATCACCAGGCCTTTCTTCTGTGCCATCTCTGAGTAGACTCAAGCTTCCAACCTTTTGGCTACAAGTCAAGCACCTTAACTATTTGCATCATCAAGAGACGCTCTTAATCAAAGCTAGCTATACTCAATATTAAGCAGGTTTCTGGTGTGGGGCACAGTCAACATTCATCACTGGATGTTACTGGCACGCAGGGAAGATTTAAAGAATAGAGATAGTCAGGGAGAAAAGGGCTTATTTTTAGCACGTCAATTTCACCCCTCTTTAGGACATCAGCAGAAGATATTTTCATACAGAAACATTTCTGAGTACTGCTGAAGGTCTCTTACATGTTTCATTTTGTTTTGATGTACCCTCCATTCTGATGCATATTCCAGAGGTATTTTCCTAATGAACAAGTTTTTGGCAGCAGGTACACTTGTGGTTAAGGATCTCAGTGCATTAATCTTTATGTAGGCATGACTCTTAAAATAGTAAGAGAAGTATTCCATTTAAGTTTCTTAGCTGAGTTTTAACTTTTAAATATTTATGCATATGAATGTAAGACTCCACGTGTCTGTCAGTTTGTCATACTGTGGGGGCTTGAATAGTGCTGTGATGCTGGAAGCTATGCCACCGGTATTCAGATACAAGCAGGTTCACCTACGGAGGACAGGTTTCACCTGAGCTTCCAGACTAAGACAGACTAGGAAGAAGGACCTGGCAGTCTACTTCTGAAAAGCCATAGCCAGTGAATACCTTATGAATAGCAGCCAAACATTGTCTGATATAGTGCTGGAAGATGAGCCCCCCAGGTTGGAAGGCACTCAAAAGATGACTGGGGAAGAGCTGCCTCTTCAAAGTAGAGTCCACCTTAATGATGTGGATGGAGTAAAGCTTTCGGGACCTTCATTTGCTGATGTGGGCATGACTCAAAATGAGAAGAAACAGCTACAAACATCCATTAAAAATCAGAACCTAGAATGTACGAAGTATGACTCTAAGAAAATTGGAAATCATCAAAAATGAAATGGAATGCATAAACATCAATATCCTAGGCATTAGTGAGCTGAAGTGGACTGGTATTGGCCATTGTGAATTGGACAATCATATAGTCTACTATGCTGGGAATGACAGCTTGAAGAGGAATGGTGTTTCATTCATTGTCAAAAAGAACATTTCAAGATTTATCCTGAAGAACAACACTGTCAGTGATAGGGTAATATCCATATGCCTGCAAGTAAGACAAATTAATACAACTATTATTCAAATTTACACACCAACCTCTAGGGCCAAAGATGAAGAAATAGAAGATTTTTTTCAGATGCTGCAGTCAGAAATTGATTGAACATGCAATCAAGATGCATTGATAATTACCGGCAATTGGAATGCAAAAGTTGGAAACAAAGAAGAAGGATCAGTAGTTGGAAAATATGGCCTGGGTGATAGAAACAATGCCAAAGATCGAATGATACAATTTTTCAAGACCAACGACTTCTTCATTGCAAATACCTTCTTTCACCAACATAAACAGCGACTATACACATGGACCTCCCCAGATGGAACACAGAGAAATCAAATTGACTACATCTGTGGAAAAAGAGGATGGAAAAGCTCAATCTCATCAGCCAGAACAAGGCCAGGGGCCGACTGTGGAACAGACCATCAATTGCTCATATGCAAGTTCAAGCTGAAAGTGAAGAAAATCAGGACAAGTCCATGAGAGCCAAAATATGAATTGGTGCATCCCACCTGAATTTGGAGACCATCTGAAGAATAGATTTTGACACATTGAACACTAGTGACCAAAGACCACACAAGTTGTGGAATGACATCAAGGACATCATACATGAAGAAAGCAAGAGGTCATTAAAAAGACAGGAAAGAAAGAAAAGACCAAGGTGGATGTCAGAGGAGACTGAAACTTGCTTTGAAACATCAAGCAGCTAAAGCAAAAGGAAGAATTGATGAAGAAAAGAACTGAACAGAAAATTTCAAAGGGCAGCTTGAGAAGACAAAGTAAAGTATTATAATGACATGTGCAAAGAGCTGGAAATGGGAAACCAAAAGGGAAGAACACACTTGGCGTTTCTCAAGCTCAAAGAACTGAAGAAAAAATTCAAGCCTCGAGTTGCAATAGTGAAGAATTACACGGGGAAAATATTAAACAACACAGGAAGCATCAAAAGAAGACGGAAGGAATACACAGAGTCATTATATCAAAAAGAATTAGTTGATGTTCAACCATTTCAAGAGGTGGCATATGATCAGGAACCAATGGTACTGAAGCAAGAAGTCCAAGCTGCTCTCAAGGCATTGGCAAAAAACAAAGCTCCAGGAATTGATGGAATATCAATTAAGATGTTTCAACAAACAGATGCAGGGCTGGAGGGGCTCACTCGTTTATGCCAAGAAATATGGAAAACAGCTTCCTGGCCAAATGTCTGGAAGAGATCCATATTTATGCCTATTCCCAAGAAAGGTGATCCAACTAAATGTGGAAATTATAGAACAATATCATCAATATCACACTCAGGCAAAATTCTGATGAAGAGCATTCAAAAATGGCTGCAGCAGTATATTGACAGTGAACTGCCAGAAATTCAGGCTGGTTTCAGAAGAGGACGTGGAACCAGGGATATCATTGCTGATGTCAGATGGATCCTGGCTGAAAGCAGAGAATACCAGAAGGATGTTTCCCTGTGTTTTGTTGAGGACTTTCCTTTGCCCTAGCTTTCTACCCCTGAGGGCTTCTTGACTTTTGTTCAGCATGATTGACGTTTGCTGAGTAAGCAGTTAACGACTTAATGGTTTGATACTTTTTGTCTTGCCCTGAGCTGCAGCCTCCCTGTGATTGGTCTTTTAAGCACCTTGCAGAGATTGGTCAATACACTGTAAACTATGCAAATGAAGTTAACATAAATGTGTCTGCAGAGGTTAAGCACTTGACTGCTGAGAGGTTGGTGATTCAAATCGAACAGCAGCTCCGCAGGAAAAAGATACGCCAGTCTGCTTCCATAAAGATTACCCAGTGCCGTCGAGTCAATTCCAACTCATAGCAACCCTATAGGACAGAGTAGAACTGCCCCATAGAGTTTCCAAGGAGCGCCTGGTGGATTTGAAGTGCTAACCCTTTGGTTAGCAGCTGTAGCACTTAACCATTATGCCACCAGGGTTTCCTCATAAAGATTACAGCCTTGGAAAAACCTATGGGGCATTTCTACTCTGTCCTATGTGGTCACTCTGAGTTGGAATTGACTCCCTGGCAATGGGTTTTTTAATGTAAATGAAGTGACTATAGACTATGCAGATTAAGTGACTAAGGTCCATTGAGGAGACTGGCGCTTGTTGGGAGGGCCATGCCTTGAAATTGACAAGAAGTTTGCTTATATATGCAAGGGGCCACGTGGCAGTCGGTGGAGATAGCAGAAACCTGCTAAGTGGGCTGAGTCAAGTTGCTACACTGGCAATAAGCTGGGTCGGCTAGCAGTGGAGTTGCCCACAGCAGGAATGCCAAAGGCAGAGAAGCCTACAGCTGAAAGGGGGATGACAGAGGCCTGGATGGCTCAGAGGGGGTGTGCAGGGCCAAGAGACAAGTCCTGAGGGGTCCAAAAGGAGTTCTGTCATGAGGGAGTTGCTGAGTGGGGGACTGCATGGCAGAGAGAAAGGCCTGTTTGCTTGCGTGACCAAGAGGAGCTGAGAGAGCTGTCTTGCATTAAAGAAGGAAGGGATGTATTCTCCACTTTAGGGGAGCTTTGCAAACTTTGCCTACATGCTTCCTAACTCTTATCCTGAGTTGTAGTCTATTGATCCTGATACCAAGTTGTACCTGTTACTTTCCTAACAAACCACTTAACTGTAATTACGGTCTGTGAGTTCTGTGTGGCCATTGCAAAGAATTATCAAACCCAGAAGAGAAGTATATACTGCTGTGGGAGGAATGGCTGGTCTCAGATTTGGTAAAAAGTTTGGAGAATGGAGATATGTATCACCTCTACCTTGTAGGAATCAGCTTTGGGCTGATGGTGATTATCATTCCAAATTATCCCCCCAGAAATCACAGGTCTTTTGTTGCCACCACTTTACAATTTTAATGAATACAGTTGAAGCTCCAGAAACTACTGTAATTCTCAACAAACACTTTGTGGTTAACTAATCTTTTTTTTATCTCCCCATAAATTTTATTATGCATGTAACAGGGTATAATACTATAAAAAAGTTACAAGCTATTAAAATGTGTTAACAAGTTATGGCACCCGTGTATTTCAACTCAGTGAGGTTTCTGTAATCCTGACTTTTTCCAAATCCTCTTAAATTTGTGGCATCATAGGTTATATTTGACGAAGAAAAGCCCGTTGGTGCAGCAGCTGCCTGGTTATTTCCAGACTGTCTCTTACAGACATAACATTTTCTTGGAGTCTTTTTATCCATGATGGATACCAAAGGGAAAAAATATTCTCAAGGCCATGTAAAGTCACTAATTACAGCTGACAGGGCAATAAATTCTTCCCGATTCTGTAGATAGCCTTAATTTCAAACTATTTGTTCACTCTTAAAGTAATCAAAACAACTGGGTCAAACAGAAAGAAAGGATTCTACTGCTGTTATAATGATTAAACACCCCAACAACAAAACTCAAGGACCCACTTATTTTTTGTACATATGAACAATAAATACATAGAAATGAGCTCTGGGTGGGGTGGTTACAGAATCTGACCATCTCTCTAAATATCTGAACTTTCTCCCTGGATGACTGGTCATGTGACTTGTAGGAATTCTTGAGGTGTCTTCGATAGCATACACAGAAACAACATAGCCATGGTGACCACTATGGTAACCAGTTTTTGAATGCTGGATCTCATTTCAACTATCACACTAACGATATTTCCAATTATAGATTCCAAAGAGGATGTGTGTGTGTGTGTGTGTGTGTGTGCATGTATATGTGAAAGAAATTTGTGGAACAAATCAGGGTTGAAAGTAATTGATCCAAATAAAAAAAACAACAAAAAAAAAAAAAAAAAGAGAAAGAAAGAAATAAAAGAAAATATCTAGCTACTCGGAAAGAAAGATAATAGATAACTCATACTTTGGGAAGTAGATAAGAGTAGATCTTTTAGAAGGTACAGCTTTTTTTGCTTCCATTCTATGGGATCATTTTCTCAGAATTCTATAGAAATGTTTATTTCTTAGTTTTTAATTGTCATAGAGGTATCAAAACTAATAAGGGATGGGCCAGATGTTTAAATCCCTGAGACACAAAGAAAATTTAAGTTCTTTAGAAGATGTAGTTGATACCATGACTTCCATATCTAAGAAACATATTTGGAAATGGTAGCATGTGCTGCTCAACTATTGCACTCCTCTGTATGTTATGGGTGCCAGAATCATAAATAAAGTGAATCTGTTCAAACCCATTCAAGATCCAGTCTAGATAATGGTCAGTCAAGTTGTGTGTGTGGCATAAATCCATGAGGCACATTTCATGCAGGGCACAATCTAAGTGGAGGGCCCTCAAGTTGCTTAACTAGCCTTAGTCCAGTTCTAAGAAAAAAGATAATAAAACAAGCATAAAACAATAACAAACCTGCAAACCCACTGAAAGGATGAAATACAAACCAGAACATTGAGACGAAGTCAAGTCATGTAACTTGGCCAAGCAAAATCGATTTAATTAGGAAATCTGAAGCATTCTGTTCACACAAATAACAAAAGCTCCAACCTTCCCAAACAAACAAGTACACACAGGGTGTAAAAAAAAAATTAAAAACTGTTTCATCCACTAGTAAAGAAAGAGTTCCCCAAATATTACCAGACCTTCTGTATTAGTTCCCCAAATACTACCAGACCTTCTATATTAGCTCAGTAAGATTTAGAATAAACCAAAAAAAACAAAAAACCAAACTCGTTGTCAAGTCAATTCCGACTCATAGCGATCCCATAGGACAGATAGAGCTGCCCCAGAGGGTTTCTAAGACGCAGCTGGTGGATTCAAACTGCCAAAGTTTTGGTTAGCAGCCATAGTTCTTTGTCCAGTACACCACCAGGGATCCAGACTTAGAATAACCCAAAGGCCATTGCCGTCGAGTCGATTCCAACTCATAATAGCATAGTGAAAAATTAGCCCTGATGCTGAAAAGGGCTCCAAAAAGCATAGACTGATACCAGCAATTAATAAATCAACAAATACACAAATTCTTGGGCCTTTCAAAAAAATTTATGAGAACAGGCATGACCTATGCCTCAGTCCTTACCTTCTGCAAGGTGAGGGGAGTGAGCTTAGATAAAGAAACAAAAGCACGAGTAACAATTTGATAAAAGTTCTGATTGAATACATTGGAAGCGTAGGGGATAGAGCAATCGGTTCTACCTGGTCTGGGAATGAATGATGTTTTCTTTTCTTTTCTTTTTTTAGGTATCTCCTAGGAAAAATGAGTTTGTGCTTTGCAATGTGTAGGACAGTGATTAGGACATACATTTTCAAGCAGACTCCTGAGGCCAGATACCGTCATTCACTGTGTGATTTTTTTAATCTCCCAGTTTCTGCTTCTATAAAGGAATATAGAGGTAGAATTTATATCTCAGGGTTACTATGAAGATAAAATAAATTAATTTAAATAAAGGACTTACATGTTTCCCCGGCTCACAGTAAGCACAACATAAAGGTAAGACTTCCATAACAAGACATGTGGGACTTCATGTATTTATTTTCCTTCGAGAAAAAAAGCAGACATCCAGGTGAATATTCTAATACTTTATCATTGGTTTTAGTGTTTTAGGAAACATTTGACATTTTATAATGGTGTAGACAGCTTTTGCTTGAAGATAGACACACAGATAATCTGAGCTCCATCAGCAGTGTTCAATAAAGAACTTCATTCACTTAGAATAAGCCCTAACTCCTCATAAATTAACCAGAAGTTAGTGTTACACTCAAGGACTAACCTACATTGGCTTTATGTGTCTGCATTCATAACAGTCAAGAGGTAGACCCAAATATCCATTTCTCCATATATCCTAACCCTCCAACTTGCTACCACACTCTGTTCTAACTCCATGAAAGTCATTATTCCCCCTGTTCCTTATTCATATCAGTCATAACAAAAACTCTAGACTTATACTGCATCCTAATTTTTCACAATCTAGTTCCCAGGAAGCATGCCTATTATATCCCCATCATTCAGCATTCCCTGCCTCCCAGAGCTCCTCCTTGTAACTTTTAGAAGGTAACAATCCTTCACTTCCATGCTATTATCTCCTAGTTCATGGTCATTCTCTTCAAGACTTTTCCTCTCTTCAATTCAGATATACTTGTGTATGATGCATTCAACATCTTGGTATCTCAGTTCTTTGAATTCCTAATTGACAATCATGCCCTACTCCCTACTTCAGAAACAAACTTCCATGCTAATTATTACCTTAGACCTTGCATTACAAGTAGCTGAAGCTCTTCTATAATTTCCATTTGGTTAGTTTCACTCTCTGATCTCCAAGTTTCACTCCTTCTAGAACCATTATGCAAACAATCTTTCTCCACACAATGCACTTAAATCCTTATCATGCCACCATTCTGTTTTCTCTTACCTACTTCCATGGTATCCTTATTTTCATTTTTACCCAGGTGAAATCTCATTAATAATTCTTACAATCACTTCTTTTTATACACCCTTTATTTTTTAGCCATCATGTCAATTTGCCTACTCTTTTGCCAAAAATCATAACTCCCATTAAATCCAATTACTTGTGTACTCTGTCTGAATCCATAAAGCTAAAAGTAGTCAGAGAACAAAAACACAACAATGCCAAGTCACACAAATTTAAATTCACCACCATAAACCTGAATAGGGCCCTTAAAGCTACTGGACAGCCATACTACATTTCCCTGTTCCATTCCTCCTACCACTATCCTAAACAACTATTTCATACCTCTTCTTCTCTGCTCAAAATTTCACCAACTCCTTTCTCATGTCACTTTTATTTGATGACTTTACTTCATAATTTACACACATACCTCAATTTTTGTGCTTTGCTTTATTGCTGTTTGCAGATATTGTGTTTTTTACAGTTTGAAGTTTTGTGGCAACCCTGCATCAAACAAGTCTATGGGCGCAATTTTTCCAATAGCATGTGCTCACTTTGTTTCTCTGTGTCACATTTTGATAATTCTCGCAATATGCCAAACATTTTCATTATAATCGTATCTATTATAGTGATCTGTGATCAGTGATCTTTGATGATAATGTTGTAATTGTTGTGAGACTCCATGAACCGCAATCATATAAAATAGCAAACTTAATCAAAAATGTGTTTTCTTTTTGCTCCGCCTACCAACTATTCCCCCATCTCTCTCCCTCTCCTTGGGCCACACTATTTGTTTTTCTTTTTCCCTTTTTTTATACTTTTTTAATGTGCTTTAAGTGAAAGTTTACAAAATCAAGTCAGTCTCTCACACAAAAACTTATATACACCTTGCTACATAATCCCAAATACTCTCACCCAAATAAGACAGTCCGCTCTCTCCCTCCGCTCTCTCTTTTCGTGTCCATTTTGCCAACATCTAACCCCCTCTACTCTCTCATCTCCCCTACAGGCAGGAGTTGCCAACATAGTCTCAAGTGTCCACCTGGTACTAGAAGCTCACTCCTCACCAGCATAGCTCTCCAACCCATTGTCCAGTCCAATGCCTGTCTAAAGAGTTGGCTTTGGGAATGGTTCCTGTCCTGGGCCAACAGAAGGTCTGTGGGCCATGACCACTGGGGTCCTTCTAGTCTCAGTCAGACCATTAAGTCTGGCCTTTTTATGAGAATTTGGTATTTGTATCCCACTGCTCTCCTGCTCCCTCTGGGCTTTTCTGTTGTGTTCCCTGTCAGAGCAGTCATCGGTTGTAAGCTGACACCATCTAGTTCTTCTGGTCTCAGGATGATGTAGCCTCTGTTTCATGTGCCCCTTTCTGTCTCTTGAGCTCGTAATCGCATTGTGTCCTTGGAGTTCTTCATTCTCCTTTGATCCATGTGGGTTGAGACCAATTGATGCAGCTTAGATGGCCGCTTGCTAGTGTTTAAGACCCCAGACACCACTCTTCAAAGTGGGATGCAGAATGTTTCCTTAATAGATTTTATTATGCCAATTGACTTAGATGTCCCCTGAAACCATGGTCCCCAGACCCCTGCCCCTGCTACGCTGGCCTTAGAACCACTCAGTTTATTCAGGAAAATTCTTTGCTTTTGGTTTAGTCCAGTTGTGCTGACCTCACCTGTATTGTGTGTTATCTTTCCTTTCATCTAAAGTTGTTCTTATCTACTCTCTAATTAATAAATACCCCTCTCCCACCCTCCCTCCCTCCCCTGTCTGGTAACCACAAAAGAATGTTTTCTTCTCAGCTTAAACTATTTCTCAAGTTCATATAATAGTGGTCTTATACAATATTTATCCTTTTTCAACTGAATAATTTCACTCAGCATGATGCTGTCCAGGTTCCTCCATGTTATGAAATGTTTCACAGATTCCTCACTGTTCTTTATCGATGCGTAGTATTCCATTGCATGAATATACCATAATTTATTTATCCATTCATCCATTGATGGGCATCTTGGTTGCTTCCATCTTTTTGCTATTGTAAATAGTGCTGCAGTAAACATGGGTGTGCATATATCTGTTGGTGTAAAGGCTCTTATTTCTCCAGGATATATTCCCAGGAGTGGGATTGCTGGATCTTATAGTAGTTCTACTTATAGCTTTTTAAGGAAGCGCCAAACAGATTTCCAAAGTGGTTGTACCATTTTACATTCCCACCAGTAGTATATAAGTGTTCCAATCCCCCCACAACCTCTCCAACATTTATTTTTTGGATTAATGCCAGCCTCATTAGAGTGAGATGAAATCTCATTGTAGTTTTGATCTGCATTTCTCTAATGGCTAATGATCATGAAAGTTTCCTCATGTATCTCTTAGGTACCTGAATGTCTTCTTTAGTGAAGGTATTCATACCTTTTGCCCATTTTTTAATTGGGTTATTTGTCTTTTTGTAGTTGAGTTTTTGCAGTATCATGTAGATTTTAGAGATCAGGCACAGATCAGAAATGTCATAGCTAAAAACTTTTTCCCAGTCTGTAGGTAGTCTTTTTACTCTTTTGGTGAAGTCTTTGGATGAGCATAAGTGTTTGATTTTTAGGAGCTCCCAGTGATCTAGTTTTTCTTCTGCATTCTTAATAATATTTTGTATACTATTTATGCCATGTATTTTTATTAGGGCTCCTAACATTGTCCCTATTTTTTCTTCCATGATCTTTGTAGTTTTAGATTTTATATTTAGGTCTTTGATCCATTTTGAGCTCATTTTTGTGCATGGAATGAGGTATGGGTCTTGTTTTATTTTTTCGCAGGTGGATATCCAGTTAAGCCAGCATCATTTGTTAAAAAGACTGTCTTTTCCCCAATTAAATTTTGTGGGGCTTTTGTCAAGTATCAATTCCTCATATGTGGATGGTTTTATGTCTGAATTTTCAATTCTGTTCCATTGGTCTATGTGTCTGTTGTTGTACCAGTACCAGGCTGTTTTGACTACTGTGGCAGTATAATAGGTACTAAAATCAGGTAGAGCGAGGCCTCCCACTTTGGTCTTTTTCAGTAATGCCTTAATTATCCAGGGCCTCTTTCCACTCCATATGAAGTTGGTGATTTGTTTCTCCATCTCATTAAAGAATGCCGTTGGGATTTGGATCGGAATTGCATTAAATACATTGATCGCTTTTTGTAGAATAGATTTTTTATAATGTTAAGTCTTCCTATCTATGAGCAAGGTATGTTTTTCCACTTATGTAAGTCTCTTTTGGTTTCTTGCAGAAGTGTACTGTAGTTTTCTTTGTATAAGTCTTTTCCATCTCTGGTAAGATTTATTCCTAAGTATTTTATCTTCTTGGGGGCTACTGTAAATGGCATTGATTTGGTGACTTCCTCTTGGATGTTCTTTTTCTTGGTGTAGAGGAATCCAACTGATTTTTGTATGTTTATCTTGTGTTCCAATACTCTGCTGAACTCTTCTATTAGTTTCAGTAGTTCTCTTCAGGATTCTTTAGGGTTTTCTGTGTATAAGATCATGTCATCTGCAAACAGAGATACTTTTACTTCTTTCTTGGCAATCTGCATGCCCTTTATTTCTTTGTCTAGCCTAACTGCTCTGGCTAGGACCTCCAACACAATGTTGAATAAGAGCGGTATGGGTTTTGTCTGGTTCCGGATCTCAATGGGAATGCTTTCAGGCTCTCTCCTTTTAGGGTAATGTTGGCTGTTGGCTTTGTATAAAAAAAATATGTTGAGGAATTTTCCTTCTTTGCCGGTTTTGCTGAGAGTTTTTATCATGAATGGGTGTTGAACTTTGTAAAACAAATGCCTTTTCTGCATCAATTGGTAAAATCAAGTAATTCTTGTCTTTTGTTTTATTTATGTGGTGGATTACATTAATTGTTTTTCTAATGTTGAGCCATCCCTGCATACCTGGCATGAATCCCACTTGGTCAAGGTGAATTATTTTTTTGATATGTTGGTGAATTATTTTTTTGATATGTTGTTGAATTCTATTGGCTAGAATTTTGTTGACTATTTTCGCATGTGGTATCTTTACCTGCTTTTGGCATCAGGGATACGGTGGCCTCATAGAATGAGTTTGGTAGTATTCTGCCCTTTTCTATGCTCTGAAATGCCTTGAGTAGTAGTAATGTTAACTCTTCTCTGAAAGTTTGGTAGAACTCTGCAGTGAAGCTTTTTTTTGTTGGGAGTTTTTGTTTACTTTTCAACCTCTACTTTTTCTTTTGTTATGGGTCTATTTAGTTGTTCTACCTCTGATTGAGTTATTTTAGGTAGGTAGTGTGTTTCGAGGAATTCATCCATTTCTTCCAGGTTTTCAAATTTGTTAGAGTTCAATTTTTCATACTAGTCTGATATGATATTTAATTTCAGTTGGGTCTGTTTTAATATTGTCCCTCTCATTTCTTATTCAGGTTATTTGCTTCCTCTCCTGTTTTACTTTTGTCAGTTTCTCCACGGGTTGATCAATTTATTGATTTTTTTCAAAAAAACAGCCTTTGGGCTTGTTAATTCTTTCAATTGTTTTTCTGTTTTCTATTTCATTTAGTTCAGCTCTAATTTTTATTATTTGTTTTCTTCTGGTGCCTGTGGGTTCCTTTTGTTGCTCTCTTTCTATTTGTTCAAGTTGTAGGGATAATTCTTTGATTTTGGCCTTTTCATCTTTTTGTATGTGTACATTTATTGATATAAATTGGCCTCTGAGCAGCACCACTTTTGCTGTGTCCCAAAGGTTCTGATAGGAAGTGTTTTTATTCTCTTTGGATTCTATGAATATCTTTATTCCATCCTTAACATCTTCTATAATCCAGGGATTTTTGAGTAGGGTATTGTTCAGTTTCCAAGTGTTTGATTTCTTTTCCCTGCTTTTCCTGTTATTGATTTCCACTTTTATGGCCTTATGATCAGAGAAGATGCTTTGTAATATTTCAATGTTTTGGATTCTGCTAAGGCTTGCTTTATGACCTAATATGTGGTCTATTCTAGAGAACGTTCCACATGCACTAGAAAAGAAAGCATACTTGGTTGCTGTTGGGTGGAGAGTTCTGTATATGTCTGTGAGGTCAAGTTGGTTGATTGTGCAATTTAGATCTTCCGTGTCTTTATTGAACTTCTTTCTGGATGTCCTGTCCTTCTCCGAAAGTGGTGTGTTGAAGTCTCCTACTGTTACTGTGGAGCTGTCTATCTCACTTTTCAATGCTGATAGAGTTTGTTTTGTGTATCTTGCCACCCTGTCATTGTGTGCATAAATATTTAATATGGTTATATTTTTCTGGTGCATTGTCCCTTTAATCATTATATAGTGTCCTTCCTTATCCTTTCTGATGGATTTAACTTTAAAGTGTATTTTGTCAGAAATTATTGCCACTCCTGCTCCTTTTTATTGATGTTTGCTTGATATATTTTTTCCCATCCTTTGAGTTTTAGTTTGCATCTTTAAATCTAAGGAGTGTCTCTTGTAGGCAGCATAGAGACGGATCTTGTTTTTTAATCCATTCTGCCACTATCTCTCTCTTTATTGGTGTATTTAGTCCATTTACATTCAGGGTAATTATGGATAGGTATGAATTTAATGGTATCATTTTGATGTCTTTTTTGTGTGTGTTGTTGACAGTTCCTTTGTCCCACTTAATTTTATGCGCTGAGTAGATTATCTTTATATATTGTCCTTTCCTCATATTTGTTGTTGTTGATTTTGTTTCTGCTGAGTCTCTATTTTTTTCTTGTATTTTATTTTAATGAGTAGAATAGTTTGTCTCCTTTGTGGTTACCTTATTATTTACCCCTATTTTTCTAAATTTAAACCCAGCTTTTATTTCTTTGTATTGCTTTATCTTCCTCTTCATATGGAAGGTGTGTGATTACATTTCTTAGTCCCTCTTTATTATTTTAATGTTGTCTTCTTTTATATAATAACGTTGCTGTTACCCTGTTTTAATCTTTTTTTTTTTTTCTTGCTTTGTTTTTTTTTTTTATTTCCCTGTCTGGGTTGACTTCTGGTTGCTCAGCCCAGGGTTCTAGTCTTGGGATGATACCTGATATTATCGATTTTCTAACCAAAGAACTCCCTTTAGTATTTCTTGTAGTTTTGGTTTGGTTTTTACAAATTCCTAAACTTTTGTTTATCTGGAAATGTCTTAATTTCACCTTCATATTTAAGAGACAGTTTTGATGGATATATGATTCTTGGCAGGCAATTTTTTTCCTTCAATTTTTTAAATATGTCATCCCATTGCCTTCTTGCCTGCATGGTTTCTGCCGAGTATTCTGAACTTATTCTTATTGGTCTCCTTTGTAGGTTACTTTTCATTTATCCCTCGCTGCTCTTATAATTCGCTCTTTCTCTTTGGTTTGGCAAGTTTGATTATAATATGTCTTGGTGACTTTCTTTTAAGATCTACCGTATGTGGAGTTTGATGAGCTTCTTGGATAGATTTCTTCTCATCTTTCACAATATCAGGGAAATTTTCTGCCAACAAATCTTCAACAATTCTCTCTGTATTTTCTGTCATCCCTCCCTGTTCTGGTACTGCAATCACTCTTAGTTTATTTCTCTTGATAGAGTCCCACACGATTCTTAAGGTTTCTTCACTTTTTTTGAATTCTTTTATCTGATTTTTCTTCAAATATATTAGTGCCAAGTGATTTATCTTCGAGTTCAGAAATTCTAGCTTCTACTTTCTGAATTCTGTTCCTCTGACTTTCTACTGAGTTGTCTACTTCTGTAATTTTATTCTTAATCTTCTGAATTTCTGATTGCTGCCTGTCTATGGATTTTTCCAGCTGATTAAACTTTTCATTATGTTCCTGAATAATCTTTCTAATTTCTTCAATTGCTTTTGCTACATGTTCCTTGGCTTGTTCTGTGTATTGCCTCATTTCCTTCCTGATGTCTTGAAGGATTCTGTATATTAAACTTTTGTATCCTGGCTCTGGTAATTCCAGGAATGCACTTTCATCTAGATGATCCCTGGATTCTTTGTTTTGAGGGCCTGTTGAGTTGATTATGGTCTGTTCTTTATATGACTTGATATCGACTGTTGTCTCCGAGCCATCAATAACTTATTATATTAGTTTATGCTTGCTTACTGTGTTGTAGATTGCTTTGTTTTGTTTTGGTATACCCCTGTGGGTAGCTTGAGTGAGGTAGCTTGATTATTTTCACCCCTGAAGCTCTGACTTCCTGTCTCCATATGGCTAGAGCTGTTATCCAGTATATCCGTCTAGGAGTCCATTCAGTTTTCTTGTATGAATTCAGCTCAGGTGTCCAGGTAGCAGATCATCAAGTGTGTGGTACAGGCTCTGTCCTTCAGTCTTAGAGGAGCAAGAGTGATTGGCATATGTACTGGTATCTGATTGCAGCAGGGGGTCACACTCTGAACCAGGTAGGGGGCTGATTATCAACCCCTGAGTGTCTCCGAAGAAAGCACATCCCTGTTTCCTAGAGCGTGCAGGTGGGTGGGTTCTGCAAACAGACCATGGCACCCAAAGTTTTTGGTTGTAAGGACTGGGAGGTACCAGTTATCTTTGGACCCCTTTCATGGGTGGCTGTGTGACCTGAGTGGAGCTACCAGTTCTTAGGTCCCTGATGTGGGTAGGTGAGGACCTTGTTTAATAGGAAAAGCAATGTCAAACATCAAACACCCACCTCTCCACTGCACAGCTGAAATGGTTGGAGTTTGCCAACAAGGGCCTATTCTCCCAAAATAGGCCTACGCAGTTCCATGCAGAACGGAAAGGTGCTCAAAGTCCACAGAAGATTTATGCCTGGACAGGAGTTGCTTATGTCTTGAGCTCCCCTGGTTAGTGGAGTTAGCAAATTATCTTTTCCCCCAGTTGCAAATTTTTTCCTTCCCCAAGGCTAGGAGGGTGGCTCTAGGTGCTCAACAATGCCTATCTCAGGCCCAGGGAATTCAGTAACTGAAGCTGGCTTGGGGGTAGAGGGGTGCGGTAAAATATACAGCAGTCTCAGCTTTTGCTGAGACTGCTGTTCTTCTCAGGTTCAGGAGGTGTGAGTAGGCTGTGTGGTGGCTGCTTCTCCCTGAGGAAACTGCAGCCCAAGGTAGTAGCAGCCTGCCGCCACCGCCGCTATGGGAATGGTGCCTGAGGGCTCCCCACAGTTCAGGTCCGGTAACTCCTCTCAGTTTGTGAACTGTTTCTTCCTTCCCCTGCCCCTCAGTTCATTTTCTAAACTTGCATTTGAAGCTCAGGGCTCCCAGCTTGTCACAAATATACTCGTTTCCCTTGTTTTGGGGGGTCTTTGTTGTAAAGAGACCTTGCCAGAAGCATCTGTCTATTCTGCCATCTTGGCTCTGCTTCTGGGCCTCCCTATTTCTTGAGATAATATTGAAATTTGGCCAATTAATAACCCTACAATGACCTCTAAGTATTCAAGTGAAAGGAAGTGTGGCACGTCTGACATCTCTAAATCAAAAGCTATACGTGATTAAGCTTAATGAGGAAGGTATGTTCAAAGGGGAGATAGGCTGAAAGCTAGGCCTTATGTGCCAAACAGTTAGCCAAGTTGTGAGTGCAAAGGGAAAGTTCTTGAAGGAAATTAAAAGTGCTATTCCAGTGAACACACAAATGGTAAGAAAGCCAAACAGCCTTATTGCTGATACGGAGAAAGTTTTATTGGTGTAGATAGAAGATCAAAGCAGCCAAAACATTTCCTTAAATCTAAGCCTAATCCAGAGCAAGGCCTTAACTCTCTTCAATTCTACAGAGGTTGAGAGAGGTGAGGAAGCTGTGGAAGAAAAGTTTGAACCTAACAGAGGTTAGTTCATGAAGTTTAAGGGAAGAAGCTGTCTCCATAGCACAAAAGTTCATAGCAAGTGCTGATGTAGAAGCTACTGCAAGTTATTCAGATCTTATTAAGATAATTGATGAAGGTGGCTACTCTAAACAACAGATTTTCAATGTAGATAAAACAGCCTTATCATGGAAGAAGATACCATTTAAGACTTTCATAGCTAAAGAGAAGAAGTCAATGCCTGCCTTTAAAGCTTCAAAATTCAGGCTGACTCTCTTGTTAAGGGCTAATGCGGCTGGTGACTTTAAGTTGAAGTCAGTGCTCATTTGCCATTCCCAAAATTCTAGGGTCCTTAAGATTCATGCTAAATCTACTCTGCTTATGCTCTATAAATGGAACAAAGCCTGGATGACAGTATATCTGTTTACAACATGGTTGGTTTACTGAATACTTTAAGCCCACTGTTGAGGCCACTGCTCAGGAAAAAGATTCCTTTCACAATATTACTACTCATTGACAGTGTACCTGGTCACCCAAGAGCTCTGATGAGATGTACAAGGAGATTAGTGTTGTTTTCATGCCTGCTAACGTAACATCCATTCTGCAGCCCATGGATCCAAGAGTAATTTTGGCTTTCAAGTCTCAGTATTTAAGAAATACATTTTTTAAAGCTATAGTTACCATAGGTAGTGATTCCTCTGATGGATCTGGGCACAGTAAATTGAAAACTTTCTGGAAATAGTTCACCATTCTAGATTCCATTAAGTGTATTCATGATTCATGGGAGGAGGTAAAAATATCAACATCAACAGGAGTTGGGAAGAAGTTGATTTCAACATTCATGGATGACTTTGAGGGGTTCAAGACTTCTGTAGAGGAAGTAACTGCAGATGTGGTGGAAATACCAAGAGAACTAGAATTAGAAGTGGATGCTGAAGAAGTGACTGAATTGCTGCAATCTTATGATAAAACTTTAATGGATCAGGAGTTGCTTCTTATGGATGAGCAATGAAAGTGGTTTCTTGAGATGGAACCTACTCTTGGTGAAGCTGTTGTGAATATTGTTGAAATGACAACAAAGGATTTAGAATACCACAAAAAATTAGTTCATAAATTTGCAGCAAGGTTTGAGAGGGTTGGCTCCAATCTTAGAAGAAGTTCTACTATGGGTAAAATGCTATCAAATAGCCCTGCATGCTACAGAGATATCTTTAGTGAAAGAAAGAGTCAATAGATGCAGAAAACGTCATTGTTATCTAATTTTAAGAAATTGACACAATCAACCCAACTTTCAGCAACCACAACCACGATTAGTCAATAGCCATCAACATTAAGTCAAGACCCTCCACCAGCAAAAAGATTTTGACTCATTGAAGGTTCAGATTATGGTTAGCATTTTTTAGCAATAAAGTATTTTTTAATTATGATACGTACATTGTTTTTCTTTAGACAATGCTATTACAAACTTAATAGACTGCAGTATAGTGTAAACATAACTTTTACATGGACTGGGAAAGCAAAAAAAAAAAAAAAAAAAAAATGTATGACTTGCTTTATTGCAGTGGCCTGGAACCAAACCCCCACTATGTCCAAAGAATGCTTGCACACAGAAAAATGAAACAATTTTAAGACTTCTACCTGTATATCAACTACTTACTTTTATCTTTACCTATATATTTGGTCAAACCTCCTAATACTATTAATGAGCTATCCATGTTCCTGCCTAAGCCTTGCATTTACATTTTCCTTTATGAGGGGAGGGGCCCCTGGTGGCACAATGGTTAAACACTCATCTGCTAAAGGAAAGGTCAGAGGTTCAAACTCTCTAGCAGCCCTATGGGAGACAAGACTTAGCCATCTGCTCCCGTAATGATTACAGACTAGAAAACACTATGGGGGCAGTTCGGTTCTCTTAAATAGGATCACTATGAGTCAGAATCAACTCAACTGCACACAACAACAACAACAATATAACAAGATATAAACACATTATGAGATAATTATGACATCAGGAAGTAAAAGCCATCTGTAATATGGTGACATATTTAACACAGAGCAGTGGAATGTAATCCAGCCTCAGAGAATCAGGGAAAATTGGAGAAGATGAATTTACATTAAATAGTAAATGCCCAGTGCTGTCGAAATAGTAAATAGTCAAATGGAAGGTGTCTTAGTTATCTAGTGCCACTTTAACAGAAATACAAGTGGATGGCTTTAACAAAAAGAAATTTATTTCCTGGCAGTAAGTAGCCTGAAAGTCCAGATTCAGGGCATCAGCTCCAGGGCAAGGCTCGCTCTCCCTGTTGGCTCTGCAGGAAAGCCCTTCTCATCAATCTTCCCCTAGACTAGGAGTTTCTCCGCACAGGAACCCCAGGTCCAAAGGACATACTGTGTTCCCAGCACTGCTTTTTTGGTGGTATGATGTCCCCACACTCTGTTCGTTTTCCTCTCTTTTATCTCTTGTAAGATAAAAAGTAGTTCAAGTCACACCCCAGGGAAACTCCCCTTACATTGGATCAGTAATGTGACCTGAGCAAGGGTGTTACATCCCACCCTAATCCTCCTTAACCTCATCTAAACTTGCCTCATTAACCACAGGCAGAGATTAGGATTTACAACATATAGGAAAATCACATCAGATGACAAAATGGTGGACAATCACACAATACTGGGAATCATGGCCTAACCAAGTTGACACATATCTTGAGGAGACACAACTCGATCCATGACAGAAAGATAAGAATTTCATGAAGTAAAAACATTTGTGTTTCAATAGCTAAAAGAAATAATAGTAAAAATGCTGATGCTTATTAAGAGCTTCTCATATGCTGAAGGAGCCTTGGTGACACAGTGGTTAAATGCTCAGCTGCTAGCTGAAAGGTCAGTAGTTTGTAAAAAACCATAAGGTTTCCAAGGCTGTATATTTATGGAAGCAGTTTGGCACATTTTTCTCCCATGGAGTGGTTGATGGGTTCAAACAGCTGACTTTTAGGTTAACTGCCGAGTACTCAACATTGCACCACCAAGGCTCCCTTCCATAAAGATCGCAGCCTTTGAAACCATGTGGGGCTGTTCTATTCTGCTCTATAGTATCACTATGAGGAGAAATCGGCTGGACAGCAATGGTTTTATTATATGCCAGAGACTATTAAATGATGTGTTAATACATTTTATATTCTCAATAAACATAAAATGAGGTCACTAATATCTGTGATGATTAATATTATGTGTCAACTTGCCTAGGCTATGATTTTCAGTGGTCTGGCAGAATCGGATTGATTGTTCTTCCATAATGTAACATAATGTAATTAACTCCATGATGTGATCTGATGCAGTCAGCCAACCAGATAAAAGGGGAATTTCCTAGTGGATGTGGCATGCCTCCAGTATAGAAATGGATGTTCCCAAAAAGCTCGCTCTCTCTCACAACCCTGCCCCCTCTTCTCACCTGACCTCCAGTTCTTGGGATGTGTTTTTGTTATTGTTAGGTGCCATCCAGCATGTTCTGACTCATACTGGCCCTAAGCACAATGAAACACTGCCAGGGTGTGTACCATCCTCACAATCATTGCTATGCTTGAGCACGTCATTGCTGCCACTGTGTCAATACATCTCACTAAGGGTCTTCTTCTCTCTTGCTGACCCTCTACTTTACCAAGCATGATGTCCTTCTGCAGGAACTAGTCCCTCCTGACAACATGTCCAAAGTACTTGAGACAAAGTCTCACCATCCTCGCTTCTAAGGAGCATTCTGGCTGTACATCTTCCAAGACAAATTTGTTCATTCCTCTGGCAGTCCATGGTTTAGTTAATATTCTTCACCAACACTATGATTGAAAGGCATCGATTCTTTGGTCTTCCTTGTTCATTGTTCAGCTTTTGCATGCATATGAGGCAATTGAAAATGCCATGGCTTGGGTCAAACACACCTTAGTTCTCAAAGTGACATCTTTGCTTTTTGACATGTTAAGGAAATCTTTTGCAGCAGGTTTTCCCAATGCAATACATAGTTTGATTTCTTGACTTCTGTTTCCATGGGTATTGATTGCCATCCAAGTAAAAAGAAATTGCAGTGCTGTGGATCACTTTTGTGTGGCCTTTCTAGCCATGGTCTTGTCATTCCCACTCAAGTGATAGGGCAGGATTGTGTTATAGTGTAATTGTGGCCCACCAAAGGGATTGGTCAGTTTTGCCATCCTGCTGGGCTTAAAATGAGCAACCCCAGAAGAGAGGAAAGAGAAGATCCCACGGCAACCAAGGAAGAGCAGCCAGGAGTCAGCTAATTCTTTGTACCTGGGATCCCGGCACTAAGAATCTCTTGGAACCAGGAGACAAAGAGAAAGCTGTAACACTGAGAGAGCAGAGACCCATCAGCAAGAGACCCAGTGTGGTAAACTTACTGGGCTTCCCATCCCATGGAGAGAGAAAGCTGAGCACTTTTGGGCAGAGGTATAGGGCCAGGGAGAGGCGTGCCTGTGAGCATGGCTGGGAAGAGGCTGTCCTGATGGTGAAACTGTATCCTGAGTGTTCCAGATCCTGAAATGTAACTGTTAATTCCTTAATATATCCCATAATCGTGAGTATTTACTATGAGTTTTTGTGGCTATTGCAATGAATAATTGAACCCAGCAGAGAAGTAGAGAGTGCCATGGGAGGAAGGTTTGGTGTCAGAATTGGTAAAGACAGCGGAGAGAGGAGGCATATCTGACCTCTGCCTCATAGGAATCAGCTTTGGGCTGTTAGCCTTGATTTCTTTCCCCTTGTGAAATTAAAGGAGGTCAGACACTGTCCCCAAGTCATTTTTATAGAAATCCTTGAACTTCAATATTTTCTCCATTTATCATGTTGCTGCTTTTTAGTCCAGCTGTGAGAAATTTTGTTTTCTTTATGTTGACGTACAATCTATACTGATGGCTGTAGTCTTTGATCTTCATCAGTAATTGCTTCAAGTCCTCTTCACTTTCAGCAAGGAAGGTGCTGTCATCTGTGCCTCATAGGTTATTAATGAGTCTGCCTCAAATTGTGATGCCACATTCATCTTCATATAGTCCAGCTTCTTGGATTATTTGCTTAGCATACAGATTGAATAAGCATGGTGAAAGGATACAACCCTGATGCATGGTCTTTCTGATTTTAAACCATGTAGTATCTTCTTGTTTTGTTCGAAAAACTGCCTCTAGGTCATGTACAGGGTCCACAACAACATAATTAAATGTCTTACGATTACATTCTTTGCAATATTGTGTGTAATTTGTTATGATTCACACAGTCAAATGCCTTTGCCTAGTCAATAAAATACAGGTAAACATCTTTCCGGTATTCTCTGTTTTCAACCAAGATCCTTTGACATCAGCAATTGTATGCCTCATTCCAAGTCCTCTTCTGAATCCAGCTTGGATTTCTGGCAGTTCCCTGTTGATGTACTACTGCAACCACTTTTAAATTATCATAAGTCAGCAAAATTTCACTTGCATGTGATATTAATGATATCGTTTGATAATTTCCACATTCTGTTGGATCACCTTTCTTCAGATTTGGCACAAATACAGACCTCTTCCAGTTGGTTGGCCAGGTAGCTGTTTTTTATATTTCTTGGCATAGATGAGCGAGCACCTCCAGTGCTGCATCCATTTGTCGAAACATCTCAGTTGGTCTTCTGTCAATTCCTGGAGCCTTGTTTTTTCTGCAATACCTTCAGTTCACCTTGAATTTCTTCCTTCAATACCATTGGTCCTTCATCATATGCTACCTCCTGAAATAGTTAAACATAGACTAATTATTTTTGGGACAGTGACTTTGTGTATTTCTTCCATCTTCTTCTGATGTTTCCTGAGTCTTTTAATATTTTGTTCATAGAATTCTTCAATATTGTAACTCGTGGTTTAATTTTTTCTTCAGTTCTTTCAGCTTGAGAAATGCCAAGAATGTTCTTTCCTTTTGGTCTTCTAACTCCAGATCTTCACACATTTCATTATAATACATTACTTTATCCTCTCATGCCACCCTTTGATATCTTCTATTCAGATCTTTTAATCATTTCTTCCATTCACTTTAAGCTGCTGTATGTTCAAGAGCAAGCTTAGAGTCTCTTCTGATATCCATTTTGGTCCTTTCTTTCTTTCCCGTCTTAATAATGACCTTTCATTTTCATCATGTATGATGCCTTTGATATCATTCTACAGCTTGTCTGGTCTTTGGTCGTTAGTGTTCAATAGTCAAATTTATTCTTGAGATGGTCTCTAAATTCAGGTGGGATATACTGAAAGCTGTATTTTGACTCTTATGGTTGCATTTTAATTATCTTCTGCTTTTTACACTTCAACTTGTATATGAGCAATTGATGGCCTATTCTGCAATTGTCCCCTGACTTTCTTCTGCATGATGATATTGAGATCCTCCATCATCTCATTCCACAGATGTAGTTGATTTGATTCCTATGTTTTCTATCTGGTGATTTGCACATGTACAGTTGCCATTTACATTGTTGAAAAGTGATTTTTGCAATGAAGAATTAGTTGGTCTTGCAACATTCTATCATTCCGTCTCTGGAATTGTTACTATCTCCAAGGTTGTATTTTCCAACTACTTTTTTTTTAGTCCTTCTTCTTTGTTTCCAACTTTTGCATTCCAATTATCAGTAATTATCAGTGCATCCTGACTGAATGTTCAATCAATTTCAGACTGCAGAAGTTAGTAAATCTTCAATTTCTTCATCTTTGGCATAAGCAGTTGGTGGGTATATTTGAATATAGTCATATTAACTATTCTTCTTTGTCGGAATATTGATATTTTCTTGTCGCTGATAGCATTGTACTTCAGGATAGATCTTGAAATGTTATTCTTGATGAGTGTGACACCATTCTTCCTCAATTTGTCATTCCCGGCATAGTCCCAATAGTAGACCACATATAATTGTCATATTCAAAGTGCCCCATCTCAGGCATCAATTTCCCCTAGGTGACTTATGAGTGCAACTCTATCCCCTCCAAAAAAAAAAAAAAAAAGTTGAAATTCTAACCTTCAGTAGCTGTGTGACTTTGTTTGCAAATAAGGCCTTTGAAGATGTTGTCAGTTCACATAAGATCACAGTGGACTAGAATGTGTCTTAACCCAATACGAGTGTTGTCCTTATAAAAAAATGAGAAGAGACATAGAGAGATATAAAGGGAGGACAGCTATATGAAGATGGAGGCAGAGGTTAAATGATGCAACTATAAGCTAAGGAACACAAATGACTGCAAGGAACCACCAGAGCCTAGGATGAGGCAAGGGAAGGATTATCTCCTAGGACTTTCAGAAAGTGCATGGCCCTGGCAACATCTTGGTTTTGGACTTTCATCTTCCAGAATAGAGAGGCAATAAGTTTCTGTTGTTTTAAGTCATCCAGTTTGTGGTACACTGTTATGGCATTCCTAAGAAACTAATAAAGTCACACTGCCAGTAAATGACTGCAGAGAACAACCTATGCCCCCTAGGTCCAGAGTTCATACTTTTACCAACCATACTATATTGCCTCTTGTTATGCTTTACAAATGGATGTGGTGAGCTATCAGTGAATTGAGTTTGCTGGAGAAAAATCTTAGGTTGGAGGAGGTAGAGGATAGAGGTGAAAAGACCCAGAGGGAGCACATACTGACTTTATGCTGCATGTTAAAAATCTAGACCAGTGTTCTCAAACCATTTATGGTCAAAAACCAGGATTTATTGGGGTTTTTTTTGTTGTTGTGTTTAATTTTCAATCTGTCATGCATTCATGTGCTCATAAAATACAAAATTACACACCTGAGGGTCAAGGCAATGCCAATTTACACTAAAAGTTTCTAAATGCATACTCACAACATTGGTACTTACCTAATCATGGGCCAGTAGCAAACCATACAAATCACACTAGTCCTCATTTTAAGTAGCATTGGTTTAGAAGTTATCCTGTAGATTCTATGGTGGCATTAAGTTTTTTTAAAGACTTAAATACAGAGCTCCTCAGTGGCACAAATTGTTAAACACTGGTCTGCTAACCAAAAGGCTGGCAGCTCAAATTCACTCAGAGACTTCTTGGAACTAAGACTTGGAGATTTGCTTTCAACGGGCACAACCTTGAAAACCCTGGTAACCAGTTATACTCTTTATGCTTGGGGTCGCCAGGAGTCAGAATTGATGAAAACAGACAAAAACAAAAAAGAATCAAATAGGTATAGATTTAGTTATTGTTTTCTCTGTAGAGGCTAGGCTAGAAGAGGGTAATACTAGATACAGTGAGACCAATTACAAATCAATTATTAAAATCCAAGAAAGAGGTGACTGAGACCTAAACTGTGTCTGTAGTTGTAGTGATGAGGAGATGGAACAGATAAAGAAGCACTTAGAAAGTAAAACTAGTCTTGTTCCTGGACATGACGACATCATCCTGAGTTCCAAACAACTCAAGGAGATTATTAGTTTGGCTGGTGTCTTAAACTCAGCAGCTAATCCTGCTACTGCCAAAAAAAAAAAAAAAAAAAAACCTGAAAGTGTATTTACTCTTTCAAAATTCACAAAGAATTCTGCTCAAGGGATATTCATTTTAAACCCTATGTTCAGGAAGTAGAAAGAATGACCAGGAGAGATGGCTCTAGGTGATGTGTTAATCCCTCAAGAAAGTGTTTATCTTGTATTGAAATATGCTATGATAACATGGGTTAGTTATTGAAGGACGGGACTTTAATACAAAGCTTCAAGTGGATGAAACTTTGAAAAAGAACGGATGGCATGATAATCAAGGATTAAAATTCTGCATGCAATAATAGAAATGGACATATGTGTACCTGAGAAATGGTCCAGAATGGTATTAATGTGGATTCCTGCAGTAGGTAATGGAAAGGCACTCAGGGTGACGGGTGGTTGCTATCATGGAGATAGAAGAATGCATACGTACACACAGTGGTGAAGCCTGAACACTAGGATACCAAGCAAGGACTTCTTCATGGAAGAACAAGGACAGAGATATACCTCTTATATGAAATATAGGTAGAGGGAATGATTGAATTGAGAATGTGCAGTATATGCCTAGCACAGTAGTAAAAGCTGTACATATGTAATCTGGTTTAATTTTCATATAAAACCTGCAAGTAGATATTTTTATCCCTTTTTGGCAGAGAGAAAACTGAGGATCTAGGAAATTAAAAACTTGTCAAATTTCCCACTATAAAGTGATAAGTGAAGCTGCTTTGTCACATTACAAACTGTCTTTTCCAGAAAAGCACATTCCTTCCATCTCTAAGATTCCTCAGTACTTAGACAAGAAATTCCTGCCCCTAGAATTTGCTCAAGCTGTGAAAGCACAAAACTCGATGTCGCAGCCAAAGCTAACACTCAGTTTGGACTTAATGCGTATCAAACCCTGCTTGTTTCACTCCAGTGTCCCTCCTGAGGAGCCCTGGTGGCAAGGTGGTTAAAGCACTTCACTGTTAACCAAAAGGTTGGCAGTTTGAACTCACCAGCCACTCCATGCGAGAAATATGTGATATTTTGCTTCCATAAAGATCACAGCCTGGAATACTTTGTCCTGTAGGATTGCTGCGAGTTGGAATTGACTTGATGGCAACAGATTTGGTTTGGGATTAAGGAGAAGACACGAGGAAAATCCATGAAAATTCAGTATTTTTAAGCATTCCATTCAACCAGTATTTATTGATTCCCTCTTTTGTGCCAGGTACTATGCCAGGTGTTTAGGATACATCAGACAAAAAGTATTCCTCTTTCAAAGCTTACATTCTAGTGTAAGGGAATATAAGGGAAAAGACAGACAACAAATAATAAATGTAATGAAAATAAATTAGTATAGGATAAAGTGGTAAGTGCTATGGAAAAAAGAAAGAGCAAAATAGCAGCACTAGTGCTGGAGTAGTGGGGAGTGATTATATCATTACATAGTACTTTCATGGTAACCTCACCTAGAAGGTGACATTTGTGGCAAGAAATATAGAATGTGAGAGACAGACAACCCAAGGTGATGTGTTAGAAAAGTCCTCTACTCTAAGGCAGGAGCTGGTCTGGATTATTCAGTGAGCAGCAAGGAGGTCAGTGTGGTCATAGTTGGAGTGAGGAGTGTGTTAAATATATTGTGAGGAAGACAGGTCACATGAGGTATGCTTCTAATATCCTCTGAGTGAAGTGGAAAGCTTTTTCAGGATTTTGAACAGAGGAATGACATGTTTAGATTTCATGTTTTATGTGAAAGGGTCCTGACAAGTATTTTGGACTATACCTAGGAAACCAAAGCAGCAGTTCCCAAGGCAAGTGCGGAGGCATGAAACAGGCTGCTCAGCCATGCCTTCAACAGAACCTGCGCCATTTTCCCGTTCCCTAGCCTGCCTCTGTCTCCAAGTGTGATTTTGCTCTTAACTCCTCCAAAAGTCAAATGGTAACCAATGTTTCCCCTAATACCACTTGAAAACAAGTGATATCAACCTAAGCCTGTCAAACAGGATGAAGGATGGCACCAGCCACCCCCTGGGCTGATGAGATAATGGCAGGAAAAGATCAACATGTTTGAAATAGAACCACCAAAACCAAACAGAAAGAGAATGCACATTCCACGTCTTCCTAAAACCTGTGGCCCTTTTGCCCTTTAAAACCCTAGATGGCCTGCAGTTACTGGAGACAAACAGCTTTAGGGGGTGATCATTCCTCTCTGTCTCCATACACTGGTATATAAAATAAAGCTCTTGCTACCCACCTCACCCCTGTCTCAAGAACTGGCTGTTTGCGGCCGGTGGCTCTAACTCACAAAATTGCAGTAACAAGCACACAGTAGGCATTCAATAAATGTGTGTGAAACATAATTTGATTTGGGGATCCTGCATTGGTGCTTCAGGCTACGACATCAGGATTATACTGCCAGCACGTATAAATCTTATTGCTTCACTCTGCTGACAAGATTTATACCTACAACCCTAAAGCCGCCAAGGACCACTTGGTTGGCATTAGCTATGAACCTACGCAAGTGAATCATGATGGCTTTATTTCAGTGTAAATTTACACACAGTGTGCTCAAGATACATAAAATTCTTAGCAAAGTTCTCTTAAAATTAAACAGTGATAAATAATTAAAATCATAAAGAAAATACCTAAAAACCAAAACCAAACCCACTGCCATCAAGTCTCGTTTCCAACTCATCGCGAATACCTAGAAAGGAGAAATACATAGTAAGTAGACAGTAACAAAATTTTAATTTTCTTATCAAGTAAAATTTTGTTTTACCTCAACAAAAATGTTATTAGAAATTCATTCAAGTAGAATTTGATTAAATTATTAAATTTGAAATCTTATGAGATACAAAAATGTTTAAGTAAAAAAAAACTATACAAATCACATAGAACGTCTCAGGTATTTATTCTAGTAGTAGCCATTAAAGCAAAAAATAAATCATAGCTTTAGGATGCAAATGTATAGCAAATGTTCAATGGCATTTTAAGTGTCAGTCTATCAATTCATTCTCCTTTATTAGAAAGATTTATAGGTATAGATAATAGACATAGACATAGATATCTATACAGATATAGAAATAGACATAGATACATAGAGACAAGGAACTCTATATACGGTGGCACAAACAGTCAAGTCCTGGGCTGCTAATGAAATCTTGGCAGTTCAAACTCACCCCGTAGCTCCATGGCAGAAAGATCTGGCAATCTACTTCCATAAAGATTACAGCCAAGAAAACCTTATGGGGCAGTTCTACTGCATCACATGGGGTTTGTATGAGTTGAAACTGACTCAACAGCACCAAACAACAACAATAATAATCTATAGAGATATCTATGTATCAGGAGCCCTGGTGGTGCAGTGGTTAAGCGCTCAGGCTGCTATCTAAAAGGTAGGCAGTTCAAATCCACCATTCGCTTCTTGTAAACCCTATGGGGGCAGTTCTACTCTGTCCTATAGGGTCACTATGAGTCAGAGTTGACTCAATGGCAACAGGTTTGCTCTTTAAAAAAAAAAAAAAATCTATGTATATAGAGAGAGATCACTTTGATTGACTTTTATAACAAATCCCAAATGCTAAGTATACATGTGTGTATGTGTAAACAAGTGATCCAGTAAAGATAATACCCTGCACAAATATGTTTGTCTGAAGGAAGTCAAAGCTGAGATAGAGAGGACTATGACATAAGAAAAATAAACTTTTCTTCCACCTGAGGAACTGCACCCATTCCATTACATACTAACTCTTTTCACATTTGGTTTGGATAAGAATCATTTCTGCTTACCTTACATTCCAGAGTGGTCGGTCATATGACCCAGGTTACACCAATCGGAGTAATTCAATCCCTAGTCAGGTCAACTGATTCTGAATTGTTACAAAACTAAAGACAACCAGCCAAATTACTTCATAAAAATTCTGGGAGAGCTAATGAGAAAGACTTTCTTTCTCTGGAATTGCAGCCACCTTGCTACCACATAAAGAAAGCATTTCAGGATAAAATCACATGGAAGCAAGTAAATGAGTAAAGAGAAAATAAGGGAAAAGAATAAACTAGAATAGAGAGAGGGGGAAAGAATAAGAGAGAGTAACCCAGGGAACTAGGGAACACAAAAGCTTGATGTCATCAGCTAAAATTCTGGATCTAGCTTTGTCTAAGTGCCACCAACCAGATTGATTTCTCTGTTGTGAGAGATAGTCTTGAGGTAGGTTTCTTTCATTTGTATTGATAATAGTCCTGACCAATGCAGAAATGGTTTACTTTGTCTCATGCTATGAGACATCAGTTTTGAAAAGTTACAGAAAATAAAATAAGAAAACAAAAAAAGCTCTGTTAAAATAAAATGAAAACATCAATGAAATTCAAAGATTACACTTTTAGCACAGAGGTAGGATCACATTTGGTGGACGTGTAAGGAAGTTGGGAAGTAAAATCTGAGTGCAAATAACAAAGACTAACCTGACGGAAAATCACTGGGAAATTTCACATGAAAACCAAGAAAAATAATAACTAAAATTATTTCCATTTGAAGTTACGACAACCAAGAATCACTTTAAGATACCGCTGCATAATTAAAATCACTTAAAAATGACAGTTAAGCCTCTTGATTTGTTCTTTGAAGTGCTTTTACCATAAGTTTTTAGGCTGTGAACGAACAAGAGCATTCAGCGTAGGAGAAAAATTTTAATATAGAAGCAAATTGATCAGTTAGTATCTGAATAGAGCTCAGTATAGATAATCAGATACAAAAGTGAAATTTCAAGTTCTAAGGATTGTGCATGTCACGCATAACTTTATTATATGTATTAATACATAGAATACTTGCTTATTGAGATAAATAGACCTCTCAAAGTGATTTCTATTTCTGCCTCCTCGTAGAGGAAACAATAAACGAGGAAACAATAGTGGCTCATTAACAGAATTCATTCCCTAAGCGTGCTTCTTCGTCAGTTTCTCAGGAGCTTTACCACATTCAGCTCTCACTGGCTCCGCTGAAGTATTTAGAATGTATGCAGGACCAACTATGAGGTTCAGAGTTTCTTCATAAAGAATCCGTTTTCAACTTATTATACCTCAAAGCAGATGTACAATTGTTTCAGGGAAGCAGATCATAGCTTTAGACACTAATTTAAACTAAAAAAGGAGTCATGGATTATGAGTGGTCAGATCATTGTGTAATTAGAATCAAAAGGTGAGTTTTTCAAAGATTTCTACCCTCATTATAAAGCACTTAAAACTCCAATTATCAACAATCTTGTGAAAAAGCTGACATTTAAATAGCATTCATAGCTATAATGAATTCTCCAATTGTGGAACTACTGCCTTTTTTTTTTTTTTTTTTGGTAATTTCCTTTGCCTAATTTTTTTTTTAAAAGAAATACAACGTTCAGTCTGGCTATAGGTTGCTCAGAACTAGCTAGAAATCATGAAAAATAAGATAGATTAAAAGAGCCATGCTATAAAGGGTTATTAGGCCTCTCAGGGAAAGAATAAAATGGAAAATACAAACAACCGAATCGATAATGTACTTTCCATTTTTTAAAGACAAATTGTAGAATTCTAGGAAATCTAGAATATTTTGCACATTATTTCATCTTTTAAAAATTCTTCAGCTACTTTGACAAAATACAGTGAAATAACAAGCATTTGAGTTTCATGTGGGAGAAAGATGTGGCAGTCCTCTGTAAAGATTACAGCCCCAGGAACCCTATGCGGCAGTTCTACTCTGTCCTATACTGTTGCTTTGACTCGATGGCAAGGGGTTTATGTGAGTTCGTTTATTTTTTCTTGGCCATAATCAGTCCATTATTAATTGTAAATGAGCAGTGAGATGAACAAATGAGATGGAAAAGAAAAGCCAGAAACCTAACTTAGCCAACAACTAAAACTGAGAGTCAAATGCACCTTTCCATCTCTGAGGCCATGTGCTTGACGGCCTCATGTTCAGTGTAGTAGAGGAAATTGTATTAATAAAAACATTGTAATCTTTCAAAACATATTTGAAATATTAATGCCATATATGATAGAAGCATACCTTTAAACAGCTACCTAATTTGATGAATTTCCGTTAATAGGATGCTTTTTTAGAAGATTTTAATTTAAAAATCTGAAAACATTAAATAAATAATAAAAAAATAGGCAGGTGTTAAGTAAACTATCCTTTTCTCTAAACTTATTTAAATAGAGTAATGGAAAACAGGAAGTAATAAGAAACAAAAAAAATAAAGAAGACAAGGCTGAATCATAAGGAAGTAATGCAATTAACAGAGCCCTGATGATGCAGTGGTTAAGGGCTATGGCTGCTCACCAAAAGGTCGACAGTTTGAATCCACCATCTGCTCCCTGGAAAGCCTATGGGGCAGTTCTACTCTGTCCTGTAGGATCTCTGTGAGTTGGAATCGACTTGATGGCAATGAGTGTGGTTTTTGGTTTAATGCAATTAACAACTAAGAGGCAAAAATGAAAAAAACAAAGGGTCAGCCCCAAAGATGTCCCATAAAAACATAAATTGTATAATATTTAAATTTTCCATGATAAAAATTTAAAGTCTATATCCATATAGATACACAATGTGAATAAATACTAGTAGGATATACGACGATACGATATAGAGATTTTATGTCAAACAGGTAGATAATAACATAGAGTAAAAACATGAGAGTTATTAAAACAAAAAAGCAAGTAAGAACTAATAGAGAGGAACACCAAACTGCAAAGTAATGGGCTAAGAGCTCTAAGCAATACCATAAGAAAAAATACCACACAGCTAAGATCTATAACGTTTGGAAGAGGAAACAAATATTATTTGAGTGTCATATCATTCACTTAAAAATCTCCCCAGAATACATACTATCATATCTTAAAATACTGAAAAAACCGAGTGCCATTGAGTTGATTCCGACTCATAGTGACCCTATAGGACAGAGTAGAACTGCCCCATAGAGTTTCCAAGGAGCATCTGGTGGATTTGAACTACCGACCCTTTGGTTAGCAGCTGTAGCACTTAACCACTATGCCACCAGGGTTTCCTATCTTAAAATAAGTTTTAGTAATTTGACCAGTTTCAAAACACATATAGGAAATTCCATAGCTTTTATAAGGTAAATTACAACTTCTTCTTAAGAAATTAGCAATGATGGAAAAGAACGCAAATAATAATATGCTAACATTCACTAGAGTATAAAGATACTGGGACTCTCAGATTGATTGTTTTGATTGAGAATGTCAATGATTAAAATATTTTTTGATATAATTTGGAAATTTGTAATAAAAGTCATAGAAGTTGTGCTTACTTTTTGATTCATGAAGCATCTCTTCGTGATATGGAATATCTAGCTGAGAAAAATAATTAGATTTGTTCACAAAAATCAGCATATAAGTTGAATGACACATAATTGTAGCATATTAACAATGGAAAATATCTTGAATGTCTATCTCAAAAGAGAGGTGTGATTAAACTATGTCGTAACCATATAATGAAATATGATTCATTCACTAAAATTATGTTGTATCAATTATTTATTTTAACAGCAAAGTTAAAATAAATCATCTCAAAAGATGTAGAAAAGCTATTTGTCAAAAATGTACATTCAATTACTTAAAAAAAAACCTCAGCAAACTAGGAATTGAAGAGAACTTCTTTTTTTTTTTTTTCTTTACCTTAATAAAGGAGCAAAAGAAAAAAATACAAACATTTGGGCATGACTAAAAACTAAATCGAAACTAATGGGAGACGTTATTTGCAATTTATGTCACATATTTACTCAAATGATAGTCATTTCTCTCTTTTAAAATGAGTGTAAAATGCCAGAAACACGATTAAAAAATGTGTGAGTGGCAATAGAATGTACAGTGTTTTTACACAAATAACACACGCTTTCTGTTCGTTTGCCATCCTCGCCCTCCCCCAGTGAGGTATTTTTGTAAGTGCACTATACTAATTTTTTGCAGCAACATGTAAAAAAAAAAAAATTGGCATAGCGCAGCTTACGAAAATACCTCACAGAGGGAGGTTGTGGTCGGCAAACAAATGTAGAAGGTATGCGTTATTTGTGTAAAAATATGGAATATAGTATGTTGCTTTTTGCATAAGAAAGTAAGGATAAGAGTGTGTGTGTGTATACATGCATAATTATGCATATGTATAAGCATATGTGTGTACATAAATACCTATTTTAGTTTCCTAGGGCTGGCATAACAAAATACCACAAAGTTGGTGGCTTTAAAGAATAGAAATTTATTTTCTCACAGTTCAGGAGCCTACAAGTCTGCATTCAGGGGTTGGCAATGCTATGTTCCCCCTCTCCATTTTAGCAAACAATCCTCCCTTGTCTCTGTTTCTAAGCTCCAGGCATTTCTTGACATTCCTTAGCTGTAGACAGATATTCTCATGCTATCTTCTCCCTGTATGTGACTCCGTTTCTATGTCTGTCCTTCTCTTTTATAAGCTGCTATTCAGAAAAGATTAGAACTAGGACCCACTCTACTCCAGCATCACTTCTTTAACTTAACTGAAAACATCTACAAATAAAAATCCTATTTCTCCAAATACGTTCACATTCACCAGTTAAGAAGTTAGGACTTCAGCACATATTTTGAGGGGACACACAGTCAATCCATTAAAACATATATGTACATATAATCTCCAAGGTTTGGCAGTTCGAATCCACCAGGCGCTCCTTGGAAACTCTATGGGGCAGTTCTACTCAGTCCTATAGGGTCACTATAAGTCGAAATCGACTCGATGGCACTGGGTATGCTTTGTGTGATGGTTACTTCCATGTCTTAACTTGACCAGCCTATGGTGCTCATTTGTTTCGTCAAACACTAGTCTAGATGCCGTCATAAAGTAGCAGTAGTAGTAGCAGTAGTAATTGTTGTTGCTGTTGTTAATTGCTCTGGAGTCGGCTCCCGCTCACGGTGACCTTACGTATTAACAGAACAAAACATCGCCTGGTCCTGTACCATCTTCATGATCACTGGTATGTTTGAGCCCATTTTTGTGGCTATTGTGTCAACCCATCTTATGGAAGGCTTCTCTCATTTTCACTGACCCTCTACTTTACCAAACATGATGTACTTTTCTAGCAGTCGGTCTCTCCTAATGACATATCGAAAGTAAGCAATCAGAAGTCTTGCCATTCTTGCTTCTTAACAGCATTCTGCTTCTATTTCTTTTAAGACTGACTTGCTCATTCTTCTGGAAGTCCACAGTATATATAGGGTAACTGTGAGAATAGATTTATTTTGGATTTATTCTGTCTACATACTATCAGTGGACATCTTGCTATAGCCCTTCAGCTCTTCCCATCTCCTGACCTATGGGTTTAAGGACAAGAGACTATGTGAATATCTATTCCATCACATGACCTACGGATTTTAGGACACAAGACTGAGAGAATCTCCAGCCTGCCCCCTGACTACAGATTTTGTATTTGCCCAGCCCCTACAAATGCATGAGCAAATTTCTTAAAATCTCTCTATTTCTCTCTCTCTCTCCATATATGTACATATATATGCGTGTGTGTATACACACACGCACATATATAAAACCAAACCCATTGCTGTCAAGTTGATTCCTATTCATAGTGACCCTATAAAACAGTATATAACTGCTCCATGGGGTTTCCAAGGCTGTAATCTTTCAGAAGTGGACTGCTACATCTTTCTTCTGTGGAGCAGATGGTGGGTTTGAACCACCGATCTTTTGATTCTCAGACAACAGCTTAACCACTGTGCCACCAGAGAGTCTTCACTGTAGTACAAATATATATAATAAAACATTTGCCACTTCAGCATTTTTTACATGTCCAATTCAGTGACATTAATTATATTAAGCATGTTGTGCAACCACCACCGCTATCCATTTCCAAATTTTTTATTACCCTTAACAGAAACTCAGTGAACCCTAAGCGATGACTTTATTTTTTCTCACCATCTCATCCCTGGTAACTGTTAATAAAGTTTAGTGTCTATACATAGATGAACCTTGAAGACATTATACTAGGTGAAATAAATAAGTCAATCACGAAAGGACAAGTATTGTATGATGCCACTTATATGAAATATCTAGATTTTATAAGTGTATAGAGGTCAAAGTTTATTTGGGCTGTTTTTAAAACAACTGGACTTGTAAAATTTTTGAGTTTCATGCCAGATGTGCTTTCTGAGCTATAGGACTCTGCCTCTCACGAAGAAATAAATAAGTTGGGGCCAATACACAGAGACCTCCCTTGGCTTATTTATCTAGCATGTAGTGACTCATGGAAGATTCACTGAAGGCTTGAATATAAAAGAATGAGAGAAAAAAAAAAAAGGACCAATGCAGTGCCTTGATGGATGTCAACATTTAAAGGCCATATATAGGCAGAAAGCTCCCAAGCTGACTGGAAAGTAGTGTTGATGATTTAGGTAGGAACTTTGTAAAGAATATCATCAAGAGATCTTACAGTTTCCAAAGAAAATAATAAACACTGCCAAATGTTACGGAAGAGAGTAAAAAAAAAAAAAGAATGAAAGAAACAGAGAACACTGAAAGGGCTTTTGAATTTAGCAACTAGAAATCACTGGTGACATTGATGAGAGCTCAGTTACAAGAGTAGTGAAGTCAAATGTCTGACTACAGATGGTGGAAAACCATTAGGAATGAGGGCCTGGAAGACTTGCTACTCTTACAGGTGGTCGTGAGAGGACTTGTGAGATTAAGTGGTAGCACTTCCTGTATCTCAGGGCAGAGGGGCCAGTCAAAATGGTCTTCAGAAAGGGCACATCAGGGACAGAGTTAAGGCAACTGGAGTACAGAGGAAGAAGATAAATGGTTAGAATAAAGGCTAAAAAAGAATAAGAAGTAAAGAAAACTACTTGCAAAGTGGAAATAAAAAAGCAATGGCTGGCCAAGGAGTCCTTATTTTTCCTTCTCCTTAGATAATAGGTGTGTGTCTTAGGTTCCTAGCTGTGCTGTAACAGAAATAGCACAAGAAAGTGGCTAAAAGTCCAAATTCAGGACTCAGCGTGGTGATTCCTTCCTTGTAGGTATTCCAGGGTGTACCTTGGTTCCTTGGCTTATAGAGAGTCCTCACAGAGCTGTCTCCTCTATCTCCTCCCTCCCCCCACCCTTGCACACATGGCATGTCTCTGTGTCTAACCTGTTCATAACTCAGGAGTGATTAGATTGAGAACCCATCCTGCTCAGGTATGGTCTAATTATCAATGTGTTATAAATAAAGTAATAATAATAATTTCAGGCCTCCCTCTTATGCAGGTAACACTGATATTTAGTCAAATAGAGATATTTCCAAAGTGCCAATAGAAATATGAACTTGTCTAAAGTACATCTTTTGTTTATTCACATGTTTAAAAAATTGGCCTATAGCGATACATTCTTTCTTTTTTTTTGGTAGTTGAAATGAATGGAAATAGTAATTGAGCAGAAAGTAAGTGAATAAAAAGAGACATTTCCAGAAATGTGTCTACATTTTTCTTTTCTCTTTGCAGGTGATAAAAAGGAAGAAGCCAAACAAATAAAGTGGACAATCCAACACAAAAAATAATATGATTAGAGAAATCAATTCCGGAAAGAAAGTGACAAAGCAGTCTTTCTAAAACTCATGTTTTATATTTTGTGGACATACATTGTTTTTATAGAAATGCATTTACATAATAACTAGCATAATTCTCTAATTGGCATAAAAAATCTGAAATGATACATTTCATTTTACTACGAATTCTAACACAGTCCCATAATAAAAGCATCACATTGTTATTTAAATAGCCATAATCCATTGCCGTTGAGTAGATTCGGACTCATAGTGACCCTATAGGACAGAGCAGAACTGCCCCATAGGGTTTTCAAGGAGTGACTGATGGATTCGCACTGCCTACCTTTTGGTTAGCAGGCATAGCTCTTAACCGCTGCACCACCAGGGCTCCTTAATAACCATAGTCGTCATAAAATTTCAATTACTTATGAAAGAATAGCGATAATATATTCTTCTCACATTTTTACCTGAAAAAACAGATTCAGCTTTATTAGGCTTTGTTTTTTTTTTTTTTTTTTTCAAATTTAAAGAGAAAAATGAAAATATTTATTCAGGTCTGTGATTGCCCAAATGAAACGAAATACATTCAAATAGTCCCCTTGCCTGTTAATGTGATTTTTAACTGCTCTTGAATGTTTTATTGTGAAATAATTTTAGATTTACCAAAAAGTTTTGAAGACAGTACATTGAATCCCCATGTACCCTTCACCCCGCTTCCCCAATGTTAATAACTAAGACACTAAGATTATTCTCCTAAAAAAAAAAAAAAAAAGATTATTCTCCTAGACAACACCAAATGGCTGATGATATCCCTGCTACCAGAGGACTGGGGTCCAGCCCATGGTAGGTCGTGGGGTGGAGGTAGCTGAGTTTGTGAAGTGAAGGCCAAGAATGAGGAGTGGCCCTGCATCACCAAGTTTGGCAGCCTGGTCAAAAACATGAAAACCAAGTCCCTAGAAGAGATCTGTCTCTTCCCCTGCCCATCAAGGATTCTGAAATCGTTATATTTTCCTGGGGATGCCCCTCCAGGAAACGGTTTTGAAAATTATGGCCAACTAAAAGCAAACTGGCATTGGCTAGAGGACCAGGATCAAAGCATTTGTCGCCATTGGGACTACATCGGCCTCCTCGGTCAGGGCGTGAAGTGCCCCAAGGGCATGGCAGAAACCATCTGTGGGGCCATCATCCTGGCTAAGCTTTCCATTTCCCTCTTGCCTGGGTGAGGCTACTGGGGGAACAGGATCTGCAAGCACAACACTGTTCCCGGCAAGGTAACTGGCCTCTGTGGCTTTGTGCTAGTGCACCTCATCCCCATCCCCAAGGACAACGAAAGGGTTTTGCCCCGGTGCCCAAGAAGCTGCTGCTGATGGTCGATATTGATGACTGCTATGCCTTGGACAGGGGTTGAACTGCCACCTTGAGCAACTTTGCCAGGGCCAAATTCTATGCCATCTCCAAACCTACAGCTGTGTTATGCACCATCTCTGGAAGTAGATCTTGTTCACCAAGTGGCTTTACCAGGAATTCATTGATCATTTTGTAAAGACTCACACCAGAGTCTCTGTGCAGAGGACCAGGCTTCAACTTTTGGCACCCCATAATGGTTTTTATATAAGAAACATAAAGTGGATTAATTAAGCCTGAAGTAAGCAAACCAAAAAACCAAGGTATTAAAATTAGTACAACACTATGAACTAAGATTTCATTAGTTTTTTCCACTAATGTCTTTTTTTCTATTCTAAGATGTTTATCTAGGCTGCCATGCTGCATTTAGTCATCCTGTCTCTTCGATCTCCTCTAATCTATGGCAATTTCTTATTCTTTTTTATTTTTCATGACCTTGACACAGTTGAGGAGTACTGGTCAACTATTTCGTAGCATGTTCCTCAATTTGGGTTGGTCTGGTGTTTCCAATGATTGGACTGAGGTTATGGATTATTAGTAAGGATATCACAGAGGTGAAATACCCTTCTAATTGCATCATTTCATGGATTACATAATATCAACATGATTTATTACTGATACTGTTAACATTGATCACTTGTTTAAGGTCTGCCATGTTTTTTTCACTGTAAGAATAGTATTTTTCCCTTTGCATGCTCTGTACTTTGAAAGCTGGTTATTAGGCCCAGCCCACATTCCAACGATGGGAGGAATTAAGCCCTACTTCCTAAATGGAGAACATCCAAGAATTTGTTGTTAGGTGCCATCAGTCACCCCAACTCATGGCAACCTCATGCATAAGGGAACAAAATTATTGCCTGGTCCTCTGTCATCCCTATAATCAGCTGTGGTTCAGACCGTTGTGACCCACAAGATTTTCACTGGCTGATTTTCGGTAGATCACCAGGTCTTTCTTCCTAGTCCATCTTAGACTCTGTTGAAACCTGTTCAGCATCTCAGCAACGTGCAGGCCTCCATTTATAAAGGGGTGGTGTCTGTGCACAGCGTGCATTGGTAAGGAGTTGAACCTGATTCTCCTGCATGGAAGGTGGCTGTTCTACCACTGAACCACTGAGTTCCTGGGTAAGCAAACAGTTAAGGTGCTCAGCTGCTAACTGAAAGGTTGGAGGTACTAATTCACCCAGAGGCACATCAAAAGAAAAATCTTGCATTCTACTTCCAAAAAATCAGCCATTGAAAACCCTATGGAGCACAGTTCTACACTGACACACATGGGGAAACATTGGTCTTAATCTACTAGACAAACTGGATTAAGAATTTACATATATGTTACAATTATCACACTGATGAATACATGTTTTGAGGGAAATAGCTTCTGCTTAAATTCTTATTTCTCTAATATCTATAAACTTCTACTTACCAACAAGAACTGCGTCAAATGAAAAATTGAGGTAAGAGATGTTATAGTGTAATTATTACTTCAGAAAAAGCCTAAATCAGCAAACATCATTTAGTATATCATGTGCTTAAAGCATCATTCATTTTTGCTAGGCAAATTGTTTTCTTTTCTGTACTGATTAGCCGAGGTATGATTCAATCCATTAATATATGTGAATAGAACAGTTAAAATTTAAGTACACTGTGTATTTGTAATTTAATATTTGTCTGATATTTAACGTCAGTCCCAATACATTCACATACCAGGCAGGGAAATTAACAGCTCTGAACTAGACCTGTGAAATTTATCTTCTGGTTTAAAAATAAATAAATAAACCAAACCAAAAATACCTACACTGCAGAACAATTCTGATTCAAAAGTCAATTTCATATTTTAAGTTTGATATTTAAGTTTATTTTAAGCTTGTTTTATCCCCAGCCTCCACTTATCTCTCAATTTGCTGACAATAAGAGTATTGAGAGACTTCATTCCAAGACAATTACCCTCAATTGTTTTTCTGTGAAGCATTGGACAGAGTTGGCTAGGAACCCAAATTCTTGATTATTTCCCAACGCACATTTATCAGTTATTGTACTACTCCTGTAATATCATAATGGCCTAGATTTCTCTTTCTATCTGAAAACAGTTTTAGAATTTTGTTCTCATGACAGAAAATGGGAAGACTCACTTTATCTTTTTTTCATTCCCAAGATTGGATCTTGATGAAATGGACAATTTTCTAACTGTCAGCAACTTTACAAATAAGATATATTTTTTTTAGACTCAAAGAAATGAGAGAACCATAGACAGAATTATTATCAAAACTCTTCTTAAATGTTATCTTGCAGAGCCCAGGCAACAATGCATATAGAGCAATAACTCTCTTCCTTGGAGTATTGGGCTGCTATTTAAAGAATAGCAATGCCAAATCCTCATGAGTTTTACCGAAATAACATATCATAGAAACACTGGGCATACAAATATGCTGAAGTCTCCCCATTTCTACTGTGTCAACAAAGTTAAGATGTAGTTGGAGAATGTGAGGCATGAATGAAGCTACAAAATAATACAGAGGTTTGGAGAAAAATTAGAGAACAGGGTTATGGAAACCAAGGGCAAAAAAAAAAGTTCAGCAAAGGAATATAAGTTTACTTAGTAAGTATAATTAAATTAAGAAAAATTAAATTCGAAGGAGATAATTAGAACTAATCATTGATAACCCTTCTGTGAGAGTGAAAGAAGATTTCACCAAGGCAAAAGTCAAGCATGAAGAGATATTATTAAACATGAAGTTTTGATCAAGGTAAATTCTCTGCTTCCTCTTAAATTTTGAAATGACAATAATGAAACTAAAGAAAAAAAGTACAAACTCACACTTATATAGAGTACTAGAGAGGAGATGACAGCAGGTGAGAGATGTCAATATATTTTCTGTAGATGAAAAGCAGATAGACTGGGTAAATGACACAGCGTACAAAGAAAGCTGAGAACTAAATGCCTACACAGGAGGACGACAAGAAGTAAGCTGCCTGTGTTGCAGAAATCAGCACTGAAATTTTCCTGTAATGAAAGCACCAAGTATCTAAAGGCAGAAGGCTTAACATTCTGCCTATATTATTTACATAATGCTGCTATAACAGAAGTACCATAAGTGGATGGTTTTAATAAATAAAAAATTTATTCTTTCATAGTCTAGGAGGCTAGAAGTCTGAATTCAGGGTGCCATCTCCAGGGGAAGATTTTCTCTCTGTGTCAGCTTTGGGGAAAGGTTCATGTCATCATTCTTCCCCTGGTCTAGGAGCTTCTCAGCACAGCGACCCTGGATCCAAAGGATCAAGGTCCACTCCTGGCTTTTCTGTCTTGGTGGTAGGAGATCCCTCTCTCTCTCTGCTTGCTTCTCTCTTTTATATCTCAAAAGAAAGTGATTCAAGATACACCCTAATCCTGTAGATTGTGTCCTGCCCTATTAACATAATTGCCTCTAATTCTGCCTCATTGACATCATAGATTTTAGGATTTACAACACATATGATAATTAGATTAAAAAAATTGAAGACAAGCACACAATACTCAAAATCATGGCCTAGCCTAGTTGACACACATTTTTTGGAGGACAGAATTCAACCCATAACACTGCCCAAGGAGGAATTGAATTGTCCAGAGATCCTCCCCAAACCAACACAAACATTCAAGTACCCTTCTTGACAAGGCAAGAGATAACTGTTTATTCTCAAGAAAAATTGAGTCAAAGCAATCCCAGACTCAGAAACACCAAAGATAGCTGAGGGTAGGGGTGAAATTGACAAACTGTCCTGACAACAAAGAAGCAAATGAAACAGCAGATTAAACCTTACAGTTCCTATCCTATTTACCCAATCAGCTACCAGCATGAGGGCACCCAGATGCATAGCCCCATGTAAGAAACTCAAAAATTCATCCCTGAGGAAACTGGCTAGCCTATTAGAGATTAAAACAAATGAAAAAACAAAAAGCATAAAACAACAAATAAAGGAACAAACAAAGACCCTACAAGTATAGTTAGTTTTGGATTCCACAACAGAACTTCATTAAGAGGTCATGATTCAACAAATTTCCTCCTCCTACATACACACAAACATACACAGAGTATCAATAAGCTTTTTAATTCCACACTCTTTTAATTATGAGTCAGCAGTCCAGGATCAATAGACATTTTGTGAAAGCCTATAATATAGTATTGTTGAGACTATCTCCCCAAGTGTGGGGGGGAGGGGAGAAAAGGGGCAAAGATAGAAAATAAATAACAAAACAGAATATTGTACATGGATGTCTAATTTCCAATTAATATGCATTCTATAAACCATAAACAGGGAAAACAAATGAGAGGTTACAAAAAACATGAAATATTTACAAATTAATGAATATTAAAATAATGAATAATTAAAAGATTAAACGATCCCACCAACTGTCTACCATTACAAATGAAAAAAACAATCATTTCAAGAACTACCATTCTAAAATTCCAGAACACAAGGACAAAAGAAAGGGTCCTAGAAGTGGCAACAAGGAAACACATAAAAGCAGATCCCATATAATAGAATTGAGGTAAGAATGTCCTCAGACCGCACTACTGAGACACTGAATACAATAATGTATGCCTTCAGAAGGCTAAGATAAATTGATTACTTTTTAGGGTTCTGTAGAGAAACAGAACCAATCAGATGTTAGCTGGTAGATCGATGATAGCTTGATAGATAGATATAGACAGACAGATAGATAGACAGACAGACAGACTAGACAGACAGATAGACAGACAGATAGACTAGACAGACAGACGATAGAGAGATAGATAGATAGATAGATGATAGATAGATAGATAGATAGATAGATAGATAGATAGATGATAGATAGATAGATAGATAGATAGATAGATAGATAGATAGATAGATAGATAGATAGATAGATAGATAGATAGATAGATAGATAGATAGATAGATAGATAGATAGATAGATAGATAGATAGATAGATAGATAGATAGATAGATAGATAGATAGGTAGATAGGTAGATAGGTAGATAGGTAGATAGGTAGATAGATGGATGATAGATCGATGATAGATGGTAGATAGATAGATAGATGGATGGATGGATGGATGGATGGATGGATGGATGGATGGATGGATGGATGGATGGATGGATGGATGGATGGATGGATGGATGGATGGATGGATGGATGGATGGATGGATGGATGATAGTGTCTTAGGGGCTGCATTCTCCGGAGAAGCAAAACCAGTAATGTATACAAATATATATACAGGGAGATTTATATTAAGGAAACAGCTCAGGCAATTGTAGGGGTTGGAACATCCCAAGTCCTTGGGTCAGGATAGAGTCCTTTCCCAATTCGGGGAGCTGCAGAAGCTAGTGAACCCAAAACGAGCAGGCTGGAGAGCAGGGATCCTGCTCACAGATAGTGATGGCCGAGGAATCTCCAAGGTCGGCAGGCAAGAACACAAGGTTTCTTCTGAGTCAGCTGCAGGGGCTGGCAACTCCAAAATAAGCAGGTTGGGGAGCAGGACTCTTGCAAGCAGGCTGTGAGCATCGATCGGTGAATCCCAAGATGGACAGGAAAGCTGCTAGTTCAAGTCCCAAGAACCAGAGGTCAGATGATAGACAGCTGCTGGATCCAGAACAAGCGAACAACCTTTGCAAGGTGAGCAGGAAAACGGAAGTAGATGGCGGAAGGCGGAGATATGAAGGCTGAGGGGGTTGTGAGCCGGGCCACAGGCCCCACTCTCACCAGTACCACTCAGCAGATTCCATCACGGGGGTGATTACTTATCAAATTTCAACAGGAAAATGATCACAACAGTGTACAACTGCCAAAATACTGAGAATCATGGCCCAGCCAAGTTGACACACAATCTTTACCAACATAGATAGACAGACAGACAGACAGGCAGACAGATAGGTAGATAGAAGATGGATGGGTGAATGATAGACTGAGATTTGTTTTAAGAAATTGACTCACATGATTGTGGGGGACTGGCAAGTCCAAAATCTGTAAATGAGGCTACAGGCTGCAGATTCCTGCAGACTTCTGCTCCAAAAGTTGTAAATCAGGGGATGGGAATTGTAAATGAAGGGTGATGGAGTTCTGGCAAAATGTCTATTTGTATTCTGGAATATACCATAGAGAAATCCCTTTTTTTTTTTTTTTCCCATTAAGGCCTTCAACCGATTGGAGGAGGCCCAATTTCCTTTACTTAAGGCCAACCTATTTAATCACATGTAACTACTTCATAATGGAGTCTAGGTTAGCGTTTGACAAAAAAACTGGACACCATAGCTCAGCCAAGTTGGCACATAAAGTTAACCATGACAGTTAGCGATTTAAAACTCTGTACCCTAATTTCCATAAGGTTGAGGCTACAATTAGGTTACGATCCATACACGCAAACCCTTAATATATCTGCTTCCCATGTAGCCTTTCTCAAGAAACTACTGTAGGCTAAGCAGCATTTAGAAGAAAGAGTAAATACCAGAAGGGTAAGAAATGAGATCCAGGAAATTAGAAGCCTAATTCTGAAGAGTGATAAAAGGACAGAAGTTGGATAGTAATAAAGGGATGGTCTAGGCCAATGGTTCTGAGGCTAGCTAGAGGTTACCCAGAGCAGATACAAGCAGCTTAAAAGGAGATGGATCAGATTACTTGACGTATTTAACTGTTATCAGAAGATTTTGTTATTTTGGGTATATTTGCAAGATGAGGGGAAAGGAAGCATGCCTGTGATTTGGGGGCAGAATAAGTCTCCTAATAAAATACCCCATTGCTATCAAGTTGATTCTGACTCGTAGTGACTTTACAGGACAGAGTAGAACTGCCCCATAAGGTGTCGAAGGAGCAGCTGGTGGATTCAAACTGCTTATCTTTTGGAAAGCAGCCAAGCTCTTAACCACTATGCCACCAGGGATGTATAATTTATAAAACTGAGAGACATAATAACAGTATATGCATATCATTTAGTAATATGCAGTTAAATGTCAGAATAAACCAATAAATAATTTAAATCAGTTTGCCTCTGGGGCACAGATCTCAGTAGATTGCACATGGAGTAGATTCCAAAAAAACAAAAACCAAATCATTGCTGTCCAGTCAAATTCCCACTCACAGTAACCCTATAGAACAGAGTAGGGTTTCCAAGGTTGTAAATCGTTACAGAAGTAGACTGCCATATCTTTCTCCCGAAGAATGGCTGGTGGGTTTGAACTGCCAACCTTTCTGTTAGCAGCTGAGGGATTAACCATTGTGCCACCAGGGCTCCTTCTGGAGTAGACCAGCTAGTGTTTATTATTTTAATTATTGTTGATATTAGACTTTTAGTATCATTCAATTTTAAAACGTATTACTTTCACAACACATTTCTAAAAATGATCAAGTAGTAAAAAAGTGATATGTTATTGCATGTTATTTAGATAAGCTATCTTAATAACTTAGCCATAAAAAAAGCAGTAAAGTGTTGATTTGAGAATGCAGATGTTTTGGTTTACAGTACAGTAGATGAAAACACATTCTTATAATGAAAGTAAAAATTTCAGTGGATAAAGAAAAATTGGTGATATAAGTGAAAGGAGACTTAAGTGACAGATTCAAGTTCTAGGGGAGATTGGAGATAGGGGTTCAAAAGTCGTGGGTAGAACACTTATGTCGCATAATTATAACCATCTTTAACCGAATTTTTATTTTGTTCTCAACAAACCAAACCAAATCCAGTGCCGCTGAGTTGATTCCAACTCATAGCAACCCTGTGGGACAGAGTAGAACCACCCCATTGGGTCTCCAAGGCTGTAATCTTTACAGAAGCAGTTTCCCATGGAGTGGCTGGTGGGTTCAAACTGCAGACTTTTCAGTGAGCAGCTGAGTGCTTAAGCCACTGCACCACCAGGACTTCTTCATTTTATCATCAAAATAAACTTATAATGCAGGCATTATGATTCCCATTTTACAACAGGAGACCTGTATCCAGAGGCTAAGTGGTAGAGTAGGGATTTGAACTATGTCTCAAGTTGAAATTTGTGAAGATAAACTTTCTAAGCCTTAACGTTGTCTGTAAAGTGTGAGGATAATAATGCCTCCCTCATTGGGCTACTCAAAGATGATTTAAAATATGAAAGAGCATAACAGCACAGCTGATCAAGATAGAATGTTCAATAACTGGCTGGCTCTCATCATTACTATTACTATCAACCAACATTCCAACTTCTTATTTGCAAACGAGTAGTTAAATCAGGTGAATTAGAAGAGAACTTGTAGCTAAATTAACTTTTGGTCATTATTTTGTGTGGATAAAATATCATCACCAGGACAAGAAATTACTTTAAAAACATATCAGAGATAAAACAGCAGGTAAATTTATTATTCAGTAAAAAGACAAAAAAAGAAAGAGAGTACATTCAAATAATTTTACAAAAAGAAATTTTAATAGGTTTAAGCAATCACAACCAATTCACACATTTTCCAAATGTCTTAAGCTGGGTTCTCCAGAGAAGCAAAACCTGCAAAGTATTCATACATACATATATGGAGATTTATATCAAGGATATGGCTCACGTGGCTGTAGAGGTTGGAATGTCCCAAGTCCGTGAGTCAGGTTGGAGGCTTCTTCTGACTAACATAGCTGGAGGGGCCAGCTGACCCAAGATTGCCAGGTCGGACAACAGGCCTCTGGTCGACAGGCTGTGGAGGCCAAGAAATCCCAAGATCAGCAGGTAAGCTGCTAGCTCAAGTCCCAAGAATGAACACGAGCCAGCTGCAGCATCCAGAGAGAGCAAAAGTCCGAGAGCCTTGCCAGAAAGTCCACCTACATTGGATGCAGGCCACACCCCCAAGGAAATCTCCTTTCAACTTACTGGTTCCTCACAGCAGATTCCATCATGGAGGTGATCACATTATATTAGATGTCATCGTGGAGGTGATTACATCATTACAGGACTGTCAAACTACATCATAACTGCTAAACCACTGAGAATCATGGCCCAGTCAAGCTGACACACAACCTTAACAATCACACCAAAGAACACAGAGAGCTTAATGTGAAACCAATTAATAGCTGAAAAAATAGACTATCAAAATACTAACCAAAGTTACAGTTCAAAATTTATTCATGTGCTAAATATGAGTACTTACAAATTACGTAGGTGTACATGTATGCATTTAAGTATAGGACAGACAGGTATACAGAAAAACTATGCAGTGATGCATGTCCATATTATCGCTGTATAATAGTGGGCCTTTAGCTGCTTGTAGTTGAAAGAAGACAAAGGAACATTAGGTTGCCATGACACACAAAAGACAAAAATGCAGTGGTTGAACTTGCTCTTGATTGATGAATTCTTGCCTATTTTTCAGTTTCCTTCTTCTAAAAATCAATTTTTAGAGACGAAAGAAACCATCAATATTTGAGGACCCATTCCTAATTCACCTGAATTTCAGGTGACAGAAACAAAGTACGGCAGTTAAATTCACTCTCATAAATAGAGAAATAAAAGTTAAAATGAGAACCCAGAAAATAAAATGCAAATATTGTGTGACAGCGTAGCTCTGCACCGGTGGTAGGAAGCAGATGATACATAACCTTCTAGCATTTATCTGATATACTTTCATCAAAACCTCATAAATCATACCTTTGCTACTCTTTCTAATTCCAATATGTGTTTAACAGCCCTTCAGTTCTTAATTCTTTCTTGTGTCAATGTAATATAGAACAAACCTACACAACCCATTAGAGAACAAAGCTATGCAAAACGTTACTAATAAGTTATGCAATGTGTACAAGGAGCAGCTTCTTGCCTCAAATTCATTTGTTACGTAGCGTGCATCCACCTTACATTGATGAATTAATGGCTTTTAAAACTGCATGGTTAGACAAGATATTCTAAATCAAAATAACTTGGCTGTGAAAAAAAAAATTGGCAAGGCCAAAATTATTTTGTGCAGAAAATGAATTTTTCTGTAATTGCAAATAACAAACTAAATTAGTCATATTAATATAATACAGTCTTTACTGGCTAGTCAGCCAATTTAAATATTTGAAAGGAACACCTTCCAAATGATCTTGCTCTCCCTTTCTCTCTCTAAAGACATCATGCTACATGAGCTCTATCAAATTAAAGAGTATGCTCTCAGCTTCCCTTTTAATCAATTTCTTTTTTGGTATACAGTAACTTGTGCCACTCTTACAAAAATTAATACCAGAGAGTGACAGGCATATGAAGCTCAATTCATTTGGAGTACACTTTCTAGTATTTTACCAGTCAATGACTCTTGGCATGAGATTTATATCTTATGAACCTCAAAAAAAAAAAAAATGTGTACATACCATTTGATGCAATAGTAGCTGTATCTAGATATTACTACTACAACTGCAGCTGTCCCTTGGTACTCGCTGGGGCCTGATTCCAGTACACAGCCCCATACTAAAATCTGCAGAAGCTCACGTCCCTTAAATAAAATGATATATTATTTGCATGTAGTCTACACACATCCTTCTGTCTACTTTAAATCATCCCTAGATTACTTATAACACCTAATCAATGCACATGCTATGTAAAGAATCATTATATAGTACTGTACTTATGACAAGATGGAGGTGAACAATGGTCAAACGACTGCTGGAGAGAAACTGAGGATCTGCAAGATGGCAGGAGGCTACAGCAGGGTATGCCCACACATCACTTCATTCGTGTGGATTCATTTTACTGCTTGACAGCAAATTCAAGTCTTGCTATTTCAACTACTCCCCCCCCCGCCCCGAATATTTTGTGTCACGGTTGGTTGAATCCATGTATGAAGAACCTGCAGATACAGAGGGCCTTCTGTACACATTTCCCTCAAGTAGACTCCAACTCATGGTGACCCCATGAGTTGCAGAATAGAACTGCTCCCTAGGTTTTTATTGGCTGTAATCTTTACGGAAGTAGATTCTTCAGACCTTTCTTCTGTAGTGCTCTTGGGTGGGCTGGGACTGCCAACCTTTAGATTAGTATTAAGCACAAACTCTTTTCGCCACCTGGGGCCCTTGGTGAGGGCGGGGAACCTGGACATTGGGAGTCTCCATTCAACCTCCTCGGGAATAGCCTGCCTTACTGAACTGAGCTTACCTGTCTGCCTGGCAACATAAAATCAGTAACTCATGAGAAAGGTGGGACCAACTCAATCTTGCCCATTCCATGGAGAAGAGGCTGAGCCGGAACATCTGACGCGGTGCATCGGTTTCACATTAGAAACTGACACTCAGTTCTTCTTCCTTCACACTCCCTGAAGGAAATGAGAGAGATGTAGAGCTGCTAGACAGCTGGGACTTAGCCATTCATTAGGCAAGAATTGTTACATCAAATCAGTCATTTCGTCTGCCTGAAATGACTTAAAGCCTGAACAATCATGGAAAAGCGCGTCATCCATCTCTTCTCTGGGCTGTTTAGCATGAGGATCAGGTTTCATCATTATGACTATTACCTGCACTCAGGACTTTCGTGTATGTGTGTTTGTGTCAGCGTGTGAGGTGTGTTGTGTGTGCGTGCATGTGTGTGCCCGCGTCTTCATTTACTATCTTTAAAAATTGACTTTCAAAATTACAAGAAAATTGTTCTGTGTTTCAGCAAGCGAAAATCATCTGTAGCCATTCCCTATACAAAGCAGAAAATAGACTTTGGCACAGAAATAATCTGCTGTGCTTTTTATTATTATTATTATTAATCATTAATAATTTCCTTGGAGCAAATGCGATGAATGCTGTCTACCAAGAGAAATCAATTTAAAAAAATGTTAGGAAAGCTACAGGTAATGTAGTTATAAAATGAGCAAGTAAGAAAGACTATCAAAGATTTAACATTAGTTATTGGAAACTGATTTATTGGCTATTTCCAAATTTGTTTTCATCCTGTTATCTAAAAATAAATAAATAAGAATTACATTTTATTTAGATTGTAATATGGGTCTAATACAATTTGAATCAGTATCTTTAGTAAGACTATATTAAGTAATCAGGCTGGCTTATTTACTGCTTTTTTTCCCATCCTTAAAGCCTTCAGTAGTATCCACTTCAGAATTAGCAACATTGTGATTAGCAAGATGCAGGATTTCTATCAACACTCCCAGCGCATTTGAAGAGAGGAAAACAAATACCAAAGTTCCATTTGAACAAATGCTTTTTTCTCTCTTTTTGACGGGTGGGTGGGTAGTGGTGGAGTCTCTGTGCATATTTTCTCAGTAGTCCCATTCCAAAACATCTATGACACATCACCATTAGTGATTCATAAGGGAACCATGAATATTTACGTACGTTAAACCGTAGTAGTCTGATGTTGCCAAGAACACAGGAATTCCGGGCAAAGGTACTGTGATACTTTTCCCCTTCTTTGGACACATATTATTCAGAATGGAGATGAGCAAAGAACGTCTCATGCAATTTTGTTTTACTCATTCATCAAATGTTAATTGAGAGTCCTTAATATGCAATGACATTCTCAGTAATTGGCAGAGAAAGATACATAACCAAATTTTTTACAATGAAGTGAGACAACAGTTTTTAAAAGACGTGAGCACAGGCGAGATAGCAAAGTCCCATCATCTCCTTATGCTACCTGCAAATTACCAAGACGAAACACGTGATATTTGGGCAATAGTTTCCACTCTGCATGTCAGTTTGACTCAAGAGATTTCTTTGAACTCTGTAACACTGATTCCCTTGGGAATGGTAAAGCTCTCTTCTCATTACTAATCTTGTGATCCCATGCAAGGTTGTATCTACTTCCCTGCTTGTATGCAAATGTAACCTAGCCTACCTCACAACTGTCACCAAGAATATAATGCCAAAAATGTCACCATGATCTACATATTTAATTCCATTAAGAACTTCTACATTTTTTCCAAATCATTCTAGAGCTAACTTAAACAGAGAACGTCTAGATTCTTGCACCAGCACACTCTGTCACCAAAAATAAATATTCTACAATCCAAATATAACTGAGATAGAATTTTTTGGTGATGTATGAGGCAGGATAAATTACTGCTTCAATCTTTCTCACCTAAATTGCCCAGTAGCACAGACAGTGGTAAAGTTTCATTTTATCAGTGAATTAAATAGAAGTGACTCAGAAAACAAAAGACACAAATAAATGCAAGCCTACAGTATTTGTAAAATTTTTTATAATCTGGTTGTATTTGATCACAAAAGAATTTAATATATTTATTCAAAGCTTAACAACCTGCAATATGCAGCTGACACAACCTGGCTTGCTGAAAGTGTAAGAGGACTTGAAGCACTTAATGATGAAGATCAAAGACCACAGGTTTCGCTATGGATTCCATTTCAACATAGAGAAAACAAAAATCCTCACAACTGAACCAATAAGCAACTATATGATAAAGGGAGAAAATATTGAAGTTGTCAAGGACTTCATTTTACTTGGATCTGCAATCAACACAACATGATGACGAACAGAGAAAATACTGAAGTTGTTAAAGATATTGTTTTATTTGGACTCACAATCAATGCCTATGGAAGCAGCAGCCAAGAAATCAGATGATGGATTGCATTTGGCAAACCTGTTTTTAAGACCTCTTCCACGGGTTAAAAAGAAAGATGTCACTTTGAGGACTAAGGTGTGCCTGACACAAGCCATGGTATTTTCAAATTGCCTCTTATGCATGCAAAAGCTGGACAATGAATAGGAAGAAAGAAGAAGAATTGACACCTTTGAACTATGGTGTTGGCAAAGAATACTGAATATACCATAGACTGCCAGAAGAATGAACGAATCTGTCTTGAAAGAAGTACAGCCATAATGCTCCTTAGAAGGGAGGATGGTGAGACTTCATCTTACATACTTTGGACGTATTATCAGGAGGGAACAGTCCCTGGAAAAGGACATCATATTTGGTAAGGTAGAGGGTCAGGGAAAAAGAGGAAGACCCTTGACAAGATGAATTGACACAGTGGCTGCAACAATGGGCTCAAAAATAGCAACGATTCTGAGGATGGTGCAGGACCAGATACAGTTTCGTCTTGTTGTATATAGGGTCACTATGAGTGGGAACTGACTTGACAGCACCTGACAACAGCATTAAAGGTGGTAAACATTAGTAATCGTAGAATCCCTAGCATTTTTACTGTCCCTTGAATGAATAATGCTTGCTGTTTCTACTACAGTAACAGAAATATCTTTTACTTGTAAAATGCAAATAAATTACAAAGTAAACTCATATATGTTATTTCATCTATTTTTAGAATAACCATTTAATGCTATGATCCATGTCTTATTATTTCTCTTATGCAGATGGAGAAATCCTAGGTGAGAAGTTAAATCCAAGATATTACATCTAAGGTTCTCCAATGCCTATATTCAGAATTCTAAATATAAATGATTAATAAATTTTGTTAATTTATTATGACTCTTCCAGTTTACTCTTATGTAAGTGAAATCTGTGAAGGAAAGATGTATTAACATTTCTAAGAAGCAGTAGAGATGAGAGGGCTTGAGTTTTTAGTTGAGTTGAAATTTAGATTAAACTACTGAAAAAAAAATATTAAAAACTATATCCTTTTCCCTTTATACAAAAACATAAGTCAAAAGAGAGAAGTAAAAAGTGATATATTAAGAGGCAGGAAGAATGTGAATGATGCTTATCCAAGACAGGGTGATTCTTTTAATTTGAATTTTATGAATTATCTGTACATCAGAAATACACATTTTTAATAGAAGCACATAATGTTAAACCACTTTCAATTTCCTTCCTTTCTTTTTGTTTGTGCTGCTCTTATTCTCTGTTGCTACACAGAAAAACAGAAATTCATTGCATTTTAAACAAGAAAAATTGTCCAATCCACATTATTCATGCCTCTTAATTTTTTTTTACATTATTACTAAATACTAGAGATTAAAAAGCATGTATTTAATACATATTCTGGTTGTGGCCCCCAGACCGTATTACAGATAAGAATATATAGTTATTTTAAAGCTCTACAGTATATTAAACTCTTGTGTCTTTTTGATAGATAAGTTGGTTACATATTTCCATCTTTGTTGACTAACTAAAATACATACAGGAAAAAATTAAATGTCTGAGTTAAGCACATATTATGCCAAGAAAATGAAGATATTATCCAGGAAATTAGTTGTGACAAAGTCATTAAGAGCTGGATTCTAAGTAGACATTTTACTGCAAAAATTAAATGTGTTCATATGGAAAAGTGCAAAAATGATCAAGTATTCAAACAGTACTACTGAGAGTAATGAAAACAAGAGTCTGTGACAAATCATGTCTTTATGATTTATTAACAGGTTTGTAGCATAACAAGGCCTGTTTAAGTGCCATTATTCCATGAGTGGAGTATATAAAAACAGTAATCATTAGACTACAATTGTCTAATTTTTATAATAATTAATACATACTTGAAGGAAAGGAAAAGCTAAGATTTTGATCAGGTGGTTTAGCAGAGGAGTTTAACAAAAAATTGCTCTTTAGAAAGCTGTAGAGAAAATATAAATGTTTAATTTAATCAGGTGTATGCAATTACTCAGGAAAGGAAATGATAAAAAATAAAAAAGTCCTAACCAAAAGAAGCAAAAAGAAGGCAAAAGTGGATTGTTTGTGTTCAATGTATTTTTAAATTATATTAGCATTAAATTGTTTTCAATTTTATATCCTATTTTCCTTACAGTAAAGTATATGAGTAGAAATCCTTCCAGGAGTGTTGACATTTTCCATTACCATAAGTTGTCATATTTTCTGTATAAACACTTGAATAGTTTTTTAAAATTGGCCTTCCGGAATATCAATGAAGCAATATGCTTGACATTGTCTTAGGAATAATGTAAGGTAGCATTTTAAATAGAAAATTCAAAGGACTTTCAATTTATGATTTACAGCTGAAATTAAGATTTATTATATGTCCACAAGTAATATGAAAATAACTTAGTCTCAACCTGAGGAGCACAGAATGTTTAAATAAAATAACAATATACAGATGGAACCTGTCATTCCAATGGATGACTCAGTCAAAACTCTTCATAAAGTAAATTGGAATCTAAATACGCGATTCAGAAATGGATTATTCATTATTGAGAAAGTGACTATCAACTACTATGCAAGGCATGCGTAGACTTCCCCAATTTGTAGTGACACTACAGTGAAAGTAGAAGAGAAGCATTAGCTCCCATAATTAAAGGATAACACAAAGCAATTTCAGCAGAGGTCCAGGACTGGATGGGAATTGATGAGAGGCTACTTAGATGCTTTCCACGTCCTCAAAGGTTTCCTGCTAACCAGCAAAATGAGCACCAGCATCTACTTCCACAGGAAGTTTCTTGGAATTTTACCCAGTCATCACTCTCTTCCCTTAAAGCTTCATGACACACACAGAGAGAGAGAAAAACAGATGCTGTTCTTCTCCTTTTCATGCCCCTAATTTTCCCTTATGTTTTTCAGCCACTTTCACTCAATGCTGTTAAATTATTTCAGGGAAGAGAGTGGGAAAAGAAAAACACATTGATGAAATTATGTTGGCATATTTAAAATACTTTATAAACCAGCAATGACATGAATGTTCATTTTCAGTCAAATTTTTATCTGTTTAAATAAATACAGAGTAATATGACACCACAACATCAGTTACAAATTTTAGTAGAATTTAGAAGTTTTTAATTTCAGCAAGAAAATTAAATTTCTTGTGAGCACCTAGGTTAAAAGGTCCACTCACAGCATTTTCTACTGCCTTATTGTGTGACTTGGAGCAGGTCTTCCTAATCTCTCATTTCCACATAAACAAAATGGATAATTATTTTAAAAAATCCCTTGATGAAAAATGATGCTTGTCAAAATAATAACAGACTGAAGTTGTGTAGCTTTTTAAAGTATCTCTACAAAATTTCAGAGGACTCAGAAGTTTAAAACAGAATTTGGAATGCTTGTATTTGTCAGGTATGGTGATTCCATTTAAAAGTGTAACCCTGTATTTTAGGCTAAAGGTTAAAAGAAAACGTATCAATTTAAACAGACTCATACTGCAAAACTGGGAAAAAATCAGCTTGACTTGTTAAACAAAGATCTGTCCCATGATTAAATCAGACAAGCAAGAATTAAATGAAACCTATATAACACATTCAACAGAGTTCTGAAACACATAATTAGCATAATACTAATTGCTGGGCTCTTTTTTCTCCCTCTTGTTTTCTCCCTCTCTTCCTTTCTCCCTTCTTTCTCCTCCCTCCTCTCTCCTTGCCTCCTTTCTTTCTCTCTGATATGTTGTTGTTTTGTGCTATACAGTGGATTCCAATTCATAGCAACTCTGTAACACAGAGTAGAACTTCCCCATAGGGTTCCCTAGGCTGTAATCTTTACTGGAGCAGATCTCCAGGTCTTTTTTTCTGGGAAGTCATCGAAGTATTTGAACCACCAACCTTTGAGTTAGCAGCCAAACACTAAACCGTTATGACAGCAGGGCTCCTCTCTTCTGTATAAAGCCCGTTGCCAAAGTGTTGATTCTGACTTATTGCGACCCTATAGGACAGAGTAGAGCTGCCCCATAGGGTTTCTAAGAAACAACTGGTGGATTTGAACTGTTGACCTCTTGGTTAGCAGCTGAGGTCTTAACCACCCCACCACCAGGGTTTCTAGGAATCTTTCCTTTTATCATGAAGCAATTTCTCAATGCCTCAAGCATACATGTGGTTCATATCATGTTATTAGATGACATTACACTCTGTAATCTAGCTAGCTAGCTAGCTGGCTGTCCTTCAAACAATCTTGTAAGGCCTTATATCATCTCCCAAACCCTTAGTCTAGAATTGTGTGTGCACACAAGGACGACCTACACACAAAGGTGCATGTGCATGCATGCACACACAGGCACACACACATAGCCTAAACGATAAAATGATTATATGATTAACTATTTTACCTCTAAAACAACGTGACGGAAAAGATAAATCAAAGAGAAGTGATAAGAGTTATCTATTTTTATTAAAGTAAATTTTATGATTTTTCACAAATATATAAAAAAACAAATTCAGAGAAGAGGCAATGGGCTTATGCTGCAAAGAATATTTTGTTTGAAATAAAAAATAATTCCTGAGAATAAAGCTGTATTTATGCAAGAATCTATACCATGTACTACCAGCCTAGTAATTCCTTCCATCTGTATAGTTACCTAACTTTACAGAACAGCCTTTAAAAACTCTAAGAGTTGAAAATTTGAAATAATTCTAGAGATAGTTAATATACTTCTACTAATGCCTTGTCTTGGAAACCCTGGTGGTGTAGTGGTTAAGAGCTACGGCTGCTAACCAAAAGGTCAGCAGTTCAAATCCACCAAGTGCTCCTTGGAAACCAAATGGGGCAGTTCTACTCTGTCCCATAGGGTCACTGTGAGTCAGAATCAACTCGATGGCAATGGGTTTAATACCTTGTCTTAAGACTATCAATATTTCAATGAGAATCTTTCATCTGCTTATTTTTATTGCAGGGTCAATTTTCATTGTGATAGACAGTTTTAGATGTCACCACATAATGGTTAAGAATTGGAAAGGAAAGTAAGTTACCTTACAAGTTACATCATAACTTTTAGTTTATGAATATTTGCTTCTGACTACACAACTTGATGTGTATATCAAAATCAAACAGTAAGAGAAAACACCAAACTGAAATAATTTTCAAAAACATGTACAAAAAAAAAACAGAGAGGGAGCAAGAAACAAGTCATATCAATTAAAACTAATGGTTTGTTGAGCACCTTTTCATAAGATTATTGGCCATTTTTACATCTTCTTTGGCAAAATGTCTATTCAAGTCCTTTGCCCATCTTTTTTTTTTTTTTAATTGCATTGTTTGGGTTTTATTGTTGAGTTTTTAAGACTTTTTAATATATTGTAGGTACAAGACTCTTATCAGCTATATGACTTGAAAAATTTTCTCTCATTCTGTGGGATGTCTTTTCACTTTCTTGATAGTGTCCCTGGATGCACAAAGTTTTATTTATTTATTTTTGAAGTCCAATTTATCTATTTTACATTTTGTTGCCAATACTTTTGCTGTAGTATCTAAGAAACCATTCTCAATCCAAAGCCATGAAAATTTACCCCTGTGTGTTCTTCTAAGAATTTCATGCTTTTAGCTCTTATATTTAGGCCTTTGATCTATTTTGAGTTATTTTTTATATATGGTGTGAAGCAAGAGATCAATTTCATTTTTTACATGTAGATACCCACTTGTACCAATACCATTTGTTGAAAAGACTATAATTTCCCCCATTAAATGGCTTGGCACCCTTGTCAAAAATCAATTGGCTATAAATGTATGGTTTTAATACTGAACTCATTAAAGAAAAGCAAATAAAAACTATAATGAGATACACCCACTAAGATGGCTATAAACCAAAGAAAAAATACATAAGTAAGTAACTAGTGTTGGCGAGAAGGTGGAGAACCTGGAGCCCCTGTGCATTACTGATGGGAATGTGAAATGGTGCAGATGTTACGGAAAACAGCTTGGTGGCTCCGCAATAAGTTAAGCATAGAATGACCACAAGACTTTGCAAGTTCACTCGTAGCTTTATACCCAAAATAATTGAAAACGTGTTCAAACTAAAATTTATACATGAATATTCATAGCAGCATTATTCACCATTTTTCCTAATTGTTAAAGTAAGTTATTTTTCATTTCTTTATTTCCTGTAAGAAATATTGACTTAGAATAAAATAAAATGTAGAATGAAATGAACTTTTTATTTATTTGTTTATTTTTGGAGTGGGGAGGTGAATACCCTGGTAATTCACAGAAAATGAAAAACTACTGAACCACAAAGATTGGAAAATGTCAGCAGTCAGGTATCTCCCAGGGACCTTAGTATCAAGAGCTTGTCTATAGCTCTCCAGGACACTGCAATAAACCTACCTTGATACAAAGTATTATAGTTCAAGTCACAAATCTCTGAGAGAGCAAAGCTGACTTGGATCAAACACTCATATATGAACAGTATGGTTTTAAATAAATGTAGCCTCTACCCTATGTATTGATTGATTGGGATCATTACCAGAGACTGGAGAATCGTGGTGAACCAAGAAGAGAATGTAATTGATGCTGAAGTGCAATAACATATTTTGCACACTTACTGTACTATAATTAAATGGTACCTGGTCAAATAAATAAATAAACATGTATAAGTTAAAATATAACTAAAAGCAAACAATAATGCGGACAAGCAGGGAAATTCAACCTTATATCCCATTCAATGTATTTATTGCTTTGGAGTAAGAATATTCTTAATTATTGATATTGGACATTTTTAATGATATTCTGTCAAATAAAATAAAACAATAGACAAAATACAATACTTTATGCAATACGTATGTATATATATACCTTACCCATTGCTGTCGAGTCGATTCCGACTCATAGCGACCCTATAGGGCAGAGTAGAACTGCCTCATAGAGTTTCCAAGGAGCACCTGGTGGATTTGAACTGCCGACCTTTTGGATAGCAGCTGTAGCTCTTAACCACTACGCCACCAGGGTTTCCTATATACTATATATAAAATGGAACCCTGGTGGTACAGTGGTTAAGAAACGTTGCTAACCAAAAGGCCAGCAATTCAAATCCACCAGCCACTCCTTGGGAATACTATGTGGCAGTTCTGCCCTCTCATATAGGATCAAAATGAGTTGAAATTGACTCAACAGCTATGGATATTTAACATACAAAATATATATATATTTTTTTAATTAACTTTTATTAAGCTTCAAGTGAACATTTACAATTCCAATCAGTCTGTCACATGTAAGTTTACATACAACTTACTCCCTTCTCCCACTTGCTCTCCCCCTATTGAGTCAGCCCTTTCAGTCTCTCGTTTCGTGCCAATTTTGCCGTCTTCCCTCTCTCTCTATCTTCCCATCCCCCCTCCAGTCAAGAGTTGCCAACACACTCGCCAGTGTCCACCTGATTTAATTAGCTCACTCTTCATCAGCATCTCTCTCCCCCCTCACTGACCACTCCCTTTCATGTCTGATGAGTTGTCTTCGGGGATGGTTCCTGTCCTGTGCCAACAGAAGGTCTGGGGAGCATTGCCGCCGGGATTCCGCTAGTCGCAGTCAGACCATTAAGTATGGTCTATTTTTTTTTTATTTATGAGAATTTGGGGTCTGTATCCCACTGATCTCCTGCTCCCTCAGGAGTTCTCTGTTGTGCTCCCTGGCAGGGCAGCCATCTATTGTAGCCGGGCACCAACTAGTTCTTCTGGTCTCAGGATGATGTAGGTCTCTGGTTCATGTGGCCCTTTCTGTCTCTTGGGTTCTTAGTTGTTGTGTGACCTTGGTGTTCTTCATTTTCCTTTGCTCCAGGTGGGTTGAGACCAATTGATGTATCTTAGATGGCCGCTTGTCAGCATTTAGGACCCCAGATGTCACATTTCAAAGTGGGATGCAGAATATTTTCATAATAGAAATATTTTGCCAATTGACTTAGAAGTCCCCTCAAACCATGTTCCCCAGACCCCCGCCCCTGCTCCGCTGACCTTTGAAGCATTCATTTTATCCCGGAAACCTCTTTGCTTTTAGTCCAGTCCAACTGGGCTGACCTTCCTTGTATTGAGTGTTGTCTTTCCCTTCACCCAAAGCAGTTCTTATCTACTGATTGATCAATAAAAAACCTTCTCCCTCCCTCCCTCCCTCCCTCCCTCCCTCCCTCCCCCCTTCGTAACCACAAAAGTATGTGTTCGTCTCAGTTTTTTTCTATTTCTCAAGATCTTATAATAGTGGTCTTATACAATATTTGTCCTTTTGCCTCTGACTCATTTCGCTCAGCATAATGCCTTCCAGGTTCCTCCATGTTATGAAATGTTTCACAGATTCGTCACTGTTCTTTATCAATGAGTAGTATTCCATTGTGTGAATATACCACAATTTATTTACCCATTCATCCGTTGATGGACACCTTGGTTGCTTCCAGCTTTTTGCTATTGTAAACAGAGCTGCAATAAACATGGGTGTGCATATATCTGTTTGTGTGAAGGCTCTTGTATCTCTAGGGTATATTCCAAGGAGTGGGATTTCTGGGTTGTATGGTAGTTCTATTTCTAACTGTTTAAGATAACGCCAGATGGATTTCCAAAGCGGTTGTACCATTTTACAATCCCACCAGCAGTGTAGGAGAGTTCCAATCTCTCCGCAGCCTCTCCAACATTTATTATTTTGTGTTTTTTGGATTAATGCCAGTCTAGTTGGTGTGAGATGGAATCTCATCGTAGTTTAAAGTTGCATTTCTCTAATGGCTAATGATCGGGAGCATTTTCTCATGTATCTGTTGGCTGCCTGAATATCTTCTTTAGTGAAATATGTGTTCATATCATTTGCCCACTTCTTGATTGGATTGTTTGTCTTTTTGTGGTTGAGTTTTGACAGAATCATGTAGATTTTAGAGATCAGGCGCTGGTCTGAGATGTCATAGCTGAATATTCTTTCCCAATCTGTAGGTGGTCTTTTTACTCTTTTGGTGAAGTCTTTAGATGAGCATAGGTGTTTGATTTTTAGGAGCTCCCAGTTATCTGGTTTCTCTTCATCATTTTTGGTAATGTTTTGTATTCTGTTTATGCCTTGTATTAGGGCTCCTAGGGTTGTCCCAATTTTTTCTTCCATGATCTTTATCGTTTTAGTCTTTATGTTTAGGTCTTTGATCCACTTGGAGTTAGTTTTTGTGCATGGTGTGAGGTATGGGTCCTGTTTCCTTCTTTTGCAAATGGATATCCAGTTATGCCAGCACCATTTGTTAAAAAGACTGTCTTTTCCCCAATTAACTGACACTGGTCCTTTGTCAAATATCAGCTGCTCATACATGGATGGATTTATATCTGGTTCTCAATTCTGTTCCATTGGTCTATGTGCCTGTTGTTGTACCAGTACCAGGCTATTTTGACTACTGTAGCTGTATAATAGGTTCTGAAATCAGGTAGAGTGAGGCCTCCCACTTTCTTCTTCTTTTTCAGTAATGCTTTACTTATCCGAGGCTTGTTTCCCTTCCATATGAAATTGGTGATTTGTTTCTCTATCCCCTTAAAATATGACATTGGAATTTGGATCGGAAGTGCATTGTATGTATATATGGCTTTTGGTAAAATAGACATTTTTACTATGTTAAGTCTTCCTATCCATGAGCAGGGTATGTTTTTCCACTTAAGTATGTCCTTTTGAATTTCTTGTAGTAGAGCTTTGTAGTTTTCTTTGTATAGGTCTTTTACATCCTTGGTAAGATTTATTCCTAAGTATTTTATCTTCTTGGGGGCTACTGTGAATGGTATTGATTTGGTTATTTCCTCTTCGGTGTTCTTTTTGTTGATGTAGAGGAATCCAAGCGATTTTTGTATGTTTTTTTTATAACCTGAGACTCTGCCAAACTCTTCTATTAGTTTCAGTAGTTTTCTGGAGGATTCCTTAGGGTTTTCCGTGTATACGATCATGTCATCTGCAAATAGTGATAGCTTTACTTCCTCCTTGCCAATCCGGATACCCTTTATTTCTTTGTCTAGCCTAATTGCCCTGGCTAGGACTTCAAGTACGAAGTTGAATAAGAGCGGTGATAAAGGGCATCCTTGCTGGTTCCCGTTCTCAAGGGAAATGCTTTCAGGTTCTCTCCATTTAGAGTGATATTGGCTGTTGGCTTTGCATAGATGCTCTTTATTATGTTGAGGAAGTTTCCTTCAATTCCTATTTTGGTAAGAGTTTTTATCATAAATGGGTGTTGAACTTTGTCAAATGCCTTTTCTGCATCTATTGATAAGATCATGTGGTTTTTATCTTTTGTTTTATTTATGTGATGGATTACATTAATGGTTTTTCTGATATTAAACCAGCCTTGCATACCTGGTATAAATCCCACTTGATCAGGGTGAATTATTTTTTTGATGTGTTGTTGGATTCTGTTGGCTAGAATTTTGTTGAGGATTTTTGCATCTATGTTCATGAGGGATATAGGTCTATAATTTTCTTTTTTTGTAATGTCTTTACCTGGTTTTGGTATCAGGGAGATGGTAGCTTCATAGAATGAGTTGGATAGTATTCCGTCTTTTTCTATGCTTTGAAATACCTTCAGTAGTAGTGGTGTTAAGTCTTCTCTGAAGGTTTGGTAGAACTCTGCAGTGAAGCCGTCCGGGCCAGGACTTTTTTTTGTTGGAAGTTTCTTGATTACTGTTTCAATCTCTTTTTTTTGTTATGGGTCTATTTAGTTGTTTTGCTTCTGAATGTGTTAGTTTAGGTAGGTAGTGTTTTTCCAAGAATTTATCCATTTCTTCTAGGTTTTCAAATTTGTTAGAGTACAATTTTTCGTAGTAATCTGAAATGATTCTTTTAATTTCATTTGGCTCTGTTGTGATGTGGTCCTTCTCGTTTCTTATTCGGGTTATTTGTTTCCTTTCCTGTTTTTCTTTAGTCAGTCTAGCCAATGGTTTATCAATTTTGTTAATTTTTTGAAAGAATCAGCTTTTGGCTTTGTTAATACTTTCAATTGTTTTTCTGTTCTCTAATTCATTTAGTTCAGCTCTAATTTTTATTATTTGTTTTCTTCTGGTGCCTGATGGGTTCTTTTGTTGCTCACTTTCTATTGTTGTCGGGACAGTTCTCTGATTTTGGCTCTTTCTTCTTTTTGTATGTGTGCATTTATCGATATAAATTGGCCTCTGAGCACTGCTTTTGCTGTGTCCCAGAGGTTTTGATAGGAAGTATTTTCATTCTCGTTGCTTTCTAAGAATTTCCTTATTCCCTCCTTGATGTCTTCTATAACCCAGTCTTTTTTCAGGAGGGTATTGTTCAGTTTCCAAGTATTTGATTTCTTTTCCCTAATTTTTCTGTTATTGATCTCTAGTTTCATTGCCTTGTGGTCTGAGAAGATGCTTTGTAATATTTCGATGTTTTGGATTCTGCAAAGATTTGTTTTGTGACCTAATATGTGGTCTATTCTAGAGAATGTTCCATGTGCGCTAGAAAAAAAAGTATATTTTGCAGCAGTTGGGTGGAGAGTTCTGTATAAGTCAATGAGGTCAAGTTGGTTGATTGTTGTAATTAGATCTTCCGTGTCTCTATTGAGCTTCTTACTGGATGTCCTGTCCTTCTCCGAAAGTGGTGTGTTGAAGTCTCTTACTATAAATGTGGAGGTGTCTATCTCACTTTTCAATTCTGTTAAAATTTGATTTATGTATCTTGCAGCCCTGTCATTGGGTGCATAAATATTTAATATGATTATGTCTTCCTGATCAGTTGTCCCTTTTATCATTATATAGTGTCCTTTTTTATCCTTTGTGGTGGATTTAAGTCTAAAGTCTATTTTGTCAGAAATTAATATTGCTACTCCTCTTCTTTTTTGCTTATTGTTTGCTTGATATATTTTTTTCCATCCTTTGAGTTTTAGTTTGTTTGTGTCTCTAAGTCTAAGATGTGTCTCTTGTAGGCAGCATATAGATGGATCGTGTTTTTTTATCCAGTCCGTGACTCTCTGTCTCTTTATTGGTGCATTTAGTCCATTTACATTCAGCGTGATTATAGATAAATAAGTTTTTAGTGCTGTCATTTTGATGCCTTTTCACGTGTGTTGTTGGCCATTTCATTTTTCCCCATACTTTTTTGTGCTGAGACGTTTTTCTTAGTAGATTGTGAGATCCTCATTTTCATAATGTTTAACTTTATGTTGGTTGTGTCGTTACGTTTTTCTTGACTTTTATCTTGAGTTATGGAGTTGATATTCCTTTTTGTGGTTACCTTATTATTTACCCCTATTTTTCTAAGTAAAAACCTAACTTGTATCGTTCTATATCGCCTTGTATCACTCTCCATCTGGCAGTTCAATGTCTCCTATATTTAGTGCCTCTTTTTGATTATTGTGATTTTTTATCTATTGATTTCCATGATTCCCTGTGAAGTGTATTATTTTGTTTATTTATTTATTTTTTAGAATTAATCTTAATTTGTTTGTTTTTGTGCTTTCCCTATTTGAGTTGATATCAGGACGCTCTGTTTTGTGACCTTGTATTGTGCTGGTATCTGATATTATTGGTCATCTGACCAAACAATCTCCTTTAGCATTTCTTGTAGCCTTGGTTTGGTTTTTGCAAATTCTCTAAACTTGTGTTTATCTGTAAATATCTTAATTTCGCCTTCATATTTCAGAGAGCGTTTTGCTGGATATATGATCCTTGGCTGGCAGTTTTTCTCCTTCAGTGCTCTGTATATGTCGTCCCATTCCCTTCTTGCCTGCATGGTTTCTGCTGAGTAGTCTGAACTTATTCTTATTGATTCTCCCTTGAAGGAAATCTTTCTTTTCTCCCTGGCTGCTTTTAAAATTTTCTGTTTATCTTTGGTTTTGGCAAGTTTGATGATAATATGTCTTGGTGTTTTTCTTTTTGGATCAGTCTTAAATGGGGTTCGATGAGCATCTTGGATAGATATCTTTTCGTCTTTCATGATGTCAGGGAAGTTTTCTGTCAGGAGTTCTTCAACTATTTTCTCTGTGTTTTCTGTCCCCTCTCCCTGTTCTGGGACTCCAATCACTCACAAGTTATCCTTCTTGCTAGAGTCCCACTTGATTCTTAGGGTTTTTTCATTTTTTTTAATTCTTTTATCTGATTTTTTTTCAGCTATGTTGGTGTTGTTTCCCTGGTCCTCCAGATGTCCCAGTCTGCATTCTAATTGCTCGAGTCTGCTCCTCTGACTTCCTATTGCGTTGTCTAATTCTGTAATTTTATTGTTAATCTTTTGGATTTCTACATGCTGTCTCTCTATGGATTCTTGGAACTTATTAATTTTTCCACTATGTTCTTGGATAATCTTTTTGAGTTCTTCAACAGTTTTATCAGTGTGTTCCTTGGCTTTTTCTGCAGTTAGCCTAATTTCATTTGTGATGTCTTTAAGCATTCTGTAAATTAGTTTTTTATATTCTGTATCTGATAATTCCAGGATTGTATCTTCATTTGGGAAAGATTTCTATCCTGTTGTTTGGGGGTTGGAGAAGTTGTCATGGTCTGCTTCTTTATGTGGTTTGATATGGACTGCTGTCTCCGAGCCATCACTGGGAAACTAGTTTTTCCAGAAAATCTGCTAAAAAAAACTGCAGTCAGATCCCTATCAGAGTTCTCCCTCTGGCTCAGGCTATTCGGATGTTAATGGAGCCGCCTGGGGAGGGTGGGGGAGGGATCAGAGAGCTAGGAGTGTAGCACCTCAGAATATAGCCAGAGTTGTTTGTCTTACTTGGAATGACTCTTTTATCTGAGATTTCCACAGGGCGCGTCACTTATATGTACTGGCTGTGTGGAGATTGCCCTCCGGGGGTTCTGGCCCACTGGCGTCACGATCAGATCCTCCGCTGTCAGCCCCACCCCCAAGGTTAAGGCTCCCCTACTGGGACGGTGCACTCCCATCTCCAAAATCAGTCGCTGCCTCCCGGGGACTCCCCGTCCCGCCAGCCGAGTCGTGCTCCACTCCCTCGAACCGGGTGGGGTCCCCCCCCGGGGTCAGCTCAGGAGAGTGGAGCAGGTCCCTGTGCCTGAGTCGCGACTGCGCGTCCTGGCTGGGGCACCGCTCTCCCCGTTCCAAGACCAGCCACTGCCTCCCGGGGACTTCTTCCACCTGCTGCTCCGCCACTCCGCCCGCGTGAACCAGATGGGCCCGCGCGAACCGGTTGGGACCGTCCCGGGGTCAATTCAGGGGAATGTAGCTGATCCCCACGCTCACGCCCCGCCCGCGCCCGCCAAAATCCTGGCGGGATGGCTCCCCAGCTGGGACGCTGCTCTCCCCGCTCCAAGACCTGTCGCTTCCTCCCAGGGACTTCTCCCTCTGGCGTGCCGCGCCGCTCGTTCGAACTATGTGGGCATCATCCACACGAACGGCTGGGCCCCCCCCCGGGGTCAATTCCGGGGAATATAGCTGGTCCCTGCGCTCACGCCCCGGCCGCGCCCGCCAAAATCCCAGCGGGACGGCTCCCTGGCTGGGACGCTGCTCTCCCCGCTCCAAGACCAGTCACTGCCTCCCTGGGACTTCTCCCACCGGCTGCGCCATCACTCCGCCCACGCCAACCAGCTGGGCTCCCTCCCGGGATGAGTTCGGGGGCTAGGGCTGGGCCCCTTGTCTGTGCCGTCTGCCCCCCTGGGCTCTGCCCTAAATCGGGATCTGAAGGTCACCTGCCTGGTACGCTTGCTCCTGGCTCTGAAAACAATCGCTGTCTCCCCGTATTTGTTCGTTCTCCATCTCTAAATCTGTGTTTGTTGTTCAGAGTTCGTAGATTGTTATGTATGTGATTGATTCACTTGTTTTTCCCAGTCTTTGTTGCAAGAGGGATCCGCGGTAGCATCCACCTAGTCCGCCATCTTGGCCCCGCCTCACAAAATATATTTTATGTGTATATAGTTAACCTTATTGCGTGCCCAGGCAGCATCCATCTTTTCTGCTTTCTATCTGAACATCTGTTTTGTTCAAGAGTCCATGCTTTTCCCCATGTAACTCATATGATCAGTGGAATTGACATCACTGCCATTGGCTTGGGTTGAGTGAAAATCCTGAGAATATTCCCTCCTTCTTTTCCTGTGATCGGTTCAGAATGGGCACATGTTTAATTCCAGTTTGCTTAAGACCCCAGAATTCTTCAGGAAAATTTTCTAACCTTTTCTGGGGATCATGTGAGGATGTTAAATCACAAACTATTACCAGCACCTTAATACATGGAAAGATGAGTCAACAGAATTACTAGAAAAAGAACCTTTGGGAGTCCATCATACCCTGGATATCGTTTATAAGGCAACATAATTCCCTATTGCTTAATCCTTTTTGACTTGGGATTTATGTTATTTGCTGTTGACAGTGTTCTGATATGCCTTTTTTTCTTTATAGATTTCTTTTAATAATAAATATATGTAAAGATATATATATATATGTCTCCATAAAGATATGGAGACAGTGCAAGCTTCTTCTCTTAGCAAGAAGCAGAAATATCCCTTTTAGAGAGAAACTTTTTAAAGAGCGTTTAGGTTTCATACGGAAAACTGAAGCTAAGGTAAATATTAAAGGATCGAGGGGAGGGAGCAAATCTGAGTGTTGCTTGAGTGAGAGTGTGGTACAGCAGTTTGGGGCCTAAAGAAGTAGCTTGGTCATAAGCATTCCACTGGAATTCCTGAGTGTACTGCTATGTATGCATCAAGTGACATCCACCTCTTTGCTACTTCACAATACTTTAGTGATTAAGAAAAGAAGGAGGAGGAGGAGGAGGAGGAGAAGAAAAGGAATGCAATATTTTGGTGATACTAAATTCTGTGGAAGTCAGTGAAGGCATAAATAGGCTCTCTGAAATTTGAAAGGATTGAGAAAGTCAGCTCATGTCAATAGGAAACAGAATTGTCATTTGTGTTATTGGTAGACATTTCAATAATCCATCCAAAAATATTAAAGGTAGCCATCTTTTTCTTGAAATTTCCTTGTGTTCTTACTTGTTTTCCAAGTCTGTGGCTTTTTTTTCTCTGCTTCCCAGATGAAGTATGTAACTTTCTATGTTCAGAAAATGAACTCTCAAAGTCATAAATAATCTCTACTGAGAAAGCTAATATGCAGCAGCAGGACACGTGAGTCATCTCAGCAATGTTTATCACAATGGACTCAGACCAGATAGTGTTTTTCAGACTAAGACAAACACGTATGTTCTGTCTAAAAAGTAGACACAAACCTCAAAGATGCCAAGATGATGAGATCAGTAAAAGTAAATGATTATTGCATACTATGGTAACATCCAGCGCTGCATCTGTTTGTTGAAACATCTCAATTGATATTCCATCAATTCCTGGAGCCTTGTTTGTCACCAATGCCTTCAGAGCAGTTTGGACTTCTTCTTTCAGTACCATCAGTTCCTGATCATATGCTACCTCTTGAAATGGTTGAACGTCGACTAATTCTTTTTGGTATAATGACTCTGTATATTCCTTCCATCTTCTTTTGATGCTTCCCCATAGTTTCAACAAACGGATGCCATGCTGGAGGTGCTCACTCATCTATGCCAACAAATATGGAAGACAGCTTCCTGGCCAACTGACTGGAAAAGATCCATATGTATGCCCATTCCCAAGAAAGGTGATCCAACCGAATGTGGAAGTTATAGAACAATATCATTAATATCAAAAGCAAGCTAAATTTTGCTAAAGATAATTCAAAAATGGCTACAGCAGTATATCGGCTGGGAACTGCCAGAAATTCAGGCCAGTTTCAGAAGAGGATGTGGAACCAGGGATATCATTGCTGATGTCAGATGGTTCCTGGCTGAAAGCAGAGAATACCAGAAGGGTGTTTACCTGTGTTTTATTGACTATGCAAAGGCATTCGACTAGGTGGATCATAACTAATTATGGATAACGCTGCGAAGAATGGGAATTCCAGAACACTTAATTGTGCTCTTGAGGAACCTTTACATAGATCAAGAGGCAGTTGTTCGGACAGAACAAGGGGATACCGATTGGTTTAAAGTCAGGAAAGATGTGTGTCAGGGTTGTATTCTTTCACCATACCTATTTAATCTGTATGCTGAACAAATAATCTGAGAAGCTGGACTATATGAAGAAGAACGGGGCATCAGGATTGCAGGAAGACTCATTGATAACCTGCATTATGCAGATGACACAACCTTGCTTGCTGAAAGTGAAAAGGGCTTGAAGCACTTACTAATAAAGATCAAAAACTACAGCATTCAGAATGGATAGCACCCCAACATAAAGAAAACAAAAATCCTCACAACTGGACCAATGAGCAACATCATGATCAATGGAGAAAAGATTGAAGTTGTCAAGGATTTCATTTTACTTGGATCCACAATCAACAGCCATGGAAGCAGCAGTCAAGAAATCAAGACACATTGCATTGGGTAAATCTGCTGCAAAGGACCTCTTTAAAGTGTTGAAGAGCAAAGATGTCACCTTGAAGACTAAAGTGTCCCTGACCCAAGCCATGGTATTTTCAATCACATCATAGGCATGTGAAAGCTGGACAATGAATAAGGAAGACTGAAGAAGAATTGACACCTTTGAATTGTGGTGTTGGGGAAGAATATTGAATATACCACGGACTGCCAAAAGAATGAAAAAGTACAACCAGAATGCTCCTTAGAAGCAAGGACGGAGAGACTACTTCTTACATACTTTGCACATATTGTCAAGAGGGATCAGTCCCTGGAAAAGGACATCATGCTTGGCAAAGTACAGGACCCTCAGAAAAGAGGGAGACCCTCAACGAAGTGGATTGACACAGTGGCTGCAACAGTGAGCTCAAGCATAACAACGATTGTAAGGATGGCGTAGGACCGGGCAGCGTTTCGTTCTGTTGTGCATAGGGTTGCTATGAGTCGGAACCGACTCGACAGCACTTAACAGCAGCAACAACAATGGCAACCTATCCCATGGCTGAACTCAGGAATAGAATAATCTGTGGCGCACAGTTAAAGTAATCACACAGTGTAAATTACCCTTCAGAGAAAAGGATAGATCAATCCTCATAATATTTGCATCAGAGCCTCTCATATCACTAGAAGGAAAAAATATATATATACCATACTAGTTGTTATCCTACTGGCATATGAGAATTTATTCTCTAATATCTTTTTAATTGACAATATGTCAAATTTTAGATTCCAACAAAGTAGAATATGAAGACTTATCCAAAATTATACCAACATTAATATAATCATTTATTTTATTTACTAGGAGACTTACATTCATATTCTAAGCTTTTAATTACTTTTTTTCTAATGTTTCATACATGAAGATCAAAGACTTCAGTACGGATTGCACCTTCACATAAAAAAATAAAAACCCTCAAGCTGAACCAATAAGCAACATCACAATAAAGGAAGTAAAGATTGAAATTTTCAAGGATTTGATTTTACTTGGACCTATAATCAACGTCCGTGGTAGCAGCAGTTAAGAAATCAAACGACAATACATTGAGCAAATCTGCTGTAATAGATCTCTTTAAAGTGTTAAAAAGCAAAGTTATCACCTTGAAGACTAATGTGTGCCTGACCCAAGCCATGATATTTTTAATTGCCCGTATGCATGTCAAAGCTGGCAATGAAGAAGGAAGACAAGAGAGGAATTGATGCCTTTGAATTATGGTGTTGGCGAAGATGATTGAATGTACCACAGACTGCAAAAAAATGAACAAATCTGCCTTGGAAGAACTGCAACCAGAGTTCTCCTTAGAAGTGTGGATGGCAAGACTTCATCTCAAGCACTTGGACATGTTATCAGGAGGGAACAGTTCCTGGAGAATGACATCATATTTAGTAAAGTAGAGGGTCAGGAAAAAAGAGGAAGACCCTTAATGAGATGGATTGAGGCAGTGGCTGCAACCATGGGTTCAAACATACAAATGATTGTGAGCATGGTGCAGGACCAGGCAGTGTCTCATTCTGTTGTGCATGCGGTCGCTATGAGGTGGAAATGAGTCAATGGAGTGCAACAACAACAATACTTCCTATTGGAGTCCTGAATTTTAATAAAGCCATACTAAGGAAAACTAAGGAAGGTCTGCAAAAACAGAAAGTGAAAATGAAAAGCGACAGACACCAACATTCAGCTGCATCTAATCTCCATTAATCATTCAGGAACCGCAAGAGGAACCTTATCACTCAGTTACCAAAAATACATATTACTATTGTTTTAAAACAAATTTCTTTTATTGTACTTTAGATGACAGTTTACAGAGCAAATTAGTCTCTCATTAAATAATTAACACACACTTTTTGTGACACTGGTTGCCAACCCCATGACATGTCAACGCTCTCCCCCTCTCAACCTTGGTTTCCCGGTTAGCAGCTTTCCTATTCCCTCCTGCCTTCTCGTCCCTGCCCCTGAGCTGGTGTGCCCATTTGGTCTTGTTTTGTTTTATGGGTCTGTCTAATCTTTGGCTGAAGCGTGGACTTCAGAAGTGACTTCAGTACTGTGTTAAAAGTGTGTCTGGAGGACATACTCTTGGGGTTTCTTCAGTCCCTGTCAGACCAATAAGTCTGGTCTTTTTTTGTGAGTTTGAATTTTGTTCTGCTTTTTCCTGCAGCTCTGTCCGTCACCCTCTACTGTGATCCCTGTCAGAGCAGTTGGTGGTGATAGATGGGCACCATCTAGTTGTGCTGGACTCAGTCTGGTGGAGGCCGTGGTAGTTGTGGTCCATTAGTCCTTTGGACTAATCTTTCCCTTGTGTCTTTGGTTTTCTTCATTGTCCATAGCTCCAGACGGGGTCTGATCAGTGTAGTATCTTAGATGGTGGCTCGCAAGCTTTTAAGACCCCAGACACTACTCACCAAAGCAGAGTGTAGAACATTTTCTTTATAAACTGTGTTACGCCAATTGAGCTATATGTCCCCCAAGACCATGATCACCAGGCCTCAGCCCAGTAATTCAATCCCTCAGGGAGTTTGAATGTGTCTATGAAGTCTCCATGACCTTGCCTTGGTCAAGTTGTGCTGACTTCCCCAGAATTTATTATTTTACTTCTGTAAGTCATCTGGTACAGTTTATAGAACCAAACCTAACTTCCATAGACCAGACTCTATATTTTCTCTTATAATAACATCCAAAATATTTGATGAAGCCTTTTACTTAATAAAAAATAGACCTAATGTTATTTAAAATTTTGCAGGTAGATTTTACAGAATTAACCTTAGATCAATGTCCAGAATAAAAATGACTATTTTAAATACTAGAAAAAAAATTATATTTTACCAGTTTAAAAAAACCTGGAAATCTTTTACCTAGTGAAAGAGTACAGTGGAATGAAAGGGACAAAAAGAAAAAGCACTGTGAAATAATTTATTTATGTAGTGAATTGTATACAAGCTTATTTTTCTGCTTCATTTTATTTTAGTTGTCATAAATGAAATCTGCTTAGTATTAAGCATTGGAATTTCAAAATGTTCTTTTCCACCTATATCCCTTTCTGTAATGCAATGAGATTTGGTGAGAACTTTCCCATTGCTGTCAGATTTGCAGACATATTTAAAACTATTTTTGCTAACATGCAATAAAGGTGACAAATTTTTAATATTGAGTTCAATTTTGAAATATCTTTTAAAATAAATTTAGTAACAGTATTTTAAATTTTAAAGCTTATTTTTTGTGTTTCTGTTTCAGAGGTTATCTCAAAATGTATTGTATCAGTACTGAAAACTTTCCAACTTGCTAAAAGAGTCAAATTAGTAAAATCTGAGTGAACAGACTTCCTATGCTAATGATCTCAGAAATTTTGAATTTCATTGTTGGAGGTATTATTTACAGTTCATCTTGATATGCTCCACTGAAGGATATAAGAAACTAATTATAGTTCTATTTTACCAAGAAGTAATGTAAGAGGAACACTACTGAAATAGAACTACTCCATCAGTCCTTGTCTTTACTGAGAAAACACAGTTTATCTGATGGAGGAATAACTGAAGCCCTCACCAGACGCCACAAGTGAGCTAATGTTATCAAAGAGGGAGCTAGGACAAGTCATTCTTTTACTACTTCTAGACCCAGTTTTTCTTTTTTTACGGAGTTACCAAAAATCGGTATTTTGTAACATCAAAAATTTGACAAAGTCATATTTTATTTTACTCTATGGAATATGGAACACAGTGACAAAATGGAAAAGGTATAATATCCTTTAGGATGGGGCATTTTAAGTGATGAAATTACAAATACGGTCAATTTGAAAAAGATATTTAAGTCACAAAATTTATCTTGAACCAATGTATAACTTTGCCAAAGAGAAAGCAACAGTCATTAAATCCAAACTGGGGATCAGTAACCGCTCCGACTTGGCATACATGAGTCTTTTTAACTTTTAAGTTAATAAAATCCCTGACAGAAAATATGTAGTATCAAGCTCATAAATCTGTTCTAAAAATAAAATATCTGCAAAGATTTTCATAAAATGTTTATAAATGCTACATAAAAACAAGTAAAAGTAGAAATAAATCAAATACGTGTGTTTTATGGAGATTTACATTAAGATTAATATCATTCATACAAAGTGAAGAGGGACAAAACCAAAGCTTTGGCATTTTTTATGTTTTCTCTCTTTACATATAAAATAAGAAGAATGTTAAGAAATATATTGACATACTACATGCCAATCTGATACACTGCTCAAGTCCATTAAGTTAATTAAATCTGCTTATCTATAAAAAATGCCTTTTACCAGATACACTCCAAAGCTTTATTTTTCACTCTCCCCACCAATGCAGATAAATAAAAATTAATTGATTGTGTCTCTGTGCATTCTAGTTATACCTCATAGGTGATTAATGACAAGTACATAAAATTATTCCATTTGTATCAGGAGTTAAAAAGAAAAGGATATGTTGTGTTGATATCTTCTTTCATATCTGATACAAAAACAACGTCTTGGATGCGAATCAAACCTGAATTTTAGATTTACAAGTTCCTATGTGCCTTTTTTTATGTGCAGTATTTTTAAAAAATGCTACTATTAGTAAACGAAAAACACTCATCCATTAAATCTGCTCATTCAACTACAACCTTATAATTGTTCTTTGTGAACTTGACCTGTAATTAAAAAAAAAAAATGGGCACGTCTTCATGACTTCTTTTGTCTTTAGGAAGAAGCTTCATTCGTTAATGGTTTAGTATTATTACAATTATTTCATTAAGTCTTTCATTGTTCATAGAAAGCTGAGTTGATCATGGTTATATGATTATGTTTTTCAATTGGGAAACCAATTTATAGTACATTTGTAATTTTCTAAAGTTTACGTTTTAGAGTTGTTGATCGGTTTCTACCTACAAATCAATCACAAAATATTTGTTGAATATCAATCATGTAGGATGTAGAGAACATGGTGAGAAAAAGATTATATATATATATATATAAAGCCTATTGTAAGATATTTGAATAATTAAGAGTTCAGAGATGTCAGAGACAGAAGAGCCTGCAGGTACATATGATCTTTAGGGAAGTAGTTGAAGAGTAGACATAGTTTTTAAAACCTTAGAACATTAATGATGAGTTTTTATATAAAGCTAAAAGTACGGGTATTTTTCTTCATTACTTGTCATTTAGATTTTATTCCATATTTCAACTTTCCAAAGACTTTATTGATTTATTTCTATTGATATATAATTATAAATAGATAGGTAGATGATAGATAGATAATAGATAGATAGATTATACACAGATATAGATAGATAGATAGATAGATAGATAGATAGATAGATAGATAGATAGATAGATAGATAGATAGATAGATGATAGGTAGATAGAAAGAAAAGAAAGAAAGAAAGAAGGAAGGAAGGAAGGAAGGAAGGAAGGAAGGAAGGAAGGAAGGAAGGAAGGAAGGAAGGAAGGAAGGAAGGAAGGAAGGAAGGAAGGAAGGAAGGAAGGAAGGAAGGAAGGAAGGAAGGAAGGAAGGAAGGAAGGAAGGAAGGAAGGAAGGAAGGAAGGAAGGAAGGAAGGAAGGAAGGAAGGAAGGAAGGAAGGAAGGAAGGAAGGAAGGAAGGAAGAAAGAAAGAAAGAAAGAAAGAAAGAAAGAAAGAAAGAAAGAAAGAAAGAAAGAAAGAAAGAAAGAAAGAAAGAAAGAAAGAAAGAAAGAAAGAAAGAAAGAAAGAAAGAAAGAAAGAAAGAAAGAAAGAAAGAAAGAAATTAGCACATGGAATTAGAACTTAATTACATCCCAATGATAGGGAGAATCACGGCCCCTCAAAGATGTCAACATAATTCGCAGAACCTGTAAATATGTTACTTTACATATCAAAGGAGGATTAAGATTGTGGATCAATAAGTTTGCTAATCATCAGATGTCAAAATAGGGAGATTATCTGGGATTGTCTAGATGTGTCCAATGTCATCACAAGGGTCCTTGAAATTGGAAGTGGAAGGCAGGAATAGGAGGTCAGAGTGATGAAATTTGAGGAGAACCAAACTCATTCTTGCTGGTTTTGAAGAGAGATGAAGGGGCCACAAACCAAGGAATGTTGAGTGGCATCTAGAAGTTGGAAAAGGCAAGAAAACATATTGTCCCATAGAATCTCTAGAAGGGAACACAGCCTTGACACCTGATTTTATTTCTATTAGACTCATGCTGGATATCTAACCCACAGAACTATAAAATAATAAATTTGTGTTGTTTAAGCTGTCAAGTTTGTGTTAATGTTATGATATCAACTAAATCCAAGCCCACTGCCATTGAGTGGATTGTGACTCATAGTGACCCTCTAGGATAGAGTAGAACTGGACCATAGGGTTTCCAAGTCTGTAAATAGAAGCAGACTGCCACATATTTCTCACAGTGGCTGGTACGTTTGAATCACTTACCTTTTGGTTAGCAGCTGAGTGCTTTAACTGCTGCGCCACGAGGTTTCCTTTATGATATCCACGGAAAACTGAAACAGTCTTTGATACCAGAAGGGAGTGCATCTATAAAAAACAATTAATAGTGTAGAAATGTCTTTGGAATTTGGTAGTAAGAAAAAGCATTAAGAATTTTGAGAAGCATGATGAAAAAAGGATATATTGCCTTGAACAGATTGTTAGGAGATATATGGACGTTATCATCTCTACTAGAAAGGGCAAGAAAGAAAGTGAGGCACATGGTAGAGAAAGCCCAAATCACCTCAGCAAATACCTATATGATTGTGAACAGAGTGTTATAGTAGAAATAAGGATATTAGAAGTGTTATTGGTGAGGCTTGGAAAGAAATTTTAAAAACATTCAATCAGAAACCAAAAGAAAAGGGATCCTTATTAGGTAATGATAGCAAGCTTACTGGTATTGTGTCCTGTAGTTATGTGCAAGGTAGAACTTAACAAAGAGTTAACTATTAAGCTGTGATCTCCAAGAAAATTATTAAAGGTGTGGCCTGGTTTCTTCCAATGGTTTATAGTAAAAAGTGAGAGGAAATAGATAAATTGATGAAAGAACTGTTAAACGAAAAGGAACAAGAGGTTGGTGATATGGGAAAATCTCAAAGTATCCAGGTTGCAAAAAATACTAAAATTAGAAGATTCATTGACAGGTATGTGTGCTCTAAAGAAAAAATTGAGGTTATAGCTGTACAACCTTTGCCAATGCCTCAAATAATACCTTATTTTTACACAAATAACTCACAGCTTCTATGTTTGTTTGCCAGCTACCCCCTTCCCTCAAAAGGTACTTTCATCAGTGCTCTATCACTTAAAAAAAATTTAAAGCAATATGTAAAATGTTTGGCGTAGTGGAGCTTTTGAAAATAACTTATGGGGGAGTTTTCCTAGCTGAGTTTCAAAACTATTTGGGGCCAGTGACTCCTTTTCTTCTTCCATTTCCTTCTCTTTTGATCCAAAATAGCTATAATACTTATCCTATGCCAGTTCTATCATCTAATTTTGGTAGCAGATAACTTGTTTTCTAGGTCAACAAGTTTATAAATGGAGAGGAATTTTTCCTCAGGAGGAATTATATGCATAGCCACAACCACACCTAATTTAGGTGATTTATATGATGTTAGTTTGGGTTCGTAAGCCTATGACTCAATCTTGCTTGGCGAAAGCAAAGAGAACTTGAAGCACTTACTGATGAAGATCAAAGACTACCTCTTTCAGTATGGATTACAACTTAACAAAGAAAATAAAAATCACAACTGGATCAATAAGCAACAATATGATAAATGGAGAAAATATTGAAGGCATCAAGGATTTCACTATACTTAGATTCACAAACAACACCCATGGATGCAGCAGTCAAGAAATCAAATGATGCATTGCATTGGGCAAATCTGCTGCAAAAGACCAGTTTAAAGTGTTGAAAAGCAAAGATGTCACTTTGAGGACTAAGAGTCACCTGACCCATGCCATGGTATTTTAAGTCACCTCATATGCATGCAAAAGCTATGCAATGAATAAAGAAAACCGAAGAAGAATTCATGCCTTGGAATTATGCTGTTGGCAAAGAATATTGAATACACCATGGACTGGGCCAGAAGAATGAGCAAATCTGTCTTGGAAAAAATATGGCCAAAGTGCTCCTTGGAAGTAAGAATAGGGAGACTTGGTCTCATGTACTTTGGACATGTTATCAGGAGGGACCAATTCCTGAAGAACATCATGCTTGGTAAGGCAGAGGGTTAGTGAAAAATAGGAAAACCCTTAGCAAGATGGATTGATACAAAGGCTGCAACAATCTGCTCAAGCATAGCAACAATTGTGAAGATGGTGCAGAATCAGGCAATGTTTTGTTCTGTTGTATATCGGCTCAGTGGTACCTAACAACAAGCCTATGAGGTTTAGATAAGACTTTTCACTTTGAGGAGCACTGGTGGCTCCGTGGTTAAGAGCTTGGCTGCTAACCAAAAGGTCAACAGTTCTAATCCACCAGCTGCTCCTTGGAAATCCTATGGGGCAGCTCTAATTCCATTCTATTGGAGGCGATGAGTCTTCGGGGATCTTGCTATTGTTGTTAGTTGCCATCACATCGATTTCCACTTATGGTGATCCCATGTGCACAAAGTAGAACTCCTCCATAGAGTTTACAAGGCTGTGCCCTTTTGGAAGCAGATTGCCAGGCCTGTCTTTTGAGGTACCTCTTGTGGACTCAAACCACCAAACTTCTGATTAGTAGTTGAATGCTTAACTGTTTGTGCCACTCAGGGACCTCAGGATAGGATAAATGTACTTTGCATGTGAGAAAGATGTGTATCTAGGGGGATCAGAAGGTGGATTGTGGTAGGTAGAATAACGGCCCAGCAAGGATATCTAGGTCTTAATCCCTGAAATCAATGAATATGTTATGTTACATAGCAAAGAGGAATCAAGTTCACATATGGAATTGAGGTTACTATTCAGTTGGCCTTAAAATATGGAGATTGTCCTGATATATCTGGGTGGATACAACGTAATTGTAAGCGCCCTTAAAAGTAGAAAAAAAGAGGAAGGAAGGGTTGATTAGAGTGATGTAATGTGAGAAAGACTTAACCCACCATTGTGACCGAAGATGGATGAAGAGGCCAAGGACCAAGGAGTGCATTTGGCCTCTAGGAGCAGGAAGAGATAAGAAAATTGACTCTTCTCTAGATCTTCAAGAAAACAACATAGTCATACTCTCACCTTGATTTTCTCCCAGTGAGTCTGTGCCAGACTTCTGACCTTCTGACTTACAGAACTGTGAGATCGCAATTATTTATTGTTATAAGCTACTAGATTCATGGTAATTTATTCCACCAATGACAGAAAAGCAATACAACTAACTAAAACCATAGGTCCCAATGTTTTCTTCAGTTTGTTTTTGTAACTCTTATCTTTGAAATAATTTCAAAGTTACAGAAACTTTGGAGATTTCAAATTGCACACAGAACTTCTTTTATCCAAATTCACCAATTTTTAACATTTCCCACATTTGCTTTTTGTTTTATCATTCATTCTCACACTCTGTCTCCATCTCTGTCTTTGCCTCTCTCTCTCTGCTTCTCTTTCTCTCCCCGTTGGAAAGTTTGAGGGTAGGTTGTATATAACACAAAACTTCATTGCTTTATTCTTCAGTGTAAATTCTCTAAGAAAAAAAAAATTCTTAAAAAATCACAGTAGAGGAGGCGGGGCCAAGATGGCAGACCAGGTGGATGCTACCGCAGATCCCTCTTGCAACAAAGACTCGGAAAAACAAGTGAATCGATCACATACATAACAATCTATGAACCCTGAACAACAAACACAGATTTAGAGATGGAGAATGAACAAATATGGGGAGGCAGCGATTGTTTTCAGAGCCTGGAGCCAGCGTACCAGTCAGGTGACCTTCGGCGCCGGATTTGGGGCAGAGCCCAGGGGGACAGACGGCACAAACAAGGGGCCCAGCCCTGGCCCCCGAACTGATTCCGGGAGGGAGCCCAGCCAGTTTGCGCGGGCGGAGTGACAGCGCACCCAGTGGGAGAAGTCCCAGGGAGGCAGTGACTGGTCTTGGAGCAGGAAGAGCAGCGTCCCAGCCGGGGAGCCGTCCCACCGGAATTTTAACTGAGCGCAGACACTGCATAGGCATGGCGAGCTGCTCCATCCCCCTGAACTAGCCCCGGGGGAGGGCCCAACTGGTTCGAGCAGGCAGCGTGGCGACGGGGCCGGTGGGGGAGGTCCCCGGGGGGCAGCGACTGGTCTTGGAGCGGGGAGATTGGCGTCCGAGCCAGGATGCGCAGTCGCGGCGCAGGCACGGGGAGCTGCTCCGCTCGCCTGAGCTGACCCGGGGTGGGCCCAGCTAGTTCTCAGGGGCGGCACGGCGACGCGGCTGGCGGGACGGGGCGTCCCTGGGGGGCAGCGACTGATTTTGGAGTTGGGAGTGCACCGTCCCAGTAGGGGAACCTTGACGCTGGACTTGGGGCTGGCAGCAGGGGATCTGACCGTGACTCCAGCGGGCCAGACCCACCGGGGGCAATCTCCACACAGCCAGCACACATAGGCGACGTGCCCCTCAGAAATCTCAGATATAATAGTCATTCCAAGCAAGACAAGCAACTCTGGCTATATTCTGAGGTGCTACTCTCCTATTTCTCTGATCCCTCCCCCACCCTCCCCAGGCAGCTTCATTAACATCCGAATAGCCTCAACCAGAGGGAGAACTCTGATAGGGATCTGACTGCATTTTTTTTTTTTAGCAGATTTTCTGGAAAAACTAGTTTCCTAGTGATGGCGCAGAGACAGCAGTCCATATCAAACCACATAAAGAAGCAGACCATGACAGCTTCTCCAACCCCCCAAAACAAAAGAATCAAAATCTTTCCCAAATGAAGATACAATTCTGGAATTATCAGACACAGAATATAAAAAAGTAATTTACAGAATACTTCAAGACATCACAAACGAAACAAGGCAAACTGCAGAAAAAGCCAAGGAACACACTGATAAAACTGTTGAAGAACTCAAAGAGATTATTCAAGAACATAGTGGAAAAATTAATAAGTTGCAAGAATCCATAGAGAGACAGCATGTAGAAATCCAAAAGATTAACAATAAAATTACAGAATTTGACAACGCAATAGGAAGTCAGAGGAGCAGACTCGAGCAATTAGAATGCAGACTGGGACATCTGGAGGACCAGGGAATCAACACCAACATAGCTGAAAAAAAAATCAGATAAAAGAATTAAAAAAAAATGAAAAAACCCTAAGAATCATGTGGGACTCTATCAAGAAGGATAACTTGCTAGTGATTGGAGTCCCAGAACAGGGAGGAGGGACAGAAAACACAGAGAAAATAGTTGAAGAACTCCTGACACAAAACTTCCCTGACATCATGAAAGACAAAAGGATATCTATCCAAGATGCGCATCGAACCCCATTTAAGATTGATCCAAAAAGAAAAACACCAAGACATATTATCATCAAACTTGCCAAAACCAAAGATAAACAGAAAATTTTCAAAGCAGCCAGGGAGAAAAGAAAGGTTTCCTTCAAGGGAGAATCAATAAGAATAAGTTCAGACTACTCAGCAGAAACCATGCAGGCAAGAAGGGAATGGGACGACATATACAGAGCACTGAAGGAGAAAAACTGCCAGCCAAGGATCATATATCCAGCAAAACGCTCTCTGAAATATGAAGGCGAAATTAAGATATTTACAGATAAACACAAGTTTAGAGAATTTGCAAAAACCAAAGCAAAGCTACAAGAAATACTAAAGGATATTGTTTGGTCAGAAAACCAATAATATCAGATACCAGCACAATACAAGGTCACAAAACAGAACGTCCTGATATCAACTCAGATAGGGAAATCACAAAAACAAACAAATTAAGATTAATTAAAAAAAATAATAATACACATAACAGGGAATCATGGAAGTCAATAGGTAAAAGATCACAATAATCAAAAAGAGGGACTAAATACAGGAGGCATTGAACTGCCAGATGGAGAGTGATACAAGGCGATATAGAACAAGTTAGGTTTTTACTTAGAAAAATAGGGGTAAATAATAAGGTAACCACAAAAAGGTATAACAACTCCATAACTCAAGATAAAAGCCAAGAAAAATGTAATGACTCAACTAACATAAAGTCACACACTATGAAAATGAGGATCTCACAATTTACCAAGAAAAACGTCTCAGCACAAAAAAGTAGGTGGAAAAATGAAATGGCCAACAACACACATGAAAAGGCATCAAAATGACAGCACTAAAAACTTATTTATCTATAATCACGCTGAATGTAAATGGACTAAATGCACCAATAAAGAGACAGAGAGTCACGGACTGGATAAAGAAACACGATCCATCTATATGCTGCCTACAAGAGACACACCTTAGACTTAGAGACACAAACAAACTAAAACTCAAAAGATGGAAAAAAAATACATCAAGCAAACAATAAGCAAAAAAGAAGAGGAGTAGCAATATTAATTTCTGACAAAATAGACATTAGACTTAAATCCACCACAAAGGATAAAGAAGGACACTATATAATGATAAAAGGGACAATTGATCAGGAAGACATAACCATATTAAACATTTATGCACCCAATGACAGGGCTGCAAGATACATAAATCAAATTTTAACAGAATTGAAAAGCGAGATAGACACCTCCACAATTATAGTAGGAGACTTCAACACACCACTTTCGGAGAAGGACAGGACATCCAGTAAGAAGCTCAATAGAGACACGGAAGACCTACTTACAACAATCAACCAACTTGACCTCATTGACTTATACAGAACTCTCCTTCCAACTGCTGCAAAGTATAGTTTTTTTTCTAGCGCACATGGAACGTTCTCTAGAATAGGCCACATATTAGGTCATAAAACAAACCTTTGCAGAGTCCAAAACATCGAAATATTACAACGCATCTTCTCAGACCACAAGGCAATGAAACTAGAAATCAATAATAGAAAAACTAGGGAAAAGAAATCAAATACTTGGAAAATGAACAATACCCTCCTGAAAAAAAACTGGGTTATAGAAGACATCAAGGAGGGAATAAGGAAATTCATAGAATGCAACGAGAATGAAAATACTTCCTATCAAAACCTCTGGGAGACAGCAAAAGCAGTGCTCAGAGACCAATTTATATCAATAAATGCACACATACAAAAAGAAGAGCCAAAATCAGAGAACTGTCCCGACAACTTGAACAAATAGAAAGTGAGCAACAAAAGAACCCATCAGCCACCAGAAGAAAACAAATAATAAAAATTAGAGCTGAACTAAATGAATTAGAGAACAGAAAACAATTAAAAGAATTAACAAAGCCAAAAGCTGGTTCTTTGAAAAAATTAACAAAATTGATAAACCATTGGCTAGACTGACTAAAGAAATACAGGAAGGGAAACAAATAACCCGAATAAGAAACGAGAAGGACCACATCAAAACAGAAACAAATGAAATTAAAAGAATCATTTCAGAATACTACGAAAAATTGTACTCTAACAAATTTGAAAACCTAGAAGAAATGGATGAATTCCTGGAAAAACACTACCTACCTAAACTAACACATTCAGAAGTAGAACAACTAAATAGACCCATAACAAAAAAAGAGATTGAAACGGTAATCAAAAAACTCCCAACAAAAAAAAGCCCTGGCCCAGACGGCTTCACTGCAGAGTTCTACCAAACCTTCAGAGAAGACTTAACACCACTACTACTGAAGGTATTTCAAAGCATAGAAAAAGACGGAATACTACCCAACTCATTCTATGAAGCTACCATCTCCCTGATACCAAAACCAGGTAAAGACATTACAAAAAAAGAAAATTATAGACCTATATCCCTCATGAACATAGATGCAAAAATCCTCAACAAAATTCTAGTCAACAGAATCCAACAACACATCAAAAAAATAATTCACCCTGATCAAGTGGGATTTATACCAGGTATGCAAGGCTGGTTTAATATCAGAAAAACCATTAATGTAATCCATCACATAAATAAAACAAAAGATAAAAACCACATGATCTTATCAATAGATGCAGAAAAGGCATTTGACAAAGTCCAACACCCATTTATGATAAAAACTCTTACCAAAATAGGAATTGAAGGAAACTCCTCAACATAATAAAGGGCATCTATGCAAAGCCAACAGCCAATATCACTCTAAATGGAGAGAACCTGAAAGCATTTCCCTTGAGAACGGGAACCAGCAAGGATGCCCTTTGTCACCGCTCTTATTCAACATCGTACTTGAAGTCCTAGCCAGGGCAATTAGACTAGACAAAGAAATAAAGGGTATCCGGATTGGCAAGGAGGAAGTAAAGTTATCACTATTTGCAGATGACATGATCTTATACACAGAAAACCTTAAGGAATCCTCCAGAAAACTACTGAAACTAATAGAAGAGTTTGGCAGAGTCTCAGGTCATAAAATAAACATACAAAAATCACTTGGATTCCTCTACATCAACAAAAAGAACACCGAAGAGGAAATAACCAAATCAATACCATTCACAGTAGCCCCCAAGAAGATAAAATACTTAGGAATAAATCTTACCAAGGATATAAAAGAAGAAAACTACAAAGCTCTACTACAAGAAATTCAAAAGGACATACTTAAGTGGAAAAATATACCTTGCTCATGGATAGGAAGGCTTAACATAGTAAAAATGTCTATTCTACCAAAAGCCATCTATACATACAACGCACTTCCGATCCAAATTCCAATGTCATATTTTAAGGGGATAGAGAAACAAATCACCAATTTCATATGGAAGGGAAAGAAGCCCCGGATAAGCAAAGCATTACTGAAAAAGAACAACAAAGTGGGAGGCCTCACTCTACCTGATTTCAGAACCTATTATACAGCCACAGTAGTCAAAACAGCCTGGTACTGGTACAACAACAGGCACATAGACCAATGGAACAGAATTGAGAACCCAGATATAAATCCATCCACGTATGAGCAGCTGATATTTGACAAAGGACCAGTGTCAGTTAATTGGGGAAAAGATAGTCTTTTTAACAAATGGTGCTGGCATAACTGGATATCAATTTGCAAAAAAATGAAACAGGACCCATATCTCACACCATGCACAAAAACTAACTCCAAGTGGATCAAAGACCTAAACATAAAGACTAAAACAATAAAGATCATGGAAGAAAAAATAGGGACAACCCTAGGAGCCCTAATACAAGGCATAAACAGAATACAAAACATTACCAAAAATGATGAAGAAAAACCCGATAACTGGGAGCTCCTAAAAATCAAACACCTATGTTCATCTAAAGACTTCACCAAAGAGTAAAAAGACCACTTACAGACTGGGAAAGAATTTTCAGCTATGACATCTCAGACCAGCGCCTGATCTCTGAAATCTACATGATTTTGTCAAAACTCAACCACAAAAAGACAAACAACCCAATCAAGAAGTGGGCAAAGGATATGAACACACATTTCACTAAAGAAGATATTCAGGCAGCCAAGAGATACATGAGAAAATGCTCCCGATCATTAGCCATTAGAGAAATGCAAATTAAAACTACGATGACATTCCATCTCACACCAACTAGACTGGCATTAATCCAAAAAACACAAAATAATAAATGTTGGAGAGGCTGCGGAGAGATTGGAGCTCTTATACACTGCTGGTGGGAATGTAAAATGGTACAACCACTTTGGAAATCTATCTGGCGTTATCTTAAACAGTTAGAAATAGAACTACCATACAACCCAGAAATCCCACTCCTCGGAATATACCCTAGAGATACAAGAGCCTTCACGCAAACAGATATATGCACGCCCATGGTTATTGTAGCTCTGTTTACAATAGCAAAAAGCTGGAAGCAACCAAGGTGTCCATCAACGGATGAATGGGTAAATAAATTATGGTACATTCACACAATGGAATACTACGCATTGATAAAGAACAGTGACGAATCTGTGAAACATTTCATAACATGGAGGAATCTGGAAAGCATTATGCTGAGCGAAATGAGTCAGAGGCAAAAGGACAAATATTGTATAAGACCACTATTATAAGATCTTGAGAAATAGTAAAAACTGAGAAGAACACATACTTTTGTAGTTACGAAGGGGGGAGGGAGGGAGGGAGAGGGTTTTTAATTGATTAATTAGTAGATAAGAACTGCTTTAGGTGAAGGGAAGGACAACACTCAATACATGGAAGGTCAGCTCAATTGGACTGGACCAAAAGCAAAGAAGTTTCCGGGATAAAATGAATGCTTCAAAGGTCAGCGGAGCAGGGGCGGGGGTCTGGGGAACATGGTTTGAGGGGACTTCTAAGTCAATTGGCAAAATAATTCTATTATGAAAACATTCCGCATCTCACTTTGAAATGTGGTGTCTGGGGTCTTAAATGCTAACAAGTGGTCATCAAAGATGCATCAATTGGTCTCAACCCACCTGGAGCAAAGGAAAATGAAGAACACCAAGGTCACACGACAACTAAGAGCCCAAGAGACAGAAAGGGCCACATGAACCAGAGACCTACATCATCCTGAGACCAGAAGAACTAGTCGGTGCCCGGCCACAATCAATGACTGCCCTGACAGGGAGCACAGCAGAGGACCCCTGAGGGAGCAGGAGATCAGTGGGATGCAGACCCCAAATTCTCATAAAAAGACCATACTTAATGGTCTGACTGAGACTAGAGGAATCCCGGCGGCAATGCTCCCCAGAACTTCTGATGGCACAGGACAGGAACCATCCCCAAAGACAACTCATCAGACATGAAAGGGACTGGTCAGCGGGTGGGAGAGAGACGCTGATGAAGAGTGAGCTAATTATATCAGGTGGACACTGGCGAGTGTGTTGGCAACTCTTGTCTGGAGGGGGGATGGGAGGATAGAGAGAGAGGGAAGCCGGCAAAATTGTCAAGGAAGGAGAGACTGAAAGGGCTGACTCAAGAGGGGGAGAGCAAGTGGGAGTACGGAGAAAGATGTATGTAAATTTATATGTGACAGACTGATTGGATTTGTAAACGTTCACTTGAAGCTTAATAAAAGTTAATAAAAAAAATCAGAGTAGATTTGCAAAAATAAGAAATGTACTCTTTCTTTCAAAATTGTACCAAATCAATCAGAGAAATGCTAGCACTTTTACCCTCTTTGAAACTAACTTGTAACTAAAATTGTTAACCTTAAGCAGTGGTTCTTGGTTTGTGATTCTGGAACAGTGGTATCAATTATACCTACGTACTTATTTCTTTTTTTACTTATCAGTAATGCAAACGTTCGCACACACACCTGCACACGCACACACCGTGCCCATACACACATCTACGGAGTCAGAAATTCTAGAACTGGGAACCAGAAACCTGTTTTGTAACACACCCTCAAAGTGATTCTGATGCCTGTTAAAGCTTGGATATCACCGGACTAGAGGCTGCATGCGCTAAAATTCTCTCTGTGCGGGAATGAGAGTATTGGACAAATTTTACTGATAGGCTACGCATCCTATCAACTTCCAAAAAAAAGGAACAACTAGGAAATCTAAAAGTTACTTACGTTTCTGTTGTGCCACAGGTCACTAAATCTTCAATTGCAGGGAATTAGTTGCGCTGACTGAGCTGTTAAGGATGCTAGACAGTGACAGCATTTTGGGGACTCAGTGTTTTGTTTTCTGTCTCCTCTGGGATACCCTGTTCACTCCATACCTCGCACAGTAAAAGCACTCACCATTTCACACAGTCGTCCCAGTACAATTATGAGCCTTTGCCATAACATCTGTCCTGTGTCTTTATGTTTCTCCTCTTCAGGATTTAAACCTTCAAAGGGTTTTCAAAAACATCACACTAAAATATACCCTAGTTACCAACGACTCAGGAGCTGTGAAAAAACGGACACCTCATTGCATGCTGTATTTCACACCTGAATTTTTGCACTTACCAAGGGTCCACACTAAATATATCTAACTAAAATGCAATAAGCTTGTACTTAGCCTATAGGACCTTAGCAAGTTAAAATTCTAGTTCTATAAAAAAATTCGCACTAAAAAATCAGTAGAGCTTAGATGATAACAACAGGTTTTTTCTCTACTATTCACAGTAAATGAACTTTGACGGGTTATAATAAACTATGGACAAATAATACCGTAACCGTTTGCCACTTTGCGTAATACTTTTGAAAAAAGTAGAAGAAAGCAGCTGCCGTGTTAGAGGTATATGACGAAGAGTTCGTGGATAACATGAAATGTTGTTGGGGTTTTGTTTTAAAATGCTACAAAAAAAAAATACGGGAACATGCAATAGATTCAAGACTGAGAATATCAATAGCTGGAAATGCCTTATAGTTTTCTGTTTTATTATACTATACGGTTTATTAATTTTTTCATGATAAAAAGAAAACAAAACAAAAACACGGCATAAAACGAAATAAAACAAAAAGTCTAAAAAACTGGAAGCAACATTTTTTCTACTTAATTAAAAAGGACTACTTTACTTAGATTAATACTATTCTCAGTGATAAGTGCCCTGCAGAGTCAAGATTTATGCTAAATTTCATTAATAGGGAAAGAAAAGCATGATAAATACAGATATTTAAACAGTTTATAGAAATAACATCTATATTACAAAAGGATAAAGAAAAAAAACAAAAACCAAACCCATTGCCATTGAGTCCATTCCAACTCATAGCAACCCTATAGGACAGAGCAGAACCTCCCCATGGGGTTTCCAAGGACCACCTGATGGATTAGAACTGCCGGCCTTTCAGTTAACAGCCATAGTTCTTAACCACTACACCACCAGGGTTTCCAAAGGATAAAGAGGTATCATATAAAGGCAATCTTATCAAAAAAGAAAAAAATACTGTTGAAAGGTTATACCTCAAAATACTAATCTTTTTTTTTATGGGACCCTGATAGAAATTCCAGCCCACACCAAAGCAAAAATAAGTACATGGAAAGAACATTTGTACTTTTTATTAAGACAGAAATTTTCGGTTGCTGCTTGGAAAGTCACTGTTTCCTCTCCCAAAAATGGTGGAACATTGGAGATGGAGGACAAAAAGGAGAATGTGGATGAGTATTTGTGAAGAAAGTGGAAGGCGTAGAGGCAGTAGGGTCTTCAAAGTGGGAGAGAGGCAAAGAACGTAAGCTCCAACATGTTCTTTTGTTTAAGATCTCTGAGAATGGGTTTTGTATATGTTTAATTCTCTCTCTCTCTTTTTTTTTAATGTAAAAGAACACTTAAATAGTTCTATTATTATCTGTATTGATTTTATATTTCTATGGACATCTTTCCTAACACTTGAAGCTGTCAACCTTTAAAAATTTCTGTCTCTTCTAGAATGTGCAGCAATATTTCATGGTGGTTTTAATTTTCATTTCCCAAATGAGTAATGGTGTTAGCATGGTATTATATGTTTATTGGCCACTTGGATATTATCTTTTGTTAAACGTCCTCTCATGACTTTTATTCAATACATGAATCAGGTGTTACCTTTTTCTTCCTGGTCTGTGGAATTTTTTCACATGTATTCTGAATGTTATTATTTATGCATATAGAAGTTTTAAACATATTCCATCAGTCTGCAACTTGCCTGTTTACTTCTGAGGACTGTATTTTGATAAAGTTCTTAAAGTCAGTTAAATCCATTTTTTTTTTTTAAATGTCCAGTACTCTTTTGACTAAAGGTGTCACTTTGAGGACTAAGGTGCCCCCAAACACAAGGCATGGTATTTTCAATTTCCTCATATGCATGAGAAAGTTGGACAATGAATAAGGAAGACCAAAGAGTTAACTCCCTTCAATTATGATATTGGCAAGAATATTGAATATATAATGGAATGCCAGAAAAATGAACGAATCCATCTTGGACTAAGAACAGCCAGAATGCACCTTAGAAGAAACGATGGTGAGACTTTGTCTTATGTACTTTTGGCATGTTATCAGGAGGGATCATCCCTGGAGAATGACATTATGCTTGGTAAAGAAAAACATCAACAAAAAAAGAGATGGATTGACACAGGGGTTGCACCAATGGGCTCAAATATAACTATGATTGTAAGGATGGCGCAGGACTGGGTAGTGTTTCATTCTGTTGTACATAAATAAGGTCACTATGAGTCAGAGCCAACTCAGTGGCACCTAACAACAGCAATATTTTGACTAGCATGACATATGTTGGGCTATACAATACCAGAAAGATATGTCCTATGCTTACTTCTATTACCTCTGTTGTTTTAGCTTTGCTGTTCGTGATCCATATAAAATTAATTTTTGAGAATTTGTGAAGTGTTGTTGTGTGCCATGGAATCAATTCCAACTCATAGAAACCCTAAAGGATAGAGTACAACTGCCTTATAGGGTTCCCAAGGATGTAAATCATTATGGAAGCAGACTGCTGCATCTTTCTCTCTTGGACCAGCTGGTAGGTTTGAACCTCCGGCTTTTCAGCTAGCAGCTGAGCACTTGCCCACTGAGCCACCAGGGCTCCTATTTGTGAAGTTTAAGTGTCAATTTTCCCTCCCATATCCATTGAAATGAGTATTGTTTTCCCAAACAAAATACAATGTCTCTTTTCCCATAAATCAAATATAAATATCTCACTATTTGCTCCATTTGTCTATTTCTCTGTGCTTATACAAATTACACACTGATTTAATTATTAAATCTCCAAAGTAAACCTAGAAATTAAGTAGTGAAATTTCGTTAATATTGTCCTTCTTCAGATTTTCCTTGCCTGTTGTAAACTTGCATTTCCCTATAAATTCTAGGTTTTTGTAATGTTTATGTTTTGGAGAATTTAGCCATCTGGACATTAAGAGATTTTTACTTGGGGGGGGGGAGTGGTTTAATTATATATTTAATGTCCTTCATAGATATAAAAACTCACTTCCATCAAGTCATTCTGATACATAGCAACCCTATTAAAAAAAAAAAAAAAAGCCGTTGTCTTTCAGTCTATTCTGACCCTATAGAACAGAATAAAACTACCTCACTGGGCTTCCCAGGCTGTAAATCTTTACTGCCACATCTTTCTCCCATGAAGTGGCTGGTGGGTTCGAGCCACCACCTTCACCACCTTTCGGATGGCAGTCCAGTGCTTTAACCACTGCTTTACCAAAGCAAAAAAAAAAAAAAAAAAAATTGCCATTGAGTCAATTCTAACTCATAGTGACCCTATAGAACAAAGTAGAACTTCCCCCCATAGAGTTTCCAAGGAGCAGCTGGTGAATTTGAACTGTTGACCTTTTGGTTAGCAGCCAAGCTCTTAACCATTGCATCACCAGCTTTCCTTAATAGATTAAAAAAAAAAAAAAAAAAACCAAACCTACTGCCATTGAGTCGATTTCAACTCATAGTGACCCTATAGGACAGAGTAGAACTGCCCCGTAGAGTTTCCAAGGAGTGCCTGGTGGATTTGAACTGCTGAACTCTTGGTTAGCAGCCATAGCACTTAACCACTATACCACTAAAAAAAAAATTTAAAAATTTATTTTTTTAATTTTTTTTAATTTTTTTTTTAGTAGGGTTTCCTTAATAGATATAGGACTATTTAATTTTCTGTTTTATCAGGTTAAAATAGTAATTTTTTTTTAAGTGCTGGAAATTTAATTTGATTTTTATTAAATCCATATATTATGGACTGCCAAAAGAACAAACAAATTTGCCCTGGAAAAAGTACAGCCAGAATGTTCCTTAGAAGCAATGATGGTGAGACTATGCCTCACATACTTTGGACAAGTCATCAGAAGAGCCCAGTCCCTGGAGAAGGACATCATGCTTGGTGAAGTAGGGGGTCAGTGAAAAAGTGGAAGACCCTCAGTGAGATGGAGTGACACAGTGACTGCAACCATGGGCTAAAGCATAACAATTATGAGGATGGTGCAAGACTGGGCATTGTTTCTTCTGTTGAACATAGGGTCGCTATGAGTGAAAACTGACTTGAAGACACCTAACAACAACATACATTAATTTGGAAATTATATTAACAATGTAGAATCTTTTAATCAACATGGCATATAGCTCCCTTTTTAATGTCTTTTTAAATTTCCCTGTTTCAAATTATAAATGTAAAAATCTTATGTGTTTCCTGTCTCAAGATTTGTCTTTCTATTCAATAATTTTGATGTTATTATAAATGGCATTTTAATATTTCATTTTCAATTTTTTGCTGATATATTGCTATATAATTAATTTTGTATATTGACATTAAATTCAATGAGTTTGCAAAATTTACTTCTGAATTCAAAAATTGCCTTTATACTATATTAAGCAATTGCTTCATTTGTGAATAAAAATAGTTTTTATTATTCCTTTCCAGCTTTTTTCACTTTTATGTTTTCTTGTGTAATTTTCTTAGCAGTGATATTCAATACAATATTTACTTCTGGCTTCAAAAGACACCAATTGATAGCTGTACCATTGACTTCAGTATTTGCTGTGATTTTTAAAAAATATGCAGGTAGATAAATAGGTAAAGATAAATATATCAATACATGTAGATATGTATATAGACACAGATTTAAACACGTTGTCGTTGTCCGCTGCCATTGAGTCAATTCTGACTCGTGGTGATCTCCTGTGTACACAACAGAACTGCATCATAGGGTTTTGGAAGCAGATCACCAGGTCTTACCTCCAAGGCGCCTCTCTGTGAAGGGTGAGAATTGTATAACTTGAAGAATATAATCAATATCACTGGATTGTACATGTAGAAACTGTTGAATCGGTGTGTTTTACAGTGCATATTCTAAACAACAACAAAATAAAATGAAAAAGAAAATACAATTGACATTCCCCAAACTCAGAATATACACAAAACTTTAAAAAGAAATGGCAAAACAGAAAACACCAAATATAATCATTCTTCCCAAGTCCTTACTTTAAAAATAAAAAAATATCTTGAGAAAAATAGATAGTGAACAGTAGTAAACAAAATATTCCCATAAAGACACCAGTTTGCATCCTAAAACTTGGACTCACAAGGTGTCTGTGCTGAAATTAGACAGAATCACAACTTGCTATGGTGACAAAACTCTTGAACAAGGAGCCTCAACTGTAAAATCACATTTGAATGGGAAAGTGAACTTTAATGGAACTTTCATAGCTTTCACGTGCCTATTGTGTTTATATGCACTTTGTGTAAAAATTTAATCAGAGATGCCTGGGTAAAAGAACAGATGGAAGCTTTATTTAAATTTAGAAAGAATATATTAACATATTCTGAACTCGTAAAGCAATTTAAATGTTTTCCACCTTATGTAAATTTTATTTAAGGCTGTATTCTAGGTCAGCATTCTAAAATTGTAAAAACACTAACTATAAAACAAGTAACCCTACCTATGTTTCTAACTTGTACATAAGCATGAAAAAATGTTCTGAAATTATGGAATTTTCCAAAATGTTGTTCAAAAGACATTAAACTGCTATTACTGATTAGGTATATATATATATATTTTTTTAAGTCCAACCTCTCCCACAAAAGAAAAGAAAAAGATTCTGACAGAGAGAAAAGTAAGGGTTATCACGGAAAGCAAAGGAGAGAATAAGTTTTAAGCAATTTCTCAGCACAGCTTGCCAAGGGGTCCTGGAGAAGCCTAGTACTGAATGTCAGATTTCTCTTCAATTACTGTCATTGTGTGTCCTCCTCCCTAGTTTAGTTTCAGAATTTAAATAAAAATCCTTTATTCTTTATCATTCTTGAAGTGACTCTTCTTTGTAACAGCATGATGATAAAAAAATGTTTTTTATCTTTCAACTATTTATGGTTCGGTGCATATTCCCAAATGACATAATATAAGTGACAACAATATATTTACTGAACTAAACAAATACTAGAATAGTATTAGTTGTTATTATTATAAAAGTTAATGCTTTGGAGGTTGACATGTAACACAGAAAGTCAAGAAACATAAGGTAGGGAATGGGACCTCTGTTAACAACAGAGAGCTAATTTTAGGTCAGTGCTCCTTCAGGGAAAAAACAGATTCTTTCCGTATAAAGCACATTGCTGCTGTTGTTAGTCACTATGGAGTTAATTCCAGCTGTTGGCAATCCCATGTGTACAGAGTAGAACCGTTCCAGGTGGTTTTCAAGGTTGTGACCTTTCCAAGTGTGTGGCGTAGTGGTTAAGACCTATGGCAGCTAACCAAAAAGAAACCCTACGGAGCAGTTCTACCCTATCTTATAGGGTTGGTATGAGTCAGAATCAACTGGACGGCAATGGGTTTGGGTTTTTTTTTTTTTTTTGGACCTTTCTGAAGCTGATAGCCAGGCCTCTCCTCTGAGGAGCCACTGAGTGGCCAGTAATTTAGGCTAGTATAGTTAGTAGTCAAGCACATAACCATTTTTAACACCCATATACTTACGTATAGTTGTTATTGAGTAGATTCTGACTCATAATGACTGTATATGACAGAGCAGAACTTCCTGATAAGGTTTCCTATGCTTTAATTTTTATGGGAGAAACAGGTCTCTTTTACTGCTGAATGGGTGGAAGGTTCATACCACCAACCTTTTGTTTAATGGCCAAGGGCTTAAACATTGCACCCCTAAGGCTCCTCCCTTGGAGCAGCTGGTGGGTTCAAACCAACAAGCTTTCAGTTAGCAGCCAAGTGCTTAATAACTGTGCCACCAGGGCTCCTCCTTTATATAAAGTACAAAACTATATATAAGGGGAAATACTTGAAGCCACCAGTAAGTAACAACAAAAAGGTAGTGGTTGAAATTATTTAACCCTTGAAAACAGTGAAACAAAGTAAGATTCAGTATTATATGACTTCTCTTACGGGGCACTCCGTGGTCAAAGACACTCATCAGTGCAGATAGAATTAAAGTCTCAAATTTTAGCTTGTGATGTCAGAAGATGGAGTTAGGAAACAGCCAGAGTGCACTAAATACGAGAAAAGATATCCCATAAAGGAAGAAGTCACAGCAGGAGTCCCAAAATGTGCCTCTAAGCCCTGCCCGAATTCTCAGATCAAAGCTGAACTATGTGTGAACAACTACAACAACAAAAATCTCCACAGGTCTCAGGATAAAGCCACAAAAGAACATTTTGTTATTTTAGTCAATTGAGTGAGTAATTTATTTGACTACTAGAACAAAGATCAACATACTTAGAGGAAGAGAAGATGTGCTGGAAAAAAAAAAATCCGACAGGCAAAGAAATCGGGAAAGATGGTGGTTAAGAGAAAATGTAGATGACAGAAAATAAACCTAAAGAAAATTATGATCATAATATTTGACTACTTAAGGAATATCTTTAAAGTAATGGAAAAAAAAAACAAAATACAATAAAAATTGAATTCTAGAACAAAAAATAAAACACTTGAAATGAACATTTCACCAGATGGGTTTTTCACAGATTGGGGAGTGCAGAAGGAACTTAAAAATAGAGACACATCGATTAAAATTATCCAATCTGAGTAACAGAGAGAAAAGAAAAATATTTTTAAAAAGCAGGTCATCTGGCTTTTGCATATCATCAAGCAGTCTAATACATGCACAAGCACACATATATATAATTAGATTCTTGGTAAATAAGGAAAGAGAGGAAATTTTGTAGAAAAATGATTTGAAAAAATATGGCAATTTTTCCTCAATACTGATGTAAAAACATTAAATTCTATGTTGTTTTTATATCAAATTGTAAGTACAATAAGTAGATTAAAAAAAAAAAACTTCCAAATACATTAAAAAAATAAATCACTAGCACATTATAATCAAAATACTGATAACCAAAGGTAAACAGAAAACATTGAATGGGGGCAGAGATAAAAATCCCATTATATTCGGGGGGACAATAATATAAATTATGCCTGATTTCATGTTAGAAACAATGGAGCTGAGATAAAAACACAATGACATCTTTAAAGTACTGAAAGTGCTCAAAAACTTTCAATTCAGAATTTTATACTGAATAAAAATAATATTCAAAAATGAAGGTAAATAAATGAAACACAAGAAAATCCATTGCCAGCAATGGATATTTGAATCAGAAGAAATGTTAAATAAAATTCATCAAGCTGAAAGAAAATGCTTCAAGGTGTAAATTTGTGTTTACAGAAATGAAGAATACCAACCCCCCCCCCCCAAAAAAAACCCAGTGCTGACGAGTTGATTCTGACTCAATACCAGGAATTGGTAAATATTTGGATAAATAAATAAGTCCACAGATTTTCTTAGATTGAATTGTTGATTGTCGGATTTTTCTCTTCTTCTTTTTACCTTTTCTGTACTTTTGTCATTATTTTCCCCCAGCCCTGAAAAATTCTAATACAAGAGAGTTTAAGTAAGGACAAGTGTGGTAGGCCTTTGTGCCTAGGCAAGGAGAAATAATCCAATCATTGAGGGTTGGGGTAGCTGGCGGGGAATTTCAAAAGGAAGGAAGGGAGGAAGCAAAAGGGAGAGAAAAAAATATCAGCCAACGATCTTATATGGAAAGAGAAAAAAAAAGACAATACAGGTAGTCCCCGACAACATATTCCAGTTACCGTGACCTGCACTTACAAACGTCAGTTTTTTTGGACACCTTATTGTTAGTAATATGTACTACATACAATGTTGCAGCATGTAATTTCCTGATGTTATCATTCTCAAAGGTTCACTAGCAGATGTTCAAAGAATGACTATATAAAGATGTTAATAACAAAAGGCAATAATAAAGAAAAACAAAAAATGTATTTGACTTATTCAACTTATGGCAGAACAGACCTATGATATGGATTCGTCAGAAAGGAACCCCATTGTAGTCGGGGACTACCTGTACCAGAAAAACAAAAGCTGAGAGAATTCATCGCTAGTAGATCAGCCTTATAAAACTTACTAAAGTAAGTTTTAAAGACTGAAAACAAGAGACCCCATTAGTATTTCGAAATCATATAAAAAAAAAAAGAGCACAGGTAAATGTAATGATAAAAGACAATATAAATGCATAGTTCTTTTCTTTTTGCACAAAATTGCATCAGTAATGTGAAAGAAAAATTCCAGAAAATTGCACAATACAGACAGAAAAGACAGAAGTAAAATAAGAAATAAATAACTTAAAAAACTAGAAACTATTGATATTTTGGCTGAGAAACAATATTCAGAGACATAATAGAATGAAGTGATTTCCACTTAAAGAAAAGCAAATTCTCAAAACCAGGAACTCACTGAGTTCCATGAAAATACATTTAAAAATAAAAGAAACCAACTTAGAAATAATTTGGTAATTTTATTAAATCAATATTTGTTCATTTGTTTTAATCTTGAAATCATCCAGACGTTGGGGTGGGTGTGGTACAGATAATAAGTAAAAGAGAATTAAAAAAAAAAAAAAAACTAGAATTGAGGCACCACATAAAAGACTCAAAGAAGGTTTTCATTTTGTTTTTTTAATATTGTGGGTTCCAGCCTTGAAATTCTGAGCTATCTCATACCATCCACGTACTAGATTATACTATTTTCTAATCCCTTTGATTCAAGTTTACTAAACTTTCTTGTTCATTTTAATGCTGTTTAGATATGCAGTGTTCTAGTTTTGATTATTTTCATAAAATGAAGACTTTACGGCTCCGAATGTGGTTGTTGTTATGTGCAACAAGCTGGTTCTGACTCATAACAACCCTATGCACAACAGAAGGAAACACTGCCTGGCCCTGCGCAAATCCTCACGATTATTGTTATGCTTGAGCCCATTGCTGCAGCCATGGTGTCAATCCATCTTGTCAAGGGTCTACCTCTTTTTTGCTGACCCTCTACTTTACCAAGCACGATGTCCTTCTCCAGGGACTGGTCCCTCCTTATAAAACAGTCAAAGAACATGATACAAAGTCTCGCCATTGTGGCTTCTAAGGAGCATTCTGGCTATACTTCCTCCAAGACAGATTTGTTTGTTCTTCTGGCAGTCCATGATATATTCAACATTCCTTGCCAAGACCGTAATTCAAAGGCATCAATTCTTGTTTGGTCTTCCTTATTCATTGTCCAGATTTCACATGTGTATGAGGTGATTGAAAATATCATGGCTTGGGTCAAGTGAACCTTAGTCCTCAAAGTGACATCTTTACTTTTTAACACTTTAAAGAGGTCTTTTGCAGGAGATTTACACAAAGCAGTTCATCGTCTGATTTCTTTACTGCCGCTTCCACGGACATTGATTGTGGATCCAAGTAAAATGAAATCCTTAACAACTTCAATATTTTCTGTTTACCATGATGTTACTTATTGCTGCACTTGTCAGGATTTTTGTTTTCTTTCTGGTAAGGTGTAACCCATATGCAAGGCTGGTCTTTTATCTTTATCAGTAAGTGCTTCAGAACCAGACTTTGTCACTTTCAGAAAGCAAGATTGTGTCATCAGCATATTGCAAGGTGTTAAAAGAGTTTTTCTCCAATTCTGATGCAGCATTCTTCTTCATGTACTCCAGCTTTTCAGATTGTTTGCTGAGCATACAGACTGAATAGCTATGGTGAAAGGATACAACCCAGACACACACATTTCCTGATTTTAAACCATGCAGTATCCCCTTGTCCTGTTTGAATGAAGGCCTGTTGATCTATGTACAGGTTCCGAATGAGCCCAGTTAAGTGCTCCGGAACTCCCATTCTTCCCAAAGTTATCCATAACATGTTATGACTCACACAATCGAAAGCTTTTGCATAGTCTATACAACACAGGTAAGCATCTTTCTGGTAGTCTCTGCTTTTGGCCAGGATCCATCTGACAACAGCAATGATATACCTCTTTCCACCTCCTCTTCTGAATCTGGCTTGAATTTCTGGCAGTTCCTTGTGACTGTACTGCTATAATAGTTTTTGAATGAACTTTAGCAAAACTTGTGTGTGATATTAGTGATATTGTTTGATAATTTTGCATTCTGTTGGATCACCTTTCTTTGCAATGGGCACAAATGTGGACCTCTTGCAGTCGGTTGTCCAGATAGCTGTCTTCCAAATTTCTTGCCATAGAAGAGTGGGCACTTCCAGTGCTGCATCTGTGTGTGGAAACGTCTCAACTGGTATTCAGTCAATTCCTGCAGCCTTGATTTTCGCCAATGCCTTCAGTGCCGCTTGGACTTCTTCTTCAGTACCATCACTTTTTGATCATATGCTACCTCCTGAAATGGTTGAATGTGGACAGGTTCTTTTTGATACAGTAGCTGTGTGTATTTCTTCCACCTTCTTTTGATGCTTCCTGTGTTGTTCAATATTTTGCCCCTAGAGTCCTTCAAAATTGTAGCTCGAGGCCTGTGTATTTCTTTTAGATCTTTCAGCTTGAGAAATGTCAAGTGTGTTCTTCCCTTCGGTTTTTCAAACTCCAAGTCTTTGCGCATTATATTATAATACGTATGAATAATAACTTACAAATTATCTTATGACTTTATGATAATTTTCCAGGTATGTTCAAATAGCCATACACAGGATTTCCAAACTCAGATGAATAAGAGGGGAAAATTTTCTTCCTTGTACCTTCACACGTCTCAGCATGTATCCAGAATTTTCATACTGCTTCTGAGCTACCCAAAGCTTCCCATTACAATATATTTTATCCTATACATCTCACAGTTAAAGAAAATACTTTTAATATGCTATGAAAGCACATTTTCTTCAATTGAATTTATATAGCTCTTAAGAGAATGGCAATCCATTAATCAGCACTAACCTGTGGGAAACAGTTTGATCGGTAATCTATCACCAATATGCCAACATTTTAAAAATTGAGTCCGTTTGCTCATAAAAGTTCGTTTTAAGAGGCAAAATTGTAGGTAAGGTATTTGAAGGTACAGGATCTATTTTAGTCAAATAATCAAAGAGTAATCACAATTATTTTGACTTAGATCAGTTCTGTGTGTGTAAGTGTGAGTGTATGTACACACTATTTTCATGCAATTGACTGGTAAGGTTTACTAGCTTGTTTTTCTTGACACTTGCCTTTAATAACAATCATGGATTAGTTCATTTTAGAAGATGTACTCATCCATTCCTCAGCGCATATAGGGAAGGAAGAGGGAGCAAATTAAGAAAGAACAGATGGCAGATGCATGTTATAGTTTATATGACCTGGTGCTGCTTCTTTTTCTTTAAATAAATGTACACGGTCCTGATTTATTTGTATTTATTTAGAAGCATAATGTTTTAGGTCTGCCATAGCTTTTACTTTGAACTAAGCTATCTCAAATATTTTTTATAGTCTTCACATCTTTTCTAACAACACAGTCCATCCAGAAAACCTGTTTATTATCCAAATCAATGTGCCCATATTTTTTACAATATTTTTCTTTGCCTATGACTTCAGCAAATTGGATTGTAAATTTAATTATTTCTGTATATTTTTATCTGTACTGCACAAACCCATAGCAAAGCATGCACTAAAATGCTATTTGAAATAAAATGTTTGTTCAGAACATACCAGTAAAATAGAGAAATGCAATTTCATGTGTTTAGGGAATAGTCAAGGGTTTACGTTTAGATTCTAAGGCATATGCAGTTTTCAATGTTCTTATAAATATATTTTTACTAGTTTCTGCTTCTTTCTTAATACATCAACTTTTTTATCATAAATATAAAAGTAAGACACTTGGACAACAAAACATGCCATGTGAGTATATTATTGGGCAACGCCAGCGTCAAATCTACAGAGAAGAAAGGAGACTTATGAGACGTAAGTAGTTGTGAGAAAAGACATCACAGGCAGTTTCCTGACGAAAAAGACAGAGATGTAATCACAGGAAGCTGAAGCTGTTTTTGCAGCCACTGCCGAGGCATGTTAGCTTCACCATCAGGGAGCAGGACGCCTGTGAAGCCTGCAGTAAAGCAAACGGAATTGCTGCCAACGCACTGCCTACGGACAAACAGATGATCTTCACACACCATTTATTTTATTTCTGTGTATTTTGATCTTGTGTAGAGTTATCTATGGAAAATACCAAGCCCTTATATCACCTCAAAAGAACATCTAGTGAGAAAATATTGCTATTAAAGCTATGAAGAGAGGGGAAACGCTTCTTCAGGGTTTACTTAAGCGGCTAGTCAAAATTCTGCTGCTGACTAAAGCAGAGATCCATTTTGATCATAGCATCAAAAGCCTTTAAGCTTCAGAGAAGTGCAATTAAAATATTTTCATTTGAAAATGGGGAGAGGATAATAAGAATTATTTAGTCTGTGTAATACAGGAATAGCTCCATATATAAGGAGGTCTCATTAGCAAGTTAAGTCTCACTGCTTTTTGACCTTGAATAAGTAACTTAACCTCTGAGTCAGTTTCTTTATCTAGAAGATAGGAAAGCAGCATCTATCTCATTGCTTAATAGACGGGTAAATTAGATAACGTATGTAAAGTTTTTTTTTTTTTTTTATGTAAAGTTTAGAAACTCTGGTGGCGTAGTGGTTAAGTGCTGTGGCTGCTAACCAAGAGGTCAGCAGTTCGAATCCACCAGGCCCTCCTTTGAAACTCTATGGTGCAGTTCTACTCTGTCCTATAGGGTCACTATGAGTCAGAATCAACTCGACAGCAGTGGGTTTGGTTTTTGGTTTTGGATGTAAAGTTTTCTAGCAAATTGTACTTAAGGCATATCAGCTCCCTTTCCATTTCATAGAATTATAATAAAATTCCGGATTACCCAATCCTGTGCAGGGTCTCAACATCTATTCCTTGTCATCTTCATAGTTGTTCAATAAATATTTGTAGGATTCAATTAATATATGAATTATTATGTGTTACGCTGCTCACCCTCGTTGAGAAAACATGATAGTGGAGACAGAGAAGAAAAAAAAGGGTAGGTACAGGAGATTGTTTACGACATTGGAAAAATAGTTGATCCAATTAAATTTAGGCTTTTTATTAGCATCTCAATTAATTAATGTATAGGTCTTATTGTTGTTAGTTGCTACCAAGTTAGTTCTGACTCATGATGAACCACTAAAACATAACTAAACATTGCCTGGTCCTGCATTATCTTCCTGATTGTTGGCATGCTTGAGCCTATGGTTGTGGCCGCTGGGTATTTCGAGTTCCTTCCAACCTAGAGGGCAATTTCCAAGCACTGTATTGTTTATTGTACAATATTCTCTTGTGGTCCATAGGGGCTTCATTAGCTGATTTTTAGAAGTATACTGCCAGTTATTTCTTCCTAGTCTTTCTTAGTTTATCTATCTACTTTATAAAGAAGACAGAAGAAAAACAAGTCCATCTTGGAAAAAATACACCCAGAATGCTCCTCCAAAGCTTCGTTTCACGTACTTTGGACATGTTACCAGGAGAGACCAGTCCCTGGAGAAGGACATCATGCTTGATAAAGTAGACAGTCCATGTAAGAAGACCATCAATGAGATGGATTGACACAGTAGCTGCAACAATGGGTTCAAACGTAGCAAGGGCTGTGAGGATGGTGTAGGACAGGGGAGTGTTTCGTTCTGTCATACATAGGGTCATCATGAGAAGGAATCAACTCAAAGGCTCGCCAGCACCCAACAACAACAACATATATATAGAGAGAGAGAGAGACAACTCTGGCTTAGTTTGTTTTACTTAAAAGTCTGCACCATTTTTCTTATACTACTGGCCTCTTCCAACTTCCATGATACCAGGAATGAGCTCAGTTTTGCAAGTTATTTTTTGTATTATTTTCTTATAGTACTTAACTTTTAAATTTTCCTAGAAAATGTTCATGGTAATTATACATTAAGGTCACTTATACAGATATATCAAGAAGCTTCTAAAATGTGTTGAGGAGGAACAGAAATATTTAAGATTTGTTTCATTAATGAACAAAAGACAATAAACTTTTTCCTAAATTGCTTGGTATCTGTGTCTGATGAGACACAGATATATAACTTTGTACAGTGGACGTTGACCTTAGTAACATCATTATACCTCCCACAGCTTATCGTTTCATCTTTTCCTTAAGGAACCCCTGAGTTTTTAGAAGTATTTCCTAAGGACCTTGTAGTTGCTTCTCAGGTCTACAAGATTATCTTTGAGATAGAACAAGCTGCTTTGTAGAAGCCACCCACTGCCAGGGGATATTCCCAAGACATAATCATACCTGTCAAGCAACTCCAGTCCTGAGCCAACAAGTCAATTAACATGAGATCAATTGTGATAAACTATTTACAAAGGCAATTTAGTGAGTCCTGAACAAATGAAAAGTCAAAGTAAGATCATCAATGATTTTTAAGCAGAATTAAATAAAATCAGGGGTCATCAGTGGCTCACTGGTAGAATTCTCACCCTTGATGCAGGAGAATTAGGTACAATTTCCTGACAATTCACTTCATGCACAGCCATCCTGTCTGTCAGTGAAGGCGTTACTACCGAGGGCACAAAGGCCCTCCAGACTCAATGGGTCCTTGTCTTTCTCTTGTAAGAATACATAGAGGAGACAATTTTGGATTCAGCTCTAACAGGTTTATTTCACTTGTGACAACTAAAAGGAGTCAGTAGGGGGTTATGTCTCTCCAAAAGACTGACTTGGAAAGGGGAGCAAGGCTAGGGCTTGTATGGATTCAATGGAGACAAGAGAGTAGGCTATTTAGTGGGTTTCTTTCAAGGGGAGGTTACTTCTCAGAATGACGGTGCATACTAATTAGGTTGCACCCTGCATCTGGAATCCAAGATGGAACCCCACTGATTTTCAAGACGGGGTCTTCCTGGTAGCCCTTGGCATCACTTATTATGGAATATAGCACAGGCGCACTGATCTTCGGCACTACATCACCCTCTTCGGCAGTCTAAGGAAAGTCAAACAGCTGTCATACTTTGTTCCTCTGCACATGTGGAGCCTGTAAAAGGGGAAGGGACTAGAAAAACACTAAGAAATAGGTAGTAATTCACGGGTGGTTTTAACAGTAAGAAAACCCATTGCTATCAAGTCGATTCTGATTCATGGTGACCCTACTGGACAGAGTAGAACTGCCCCATACAGATTCCAAGGAAAGCCTGGTGGATTTGAACTGCCAACCTTTTAGGTTAGCAGCCATAGCTCTTAACCACTACACTACCAGGGTTTCCTAACACTAAGAAGGAGATAACAGGAAATAAGGTTAAAACAACCCGTGAATTACTACTAACACTAAAAAAAAAAAAAAGGAGGTAGTAATTCATGGGTTGTTTTAACCTTATTTCCTGTTGGCAGGGTGTGGTTCCTGTTTACCCAACTTTTAGATGGTAATCTTTTAACTGCTCTTTTGTTTCACCAGCACAGTTAACCCTATCTGTCTCAGAGGCTTTCATGTTGTTATGATGCTGAATAGATCTTAGCAGCGCTTTCAGACTAAGACAGACTAGGAAGACAGGCCTAACAATCTAATTCCAAAAATCAACCAATGAAAGCCCTGTGGATCATAATGGTGCAATCTGCAACCAATCGTGGGAATGACACAAGACTTGTCAGCATTTCTTTCTGTTGTGCATGAGATATCCGTGAGTACGAAGCTACCAACTTTTTCATACCACATTCTACCCTGATATTTAAAGACTGCCATCTGCATAAAATCAGAAAAAGCATTAATCACAGAAGATCGTTCACTGAGTAAAATTCCTTAAAACCATGTTAGCAATAACACTTATTTTAGATTGTTTCCCTGGCTATGGAAATAATTTTGTACTAAGACCTCAGAATCTCCATAAACATATGTTACCTTTGAGGGAAAAAAAAAAAACAAAAAATATGAAGACAACAAAGCTTCTACCTCTGCAAAACACTACAGAAAAAATGGCAGTGCCATTTGCTGTTACAGCTGGCCATCTAGAAAATGGGAGGCCCAAGGCCAAGTCTAAGTACTCTCTTTCCCCAACACTCATTTTCAATTGCATAGTATGTATGGAAAATTGATGGAGATTATGTGGGAGAAAAGTTATTCCCCACTCAAGTCCCTCCTTGGTGCCATTATTCAATGGCAATTATTAAAAGAAAGCAATTTATAATTATGGAATGTGTTTCTACAAAATAATAGGTCTTCTAACAACACATCTTAAATGAACTTCACATTCCACTCCCTGATACATAGGAACAACAACAACAAAAGAACAGCATCTCAAGGGAAAGCTCTTGGAGCATAATGAGGCAAAACATGTTTAGCTCAGCAAATGGCATTTTAAATCTTATAGAGAAAGCTTAAGTGGTTTAGGTAAAAAGCCAGAAAAACCGCTGTCATCGAGTCTATTCTGACTCTTAGTGACCCTACAGGAAATAGTAGGTTTTCCAAGGAGCAACTGGTGGATTTGAACTGCTGGCCTTTTGGTTAGCAGCTGAAATTTTAACCCACTGAACCACCAAAACCAAGAAAACTAAACCCATTGCCATCAAGTCGATTTGGACTATATAAAACCCTATAGGACAGAGTAGAATCACCCATAGGGTTTCCAAGGAGTGCCTAGTGGATTTGAACTGCCAACGTTTTGGCTAGCAGCCAAAGTCTTAGCCTCTACACCACCAGGGTTCCCCACCAAGCCACGAGGGCTCCAAAGAGTCAGTAACAGCATTAAAACTAGAATCTCAGTATCAGTTATCTAACCATTATTGCGAAATCAATATTAAATGCTTTGTTTTAAAAATATAGTGTTTCTTAAGCTCTATCCTATTTTTAACTAATCTCACAAGCAAGTGAAAATATTGCTTCATCAACAGCTTTTTGTTGTATGTATCAGTGCATTACCAAAAAAAAAAAAAAAAGCCTCAAAACAAATCTGTTTTCATCCCATTGATTTCAACTCATAGCCACCTTATATTAGGCTATATAAATACTGTAGTGTCACCTATTTTTAATTTACCGATAATATTAGTGCTAGTATTATTGGAAAATGTAGTTTAATAATTTTCTTAAACTGCAGGAACTTTAAACATATGCAACTATTAACCATATAAAGTCAAATATCAAACTAGCAAAAAACATTATAAAGTTGGAAGTGGTGATTGAAGGTATTGTAAGTACAGTAAGGATGCCTGTACAGGATTTGGAAACCCTGATGGCGTAGTGGTTAAGTGCTACAGCTGCTAACCAAACGGTCAGCACTTCAAATCCTCCAGGCGCTCCTTGGAAACTCTATGGGGCAGTTCTATTCTGTCCTATAGGGTCGCTATGAGTCGGGGTTGACTCACAGCAGTGGGATTAGAATGGGTTTGGTATAGGATTTATTTGAAACAATTGCCAAAGTTATTTATGCCCTTTTCTTAGTACATTATGAAAAACTGTTACACACCTGTCTGCTTTATCATATTCACAATCACAAGTCAAAATTTATTTATATATTTATGTCCACTTACTGTCCTAAAAAAAAAGATCATGATTTTCTTTTAATCACATAAAATAGGGCCCTGAAAAAGACCAGATCAAGAGAGGTAGAAGAGGTAGCTGTGAAAATGTTCTGTAATGTTATGATACAGGAAGAAAACTTTTCACACCCAGACCGGACTGATTTTGTTAGATTTTATGTGGCCTGGGATGAAAGAAAATAGAGTGAGAAAAAAGGGAATTTTCTGTAATTTTAATTGTTTTTCTATCAAACACACCATGAACAAGAACTATAAAAGTTTATCATCTGCTAAATTTTCCCCTTTTACTAAAGTATAATCTCAGATTTATGAGTCATTGTTTTCTAACCTGCTGGCTCGAAGCTGTCATTCTGTTAGGAAAGTACATGCGGAGCCACAACGCTTTGCATATGGTGAAATTTATGTGTTACTGCAGCTTTGAAATTGCCAAAAGCCACCCTCAAGCAACTGGTGATGCTTAATTAAGTACAGACTGAAAACATCTGTAAGTCCCCTGTAACTTCTCTCTTAATGATTCCTGTGACAAACTCAAAGAAAATCCCATCCTCAAGGAGTCTATGAAAAAGAAAGCTGCCATTTATAAATCAAGGATTGGTAAATAATACATTCAATTAAAGTGACAGAGTGAGGACTCCTTCTTTCATCTCTGCAGAATTAGCTGTAGGATAAATACCTTGCCACTACAAAAAAAAAAAAAAAAAACAGAAAAACTGGCAAAATGTATAGAAATGAGTTTCAGATTTTGGCCACAGGCGGGAAAGGACTGTGATAACTCAGAGGAGATAGGTAAAGAGTTTAGCACCGTATTTGCTCCATTTTACAGCCTGGAGGCAGTTTCCAAGCCATAGGGTAGAGTTGTTGTTTTTATTAGTTGCCCTCCAGTCAGCAGACTCAAGGTAGCCTTACATATAACAGAACAAAAATGTGCCCAGTCTTGTGATCCATAGGGTTTTCATAGGCTACTTATTCAGGTTTGGCTATGGATCACAACAGCCTAATCCACAATCCACCATGAGGATAGCAAAGGAGGAGCTCTATTTAGTTACCTTGTGCTTAGAGTTACCAGGTTTGGGGGCTGACTCCATGAGAGCTGACAACGCCAACAAAGTTCACAATATGATTCCTGAGTTTTCATGGCAGGGTAGTGATTTCACAGGCCGTAATGACACTGGTGGAAAAGCCATATACCGAGAAAAATACAGTGATGAGAAATTCATGAAGAAACTAACTGGTCCTGACATCTTGTTTGTAGCAAATGTTGTAATTGTTGTTGTTGTTAGGTGCTGTCCAGTCAGTTCTGACTCATAGCGACCCTATGCACAACAGAATGAAACACTGGTCTTGCACCATCCTCACAATTGTTGCTCTGCTTGAGCCCATTGTTACAGTCACTGTCACTGTGTCAATCCGTGTTGTTGAGGGTCTTCCTCATTTTCACTGAACCTCTACTTTACCAACCATGATGCCCTTCTCCAGAAACTGATCCCTACTAATAACATGCCCAAAGTATGTGAAATATAGACTCATCATCCTTGCTTCTAATGAGCATTCTGGTTGTACTTCTTCAAAGACAGATGTATTTGTTCTTTTCCAAGTCCATGGTATATTCAATATTCTTCACCAACATTGCAATTCAAAGGTGTCAATTATTTTTGGGTCTTCCTTATGCATTATCCAGCTTTTGCACGCGTATGAGGCAATTGAAAACACCATGGCTTGAGTCAGGTGAATCTTAGTCGTCAAGGTGACATCTTTGCTTTTTTAACACTTAAAAAAAGTCTTTTGCAGCAAATTTGCCCAATGCAATGGGTCTTCTGATTTCTTGACTGATGCTTCCATGGGTCTTGGTTGTGGATCCAAGTAAAAGGAAATCCTTGACAACCTCAATCTTTTCTCTGTTTATGATGCTGTTGATCGTTGGTCAAGTCGTGAGGATTTTTGGGTTTTTTATTTTGAGGTGTAACCCAAACTGAAGGCCGTGGTCTTTGATCTTCATTAGTGAGTGCTTCAAGTCCTCTTCACTTGCAGCAAGCAAGGTTGTGTCATCTGCGTAACACAGGTTGTTAATGAGTCTTCCTGCAACCCTGATGCCCTATTCATATAGTCCAGCTTCTTGAATTATTTGCTCAGCATACAGATTGAATAGCTATGGTGAAAGAGATCCATCTGACATCAGCAATGATATCCCTAGTTCCACATCCTCTTCTGAATCTGGCTTGAATTTCTGGCAGTTCCCTGTCAATATTCCGCTGCAGCCATTTTTGAATGATGTTCAGCAAAATTTTGCTTGCATGTGATATTAACGATATTGTTCATTAATTTCTGCATTCAGTAGGATCCCCTTTCTTGGGAAAAGGCATAAATAGGGATCTCTTTCAGTCCATTGGCCGGTAGCTGTCTTCCAAATTTCTTGGCATAGACGATTGAGCACCTCCATTGCTGCAACCCTTTGTTGAAACATCTCAATTTGTACTCTGTCAATTCCTGGATCCTTGTTGTTTTTTTGTTTTTTGGGTTTTTTTTTTTTTTTTTGCCAATGTCTTCACTGCAGCTTGGACTTTGTATATTACCACGTGAAGGCTTGAATATTGACCAGTTCTTTTTGGTATACTGACTCAATTTATTCCTTCCATATTCTTTTTTTTTTTAATTACTATTCATTTAATTTTATTGTGCTTCAAATGAAGGTTTACAGAGCAAATGAGCTTCTCATCAAACAGTTAACACACATATTGTTTCTTGACATTGGTTGCCAACCCACTGACATGTCAATACTCTCCCCTTGTCAACCTTCGGTTCCCCTCTTCTATCCATCCATGTTCCTATCCCCTCTTGCCTTCCGTCCTTGCTTTTGAGCTTGTGTACCCATTTAGTCTTCTATACATGGTTGAGCTACATGTATTATTTATTGTTTTATGGACCTGTCTAATCTTTGTCTGAAGTGAACCTCAAGAGTGACTTCACTACAGAGTTAATTATTGTCCAGGGGCCATATTCTCTGGGTTTCTCCAGTCTCTGTCAGACAAGTAAGTCTGGTCTTTTTTTTGTGAGTTTGAGTTTTGTTTTAAATTTTTCTCCAGCTCTGTCTGGGACCCTCTATTGTGATTCCTGTCAGAGCAGTCAGTAGTAGCAGCCAGGCACCATCTAGTTATGTTGACTCAGCCTGGTAGAGGTTGTGGTAGTTCTGGTCTGTTAGTCCTTTGGACTCATTTTTCCCTGTGCCTTTGGTTTTTCTTTGGTTTTTTTCATTCTCCCTTGTCCCAGAAGGGTGGGACCAGTGGAGTATCTTAGATGGCCACTCAGAAACTTTTAAGACCCCAGACGCTATTCACCAGAGTAAGACGTAGGATTTTCTTTATAAACTATGTTATGCCAATTAAGCTAGATATCCCCCTAGACCATGGTCCCCAGCCCTCTGCCCAGTCCCTCAGGAGTTTGGTTGTGTCTATGAAGCTCCTGTGATTTTCCACTGGTCAAGCTATGTTGGCTTCTCCAGTATTGTGTACCATCTTACCTTCAGCAAAGTTACCACTTACCTATTATCTAGTTGATGTTTCTTGCTCTCCACCTCTCCCATCTCTGGTAATCATCAAAGACTGTTTCTTTCTCAGTGTAAACCTTTTCATGAGTTTTTATAATAGTGGTCTCATACGTATTTGTCCTTTGTGATTGACTTATTTCACTCAGCTTAATGTCCTCCAGATTCAACCCCGTTGTGAGATGTTTCACACTTCATCATTGTTCTTTATAAGTGCATAGTATTCCATCGTGTGTATGTACCATAGTATACATGGTTGAGCTACTTGTATTGTTGTTTGGGAATAGCTGCTGCAGCCCCTGGTCTACTTTCGTATCCTGGCGCCTTTTGCTTTTACTTGTTGCCTTTCTTTGTCTTTCATTCCCTTATCTGCTCCCTAATTTTAACTGAACTACAGGGTAAAGTTTGCATCTTAAAATAAGAGATACAGTTCTAAAAATATATATAAAGGATGTATGTCTACAAGAAGCACAGGGAAGTGAGCTGGTGGTCTGAGATCCACTAATCTGGTGGTGGAGGTGGGGAAAAGAGCTCCAGTGAATGTGAATGGAGCTCAGTAACAAAAAATAGTATTATGAGAGAACCAATAACAACACTTAAGGACCATGCAAGATATTAACCACTTACTATTTATGAAAACGATGGCACTAAAGGCTAGGCTATTCTTAGGAACAAGATAAAAGTCCTCTTATGTGTTGTGGGCCAGAGTAAGCCTAGCAGAAAGGACACGCAAGTGTTGAACTATGTACGTGATTTATTGCAAAGCCTAAGGAACCGATCAATGTAGTGATAGGGGTTTGAGAGACCCGGATACATAGATTAGATATCTAGAAAGATGGATTAAAGGAAGTTACTACAACATGAAATCAATTGAACACGCAGAAATTGATTTATATTTGTAATTTTGTTGTATATTTAGATCTAGGTAAAAATTCTTGTGTACTTTTTTCATTATGATTTGATTTAAGACATTTTCTAAGTGGTTACTTTTTATCATCATAGTTAGAAAAGAATTAAGTATTTAATGATTATACTACTTTTTACCTTCACTGATTTAAACAAGAAATTAAGTTAAAGGTCATAACAGACCTAAAATCTGATAGTCTCCCAAAGTACGAAAATTTTATATATTTCCTGAAGTTAATCAACTCTATGCTGAGCATAGCATGATTTGGAACTGAAGAAAAATTTCATTAACATTAGGAATTCTTGGTTTTACTTAAGTCTGTCAATCTCCCTGGTCAGACAGAAGAAAACAACATACTGCATGGACACAAAATGGAAAACTATTTTTCTTTGATAAATGACCGTAAATTTTTTTTTTTTGGCATTTGATTTTTCCTGAGTTTTCATTTATTTCCAGTTCTAATATAGTATAAAATTTGAACATCAAGGAAGCTGGACAAAGTAGAGCAGAACATCACAGTAAGGACATTGACTGAACCCCAGAGGATTTATCTGTAGATCAGATTGGAATGCATCTCACACTCAGAGCTCACTCTCATATACTTCTGAAAAATCCAGCTTAATTGTGAAATTCAGAAACTGCTAAGGGTGGCTAGCAATGCTGCTCAACATGAAAAGAAGTATATGGGAAACCAAGAGGCTTAGAAGACAAAAACTTACTTCTTTACTTACCAGTTGTCTCAGAATGGGTTGGCTGAATTCAGAATTACTATTCTCAGGCTGAATAGTTTCTTATAAAACTCAAACTATCTGATTGCATTGGAAATGTACTAGAAACAATCTTTTTGTTAAAAAAAATATATATTTAAAATATATATATCAAAGAATAAATAGGGGAAAATATGAACAAAAGGTAAAATGAATAAATCAAATCAATTTCAATTGTGTTTTCTGGAACCAAGTCACAGTGACAAAAGTTTTAAATACTGTCACAAGATATAAAGCATAGTCTCTACTTTAAAAGCAGCTTATGTTTTAACCTAGTAGTGAAGGGATATACATACATGAAGTTATAAATTACTATACATGCTAGAAATTACAAATAATTTCTGTACAAAAGACATGAGGTAATACATGACAAATTACCAATGAAAGGAACAATCAATAGAGAATAAAAGAAATTGTTTAAACTGTGGGCATTTCAGAAAAAAAAAAAGTTATAATAATGTAGAATTTGAATTCAGTCTTGGAGAACAGTTGTTTGTAGAGATATATCATACTTTACTATTAGATATGTAAAAAAATTTATAATTATTTTCTTAAAGTCAATGCGGCCACTTGATTGTAAATGAACACTGCTTCTATGCTCATTTTGGACACAAAAGTTTGGACACAAAACTCTTTGCTTCTGTTGGAAATCTCTTACCTAAGTTCTCTCCTTTTTGTGGGTACTAGGAATCAAGTCATTCTCTTCTGATATGTGGCCACCCTTCCTGGCCACTGCCAGTACTGTTCTCCGATACTCATTAATTTCTAATTTCCTTTATCTCCCATCTCTTTTTTTCTCTCTCCCATTAACATAAGTAGAAACCCCTCAAGGCATTTGGCCTTAGGAGACAAACAAAGCTAAGAAAACAAGTTCTATGAAGTGCTCCTACTTTCTTCCTGGGAAAACAAATTTCCCTTTGTCAAGAATCTATGTGCTTGGGAAGCTGCTTGACATCCAAAAACACACACCAAACTCTTTGCGCTTAAGTCAATGCCAACTCATGGTGACCCTATAGGACAGAGTAGAACTGCCCCATAGAGTTTCCAAGGAGTGGCTGGTGGATTCCAACTGCAGAGCTTTTGGTTAGCAGCCAAGCTCTTAACCACTGTGGCACCAGGACTCTTGCTTGAAATGTTGTTGTTAGGTGCTGTCGAGTTGGTTCCAACTTGTAGCAGCCCCATCCATGAACAATGAAACACTGCCCAGTAATGCACCACTCTCACAATCATTGTTATGCTTGAAAGAGTGAGAGGAAAATACAAGGAAAGCAAAATGTGAAGTAAATTCTGAAAAAATTATCCTGGCAAATGTGAAAAAGAATTGGCTGGGAAAAAAATTTTGGAGAACTAACAATGAAAACAGTGGCTTGAATGATAAGGTTCAAGAGACAATAAATACACCAATCTAATATCTAAGGATAATCAATTTTAATTCTCTTTTAGAGAATTAAAATAGGAAAATGGTTTAAATAATATTACAATTAATTTTCAGCAAAATTTAAAGAACACTGGATACAAAGATAGGGCTTATACATAACACTAACTACTAAGGATAATTAAAGACTGGCAAAATAATTTACTGAAAGCAATGTCTTAAAAATTATTGAAATTAGAAAACAGGATAGTTTGAGGAAGGAAAAGACTCAAAAAAAGAAGAGTAGACAGACACAGAAATAAGGGATTAACTTTTTTTAGCCTGTTCCTTTTATGACCATTGTGTTTCCTTACGTGAAAATCCATTGTAACTGAAAGTGCCTGTCTTAGTCATCTAGTGCTGCTATAACAGAAATACCACCGGTAGATGGCTTTAACAAACAGAAGTTTATTCTTTCACAGTTTAGAAGGCTAGAAGTCCAAATGCAGAGTGCCAGGTCTAGGGGAAGGCTTTCTCTCTTCTGTCAGTTCTGGAGAAGGTCCTTGTCTTCAATCTTCCCCGTGGTCTAGTAGCTTCTCAGCACAGGAACCCTGGGTCCAACATGCTCTGCTACAGACTCTGCTTTCTTGGTTTTAGGAAGTCCCCCTGCCCCCCATCTCTCTGCTCATTTCTTTCTTTTGTCTCTCAAAAGAGATTGACTCAAGATATAACCTAATCTTGTAGATTGGGGCGTGTCTCATTAACACAGCTGCCTCTAATCCTGCCTCATTAACATCATAGAGATAGGATTTACAACACATAGGAAAATCATATCAGATCACAAAATGATGGACAATCACACAATACTGGGAATCATGTCCTAGCCAAGGTGACACACATTTTTTGGGAACACAATTCAATCCTTAACAGTGCCATTCAGTTGACTGGCAAAGTTGGGGGCAGTAAATTAATGAAAAAAAGGAGTGAGGAAAAGGGAGATGGCATTGAGAAGAAATTCAGAATACAAATGGCAACTTAAAGCTAGTATAGAGAATGTAACCAATTATTCATAAGAAAATCTAAAATATAAATGAATATTGCAAATCATTTATTGTTCTAAAAACTGCAAGAATGCACAGAGGTCAACATACTGAAAATCTACTGCTTAAGGTAGAAATTTGAGAAATAAGCTAGGCTGCACAAGAAAGCTCTTCTTAAATTATGTCTTATGTGCCAATTTATTGGGGTGTAGAAAATGACAAAGTTTCAACATTTCATACAAAATGCAAATTTGTTGGTCAAATTAATTTTCATTTAATTTTAAGATTAAAAGAGTTGTTGGCTTTAATATCAGCAGAAGGATTCACTTTTTTTTTTTTCTTAATTGGATTGAGCTGTTAAGAAAAAATTGGGGTTTAGAAGATTTAATAGAAAAGGAGGTTTTGAAACAAAGCATTTGAATTGCCAGTTACTCAGAGGGAAAAAAAAACTTAATGCTTTATACATTTAAATATTTAGGAATGTTAAAAGGTATTTTATTATAATTCTCATTTAAAAATTAAAATTGCATTTGTTTGTAAATTTGGCATGCTTAGTAATTCTTAATTAGCAGAAAAATATATTGTGTGGCAAAAACAATCCAGGAGCCTTGTGTGTCAGTACTAGCCATGTGCTTAATTAGCTCTGTGACCTCCAAGTAGTTGTTTCACTTCATAAAACTTACATCTTAATTTAAAAAATATAAAAATTTGAGGTAGAATCAAATTACAAACTAGATATGACATGCAAACATGGCCATGGTTTACTTGGCATATGATATATTAGTATGTGTGTCTGCATATAGATATACATATATATGCACTGTGTATATATGCACACATATATAGGTGGAATAAACCATACATATGGGGTTTCCTATATAAGTATATATGTATATACACACATATATATGCACATAGGTGTATGTGTGTGTGGTTTATTCCTACATCAAACACATCCCTAGGTGGCACAAATGGTTAAGTGCTCCTCTACTAGCTGAATACTTGTTAGTTTGAATCCACTCGCAGCCACCTTTGAAGACAATCCTAACAATCTGCTTCAAAGGATCACAGCATTACAAACCCTGTGGAGCAGTTCTATTCTGTAACAAATGGAGTCGTTATGAGTTTGAATAGACTGGACAGCAACTAACAGCAATAACATTAAACAAAACAATTTTTTCATCAAAATCTAGATATCTAGCCTCTTTTGAGCACTGGGTCTACTTTCTCATTCATTCATTGCTACCCTATCTGGACTGGTCATACACTGTAAATGGAAACGCAAAGCTTTATTTCTGTTGCTGACCTGGTCTTTATAGGTATTAAAGCTAACAATCCCTGATCCAAATGATTATTAAGGTCCCTGAAATATCTAAGAACTCACATTGGACACTGTCAAAGGATGAAATGTGTATAGCTGTGTGTATGTATGTACAAGTTTTAAATTTAGTTTTGCAAATAATTTCTCTTATTATTTTAATTGTGTATTTTTTGTCAAACAGTATACTGTTCCTCTACAAATTTAGTACGCAATATTTTAACTTTGTCATTTTGTATATTATTCTATTGTCAGAAGTCACAGATACTTTTTGAAATTACAATTATGATACGGTCGAATGCCTTTGCATAGTCAATGAAACACAGATAAATATCTTTCTGATATTCTCTGCTTTCAACCAGGACTGATCTGATATCAACTGTGATATCCTTCGTTCCACCCACTCTTCTAAATCCGGCTTGAATTTCTGGCTGTTCCTTGCCAATATACCGCTGCAGCCGTTTTGAATGATCTTCAACATAATTTTACTTTTGTGTGATATTAATGATATTGTTCGAAAATTTCCGTATTCTGTTGAATCACCTTTCTGTGGAATGTGCACAAATATGGATCTCTTGCAGTTGGTGGGTCAGTTAGCTGTCTTCCAAATATCTTGGCATAAACGAGTGCCCATTGAAACATCTAAATTGATACTCCGTCAATTCCTGGAGCCTTGTTTCTCACCAATGCCCTCAGGGCAGCTTGGACTTCTTCCTTCAGTATCATTAGTATTGATCAAATACTACCTCCTGAAATGCTTGAATGTCAAGCAATTCTTTTGGTACAGTGATGCTGTGTATTCCTTCCGTCTTCTTTTGATGGTCCCTGTGTCGTCTAATATTCTCCCTGTACAGTGCTTCACTATTACAACTTGAGGCTTGAATTTTTCTTCAGTTCTTTCAGCTTTAAAAATGCTTAGTGTGCTCTTCCATTTTGATTTTCTAACTTCAGATCTTTGCACATTTCATTATACCATTTACTTTGTCTTTTTGAGCCGCCCTTTGAAATCTTCTGTTGAGCTCTTTATTTTATCATTTCTTACCTGTTTCTCTAGCTACTCTACATACAAGAGTAAGTTTTAAAAAAAATCTTTTGACATCCATTTCCGCCTTTTTTTTGTTGTTGTTCTTTCCCGTCTTTTTAATGATCTCTTGCTTTCTTCTTGTATGATGTCCTTGATGTGGTTCTACAACTTGTCTGGTCTTCAGTCATTAGGGTTCAACGTGTTAAATATATTCTTCAGATGGTCTCTAAATTCAGGTAGGATATACTCAATGTTGTACTTTGGTTTTCGTGGACTTGTTCTAATTTTTTTCAGCTTCAGTTTGAACTTGCATATGAGTATTTGATGGCCTGTTCCACAGTTGCCCCTGATGTAGTCAATTTGATTCCCATGTATTCCTTCTGGGAGGTCCACATGTATAGTTACTGTTTAGGTTGGTGAAAAAACATATTTGCAATAAATAAGTTGTTGGTTTTGCAAAATTCTATCATATGATCTCTGGTGTCATTGCTATCACCAAGGCCATATTTTCCAATTACTGTTCCTTATTCTTATTTCCAACATTTTGCATTGCAATCACCAGTAATTATCTGGTGATAAACATGCATCTTTATTGCATGTTTGATCAATTTCAGGTTGCATAAGTTGGTAAAAATCTTCCATTTCTTCATCTTTGACCTTAGTAGTTTGTGAATAAATTTGAATAATAGTCATATTAACTCGTCCTTCTTGCAGCTGTATGGATATTATCTTATCACGACCACATTATACTTCAGTATATGTCTTGAAATATTCATTTTCAAGATAAATGCAACACCATTCCTCTCCAATTTACCATTCCTGGCACAGTATACCATATGATTGATCCAAAATAGCCAATACCAGTCCATTTCGTTCACTAATTCCTAGGTTATTGATCATTATGTGTTTCATTTCATTTGTGACAATTTCCCTTTTTTTTTTAGATTCATGTGTTGTACATCCATGTTGCTATCATTAATGGATGTTTCTTTTCATTTTGAGTCATGCCACATCAGGCAATAAAGGTCCCCAAAACTTGATTCCATTCACATTATTAAGGTTGACTCTACATTGAGGAGGCAGCTCTTCTCCAGTTGTATTTTGAGTCCCTTCCAATTTTTCCAATCTGAGGGGCACATCTCCTGGTACTGTGTCAGACAATGTTCTGGGGCTATTCATAAGATTTTCACAGGCTAATTTTTTTCCGAATTAGACTTCAAGATCCTTCTTCCTAGTCTGTCTCAGTCTGGAAAAAAGTCTACCATCGATGACCCTACTGATATTTGAAATACTAGTGGCACAGCTTCTAGCATCACAACAGCAACCCAAAAGCCACCAGAGTACAACAAACTGACAGATGCCTATATACATTATACCTATTTTTGCTCTAAGCTTTTCTGTGTTTATCCTTTCTTCCCTCCATTTTCTCTTCTCTTTCTTTTTCTCCCCCACCCCTTCTTTCCAAGGCTTCTACTAAATCTCTTCTTCTTAATCTTAATCTTCCTCCTGCTACTTAAGCTTTTTCTTCTTCTTTTGATGTATTTACACAATGTACATTCCTGATAATGGAATTATTGAGTTAAAGGCCAAAGATATATTTCTGTAGTTTATGACATGTATTGGCACATTGTTTTTCAAAATGATGTATGAATTTCCACTGCTACAATTAATGAACTAGTTTTGTTTTCTACTCAGAACATTTGGTTTATACTAATTAAATTACCTCATGTTTACTTCATTTTATATTCCTTCCATCTTCTTTTAATGCTTCTTTTAAAAGAAGATGGAAGGAATACAGAGAGTCACTATGCCAAAAAGAATTGGTTGACACTCAACCATTTCAGGAGATAGCACATGATCAGGAGCCAACGGTACTGAAGGAAGAAGTCCAAGCTGCACTGCAGGCATTGGCAAAAAACAAGGCTCCAGGAATTGATGGAATACCAATTGAAATGTTTCAACAAATGGAGGTAGCACTGGAAGTGCTCACTCATATATGCCAAGAGATTTGGAAGACAGCTGCCTGGCCAACCAAGTAGAAGAGATCTGTATTTACACCTAACCCTAAGAAAGGTGATCCAGCACAATGCAGAAATTATTGAACAATATTATTTATATCACATGCAAGTAAAATTTTACTGAAGATCATTCAAAAGTGGCTACAGCAGTGTATCAGCAGGAAATTCCAGAAATTCAAACCAAATTCAGAAGAGGATGTGGAACCAGGGATATCATTACTGATGTCAGATGAATGCTGGTTGAAAGAAGAGAATACCAGGAAGATGTTTACCTGTGTTTTATTGACTATGAAAAGGCATTTGACTGTGTGGATCATAACAAATTATGGATAACATTGAGAAGAATGGGAATTCCAGAACACTTAATTGTGCTCATGAGGGACTTGTACATAGATCAAGAGGCAGTCGTTCAGACAGAACAAGTGGCTGCTGCATGGTTTAAAGTCAGGAAAGGTGTGCGTCAGGGTTGTATCCTTTTACCATACCTATTCGATCTGTATGTTGAGCAAATAATACAAGAAGCTGGACTATATGAAGAAGAATGGGGCATCAGGATTGGAGGAAGACTCATTAACAACCTGCGTTATGCAGATGACACAACCTTGCTTGCTGCAAGTGTAGAGGACTTGAAGCACTTACTGATGGAAATCAAAGACTACAGCCTTCAGTATGGATAATATCTCAACATAAAGAAAACAAAAATCCTCACAACTGGGCCAGTAAGCAACATCATGATAAATGGAGAAAAGATTGAAGTTGTCAAGGATTTCATTTTACTTGGATCCACAGTTAACACCCATGGAAGCAACAGCCAAGAAATCAAAAGACGCATTGCTTTGGGCAAATCTGCTGCAAAAGACCTTTGTAAAGTGTTGAAAAGCAAAAATGTCACCTTGAAGACTAAGGTGCACCTGATTCAAACCATGATATTTCCAGTTGCCTCTTATGCATGTGAAAACTAGACAATGAATAAGGAAGACCAAAGAATTGATGCCTTTTAATTGTGGTGTTGGCAAAGAATATTGAATACATCATGGACTGCCAAAAGAATGAACAAATCTACCTTGGAAGAAGTACAACCAGAATGCTTCTAAGAAGCAAAGATAAAGAGACTATGTCTCATACACTTTGGACATGTTATCAGGAGGAATCAGTCCCTGGAGAAGGACATCATGCTTGGTAATGCAGTGGGTCAGTGAAAAAGAGGAATACCCTGAATGAGATGTATTGACACAGTGGCTGCAGCAATGGGCTCAAAGCTAACAATGATTATAAGGATGGCACAGGACGAGGCAGTGGTTCATTCTGCTGTACCTGGGGTCACTATGTGTCCAAATGGAATCAACAGTACATAACAACAACAACACTTAAATTTGTGGCTTTAATATTATGTTGAACATTTCAGTATGGGACTTGCAGTACTGGCTGGATGAAACAGATAGATGTTCTAAATTAGTAAATAAAACATAGAAATGAAAAATCAGTGTAACAAGTTCTAGCACTACAGGAGCAATAGGAGATGAGCAAGTGATTGAAAGATCTTTCCTGAGCTTTTTCTCAATTTAAATTGTTACTGGTGCGATTCTTTTTCAAGAAAACCTACATACATTCAGAATCTTTTTTATGTCACTCCTGACAGCAGTGAACTGTTGTATCAACTGCTACTTTATTTCTCAACATTTTCATTTGCCTTCAAAATAGCTGAGCATTTGGATGATTTGAATTATAGAAAATGAAAATCAGTTACCAAAAAGTCAATTCAGACTCACGGTGACAACGTGTGTCACAGTAGAGCTATGCTCCAAAGAGATTTCAATAGCTGATTTTTTTTTTTTCTTTCAGAAATAAATCTTCAGACCTTTCTTGCGAGGTGCGTTTTGGTGGACTTAAACCTCCAGTCTTCTGGTTAACGGGCGGCCCCTTAACCATTTGCACCACTCGGGACTCCAAATTAGCCTTTGAAAACACTATGGAGCACAGCTCTCCCCTGACAGACATGAGGCTACCAGTAGGCAGAACTGACTTCACAGCAACTGGTTTGGGATTTTTATAGGAAATGAGCTTTATTTAAAATATGTGCTTATCTAGACCTCAAAAAAAAAAATGGAAATGAATTGCTTAATGATTGACAACTTGATAGTAAGTAATGCCAACAGTTTAATTCAAATACAACATTATAATTTCAACTAAGCAATCATGTGAAATATTCTTAGGAAGACTATTTAAAACCAAAGTACAAAACAAGTTGTCTATTTTTAAAAGCAATAATTTATGTGGTGGGGGGAAGAACCATAATTAGGATGATCTGAAGAAATGCATGAAAATTAGATAGGTAGATGATGATGGATGGATGGATGGATGGATGGATGGATGGATGGATGGATGGATGGATGGATGGATGGATGGATGGATGGATGGGAAGAAATATAGATAGATTAGATAGAGAGAGAGATAGAGAGAGACATAGAGAGAGAGAGAGAGAGACCAATAGGCACACAATGTATGTTAATTTATCTGGATGAAGAAAAATAACCATATTCTTGGATAGAAAGACAGTGCTTTAGAAATATTGGTTATTCCCAAATAATTTGTGGGTTTAACAGAATTTTCACACCTGAACAATTATAGAAAAAATTCTAAATTATTCAAAAAAGAATATCAGTCAAAAATAAATATTGTTTTAAAAAAATAGGAAGTCTTTTTTTTTTTTCTATTTGACATTCAAGCATGTTATAAAGCAAGGTAATCGAAATAGAGCTGTACAGATGCAAGAACAGACAGGTATTTCAGAGAAATCAGAAATAGATCTTCTTACGTGTAAACATTTCACATATGACAAAAGAAAGATCCGAGTCAATAGGAAAATAGTGGGTTTTCAGATAATTGGCATTTTTGTGTGAAAAATACAAGCAAGTATACCTATTCCTCATTTATCAATTATTTTGTTGTATGATATTTTGCACTTATGATCCAACATTTTGCATTTATGACAATAGTAAAATATTTATTATCTGACTATTTTGCACATTGATGCTGTACATCTGGCAGTAATGAAAGCCAAGGTGCTAGGCAAGATTAACAGTCTCTGTGATGGTTAAGGTTATGTGTCAACTTGGCTGGACCATGATTCTCAGAAGTTTGGCAGTTATATAATGAAGTAATATTGCAGTTATGTAATGATGTCATTTGGCAGTTGTGTAATAATGTAGTCATCCTCCATTTTGTGATCTGATGTGGTCCTCTTCCATTTTCACAATAATGTCGATTTTCACATAAAGACCTGGGTTTTTGAACCTAAATATGTTAATAAGTGAGGAGTGGGTATAGTGAATCATTTTCCGTCACTCGGCAAAATTTATTTAATATAGGTTAAAGAAAACAACATGAAACAGAAAATAAATATGTAGTAGCATAAATTTGAGGGAAAGATTTATCTGAGTCATGGGTGGGAAACAATACAATACACTATTTTTATTATTTTTTTAAATAATTTTTATTGTGCTTTAAGTGAAATTGTACAAATCAAGTCAGTCTCTCACATAAAAACTTATATCCACCTTACTACATACTCCCAATTACTCTCCATCCAATGAGACAGCCCACGCCCTCCTTATACTCTCTCTTTTCGTGTCTATTTTGCCAGTTTATAAGCCCCTCTAACACTTCCATCTCCTCTCCAGGCAGGAGATGCCAACACAGTCTCAAGTGTCCACCTGATACAAGTAGCTGACTCTTCATCAGCATCTCTCTCCAACCCATTGTCCAGTCCAATCCATGTCTGAAGAGTTGGCTTCGGGAATGGTTCCTGTCCTGGGCCAACAGAAGGTTTGGGGGCCAGGACCACTGGGTTCTTCTAGTCTCAGTTAGACCATTAAGTCTTGTCTTTTTATGAGAATTTGGTATTTGCATCCCACTGCTCTCCTGCTCCCTCAGGGGTTCTCTGTTGTGTTTCTTGTCAGGGCAGTCATCAGTTGTAGCTGGGCACCATCTAGTTCTTCTGGTCTCAGGATGATGTAGTCTCTGGTATGTAGCCCTTTCTGTCTCTTGGGCTTGTAGTTACCTTGTGTCCTTGGTGTTCTTCATTCTCCTTTGATCCAGGTGGGTTAAGATTCACTGATGCATCTTAGATGGCTGCTTGCTAGAGTTTAAGACCCCAGATGCCACTCTTCAAAGTGGGATGCACAATGTTTTCTTAATAGATTTTATTATGCCATTGACTTAGAAATCCCCTGAAACCATGCTCCCCAAACCCCTGCCCCTGCTTCGCTGACCTTCGAAACATTCAGTTTATTCAGGCAACTTCTTTGCTTTTGATTTAGTCCAGTTGTGCTGACCTTGCCTGTATCGTGTGCTGTCTTTCTCTTCACCTAGAGAAGTTCTTATCTACTATCTAATTAGTGAATACCCCTCTTCCACCCTCCCTCCCTTCCCCGTCTTGTAATCACAAAAGAATGTTTTCTTCCTACTTTAAACTATTTCTCAAGATCTTATAAGAGTGGTCTTATACAATGTTAGTCCTTTTGCAACTGACTAATTTTGTCCTTTTGCAACTGACTAATTTCACTCGGCATAATGCCTTCCAGGTTCCTCCATGTTATGAAATGTTTCACAGATTCATCACTGTTCTTTATCAATGTGTAGTATTTCATTGTGTGAATATGCCATAATTTATTTTTCCATTCATCTGTTGGTGGGCACCTTGGTTGCTTCCATCTTTTTGTTATTGTAAACAGTGCTGCAATAAACATGGGTGTGCATATATCTGTTCATTTAAAGGCTCTTATTTCTCTATGATATATTCCGAGGAGTGGGATTGCTGAGTTGTGTGGTGGTTCTATTTCTACCTTTTTAAGGAAGCGCCAGATTGATTTCCAAAGTGGTTGTACCATTTTACATTCCCACCAGCAGTGTATAAGCGTTCCAATTTCTCCACAGCCTCTCCAACATTTATTATTTTGTGTTTTTTGGATTAATGCCAGCCTTGTTGGAGTGAGATGGAATCTCATTGTAGTTTTGATTTGCATTTCTCTAATGACTAATTATCGAGAGCATTTCCTCATGTATCTGTTAGCCACCTGAATGTCTTCTTTACTGAAGTGCCTGTTCATATCCTTTGCCCATTTTTTAATTGGGTTGTTTGTCTTTTTGTGGTTGAGTTTTAGCAGAATCATGTGGATTTTAGAGGTCAGGCACTGGTCAGAGATGTTGTAGCTGAAATTTTTTCCCAATCTGTAGGTGGTCTTTTTACTCTTTTGGTGAAGTCCTAAGATGAGCATAGGTGTTTGATTTGTAGGAGCTCCCAGTTATTATGGTAATGTTTTGTATTCTGTTTATGCTTTGTATTAGGGCTCCTAAGGTTGTCCCTGTTTTTTCTTCCATGATCTTTATCATTGTAATCTTTATGTTTAGGTCTTTGATCCATTTGGAGTTAGTTTTTGTGCATGGTGTGAGGGATGGGCCCTCTTTCATTTTTTTCCAGATGGATATCCAGTTATGCCAGCACCATTTGTTTAAAAGATGACTATCTTTTCTCAATTAACTGACACTGGGCCTTTGTCAAATATCAACTGCTCATATGTGGATGGATTTATGTCTGGATTCTCAATTCTGTTCCATTGGTCTATGTGTCTGTTGTTGTACCAGTACCAGGCTATTTTGACTACTGTGGCTGTATAATAGGTTCTAAAATCAGGTAGAGGCCTCCCAGTTTCTTCTTCTTCTTCAGTAATGCTTTACTTATCCAGGGCTTCCTTCCCTTCCATATGAAGTTGATGATTTTTTTCTCCATCACATTAAAAAATGTCATTGGAATTTGGATCAGAAGTGCATTGTATATATATATGGTTTTTGATAGAATAGACAATTTTACAATGTTAAGTCTTCCTATCCATGAGTAAGGTATGTTTTTCCACTTATATAGATCCCTTTGGGTTTCTAGCAGTAGTACCCTGTAGTTTTCTTTATATGGGTCTTTTACATCTTTGGTAAGATTTATTCCTAATTATTTTATCTTCTTGGGGGCCACTGCGAATGGTATTGATTTGGTGATTTCCTCTTCGATGTTCTTTTTGTTGATGTGGATGAATCCAACTGATTTTTGTATGTTTATCTTGTAACCTGATAGTCTGCTGAACTCTTCTGTTAGTTTCAGTAGTTTTCTGGAGGATTCCTTAGGGTTTTCTGTGTATAAGATCATATTGTCTGCAGATACATATAATTTTAATTCTTCCTTGCCAATCTGGATGCCCTTTATTTCTTTGTCTAGCCTAATTGCTCTGGCTAGAACCTTCAGCACAATGTTGAATAAGAGTGGTGATAAAGGGCATCCTTGTCTGCTTCCAGTTCTCAAGGGAAATGCTTTCAAACTCTCTCCATTTAGGGTGATGTTGGCTGTTGGCTTTGTATAAATGGCCTTTATTATGTTGAGGAATTGTCCTTGAATTCCTATTTTGCTGAGAGTTTTTATCACGAATGGGTGTTGGACTTTGTCAAATGCCTTTTCTGCATCAATTGATAAGATCATGTGGTTTTTGTCTTTTGTTTATATGATGGATTACATTAATTGTTTTTCTAATATTAAACCATCCTTGCATTGAAAAACTGGTATAAATCCCACTTGGTCATGTTGGATTATTTTTTTGATATGTTGTTGAATTCTATTAGCTAGAATTTTGTTGAGGATTTTTGCATCTAAATTCATGAGGGATGTAGGTCTGTAATTTTCTTTTTTTGTGGTGTCTTTACCTGGTTCTGGTATCAGGGATATGTTGACCTCATAGAATGAGTTGGGGGAGTATTCCATCCTTTTCTATGCTTTGAAATATCTTTAGTAGGAGTGGTGTTAACTCTTCTCTGAAAGCGTGGTAAAACTCTGCAGTGAAGCCGTCCGGGCCAAGGTTTTTTTTTGTTGTTGTTGTTGTTGGGAGTTTTTTGATTACCTCTTCAATCTCTTCTTTTGTTATCGGTCTATTTAGTTGTTCTGGTTCTGTTCGTGTTAGTTTAGGTAGGTACTGTTTTTCTAGGAATTCATCCATTTCTTCTAGGTTTTCAAATTTATAAGAGTACAATTTTTCATAGTAATCTGATATGATTCTTTTAATTTCAGTTGGGTCTGTTGTGATTTGGCCCATCTCATTTCTTATTTAGGCTATTTGTTTCCTTTCCTGTATTTCTTTAGTCAGTCTGGCCAATGGTTTATCAATTTTGTTAGTTTTTCAAAGAGTCAGCTTTTGGCTTTGTTAATACTTTCAATTGTTTTTCTGTTCTCTAATTCATTTAGTTCAGCTCTAAGTTTTATTATTTGTTTTCTTCTGGTGCCTGATGGATTCGTTTGTTGCTCTCTTTCTATTTGTTCAAATTGTAGGGACAGTTCTCTGATTTTGGCTCTTTCTTTTTTATGTACGTGTGCATTTATCGATATAAATTGACCTCTGAGCACTGCTTTTGCTGTGTCTCAAAGGTTTTGATAGGAAGTGTTTTCAGTCTCGTTGCAATCTATGAATTTCTTTATTCCCTACTTAATGTCTTCCATAATGACTTTTTTGAGCAGGGTATTGTTCAGTTTCCAAGTATTTGATTTCTTTTCCCTGGTTTTTCTGTTATTGATTTCTAGTTTTATGGCCTTGTGGTCTGAGAAGATGCTTTATAATATTTCCATGTTTTGGATTCTGCAAAGGTTTATTTTATGACTAATATGTGATCTAGTCTAGAGAACGTTCTACGCACACTAGAAAAAAATGTATACTTTGCAGGTGTTGGGTGGAGTGTTCTGTATAAATCTATAAGGTCAAGTTTGTTGATTATAGCAATTAGATCTTCTGTGTCTCTATTGAGCTTCTTACTTGATGTCCTATCCTTCACCGAAAGTGGTGTGTTGAAGTCTCCTACTCTCGTTGTGGATGTGTCTATCTCAGTTTTCAATTCTGTTAAAGTTTATTTTACGTATCTTGCAGCCCTGTCATTGGGTGCATAAATATTCAATATGGTAATAACTTCCTGGTCAATTGTCCCTTTAATCATTACGTAGTGTCCTTCTTTATCCTTTGTGGTGGATTTAACTTTAAAGTCCATTTTGTCAGAAGTTAATATTCCCACTCCTGCTGTTTGTTGATTGTTGTTTCCTTGAAATAAGTTTTTCCATCCTTTGAGTTTTAGTTTATTTGTGTCTCTAAATCTAAGGGGTGTCTCTTGTAGGCAGCATATAGGCGGATCTTTTTTTTTTTTTTTAATGCTTTCTACAACTCTCTGTCTCTTTATTGGTGCATTTAGTCCATTTACACTCAGCGTAATCATAGATAATTATGAGTTTAGTGCTGCCATTTTGATGCCTTTTTGTGTGTGTTATTGACACTTTCATTTTTCCGCTTACTTTTTGTGCTGAGTTTTCCTTTGTAAAATTGTGTATTCCTCATTTTCATAGTAGTTGAATTTATTTTTGCTGAGTCGTTATGTTTATCTTGGTTTTATTTTGAATTGTTGAATTGTTAGACCTCTTTGTGGTTACTTTAATATTTACTCCTATTTTTCTAAGTAAAAATCTTACTTGTATCGCCCTATATCACCTTGGTTTCCTCTCCATATGGAAGATCCATGCCTCCTGTACTTAGTCTCTTTTTTTTTTTTATTATTGTAATGTTTTACATAATGACTTCAATGATTACCTGTTTTGAGCATTTTTTTTTAATTAATCTTATTTTGTTTTTGTGATTTTCCTATCTGAGTTGATATCAGGATATTCTGTTCTGTGACCTTGTGTTGTGGTGGTATCTGATATTGATTTTCTGACCAAAGAATTTCCCTCAGTAATTCTTGTAGCTTTGGTTTAGTTTTTGCAAATTCTCTAAGCTTGTGGTTATCTGTAATTGTCTTAATTTCACCTTCATATTTGAGAGAGAGTTTTGCTGGATATATGATTCTTGGATGGCAGTTTTTCTCCTTCAGTGCTCTATGTATGTCATCCCTTTGCCTTCTTGACTGCATGATTTCTTATTCTTATTGATTCTCCTTTGTAGGTGACTTGTCATTTATCCCTGGCTTCTTTTCAAATTTTCTCTTCATCTTTGGTTTTGGCAAGTTTGTTGACAATGTGTCTTGGTGATTTTCTTTTGGGATCTATCTTGTATGGGGTTCAATAAGCATCTTGGATAGATGTCCTTTTATCTTTCATGGTGCCAGGGAAGTTTTCTGCCAACACATCTTCAACTATTCTCTCTGTATTTTCTGTTATCCCTTCCTGTTCTGAAACTCCAAGCACATGCAAGTTATTCTTCTTGAAAGAGTCCCACACGATTCTTAGGGTTTCTTCATTTTTTTTAATTCTTTTATCTGATTTTTCTTCAGCTATATTGGCGTCATTTGCCTTATCCTCTACATCCCCCACTCTGCATTCCCATTCCTTGATTCTGGTCTTCTTACTTCCTATTGGGTTGTCTAATTCTGTAATTTTATTGTTAATCTTTTGGATTTCTGAATGCTGTCTCTCTATGGATTCTTACAGCTTGTTAAATTTTTCACTATGTTCTTGAATAATCCTTTTGATTTCTTCAACTGCTTTATCTGTGTGTTCTTTGGCTTTTTCTGTAGATTGCCTTATTTCATTTCTGAGGTCATCCCTGATGTCTTGAAGTATTCTTTATATTATTTTTTTTATATTCTACATCTGGCATTTCCAGGAATGTATCTTCATCTGGAAAGATTTTGATTCTTTGATTTGGGGGTTTGTAGAAGCAATCATGTTCTTCTTCTTTATGTGATTTGATATCTACTGCTGTCTCTGAGCCATCTATAAGATATTGTAATGATTTCTTTTATATTTGCTCACTGAGTCTTACCTTCTTGTTTTGTTTTGTTTCAATACACCCAGATGGGCTACTAGATTGTGCTATCTTGATTGTTGTAGTCTTTGAATCACTTATGTCCTGTTATCAGCTGGTTTGAGCTGTTACCAGATATATGAGCCTATGAGTCCATTCACTATTCTTGAATAGAATCAGCTTAAGTGTCCTGATAGTGCATCACCTAGTGTGTGGTGTAGGCTGTCACTTATTAACTTAGAGGTGTAGTGGTGATGGTTGTATGCACCAGATTCTAGTAGCAACATGGGGTCACACTCCAAGGGGGACAGGATGCTGACAGCCTTCCCCCATGTCCCAGTGAGATAGAAGTGTCTCTGTTTTCTACAGCACTCTGATGGGTGGGCTCTGCAGCTGTACCTTAGGCACCCAATGCTTGTACCTCTGAAGATTGGTAGGCATCACTATCCTGAGACCTCTTTAGCAGGTGGCTAGGTCGTGTGGGTGGAACTTCATCCCTCAGTTCCCTGCTATGGATCAGTGAGGGCTCTGTTTAATAGGTAGAGAGGTATCAGACCTCCAAAACTTACCTTTCTACTGCTCCGCTAAAACAATTACAGTCAGATCTCTATCAAAATTGCCTTTGCATTATCATAGCCACCTGGTTCCCTGTAGGGATGAAAGCCAAAGACTGCATTTCTTATGCCTTGCTGGAGCTGGTTCTGTATTATTATTCCAGTTTAGGGAAGTCGGGGAAGGATTTTTCACCGTGATTGTTAATTGGTGCTTTTCTCAGGGCAGGAGAATGGGTTAGAAAAGAAAAAAAAAAAAACAAACCCTTAGAACATGTCACTCCCTGGCCCAGAGAATCCCAATGTTAATGAAGCTAGCTGGGGCAGGGAGGGTAGAGATAAGATAGATAGGAGAGAGAAGTGCACTACTTATCTTGTTTGGTGAGGACTGTTTTATCTGAGATTCCAGAGGGGTGTGTAGCCTGTGTGCGCTAGCTGGGTCGAGACTGCCCCAGAGGGTTAGGACTGCGTCCTGTGCTTGTGCCATCTCAGGAAGCCGTAATCAGCCCCTCTGTGCTTAGTGCAAAGCCCAGCACCAAGGTCTCCTGGCTGGGATGCTGGGCTTCAAGGTCTAAATTCAGTGGCTGCTTCACTGTGATTTCTGATTGTCCTGTCAGCCGTGTCAGTGTGCAACCTACGCGTGCTGGCTGGGTCCCTACTGAGGTTACTCCAGGGGGCTAGGGCTGTGTCCTGTGCTTGTCCCATTTCTGCAAGGCACAATCAGCCCCACCACTCTGGCTCCAGGGAACTGTGAGGGCTCAAGGCTGTGGTGCAGCTCACTGGCTCCGGAAGCAGTCGCTGCTTCATCGCTACTTTTCACTCCAGTATCACTCGGGTCAACTTCTTAGTTTTGTGTTTGATGGCCAGGGTTTGTAGATTGTCATGTATGTAATTGATTCTCTTGTTTTTTCAAGTCTTTGTTGCAAGAGAGATCAGTGGAAGCTTTTACCTACTCAGGCATTTTGGCCCCACCCCCAATACAAAACCCTTTAAATCAATTTCAAAAAACATAAAGCAAAAATAAGAAATTATTACATAAATATTTTCAAATTACATATCAAAAGCATAATCATAATATTAATATCAAATCAACAGGGTAAAACATAGCAAATTATTGGTTAATAAAAAAATATTTTAAAATGTTTGTGGAATATGTAAGTCCCAAGTCCCAAAATAAAATAAATGTACTAGTAATTCATAGAAAACAAAACAGAAGTAAACTACTTTTAAAAATCATTCTCAATAACAATCAAAGAAATTCAAGTAAAGATAGCATTGAACTTTCAGTTTTCACCTACAAAATATTCCAAGACCTTATTAGTTATAACATTCATAGGTAGAATACTCAACATAAGCATTCATACACACAGTGGAATGTATTAAATGATAATGCTAACCTCAAAAGCAAGTTTAAAATTATGTGACAAATATTGAAAAAATATTCATAGCCTTTGCTTAGGCTGGGTTCTCTATAGTAGAAAAACCAGTGAAGCATCTCTCTCCCTATATATATACATATATATATACAGGGAGAGAGATCAAGGAAATGGTTCACACAGTTGTAGAGGTTTGAAAGTCCAAAATCCATGAGTCAGGCCAGAGGCTTCTCCCAACTTACATGGCTGCAGGGGCTGACCCAAGATCCAGACCACAGAGGCTGATGAATCCCAAGATTAGCAGGTAAGGTGCCAGCTCAAGTCCCAAGAACTGGAGGTCAGATGAACAGGAGCCAGATGTAAGATCCACAGCAAGCAAAAGCCAGCAAGACTTGCCAGAAATTTTGCCTATATTGGATACAGGCCACACCCCCAAGGAAACTCCTTTTCAACTGATTGGTCATTACAGCAGGTCCCATCATGGAGGTGATCATATTATATCAGATCTCATCATGGAGGTGACTGCATCATTGTACTACTGCCAAACTACATCACAACTGCCAAACCAGGTAATCATGGCCCAGCCAAGGTGCCATCACCTTAACCCTCACAGCATTTGATGGAATTTTGCTACCTTTAGAAACCTATCCAAAGGAACTAATCAGAAATATTAAATAAGCAGGCAAACACACATATACATATATACACACATATATATACATACACATACGTACACAAGTGTGCTATTTTGCATATTACAGTTTATGAAGACAAAGTATTGAAAATAGCCAGAATATTCAAGAGTATAGCAATACTAAGTTATGTAAAAAAATTGGCAAATATTAGAAAAAATACTTGAATATACTAGATTAAGATGTTCATAAAGTATTCTCAATAATAGGATTATATCTTATATATTTCTATCTTATAAAAACACTGATGTTTTTGTTGTTAGGTGCAATCAAGTTGGATCCAACTCACAGCGACCCTATGTATAACAAAATAAAACCTTGCCTAGTCCTGCACCGTATTCAAAATCATTGCTATGTTTGAGACCATTACTGGAGCCACCATGACAATCCATCTCATTGAGGGTCTCACACTTTTTTGCTGACTCTCTACAAAGCATGATGTCTTTTTCTAGGAGTTGGTACCTCCTGATTACATACTCAAAGTAAGCAAGACAGCCTCTCCATCCCCTCTTCTGAGGAGCAGTCTGGCTGTACTTCCTCCAAGACAGATTTATTAGTTTTCTGGCAGTCTACGGTATATTTAGCATTCTTTGTCAACATAACAATTCTAATGCATCAACTCTTCTTCAATCTTTCTTTTTCATTGCCCCACTTTTCACATGCATATGAGGTGATTAAAAATGCTATGGCTTCAGTCAAGTGTATCTTAGTCATCAGTGACATCTTTGTTTTTAACACTTTAAAATCTTTTGCACCAGATTTACCCAATGCAATATGCCATTTGCTTTTTTACTGCTGCTTACATTGACATTGGTTATTTATTCAAGAAGAATGAAATCCTTGATAACTTCAATTTATTTGCCATTTATCATGATATTGTTTATTGGTCTAGTTTTAAGGATTTCCATTTTCTTTATGTTCCAGTGTAAACCATATTGAAAGCTGTAGTCTTTGACTTTCAAAAGTAACTGCTTCAAGTCATGTTCACATTCAGCAAACAAGGCTGCCATCTGCATATCTCAAGTTCTTAATGGATCTTCCTCTAATTCTGGTGCTGTGTTCGTCTTTGTATAGCCCAAGTTCTGGAATTCTTCGTTCAGCATGTGGATTGACTAAGTAAGGTGAAAGAATACAACCCTGCCACTGCATCATTTCCAGTTTTAAACCACATAGTATCCTTTTGTTCTGTTCAAATGACTGCCTCTTGGTCTATGTACAGATTTCACACGAGGGCAATTAAGTGTTCTGAAATTCATATTCTTCCCAATGTTATCCATAATTTGTTATGGCCAACACAGTCGACTGCCTTCTTGTAGTTGATAAAACTCAGATAAATATCTTTCTTGTATTCTCTGCTTTTGGCAAAGATTTATCTGATATCAGCAGCGAAATCCCTTGTTCCACATCCTCTTCAGAATTCAGCTTGACTATCTGGCAGTTTCCTGTTATATAAGGCTGCAGCCATTTTTTTTTTTAATTATCTTCAGAAAAAAAAATCACGAGCATATGATATTCATAGTTTTCAATAATTTCTGCATTCAGTTTGATTGACTTTCTTTGGAATGAGCACTAATATGGATATCTTCCGTTTGGTTGGCCAAGTAGCTGTCCTTCCATCTTATTTTGACATTTCTTCTGTCATTCAATTTTTTTGCCCACAAAATCCTTTGATATTGCAACTGGAGACTTCAGTTTTCTCTTTAGTTTTTTCAGCTTGAGAAACAGACTACATCTGTGCAAAGAGATGATGAAGAAGCTCAACATTATCAATCAAGACAATGCCAGAGGCTGACTGCAGAACAAACTATCAGTTGCTCATACGCAAGTTAAAGTTGAAGCTGAAGAAAATCAAAGTATGTCCAGAAAAGTCAAAGTATGACCTTGAGTATATTTTGACTGAATTTAGACACCATCTGAAGAATAGATTTGACGCAGTGAACACTAATGACTGAAGACCAAAAGGGTAGTGGTATGACATCTAAGATATCATTTATGAAGAAAGTAAAAGGTCATTAAAAAGACAGGAAAGAAAGAAAAAATCAAAATGCGTGTCAGAAGAAATCTGAAACTTGCTCTTGAGCTCAGAGTAACTAAAGTGAACAGAAAAAATGATAAAGTATAAAAACAATAAAAGCTATTTAAAATAGAAATATATAGTTGAATTTCATTTGTTCATTTCAGAAAGAATGTGTAAAAAAATAAGGAAATCAATCTGTTGGTACTGAATAATTAAGTAGCCACAATTATCCAGAACATATAAGCCACATAGACAGATTCTTCAGTCAAAAATGTAATATCATTTTCGACTCTAGAATTATTAAAACTATAATTCCTTTTTATTTCATTTTCTTTCAAATAAGATGAAATGAATTGTGTTTTAATGTCTATAATTCATTTATTTAGAAAGTTTATTAATTTATGCATTCTTCCATTTCATCACCTTAAAAATGGGAAAAATAATTAACTAAATTGCTTACAAATAATTGAATTACCTCCTCCCTGCTAAAAAGCTAATACAAAATTAAACTTAGTTTACTGATCTAGCAAAAAGTTCCAAAAATCTATGTCTCTTTTCTGTGTTCACAAATACCACTGCAAAATCATGTTAATGGATTACAAAATCATGTCAAAGGTATAAAAATTCTATAAATATCAAACATATAGATTCTAAATATACTATTTGTTATGTCTTGAAATATGTGCCCCCCAAATACGTGCTGCAGTCCTAACCTCTGATACCTGTGAAGGTGTCTTTGTTTGTAGAGATAATCTTGGAAGATATTATTAACTAAATTGACATGTGGTTATACTGAAATAGGGTAGGTACTAATCAGTTGGAAAAAAAAAAAAAGAACAGAGTTGTTGGCAAGTTGATTCTGACTCATGATGACCCCCATGTTTTGCAGAGAACTCTGCTCTATAAGCAGGCTGTGACCTTTTGGAAGTAGATCACTAGGCCTTTCTTCAGATGCCTTTGCGTGGGTTGAAACTGCCAACCTGTTAGTTAGTAGCTGAGGGCTTAACCATTTGATTGTCCTTATAAAAGAGAGGAGACACAGAAACAGAGACACAAAGGAAAGAACGCTATGTGACCATGAAGGCACAAGCTGCCTCAAGCCAAGGAATGCCTAGGGCTACCAGAAACTAGATGAGACAAGAAAGAATATACCTTAGAAGACAGCTTTCAGAGAGAGCATTGCCCTATCAACACTGTGAATTGGAACTTCTAGCCTCCAGAACTTTGAGACAATGTACTGCTGTTGTTTTGGGATACTGAGTTATGGCAATCTTAAGGAATTAATATACTATTATAATCTTCCTTGATCGGAATAAAGTTTTGAATTTCATTGTCCGGAACTTTTCATGCAAATACGAACAAAAGCGTATTTTGTTAAAAATGAGGTCTATTTTATTTATATTTTGTAACAAACAGGCCTTTCAGCATTCATATTGTTAAACTTTTCTTAACAATGATGCTTCAGCATATCAGCATAAACAGAGGAGAAAATCAAAGGGCCTCCATAACACTAGACTTCAAGGCATCAGGAAACATATTTCACGCAAAAAAAAAAAAAAAAAATTCCCTAATACAAAATAGAAACTTTTTTTTTTTTGATTTGGCAATTGTCTTAGACTGGATTCTTAAGAGAAACAAAACCAGTAAAAAAAAAAAAAAAAAATTCAATGCCATTGAGTCGATTCTGACTCTTAGCAACCTTACCGGACAGAGTAGAACTGTCCCATAGGGTTTCCAAGAATCGGCTGTTGGATTCAAACTGCTGACATTTTGCTTAGCAGCTAAGCTCTTAACCACTATGCAACCAGGGCCGTATGAATACACAGAGATCTTTGTATCAAGGAAATGGCTCACATAGTTATAAAAATAATACTTTAATTAAATTTACCCACATATAGCAAAAACTTAAAAATTATGCTTTTGGAAAATTTCTATGGAAATAATACATGAATAAATAGTATGAATAGAAAGGTAAAGCCTAAAGTTATTGGATTCCATTGACAACAAAATACGACTGAGATTTTCACAGGGCCACTGAGATAAAGTATATTTCAGATACCAACCAGGGAAAAACCAGTGAACAATAGGTTAAAACACATTTTTCAGTGGACCAAGTCCTAGGAATCAACAAAGATTGATTCTGGGGAGCAGGATGTGTGACTGAATAGCACCATAATTATTCTTCATGTAGTAAAATGAAGGAAACACTCGAGGATGCATTAATCATTATAAGTCTATTAGTAGCTGGACACCCTCAGATGGGAGTACCTTGAACAGTGTTTTTGGCAATGAGAGGAAGTACAGTTTAAAGGAATATTTATTTGACAGAAACACTTCTACAAATCTATGATTAGGAACAGCTCCAAATGGCTATCAAAATTAGGAAAATCAAAGGTAACATAAAATAATGTAGAAAATTCACTCTCAATAAATGCTTAATGATATGACTGAATAAACAAAGTCAAAAAAAATAACTTCAAATACTAGCTGTTCTAAATTTTTCAAGAGAAATATTTTTATCAGGTAATACAGCATTACTCATAAATGCAATCATTGATTTTCTCTGCTGGAAAAGTTTAAATTATATTTTCTGAATTCCCTACGCAATGAGCAGATTAGACATTAATAGATTGTGTGAGAATTTATTTGGGACTCTAAATTAAGTTCCTATTCATTCTTTCTCTCTTATACTTCTTTTCTTTGGTCAGAATGTACTTACTGGAGAACTGTTTTAAAGATAGTATAAGAAGAATAAGAAGCATATACACGGTAGAAGGCACATGTTGTAGGGTATCATGTTTCCCATAAAAATTATTATCACTATTGTCACAGATTGAATTATGTCCCCCCAAAAACGTGTATATCAACTTGGTTAGGCCATGATTCCCATATGGTGTGGTTGTCCTCCATTTTGTGATTTTAATTTCATGTTGAGAGGATTATGGTGGGATTGTAACACCACCCTTACTCAGGTCACCTCCCTGATCCAAGGTAAAGGGAGTTTCCCTGGGGTGTGGCCTGCAGCACCTTTTATCTCTCAAAAGATAAAAGGAAAGGTAAGCAAGCAGAGAGTTGGGCACCTCATACCTCCAAGAAAGTAGCATCAGGAGCAAAGTGCATCCTTTGGGCCCGGGGTCCCTGTATCTGAGAAGCTCCTCAAATAGGGGAAGATTGAGGGCAAGGACCTTCTTCCAGAGCCGAAAGAGACAGAAAGCCTTCCCCTGGAGCTGACGCCTTGAATTTGGACTTTTAGCCTTGAATCTGGACTGTGATGAAATAAATTTCTCCTTGTTAAGCTACCCACTTGTGGTATTTCTGTTATGGCAGCACTAGATGACTAAGGGAAACCCTGGTGGCATAGTGGTTAAGAGCTATGGCTGCTAACTAAAAGGTCAGCAGTTCAAATCTACCAGGTGCTCCTTGGAAACCCTATGGGGCAGTTCTACTCTGTTCTGTATAGTCACTATGAGTGAGAATTGACTTGAGAGCCAGGGGTTTTGTTTTGTTTTGTTTTTTAGGATGACTAAGACAACTATGTTTATTCTTTAATCTGCCCTATGTATATACAAACACGTGGCATGTTTTGTATATACAGTTCTATGATTCTTTAAAAAAAAAAATCCCCTAATTGTTTACTTTTTACTTTTGGTTCTATGATAACTAGAATTGTGTTCTTAAATTTTTGTTTTAAAGTCAATATTTAAGTAGCTTAAAGCATACTTTGAAATATTCTAAGATATATTCTGTATTCAGATTAAAAATCTTTATTGTTTTAGTAAGGATATTACCAGATAATGAAGATCAGTTTGCTTGAAAATTGGAAGCCAAGGAGTTAAGTGCTTTTCTTCAGTACCATCATCTTGCTCAAAGAAAACCCAACTCTGTAATTATTATAGTTCTTGTTGTTAAGTTTGTAAGAGCTTCTCCTTCATCTTCATTATATATCTGCTTCCAATGTAGAAAATAAATGCCAATATATTTTTTATGGAAACATTTTTTTGACAGCACATTTAAAAGCCAAGAGCAAGAGGAGTCACATAGCTCTAAGATATTCTGGTATTTTAGATCAATTAATAGTGCAGTTAAGTATACAATTAATGAATTGTAGTTATAATATCTTTATGACCAGTAGACTGACTAAAACAAACTATTATTATACATACTTTTAGTTTATTTAATTATTTTATTTAATGGAATCTAGTAAAAGTTTTTTTTTAGAGTAAAAGTTTTAATTAAAAAAACAACTATTGCCCCAATTAAGGACTACTGTATCATTATGGAAACCCTGGTGGCGTAGTGGTTAAGAGTTATGGCTAATAACCAAAAGCTTGGTAGTTCAAATCCATCAGGCACTTGTTGGAAACCCTATGGGACAGCTCTACTCTTTGTTATAGGGTTGCTACGAGTCAGAATCAACTTGACAGCAATGAGTTTGGGGTAAATATTATGGAAAACTTAGTGGTGTAGTGGTTAAGAGTTTGGCTGCTAACTAAAGGTCGTCCATTTGAATCCACCCAGGCTCTCCTCGGAAACCCTATGGGTCAGTTCTACTCTGTCCTATAGGGTAACTACGAATCAGAATTGACTCGAGAGCAATGGGTTTCGGTTTTGGTAATTATTATGAAGCCCTGGTAGCACAGTAGTTAAGAGCTCAACTGTTAACTCAATGGTTGGCAGTTTGAATCCACAAACTGCTCCTTGGAAACCCAATGGGGGCTTTTCTACTCTGATAGGATCATTATGAGTCAGAATCTACTTGATTGCAATGAGTTTTTTACAGGTAATCATAATATCTGATACAAAGCTAAAAGTTCTGAAAGATATCATGCTTGCTTTATAGGTATGGAACACTTAAGCAGTACAGGTAGAAATAGATGTTCTTATGAATCACTTGAGGTTTGTGATAAAAATGTAGATTCTCAATATATTACTGTGAAAGATTCTAATTATATACATCTGTATACTGCCCTCAAAGATTTACATTTTAACCAGATGATTTTGATCCAGGGAATCTATTTAAAAACACTGACACTGAAGTACAAAAATGCAGGGGCCCTAACTTCAAATTCAATGCTTTTTCTATAATACCAAAATGTTCAATAACTTGATAGAATTTTAAAATTCCATTTAAATGAGGTGCTATTAGCTTGATATATAGGTTAAGCACATCATCACTGTTATTATTTACTATGTTTTGACCACAAAATTAATATTTTGACCATGAATTACAGAAATTAGTAATTAGAATAGTCATCTTTTTTTTTTTTTTTTCTGGAAAGCGCTCTATTACATCTGTTCAGTTATCACTTTTAGCTATCACTGTTAGCGATTTTGGAGCCCTGGTGGCACAGTGGTTAAAAGCTTGGCTGCTAACAAAAAAGTCAGCTGTTCAAATCCACCAGCTGCTCCTTAGAAACCCCAAGGGACAGTTCTATTCCGTCCTATAGGGTCACTACGAGTTGGAATACACTCAATGGCAATGAGTTAGCTATTTAGCTATAACTTTGGATATTCCCATATTATTGTTATTCCAAGTCCAGAGAGGATGAATAAAATCACATTGATGACTGGTAAAAGATATAAAAGGGAACTTAGAACATGAGCCTTGTGCTGTAAGAGAAGTAAAATTTACAAAGAAAACATAATTTGCACTAAAGCAACTCTAGAAACCACCAGTGACAGCACCCCTTTTGCTATTAATAAATAATCTCAAGCAAAAAAAAAAAAAAAAGTGCTGACATACTATTTTGAAATTGGGAATTACTATTAATTGTCAAATTATTAAAACATTTTGCTTTACATAAAACTGCAACCAAATGGACTCTAGAATTTCTGTATAACCAATCCAAACCCATTGCCATCAAGTCGATTCCAACTTAGAGAGACCCTACTCTACAGTGTGAAGTAAAAACTTTCAATTTTCCCCAAACTTTCACCAGCTTTCCACTTTAACGTATGTAGGCAGTTTACCATGCCCATTCTCTATTGATCAAGCAGAAAACGGACTAGATCAATATACAAAATGTAAATAACATTTTTAAAATGTTATTCAATTTTCAAAAATAGAGAAAAATATGAGGTTATAATATCTTTGCTGGGCAGTTTCAAATAATAATCTTTTTCAGTATTTAAATAAGCAAAATTATTTCTAGCATTTAAATATGAGGTATAACTGTTTTAACCCAGACCACCAAAATTAAAGCATACTTTTTGAAGAAACAGTGTTGTTTACTATAAGGAGTAGGAAAATTTTGAGTAAAAAGGACTGAATTGCAGGTTTCATTTCAAAACTCACTTATAGGTAGAACAAGTTGTATCTCCCTTCACCTATAAAGATTAGATGTATAATAATATATCCGTATGAAGGGGAAAGAGACTTTTTGAGGCCAAACATGGCACCCTCATGGTTGCAGCTGGTTCACTACAGCTTGCATCCTTATCTAAGTGGCATGTAGCCACCGTTGTCTACCACCACTATAAAACATCTGCCCTCCCACTGTGGGGCACAGAGAACTTCTTTGGTCCTGTGGCTGCCCAGGACTCACTTTGTCTGTAAGTCTCCCTAATAAACTCCTTTGCTGCTGCCCTGGAGTTGCCCACCTCGTTCTTCAGGCTCTTGGCGCCCTCCATTCTTAGAGGCACATTTCACATTACTGATTCAATTGGCAAGCCAGCCAGGAGACCAAGGAAATGGTGAGTAGGAATGAGGCTTCTGTGGGAGATATGTGGATATGGCCAGTAACTCCATGTTTGAAGGTTTGGCCCGTATGCTTCTCTTCAGGGAAAATTCTGGGTTGGCCAGTAATCTCCAGGTACAGAGGTCTAGCCTGTATGCTTCTCTGTGGGGGAAATCCCAGGTTGACTGAAGATTTTCATGTCTGGGGGTCTGGCTTATGTGATTGATGCCTGTGGACCATCGCATGAGTACAAGGATGCCCTGAAAACTCCAAGGGCATGGGCTGGTTGTGGGCAGATGTGCATCTTCATAAGTGTGGAAAAGAAGCTAGGACATCAGTAGCAGCCATGAGGTGGCCACTATGCTGGGCTGTTTAGCTGGCTGCTGAAGCCTAGCCAGCTGCTGAAGCATGCATAAGAGCTTTGGAGGAAGAGTTACATTAAAAAAAAAAAAAAGATGTGCAGCTGTTGTGTGGGCCATGAATGACGTATTTAGCAGCTGCCTCTGTGAACAGGATGAACAACCGGAAACACTTGCCTTCAGGTTTGTAAAGATAGGGGATTCAAGGGCTAGAGGAACAATTCCTCAGCCATTTCTCAAAGTCTTCCAACAATGGGACCAGATAATTGGAGGGGCTAACCAGGTTCCCAGCACTGAGAACACACTGTAATATCCAGCAGAAAGCAAGAATTAAAATAGGAGGAAAAAAGAAGAAGAAGAAGAAAAAGCCCTTCAAGATAGCTTGTGTTGAGTCACCTCAAAGAGACCTTAGAGGCCCTCTCTGGATTCCTCTGACAACTTCCCCCACCAAGACAATCAGCGGCAACACAGTTGCAGTACCAAAAAAAACCAAACCCAGTGCCATCGAGTCAATTTTGACTTATAGCGACCCTATAGGACAGAGCAGAACTGTCCCATAAAGTTTGCAAGGAGCACCTGGCGGATTCGAACTGCTGACCCTTTGGTTAGCAGCCGTAGCACTAACCACTATGCCACCACGGTTTCCACAGTTGCAATAGGAAGGGGAAAACTAAAATAGGAAGTACTGCCTCCATGTTACCAGACAGCGGGGCTGAACCCATACTTGCACTTGGTATGGTGGAGGAATGGCTCCACAAATGACAGAGTTTTTGCTAACTTTGCCCAGATCTTCTGACTTTCAGAAACAGTTATGACTAAGGATTATGACAGAGGATCAAAGGCCTTGTTGTTGTTGTTAGGTGCCATCCAGTCGGTTCCGACCCCATAGCGACCCTATGCACAACAGAACATAACAGTGCCCGGTCCTGCGCCATCCCTACAATCATTGTTATGCTTGAGCTCATTGTTGCAGCCACTGTGTCAATCCACCTCGTTGAGTGTCTTCCTCTTTTCCGCTGACCCTGTACTTTGCCAAGAATGATGTCCTTCTCCAGGGACTGGTCCCTCCTGACAACATGTCTAAAGTATGTAAGATGCAGTCTCGCCATCCCTGCCTCCACGGAGCATTCTGGCCACACTTCTACCAAGAAAGATTTGTTTGTTCTTTTGGCAGTCCATGGTATCAATATTCTTCACCAACACCTCAATTCAAAGGTGTAAACTCTTCCTCAGTCTTCATTTTTCATTGTCCAGCTTTCACATGCATATGATGTGATTGAAAATACCATGGCTTGGGTCAGGTGCACATTAGTCTTCAGGGTGACATCTTTGCTCTTCAACACTTTGAAGAGGTTCTTTGCAGCAGATTGGCCCAATGCAATGCGTCTTTTGATTTCTTGACTGCTGCTTCCATGGCTGTTGATTGTGGATCCAAGCAAAAATAAATCCTTGACAACTTCAATCTTTTCTCCGTTTATGATGATGTTGCTCACTGGTCCAGTTGTGAGCATTTTTGTTTCCTTTATGTTGAGGTGTAATCCATACTGAAGGCTGTGGTCTTTGATCTTCATCAGTAACTGCTTCAAGTCCTCTTCACTTTCAGCAAGCAAGGTTGTGTCATCTGCATAACACAGGTTGTTAATGAGTCTTCCCCCCATCCTGATGCCGTGTTCTTCTTTATATAGTCCAGCTTCTCGGATTATTTCTTCAGCATACAGATTAAATAGGTATGGTGAAAGAATACAACTCTGATGCACACCTTTCCTGACTTCCAACCAATCAGTATCCCCTTGTTCTGTCCGAACAACTGCCTCTTGATCTATGTAAAGGTTCCTCATGAGCACAATTAAGTGTTCTGGAATTCCCATTCTTCACACTGTTATCCATAGTTTGTTATGATCCACACAGTTGAATGCCTTTGCATAGTCAATAAAACCCAGGTAAACATCTTTCTGGTATTCTCTGCTTTCAGCCAGGATCCATCTGACATCAGCGATGATATCCCTGCTTCCACGCCCTCTTCTGAAACTGGCCTGAACTTCTGGCAGTTCCCTGTCGATATACTGCTGCAGCTGTTTTTCAATGATCTTCAGCAAAATTTTTAGTTCAGACTAAGACAGACTAGGAAGAAGGACCCGACAGTCTACTTCTGAAAAGCATTAGCCAGTGAAAACCTTATGAATAGCAGCCGAACATTGTCTGATATAGTGCTGGAAGATGAGCCCCTCAGGCTGGAAGGCACTCAAAAGATGACTGGGGAAGAGCTGCCTCCTCAAAGTAGAGTCCACCTTAATGATGTGGATGGAGTAAAGCTTTTGGGACTTCCATTTGCTGATGTGGCACGACTCAAAATGAGAAGAAACAGCTGCAAACATCCATTAAAAATCAGAACCTGGAATGTACAAAGTATGAATCTAGGAAAATTGGAAATCGTCGAAAATGAAATGGAACACATAAACATCGATATCCTAGGCATTAGTGAGCTGAAATGGGCTGGTATTGGCCATTTTGAATCGGACAATCATATAGTCTACTATGCTGGGAATGGCAACTCGAAGAGGAATGGTGTTGCATTCATTGTCAAAAGGAACGTTTCAAGATCTATCTGGAAGTACAACGCTGTCGCGATAGGATAATATCCATACGCCTACAAGGAAGGCCAGTTAATACGACTATTATTCAAATTTACCCACCAACCACTAGGGCCAAAAATGAAGAAATAGAAGATTTTTTTCAGATGCTGTAGTGTGAAGTTGATCAAACATGCAATCAAGATGCATTGATAATTACTGGCGATTGGAATGCGAAAGTTGGAGACAAAGAAGAAGGAGCGGTAGTTGGAAAATATGGCCTTGGTGTTAGAAACAATGCCTGAGATTGAATAGTAGAGTTTTGCAAGACCAACAACTTCTTCATTGCAAATACCCTCTTTCACCAACATAAACGGTGACTATACACATGGATCTCGCCAGGTGGAACACACAGAAATCAAATTGACTACATCTGTGGCAAGAGACGATGGAAAAGCTCAATATTATCAGCCAGAACGAGGCCAGGGGCCGACTGTGGAACAGACCATCAATTGCTCATATGCAAAACCGAAACTGAAGAAAATCAGAGCAAGTCCACGAGAGCTAAAATATGACCTTGAATATATCCCACCTGAATTTAGAGACCATCTGAAGAATACATTTGATGCATTGAACACTAGTGACCGAAGACTAGACGAGTTGTGGAATGACATCAAGGATATCATCCATGAAGAAAGCAAGAGGTCACTGAAAAGACAGGAAAGAAAGAAAAGAACAAGATGGATGTCAGAGGAGACTCTGAAACTTGCTCTTGAGCGTCAAGCAGCTAAAGTAAAATGAAGAATTGATGAAGTAACAGAACTGAACAGAGATTTCAAAGGGCCACTTTTCAAATTAAGTATTATAATGACATGTGCAAAGAGCTGGAGATGGAAAACCGAAAGGGAAGAACACGCTCGGTGTTTCTCAAGCTGAAAGAACTGAAGAAAAAATTCAAGCCTCGAGTTGCAATAGTGAAGGATTCCATGGGGAAAATATTAAACGATGCAGGATGTATCAAAAGAAGATGGAAGGAATACACAGAGTCATTATAGCAAAAAGAATTAGTTGATGTTCAACCATTTCAAGAGGTGGCATATGATCAGGAACTGATGGTACTGAAGGAAGAAGTCCAAGCTGCTCTGAAGGCATTGGCCAAAAACAAGGCTCCAGGAATTGATGGAATATCAATTAAGATGTTTCAACAAACACATGCAGCGCTGGAGGTGCTCACTTGTCTATGCCAAGAAATATGGAAGACAGCTTCCTGGCCAACTGACTGGAAGAAATCCACATTTATGCCTATTCCCAAGAAAGGTGATCCAACCGAATGTGGAAATTATAGAACAATATCATTAATATCACACACAAGGAAAATTTTGCTGAAGATCAAAAGCCTTAGGCTGCAATTAAAGTTCAATGAAGAAATGAAAAGAATTGCATGTCTTGGGTTTTTAGATACCATTGCACAGGTGACTGTGATCTGTTTAACAGCTGGCATCAAAACGAAGAAAACTTTTGGGTCTGAGGTCACCAACACTGAGACCCCTGCCCATGTCTGACTATGGATAAGTTCTTTTTGGCCCTTACAAGCCCCTATTATATGTACTGGTGATGTTGACGTATTAATACACACTTTTGCCTCCAAACCCTGACAGGAATTGTTGTAGTTAGGGCAATTTTAGCGGGGCACATGGAAACTGTGATGTGGGCTATAGCTAATAGCTTGGACATTCAATATGGCCACTGACAACCCTCAGACCGACATATAAAGCAAGCCCATGTGAGAATGAGACATAACGATAAAAAAAAAAAAAACTGTTCTGCTTCGGACAAACTTTTGTTACTTGTGTGGATGGTCACCAGAAAAGCCCCTATGCTGAGAGGGGAAGACAACCAACGAGCAGACCACTCTTGCCATCGTATAAAGGCTGAAGCATCCTGTGCTCCAGAGCAAAGAGATGTGCAACTGACCACCTCCTGGATTTAACAGAGGACAGTCCATGGAGACTCACACACTAGGCCTTTGTGAAGGGACTTCCACTGACATTGGGAAACATTGAATGGCATAGAAAAGCTGACCTGCCTAAGAGACCCTGGCCAAAGCTAAAACCTGCCTAGGGACAGATTGCTGACCCAACAGGCTAAGGCATTCTTGGCAGGTAAATCATATCAGGGCCTCTTATCCTATACAGAGGCTTTCACTGGATCTTGAACGGACTTTTCACGTTCTCTATCGCCCCCAGGCCATAGGAGTGATTGAGCTATTCAAAGGACAGGCTTAAGTGGCTGATTGGAGGGGACAAGACAACCCCAGCCTGAACTATACATTTCAGGGAAGCAGTCCGGGTCTCAATGCAGCAATTCCCTGCAAGAGCATATCTCATTTGTACCATATGTTTGATCAAACTGTCTATTCTAAAAAACATGTATCTTTAGTATACAACTGTTTCTGACAAAAGATCAGGATTCCCACAGAGGTCACTGCCCCAAGAACAGGACATACAGCGTGGGTGGCTATACCTGGGCAGCCCTCACCTCAAGTCCCACAGGAGAAAGGGGAGGGGAGGAAGGAATTGTTAATGTTGCTGCTTTTTATTCCCAGATTATCTCACAATGATGAACAGGACACTCACCCACGGGCTCCAGTGATAAGGTTTTGCGAGAGCTACCAATCAAGACAACTGTTGGCTCTGTCAACATTTTAATCAAGATGAAGAGTCACCTCCCCACGTTTTTCCAGCTTATCTGTCAACGAGGAGGACACCTTGTGGACCAACTGAGTGTGTAACCTGTACTGAAGCAATCATGTAGTAAATGAATATAGTCAGTTCCAGTACTCATGGAAAACATCTTTTGAAGCATGAAACCTGCCTCTGTGGAGTGCTCCAAATTTAAAAGGAAATTTCTGTCTGTGTGTTAAAATGTAAATGGCGTGGGACTAGATGGTTTGACACTGAGAATGGTACTTTTAAGACTCAGTTTGATGTTACTCTAGGTAAGGAAAACTTTCATAACATGACAAGGTGTTGTTGTTGTCGTTAGGTGCTGTCAATCAGTTCCAACTCATAACGAGTACAATATGTACAAAAGAACCAAATGCGGCCCCATCCTGGGCCATGCCCAAAATCGTTTTTATGCTTGAGCCCACTGTTGCAGCCACTGTGTTGATCCGTCTCATTGAGGGTCTTTGCCTTTTTTACTGACCCTGTACTTTACCAAGCATGATGTCCTTCTCCAGGGACTGATCTCTCCTAACAAGACTTCCAAAGTATATAAGATGTAGTCTCGGCATCTTTGCTCCTAAGGAGCATTGTGGTTGTACTTATTCCAATACAGATTTGTTCATTCTCTTGGCAGTTCATGGTATATTCAATATTCTTTACCAACACAATTCAAAGGGCATCAATTCTTCTTTGGTCTTCCTTATTCATTGTCCAGCTTTCACATGCATATGCTGCAACTGAAAATACCATGGCTTGGGTCAGGTTAGTCACCTTAGTCTTCAAGGTGGCATCTTTGCTTTTAACACTTTAAAGAGGTCTTTTGCAGCAGATTTACCCAATGCAATGTGTCTTTTGATTTCTTGACCGCTGCTTTTGTGGGTGTTGATTGTGGATCCAAGTAAAATGAATTCCTTGACAACTTCAATCTTCTCTCCATTTATCATGATGTTGCTTATTGGTCCACTTGTGAGGATTTTTGTTTTCTTCATGTTGTGGTGCAATCCATATTGAAGGCTGTGGCTTTTGATCTTCATCAGGAAGTGTTTCAAGTCCTCTTCACTTTCAGCAAGCAAGGTTGTGCCATCTGCATAACACAGGTTGCTAATGAGTCTTCCACCAATCCTGATGCCCCCATCGTCTTCATATAGTCCAGCTTCTCAGATTATTTACTCAACATACAGATTGAATAGATATGGTGAAAGGATACAACCCTGAGGCACGCCTTTCCTGGCTTTAAGTCATGCATCATCCCCTGGTTCTGTCCAAACAACTGCCTCTTGATCTATGTACAAGATCCTTATGAGCACAATTAAGTGCTCTGAAATTCCCATTTTTCACAATGTTATCCATAATCTGTTATGACCCACACAGTCAAATGCCTTTACATAGTAAATAAAACACAGGTAAACACCTTTCTAGTATTCTCTGCTTTCACCCAGGATCTGTCTGACATCAGCAATGATATCCCTGGTGCCAGTCCTCTTCTGAATTCAGTCTGAATTTCTGACAGTTCTCCTAAATATATTGCTGCAGCAGCTTTTGAATGATCTTCAGCAAAGCCCCTACAGTGCAATAGACACATGTGAGATGACCAGATGGTCCAGTGTATATTGACTGACTACACCAAGTCTGAATTAGCCTGGTCTGGTAATACCTTGTTCAACTGTGCTGAGAAAGGGCAGTTTTGTATTACGTGTACTGAAATATGTACTGTTCATATAATGTGTCATATTACGGAAATATGCTGTTTTTACATCAATGCACATGTCGTACATACATAAGATTGGACAAATGCAGCCCTTTGATCTACTCAGTGGGCTAGGGTTAAGCCACAACTGATGTGGCTGGTTGGGATCTCTCTTCCAAGCAGGCCTGATCAATCTGCTGGGGACAGTGCTATTGGTAAAAAACCAAAACCAAACCCACTGCCACAGAGTCCATTCCGACTCATAGAAACCCTATAGGACAGAGTAGAGCTTCCCCATAGGGTTTCCAAGGAGAGCCTGGGGGATTCAAACTGCTGACCTTTTGGTTAGCATCTATAGTTCTTAACCACTATGCCCCCAGGGTTTCCATCCTATTGGTAACCCTCATTAAATACTGCCTCAAATGTTGCAGAGATATAGAGTCCACCAGAGTTATGCAACAAACCACAGACATGCAGCTCAACATCCAAAATGGTTGATGGTCATACCAGGACTTGGTACTGCTTTGTTTCTTTTTCTAGCACCCTGATGGTAGTCAGGGAGTAGACTGTTGGGGAAATGGTTTGCCTCTATGCCTTCCATTCAGGCTGCCTAAGTAAAGGCCTTGGGCCCTGAACATTCTCTGATAAGGTGGCTGGGAATTGGGTCACCTCCTCTCCCAGGTCCTTCTCCTTATTAGAGAAGCCTTTCCCTGTTCTGGGCATACAGTAACTTTCTCTTACTCTTACATGTAAGGTAAAATCAGAAGTTGTTAACGGTAGTCCTGCAAAAAACAAACTGACCAACTACAGTACAGTTTTTGTTCAGTTCTTTAGAATTACTCTAAGAAAACCCTCTTTCTCAGAGTTGTGTAGTCAGCTTCTTTCTTCCCCATCTACATCAGTAAAGTTATGCCATGTATTTGCAAGAGACCCTAGCTTCTTAACAAGCTGGGTTTTTGTTTTGTTTTCATTTGAATACAGCAAAAGTCACTCTTTGTGGTGTGCACTCATATGGAGTTTGAAAAAGGAATAATGTATCTACAAACAACCACAACAGGTAATTTCACCAACCTAAACATTCCCTTGTTAGGCCCCCTTTTAGGGAAATATTCCTCATCCCCAACTCTTGGCAATCACTATTTTATTTTCCTACAATTCTGTCTTTCCCAGAATGTCAAATGAATGAAATTGTACGGTATGTAGCATTTTGTGTCTAATTTCTCTCATTTAGCAAAATCCATTTAAGATTTTGACGTGTTGCTGCATGAATCAATAGTTTATTCATTTTTATTGCTGACTGGTGTTTCATAGTATGGGTAAATGGCAGTTTGCTTATTTATCCACCTATTGAAGAACATTTTGATTGTTTCTTAAGCAAATCAATTTTTAGTGATTACCAGTAAAGCTGCTGTAAGTATCTGTGGAAAGGTTTTTGTATGATGGTACACTTTCAAATCACTTGTGTAAATACTTAGAACTAGGATTACTAGTTTGTATAGTAAGTATATGTGTAATTTTACAAGAAAATGCCAAACCGTTTTCCAAAATGCATGTACCATTTTGCATTCCCAAAAGCAAATGAATGAGAGTTTTTCTTGTTCTGCCTCCTCAGAAGCCCTTAGTGTTTTCTTTTTTTTTCCTTTGCTATTCTAATATGTGTGTAGTGGTATCTCATTGTGGTTTTATTTCATTTCCCTAAAATTTTTCATATTCTTATTTTCCATTCCTATATTTTCTTTTATGAAAAGCCTCTTCAGATCCTTTGCTAATTTTTTTAATTGGATTTTACATTTGTTTTGTTATATTTCAGTTTTAAGTGTCCTTTATGAATTCTGGATATAAGTTCTATATTAGATATGTGATTTGCAGATATTTTCTGCCAGTCTCTGGCTTGTCTTTTTATTCTTTTAAGAGTTCATTTGCCTTTCCATAAACATTTTACAATAATCCTGTTGGTAACTCCTAAAAAACCTGTTGTGGTGTGTTTCTAATTGTGTTGAATCTATAGAACTAATTGGAAAGAATTGACACATAATAATATTGAGTCTTGTAATCCATGAACATAGTATATTTCCCCATTTATTTAGATCTTTGTTTTGTTTCATCAGTGATTTTTATGTTTTCATTATACAGATCCTATACATATTTTGTTAGATTTAAACATAATTTATTTTATTAGTGGGATGGTAAATGGTGTTTATTTTTAAAACCCAAATTCCAAATTTTCAGTGCTGGTGTATAGGAATACAGTTGACTTTTTGCTATTGGCCTTACATCTTAGGAACTTGCTAAATTCACTTACTAGTTTTAGGGAATTTCTATAGATTATTTGAGATTTTTACATGAACAACAATGCTGTCTACAGATAGAAATGTTTTTATTTATTTATTTCCAACCTGTATGTATCTTTTTCTTGCCTTGTTACAATGATAGAACTATAATTTTGAAGAGGAGACAGAAGGCAGTTTCTGGCATTGTTCCCAATCGTAGGGAGAAAGTATTGATTATCATGTTATTTTGCTTCTTGTGAGCTGTAGGATTAAAGTTGATGTCCTTTATCAGGTTAAAAAAAGTCCCTTCTCATTCCAGTTTGCTGAAACTTTTTCACATGAATAGATACTAAAGTTTTTAATTTTTTAAAATATATGATGGAATAATCATATGGTTTTACTTACTTAGTCTTTTAATATGGCTAACTACATTGGGTGATTTTTAAGTATTGATCCAGCTTTGTAATCCTGGAATGAACCTACTTGATTATGATCTTTCATTCTTTTCATACATTGCTGGGTCCTATTTGCTAATGATTCTATTTGGCAATGGTGCTCTTAAATAGAGTTTTATTACAGAAAAAAAAAAGGGATTGGAGGATGGTTATCAGATTATATCATTTTACAATAAATAGATCTTGTAGGAATTATGCAAGGTGGTGTACATGACAATTTGTGACATAGATTAAGCATTCAATAATGTTCTCTAATAACCACATTACAACTACTAATCTTACTACTATCTCTAGTTTCATTAATAAAGTGGTTGTAATCTAAGAGGGCATGATTTTCAACGGAGAAATTGTGTTCTCTTTCTTTGTGTACTTATGTTTATTTCTAGAGTAAATCAATCAAGTAACAGAGTCCTAAAAAAAAAAATGTTGCAGTCGAGTTGATTCCAATTCATCCCAACCCTGTAGGACTGAATAGAACTGCCCCATAGGGTTTGCAAGGCTGGAATCTTTATGGAAGCAGACTGCCACATCTTTCTACCATGGAGAGACTGGTGGTTCAGACTTTCAACTTTTTGGTCAGCAGTTGAGTGCTTAACCACTGAGCAACCAGGATTCCTTAACATAATCCTACAGTTAATCTTTTGTCCCTGCAAATGTGATCAGTCTGATAAAACCAATAATATCAATAATGGGAATAATAATATTGTGTATCTTTACTGTCCTTTTTCATACTCATAGCATGTTTCATGTGTTTTCTAATTTTCAAAACAGCACTCTGGTGTTAGCATTATTGTTTTATTTAGCAGATAAAGATATGATAGCTGTCAAAGTCAAGAAACCAACAGGTGTCATAGTCAAAAGTAGGGTGTGGATTGCCTGACTCTCCACATGGTCCACTATGCTATAATGCTGTCATGGATTGAATTGTGTCCCCCCAAAATATGTCAACTTGGCTAGGCCATGATACGGTATCAGTGGCTGTCCACCATTTTGTGATTTGATGTAACTTTCCAATGTGTTATAAATCCTAACCTCTGCCTGTTGTTAATGAGGTAAGTTTATTATCATTGTTTAATAAAAATGGGCTTACATATATTATTTCTGTATGTTGTTTTCTTATCTCATAGAAATTTTTACAGGGGACCAGATGTACCAGTAATGACTCTTTAATTGTTGTAGACTATGATATGGCTTCAAGCTTTTAGGAAAATGCTGACTATCGTGAGATCAGGATAAAGCCTTTTCAGATTCAAAGTATGTCACACAGGGTCTCACCGAGGAATGGAAAGAAGAGCAAGTTCAAATGCCTGAAACCAGTCATTGATTGACCTGCCTACACACGAATTTGGTAAGACTGAGGAGCTTACAGATTCAGTTATCTTTATTCCTACTCATAGGGAAGCTCTGCCTCTCGTCTTGGAAAACAAATACTATGCTAACATAACTACTGCAGCTGTTCCAAGCCTTGAGAAACAAGAGAATGCAGAAGGTTTACACCATGTGTCTGAAGTTACTAGAGCAATCTCATTTCTCAGTAAGATAACTCTGAGGTGATGTTTTCTGATGATGGCATTATGGATGTTGTGGAACATCTTAAATACAGGCCATTTTTAGAATTCTTGTCCAAACCTGCAAAGTTTAAGGAAGTTTTGAACTTCTGAGGTGTTGTACATTAAGGACATTATTTTTTTTTTAATAACATTTATTAAACTTCAAGTGAACGTTTACAAATCCAATCAGTCTGTCACATATAAGTTTACATACATCTCACTCCCTACTCCCACTTACTCTCCCCCTCTTGAGTCAGCCCTTTCAGTCTCTCCTTTCTTGACAATTTTGCCTGCTTCCCTCTCTCTCTATCCTCCCATCCTCCCTCCAGACAAGAGTTGCCAACACAATCTCAAGTGTCCACCTGATATAATTAGCTCACTCTTCATCAGCGTCTCTCTCCCACCCGCTGACCAGTCCCTTTCATGTCTGATGAGTTGTCTTCGAGGATGGTTCCTGTCCTGTGTCAACAGAAGGTCTGGGGAGCATGGCCGCCGGGATTCCTCCAGTCTCAGTCAGACCATTAAGTTTGGTCTTTTTATGAGAATTTGGGGTCTGCATCCCACTGATCTCCTGCTCCCTCAGGGGTCCTCTGCTGTGCTCCCTGTCAGGGCAGTCATCGATTGTGGCCGGGCACCAACTAGTTCTTCTGGTCTCAGGATGATGTAGGTCTCTGGTTCATGTGGCCCTTTCTGTCTCTTGGGCTCTTAGTTGTCGTGTGGCCTTGGTGTTCTTCATTTTCCTTTGCTCCAGGTGGGTTGAGACCGATTGTTGCATCTTAGATGGCCGCTTGTTAGCATTTAAGACCCCAGACACCATATTTCAAAGTGGGATGCAGAATGATTTCATAAAAGAATTATTTTGCCAATTGACTTAGAAGTCCCCACAAACCATGTTCCCCAGACCCCCACGCTTGCTCCGCTGACCTTTGAAGCATTCATTTTATCCCGGAAACTTCTTTGCTTTTGGTCCAGTCCAATTGAGCTGACCTTCCATGTATTGAGTATTGTCTTTCCCTTCACCTAAAGCAGTTCTTATCTACTGATTAATCAATAAAAAACCCTCTCCCTCCCTCCCTCCCCCCCTCGTAACCACAAAAGTATGTGTTCTTCTCAGGTTTACTATTTCTCAAGATCTTATAAGAGTGGTCTTATACAATATTTGTCCTTTTGCCTCTGACTAATTTCGCTCAGCATAATGCCTTCCAGGTTCCTCCATGTTATGAAATGTTTCAGAGATTCATCACTGTTCTTTATTGATGCGTAGTATTCCATTGTGTGAATATACCACAATTTATTTACCCATTCATCCGTTGACCGACACCTTGGTTGCTTCCCACTTTTTGCTATTGTAAACAAAGCTGCAATAAACATGGGTGTGCATATATCTGCTTGTATGAAGGCTCTTGTATCTCTAGGGTATATTCCGAGGAGTGGGATTTCTGGGTTGTATGGTAGTTCTATTTCTAACTGTTTAAGATAACGCCAGATAGATTTCCAAAGTGGTTGTACCATTTTACATTCCCACCAGCAGTGTATGAGAGTTCCAATCTCTCCGCAGCCTCTCCAACATTTATTATTTTGTGTTTTTTGGATTAATGCCAGCCTTGCTGGTGTGAGATGGAATCTCATTGTAGTTTTAATTTGCATTTCTCTAATGGCTAATGATCGAGAGCATTTTCTCATGTATCTGTTGGCTGCCTGAATATCTTCTTTAGTGAAATGTGTGTTCATATCCTTTGCCCACTTCTTGATTGGGTTGTTTGTCTTTTTGTGGTTGAGTTTTGACAGAATCATGTAGATTTTAGAGATCAGGCGCTGGTCAGAGATGTCATAGCTGAAAATTCTTTCCCAATCTGTAGGTGGTCTTTTTACTCTTTTGGTGAAGTCTTTAGATGACCATAGGTGTTTGATCTTTAGGAGCTCCCAGTTATCGGGTTTCTCTTCATCATTTTTGGTAATGTTTTGTATTCTGTTTATACCTTGTATTAGGGCTCCTACGGTTGTCCCAATTTTTTCTACCATGATCTTTATCGTTTTAGTCTTTATGTTTAGGTCTTTGATCCACTTGGAGTTAGTTTTTGTGCATGGTGTGAGGTATGGGTCCTGTTTCATTTTTTTGCAAATGGATATCCAGTTATGCCAGCACCATTTGTTAAAAAGGCTATCTTTTCCCCAGTTAATTGACACTGGTCCTTTGTCAAATATCAGCTGCTCATACGTGGATGGATCTATGTCTGGGTTCTCAATTCTGTTCCATTGGTCTATGTGCCTGTTGTTGTACCAATACCAGGCTGTTTTGACTACTGTGGCTGTATAATAGGTTCTGAAGTCAGGTAAGGTGAGGCCTCCCACTTTCTTCTTCTTTTTCAGTAGTGCTTTGCTTATCCAGGGCTTCTTTCCCTTCCATATGAAATTGGTGATTTGTTTCTCTATCCCCTTAAAATATGACATTGGAATTTGGATCGGAAGTGCGTTAAATGTATAGATGGCTTTTGGTAGAATAGACATTTTTACTATGTTAAGTCTTCCTATCCATGAGCAAGGTATGTTTTTCCACTTAAGTATGTCCTTTTGAATTTCTTGTAGTAGAGCTTTGTAGTTTTCTTTGTATAGGTCTTTTACATCCTTGGTAAGATTTATTCCTAAGTATCTTATCTTCTTGGGGGCTACTGTGAATGGTATTGATTTGGTTATTTCCTCTTCGGTGTTCTTTTTGTTGATGTAGAGGAATCCAAGTGATTTTTGTATGTTTATCTTATAACCTGAGACTCTGCCAAACTCTTCTATTAGTTTCAGTAGTTTTCTGGAGGATTCCTTAGGGTTTTCTGTGTATATAATCATGTCATCTGCAAATAGTGATAACTTTACTTCTTCCTTGCCAATCCGGATACCTTTTATTTCTTTGTCTAGCCTAATTGCCCTGGCTAAGACTTCCAACACGATGTTGAATAAGAGCGGTGATAAAGGGCATCCTTGTCTGGTTCCCGTTCTCAAGGGAAATGCTTTCAGGGTCTCTCCATTTAGAGTGATATTGGCTGTTGGCTTTGCATAAAAATTATTATGTTGAGGAATTTTCCTTCAATTCCTATTTTGGTAAGAGTTTTCATCATGAATGGGTGTTGGACTTTGTCAAATGCCTTTTCTGCATCTATTGATAAGATCATGTGGTTTTTATCTTTTGTTTTATTTATGTGATGGATTACATTAATGGTTTTTCTGATATTAAACCAGCCTTGCATACCTGGTATAAATCCCACTTGATCAGGGTGAATTATTTTTTTGATGTGTTGTTGGATTCTATTGGCTAGAATTTTGTTGAGGATTTTTGCATCAATGTTCATGAGGGATATAGGTCTATAATTTTCTTTTTTTGTAATGTCTTTACCTGGTTTTGGTATCAGGGAGATGGTGGCTTCATAGAATGAGTTGGGTAGTATTCCGTCATTTTCTATGCTTTGGAATACCTTTAGTAGTAGTGGTGTTAACTCTTCTCTGAAAGTTTGGTAGAACTCTGCAGTGAAGCCGTCTGGGCCAGGGCTTTTTTTGTTGGGAGTTTTTTGATTACCGTTTCAATCTCTTTTTTTGTTATGGGTCTATTGAGTTGTTCTACTTCTGAATGTGTGAGTTTAGGTAGGTAGTGTTTTTCTAGGAATTCATCCATTTCTTCTAGGTTTTCAAATTTGTTAGAGTACAATTTTTCATAATAATCTGAAATGATTCTTTTAATTTCATTTGGTTCTGTTGTGATGTGGTCCTTCTCATTTCTTATTCGGGTTATTTGTTTCTTTTCCTGTATTTCTTTAGTCAGTCTAGCCAATGGTTTATCAATTTTGTTTATTTTTTCAAAGAACCAGCTTTTGGCTTTGTTAATTCTTTCGATTGTTTTTATGTTCTCTAATTCATTTAGTTCAGCTCTAATTTTTATTATTTGTTTTCTTCTGGTGCCTGATGCATTCTTTTGTTGCTCAGTTTCTATTTGTTCAAGTTGTCGGGACAGTTCTCTGATTTTGGCTCTTTCTTCTTTTTGTATGTGTGCATTTATTGATATAAATTGGCCTCTGAGCACTGCTTTTGCTGTGTCCCAGAGGTTTTGATAGGAAGTATTTTCATTCTCGTTGCTTTCTATGAATTTCCTTATTCCCTCCTTGATGTCTTCTATAACCCAGTCTTTTTTCAGGAGGGTATTGTTCATTTTCCAAGTATTTGATTTCTTTTCCCTAGTTTTTCTGTTATTGATTTCTAGTTTTATTGCCTTGTGGTCTGAGAAGATGCTTTGTAATATTTCGATGTTTTGGACTCTGCAAAGGTTTGTTTTGTGACCTAATATGTGGTCTATTCTAGAGAATGTTCCATGTGCGCTAGAAAAAAAAGTATATTTTGCAGCAGTTGGGTGGAGAGTTCTGTATAAGTCAATGAGGTCAAGTTGGTTGATTGTTGTAATTAGATCTTCCATGTCTCTATTGAGCTTCTTACTGGATGTCCTGTCCTTCTCCGAAAGTGGTGTGTTGAAGTCTCCTACTATAATTGTGGAGGTATCTATCTCGCTTTTCAATTCTGTTAAAATTTGATTTATGTATCTTGCAGCCCTGTCATTGGGTGCGTAAATATTTAATATGGTTATGTCTTCCTGATCAATTGTCCCTTTTATCATTATATAGTGTCCTTCTTTATCCTTTGTGGTGGATTTAAATCTAAAGTCTATTTTGTCAGAAATTAATATTGCTACTCCTCTTCTTTTTTGCTTATTGTTTGCTTGATATACTTTTTTCCATCCTTTGAGTTTTAGTTTGTTTGTGTCTCTAAGTCTAAGGTGTGTCTCTTGTAGGCAGCATATAGATGGATCATGTTTCTTTATCCAGTCTGTGACTCTCTGTCTCTTTATTGGTGCATTTAGTCCATTTACATTCAGGGTAATTATAGATAAATAAGTTTTTAGTGCTGTCATTTTGATGCCTTTTTATGTGTGTTGTTGACAATTTCATTTTTCCACATACTTTTTTGTGCTGAGGCGTTTTTCTTAGTAAATTGTGAGATCCTCATTTTCATAGTGCTTGACTTTATGTTAGTTGAGTCGTTACGTTTTTCTTGGTTTTTATCTTGAGTTATGGAGTTGTTATACCTTTTTGTGGTTACCTTATTATTTACCCCTATTTTTCTAAGTAAAAACCTAACTTGTATTGTTCTATATCGCCTTGTATCACTCTCCATATGGCAGTTCAATGTCTCCTGTATTTAGTCCCTCTTTTTGATTATTGTGATCTTTTACCTATCAACTTCCATAATTCCCTGTTATGTTTATTTTTATTTTTTAATTAATCTTAATTTGTTTGTTTTTGTGATTTCCCTATTTGAGTTGATATCAGGACGTTCTGTTTTGTGACCTTGTGTTGTGAGGATATCTGATATTATTGGTTCTCTGACCAAACAATATCCTTTAGTATTTCTTGTAGCTTTGGTTTGGTTTTTGCAAATTCTCTAAACTTGTGTTTGTCTGTAAATATCTTAATTTCGCCTTCATATTTCAGAGAGAGTTTTGCTGGATATATGATCCTTGGCTGGCAGTTTTTCTCCTTCAGTGTTCTGTATATGTCGACCCATTCCCTTCTTGCCTGCATGGTTTCTGCTGAGTAGTCAGAACTTATTCTTATTGATTCTCCCTTGAAGGAAACCTTTCTTTTCTCCCTGGCTGCTTTGAAAATTTTCTGTTTATCTTTGGTTTTGGTGAGTTTGATGAAAATATGTCTTGGTGTTTTTCTTTTTGGATCAATCTTAAATGGGGTTCGATGAGCATCTTGGATAGATATCCTTTTGTCTTTCATGATGTCAGGGAAGTTTTCTGTCAGGAGTTCTTCAACTATTTTCTCTGTGTTTTCTGTCCCCCCTCCCTGTTCTGGGACTCCAATCACCCACAGGTTATCCTTCTTGATAGAGTCCCACATAATTCTTAGGGTTTCTTCATTTTTTTAAATTCTTTTATCTGATTTTTTTTCAGCTATGTTGGTGTCGATTCCCTGGTCCTCCAGATGTCCCAGTCTGCATTCTAATTGCTCGAGTCTGCTCCTCTGACTTCCTAGTGCGTTGTCTAATTCTGTTATTTTATTGTTAATCTTTTGGATTTCTACATGTTGTCTCTCTATGGATTCTTGCAACTTATTAATTTTTCCAGTATGTTCTTGAATAATCTTTTTGAGTTCTTCAACAGTTTTATCAGTGTGTTCCTTGGCTTTTTCTGCATTTATCCTAATTTCATTTGTGATATCATTAAGCATTCTGTAAATTAGTTTTTTATATTCTGTATCTGATAATTCCAAGATTGTATCTTCATTTGGGAAATGTTTTGATTCTTTTGTTTGGGGGGTTGGAGAAGCTGTCACGGTCTGCTTCTTTAAGTGGTTTGATATGGATTGTTGTCTCCGAGCCATCACTGGGAAACTAGTTTTTCCAGAAAATCCGCTAAAAAAAAAATGCAGTCAGATCCCTATCAGAGTTCTCCCTCTGGCTCAGGCTATTGAGATGTTAATGAAGCTGCCTGGGGAGGGTGGGGGAGGGAACAGAGAGATAGGAGAGTAGCACCTCAGAATATAGCCAGAGTTTCTTGTCTTGCTTGGAATGACTATTATATCTGAGATTCCCGCGGGCGCATCGCCTATGTGTGCTGGCTGTGTGGAGATTGCCCCCGGGGGGTCTGGCCCGCTGGAGTCACGGTCAGATCCTCCGCTTCCAGCCCCACGCCCAGCGTCAAGTCTCCCCTACTGGGACGGTGCACTCTCGACTCCAAAATCAGTCACTGCCTCCCGGGGACTTCTCGTCCCTCCAGCCGCATGGCCGTGCCGCCTCTGAGAACCAGTTGGGCCTCCTCCCGGGGTTAGTTTAGATGGGTGGAGCAGGTCCCCGTGCTTGTGCCATGACCGAGTGTCCCGGCTGGGACGCTGTTCTCCCTGCTCCAATACCAGTCACTGCCTCCCGGGGACTTATCCTACCGGCTGCGTCCCACGCCGCCCGCACGACCCGGCTGGTCCCCTTCCCGGGGTTAGTTCAGGGGGGTGGAGCAACTCTCCGTGTTTATGGCGTACCTGCGTCCAGTCCAAATCCCTGCGGGACAGTTCCCCGGCTCGGATGCTGCTCTTTCCGCTCCAAGACCAGTCACTGCCTCCCGGGGACTTCTCCTACCGGCTGCGTCCCACGCCGCCCGTGGAACCTGCTGGTCCCCCTCCCGGGGTTAGTTCAGGAGGGTGGAGCAGGTCTCTGTGCTTGTGCCGTACCTGACTGGTACGCTGCCTCCAGGCTCTGGAAACAATCACTGCTTCCCCGTATTAGTTCGTTCTCCGTCTCTAAATCTGTGTTTGATGTTCAGGGTTTGTAGATTGTTATGTATGTGATCGATTCACTTGTTTTTCCGTGTCTTTGTTGTAAGAGAGATCCGAGGTAGCGTCTGCCTAGTCCGCCATCTTGGCTCCGCCTCCTATTTTTTTAATATAATTTTTATTGTGCTTTCAGTGAAAGTTTACAAATCAAGTCAGTCTTTCACACAAAAACCCATATATACCTTGCTACACACTCCCAATTACTCTCCTCCTAATGACACAGCCTGCTCTCTCCCTCCGCTCTCTCTTTTCATGTCTATTTCGCCAGCTTCTAACCCCCTCCACCCTCTCATCTCCCCTCCAGGCAAGAGATGCCAACATAGTCTCAAGTGTCCACCTGATCCAAGAAGCTCACTCCTCACCAGCATCCCTCTCCAACCCATTGTCCAGTCCAATCCATGTCTGAAGAGTTGGCTTTGGGAATGGTTCCTGTCCTGGGCCAACAGAAGGTCTGGGGGGCCATGGCCACTGGGGTCCTTCTAGTCTCAGTCAGATCATTAAGTCTGGTCTTATGAAAATTTGGGGTCTACATCCCACTGCTCTCCTGCTTCCTCAGGGGTTCTCTGTTGTGTTCCCTGTCAGGGCAGTCATCAGTTATAGCCAGGCACCATCTAGCTCTTCTGGTCCCAGGATGATGTAGTCTCTGGTTCATGTGGCCCTTTCTGTCTCTTGGGCTTGTAATCACCTTGTGTCCTTGGTGTTCTTCATTCTCCTTTGATCCAGGTGGGTTTAGACCCATTGATGCATCTTAGATGGCCACTTGCTAGCATTTAAGACCCCAGACACCACTCTTCAACGTAGAATGCAGAATGTTTTCTTAATAGATTTTATTATGCCAATTGACTTAGATGTCCCCAGAAACCATGGTCCCCAGACCCCTGCTACACTGGCCTTCAAAGGATTCAGTTTATTCAGGAAACTTCTTTGCTTTTGGTTCAGTCCGGTTGTGCCAACCACCCCTGTATTGTGTGCTGTCTTTCTCTTCACCTAAAGCAGTTCTTATCTACTATCTAATAGTGAATGCCCCTCTCCCACCTTCCGTCCCTCTTCCCTCTCGTAACCACAAAAGAATGTTTTCTTCTCAGTTTAAACTATTTCTCAAGTTCTTATAATAGTGCTCTTATACAGTATTTGTCCTTTTGCAACTGACTAATTTCACTCAGCATAATGCCTTCCAGGTTCCTCCATGTTACGAAAATGTTTCACAGATTCATCTTTATCGATGCATAGTAACAGCACTGGGTAGCACTGGGAGTATTCCATTGTGTGAATATACCATAATTTACTTATCCATTCATCCGTTGATGGGCACCTTGGTTGCTTCCAGCTTTTTGCTATTGTAAACAGTGCTGCAATAAACATGGGTGTGCATATATCTGTTCGTGTAAAGGCTCTTATTTCTCTAGGATATATTTCAAGGAGTGGGATTGCTGGATCGTATAGTAGTTCTATTTCCAGCTTTTTAAGGAAGCACCAGATAGATTTCCAAAGTGGTTGTACCATTTTGCATTCCCACCGGCAGTGTATAAGTGTTCTAATCTCTCCACAGCCTCTCCAACATTTGTTATTTTGTGTTTTTTGGATTAATGCCAGCCTTGTTGGAGTGAGATGAAATCTCATTGTAGTTTTGATTTGCATTTCTCTAATGGCTAATGATCGTGAACATTTTCTCATGTATCTGTTAGCTACCTGAATGTCTTCTTTAGTGAAGTGTTTATTCATATCTTTTGCCCATTTTTTAATTGGGTTATTTGTCTTTTTGTAGTTGAGTTTTTGCAGTATCATGTAGATTTTAGAGATCATGCACTGATCAGAAATGTCATAGCTAAAAACTTTTTCCCAGTCTGTAGGTAGTCTTTTTACTCTTTCGGTGAAGTCTTTGGATGAGCATAAGTGTTTGATTTTTAGGAGCTCCCAGTTATCTAGTTTTTCTTCTGCATTCTTAATGAGGTTTTATATACTGTTTATGCTATGAAGGACATCGTTTTGACTGTACCATCTCTTTTTGAATAGATTTTTCTTCCTACTTTGCTCCTACTACCTTATATTAATCAAGAAAATTGAAATAGAATGTTTGTGGAAAATACCTTTTTGTTTGAAACTTATGCTGTTAACAGATGAGGCCATAGATAATACATGGCACAAACTGGTTAACTTGTTTCAAGGAATTTTGTGCAATCTCAAAAAAGGAAAGTGTTTTTCAAAGCTTTGAAAACATTGCGAATCCTTCCCTATCTTGAAATTGTGATGGTCATGAATGATGTTCAAGTCCAGTCAGCTACTACCGATATATTTTCTTAGTAATTTCGTTCAACCAGGGTCCTACAGTTGGTAATTCAAGAGGTCTAGTTGAACGATTATATTCTTTTCGTTAATGAGGTAATTGAACATATTAGCCACAGCAGAGCTAGGAGGTGTTGTTCACTTAATGAGACCTTTTTTTTTTTTGTATATAATTGATTCAGTGGGACACATGCACTACAATGGTTTAGAAGAGATGCTCTTTTCTATATACCCTGGATGTGTCTTCCCTCACAGAGTTCAACTCATTTCTAGCTTCCGACTGGCTTCCAGGATTTCTTGATATTCCTTGGTTTATAGATGCTTCACTCCAATCTCTGCTTCCATCAACAAATAAGACTCTCCGACCTGTGCCTGTGTTACTACGCCTATATTTCCCTCTTCTTATAAGGATGCTAGTCATTGGATGAGGACTCACTATAGTCCTAACTTAATCTTATCTTAACCTGAATACATCTACAAAAATTCTTTTTCCATATATATCACATTCACAAGCACCAGGGATTAGGACTTGAACATAACTTTTTGGCAGACATAATTCAACCATAACAGAAGGGTAATACAGTTCCATAATATGAAACTATGTATTTTTGTCCCTGATTGGCCTGGCCTTGGAAACCTGCTGAACAATCCCTGAAACAATCCCTTTCACCAGAGAAGAAAAATGCTTTCGTTGCCATGTGCACCCATGGAGCCAGGGCATGTATTAGCAACATCTGAATGGGCTGGAAGTGCGGGATGATTTTTTGTTAAAAAGTAAAACTGAGGTACAGTGACTTTTTGGGGTGGGAATGCTGGACAGCAAACCTGCAAATATCCAAAACAATTTACCATTAGTAGATGCCTACTTACTAAATCTTTACATGCTCTGTGTTACTGGGAACAAATTATAAATTAAAAACAACAACAACAACAAAAAGGAATTAGAGATCCTTTATCAAACACTAAGATCAGTGGTTGCACAATGGTTAAGTGCCAGCTGCTAACAGAGAAGTTGGAAGTTTGAACCTACCATGTGACCCCATGGGATAAAGACCTGGCCATCTGTGCCCTTGAAGATTTAAAAAAAAAAAAAAAAACTCACAGAGTCTATTCTGACTTACAGCAACCCTATACGATAGAGTAGAACTGCTGAATAGGGTTTCAAAGGCTGTAAATCTTTACAGAAAGCAGACTCTCACTTCTTCCTCCTGGAATGGCTGTTGGCTTCAAACTGCTAACCTTTCATTTAGCAGATGAGAGCTTTAAGCACTGCACCACAAGGACTCCTCCTCCATAGAGACTTAAAAAACCTGCTGCCGTCGAGCCCATTCTGGCTCATAGCGATCCTATAGGATGGAGTAGAACTGCCCATAGAGTTTCCAGCCTAGACAACCCGATACGGCAATTCTGTTCTGTCACATGGATCACAATGAGTTAAAAATCGATTGGACGGCACCCAACAATAACAACAACCATCAAACAACTAGTTTAGACAGCAAAACCATACGTTTTTACGTCCAAAAATCTTATTTTAATTACTGTCTCCCCAGGGTCAGTTTACCTAATAAACGAAGAAAACATGTGGTTACAGCATCAACAAAACGGGGTCATGGACTGTCCAAAGCAAAGACCCACAAACGCCGAGTAGACAGGACACAAGGAAAAGCGAGCACTGCAGTGGAAGGGAACTGGCAGGGCACTAAATGAAACAGACACCATTTTATGACACCATTCTATATGATAAAAATCATATCTTTTTCATTTTTGGACCTATTGGGTAAAACCTCACATTCAGCTCTCTGTCATTGGCCATATAAGAATGAGCCAGTGGCACCATAGTCATGTGACTGTGACACGCACAAATGGAACAAGAATATACTTCAGATTAAGCATACTTTTGTATTTGTATCATCCTCTTTGCAATCACTCTAGCCCTCGTCAGGTATCAGCAGTAGTCCAAAAAACTGTGAAGACTTAGCGTCAAAGGGGTGAAAGTGAGTGTGCAAGTTTTTAAGTATTATTTCAAGATGAAAAATACTCCTGGAGATCTGAGAAGGGTCTACCAACAAACATCGTCTTAGACAAATGAATGCAATTATTTCTGACTGCCTTTTAAGTCCTATTTCTTTTGACTCTCTCGGACCTGAAGAACAAAATTTCATATTCCAAATCAATTTTAAATTATCGAACAATATCATTAATATCGCATGCAAGTAAAATTTTGCTGAAGGTAATTCAAAACTGATTGCAGCAGTGCATCAACAGGGAACTGCCAGAAAGTCAAGCCGGATTCAGAAGAGGATGTGGAAAAACGGGTATCATTACTGATGCCAGATGGATCTTGGCTGAAAGCAGAGAATACCAAAAAAATGTTTATCTGTGTTTTTATGACTATGCAAAGGCATTTGGCTGTGTGGATCATAACAAATTATGGATAGCATTGCAAAGAATGGGAATTACGAAACACTTAATTGTGCTCATGAGGAACACGCACATAGACCAAGAGGCGGTCGTCTGATCAGAATAAAGGGACACTGCGTGGTTTAAAGTCAGGAAAGGTGTGCATCAGGGTTGTATTCTTTCACCATACTTGTTCAATCTGTATGCTGAGCAAATACTCCGAGAAGCTGGACTATATGAAAAAGAACGTAACATCAGGATTGGAGAAAGACTCATCAACAACCTGTGAAATGCAGATGACACAACCTTACTTGCTGAAAGCAAGCAAGACTTGGAGCACTTGTTAATGAATATCAAAAGCCCACAGCCTTCAGTATGGGTTACATTTCGACACAAAGAAAACAAAAAATCCTCATACCTGGACCAATAAGCAACATCATGATAAATGGAGAAAATACTGAAGTTTTCAAATCGAAGGATGTATTGCACTGGGAAAATCTGCTACAAAAGACATCTTTCAACTATTAAAAAGCAAAGATGTCACTTTGAGGAGTAAGGTGCTCCTGACCCAAGTCATGGTATTTTCAATTGTAACATATGCATGTGAAAGCTAGACAACAAATAAGGAAGACAGATGGAGAATTATGGTGTTGTCAAAGAATACTGAATATACTATGGACTGCTAGAAGAACCAAGACATCTGTCTTGGAACAAGTACAGCCAGAATGTTCCTTAAAAACAAGGATGGCGAGACTTTGTCTCATGTACTTTTGACACATTGTTAAGAGGGTTCAGTCCCTGGAGAAGAATATCATGCAAGATAAAATGGAGAGTGAGCATAAAAGAGGAAGACCCTCAAGGATATGGACACACACAGTGGCTTCAACAATGGACTCAAACGTAACAAAGACTGCGAGGGTGGTGCAGGCCTGAATGTGTTTCATTCTTTTGTACATAGTGTGGCTATGAGTCGGAATCAACTGGGTGGCATCCAACAACAACAACATGTGGAATAATATACTGTAGCATTTTTATCAGACCAGTCAAGCTATTCAAGATTCAGAGGTAAATTTATAGACATGCACGGAAATCTACCAGTCATTAACAGGGTGTTCACCTAATTTAAGAGGAAATTTTGAAAACACAACAAAACAATTCTGTCAAATACTGATTATCAAGCAGTCCACCATTGCAGAAGCATTAGAAATGACTAAGTGACAGAAGTGATCCCAGAAGTGTCATTGAGTGCCAGAGATCAATTTCCTGTAACCACATACTACACCATTATTGACACACTTGAAATCCGCATGAAAAGAAGGGCAAAAGTATATGAAGTTTTTTCAAACAGATTTTCCTTCTTAAACAGTATGCACATTGTTTAAGAAGCAATAATGCATGAAGGCATTCAAGAAATTAGTGCAGGCTTATCCCAATGATTTAAATAAAAATGGTTTATGGAAAAGTGACACAATTTCATTCTTAAATGAGAACTAAGTTTACAGATTCAGGAAAGACAAATTTTACTCATGTAGGCATGTATGATTCCATAATAGAAGATAAAATACAATGCACATTTCCCAATATTGAAATTGCTTTAATATATTTGTAACTTTCATGGTTACAAGCTGCACAACAGAATGCTCATTTTTGTCCCTAAAGAGACTCAAAAACCCTCTGTGTACAACGATTCAAGAAAGACTCGATTCATTATCCTTATTAAATACAGAAGTAGATACTGTTCAGCAGCTTAATTGTGATGAAATCATTGAAGAATTTTAACAGCAAAGAATAGAAATAAATTTTTTTAATTATAATACATTAGCGATGCAGGAACTGTCTAAAAATATAGTAATTTGTTGTAATATTTGTTTTCTGATCATTACATTTTGTTTTATAACACCTTTTATTTTTTCATTTATAATTATAACATTTATTTTTATGATTTTATTATGAAACAAGCATCAAAATTGAAGTAAGCACCATTTAAAGCAAAATTGGTAAAAGTCAATTTTCTGTTGTGGGAGATCAATAGAATTTTACAGTGATTGTTGAATCAACTAAGTTTACTGACTCATATTCAATGTGGAACGTTGTTTTTGTAGAAAATGTGGTATATAGTAAAACTCTTAGTACTCCGCATCTACTGAAAATTTTATAATCCAGTGCATTTCATTCTACTAAAATTGCATACTCCACTTTTTCATTCAATTGCTAATATTACAGTCATATTTCAAAAGAAAATACACTCAGTAGTGAAGTCACTCCTGAGCTTCACCCTTCAGTCAAATATTGGACAGGTCTATAGGGCCGACAATAACACACCTGAGGAACCTGCTTCATAGATCAACCATGTATACAAGGCTACGGGAACACCAGCCCAAAAAGCAAAGAAGAGAAGGCAGGAAGGGACAGGAAAACTGGACAAATGGAACCACGGAACCTTGGGTGGAGACGGGGAGGGTGTTGACACATTGTGAGTTTGGCAACTAATATCACAAAACAATTTGTGTATTAACCATTTAATGAGAAACTAATTTGTTCTGTAACTGTCACCTATATCACAATAAAAAATAAATAAATTAAAAAAAAGAACACGCCCTCCCTAAGGGCCCCTCCCTGCCCTCACGGAAAAACATTCCCTGATCAACTGTCAGTTCACTACACCTCCCACATCTGGCTCCTTCTAGCCTTGCTTACTCTTCCCTATAATGAAAAGCCCATTTCTGCCTGACCTTTGAGCTGCTTACAGAGCCTCTGTTCTATGGTAGGAGAATTTTCCTGTATTGCAGTAGTCCTCCTCCCCCGATTATAACAACCCTTTTGAGTAAAGTCTGCCCTTACAAAATAATAATAATAATTAATAAATGCCTTATTCTGTCAGAAGAAAAGGCTAAATAAATAAAGTTGGGGCTCACTTTGGAAAAAAAAAATATAATAGCAAACTTATCAATACATCCACACCTATTCCAAAGCCCAGGGGTCCAAAAGAAGCATTCAAGAAATCTTCCCATTGTAGAAACAATTTCTCAATTTTCCAGAACTGAAGACTAATAAAGTCCTTACCCTTAAGGCAGCGTTGAAATTCTCGAGGGCTGAGAGGTTCTTCCTGGTAAGCAGTTGTCCTGGAAATAGGACAGTTTCAAACAGGGACTCACAGTGTCTAGGGATCCTTAAGCCCTTAAAACAGGTGGTATTCCTTAACCCTTACAGTATCCCTGCCCCATGTACCACCTCCATTGGACTTTAAATCAGTGACCTCAGGTTCCCAAGAAATCTAGTCTAGGGCCAGGCCTATCCAGACCAGCACTTCACATAGCTCTGCCAGCTGACTTAAGCTTCTGCTCTCTTTTGGTTTTCTTATGAATTTAGCTGGGTGGTTGTGAGGCAGATCAATGATATGCTGCTCCTCGGACTTCCAGGAGATGTCACACCGTTCTTAGATGAAGGTAAGGAAGTATAAATACGGCTGCAGAAGGCAACAACAATTTAAACACTACTTACCCCCCCCTTTTTTTTTTTAACCCCCTAGTTGGGAAGAATTGGCAGCATATATAGCGCCCTGGTCCTTCCCTTTCTAACTAAGGGGCTCATCTTGGACGAGGGGCCTAAAGAGCAGTGTTTACCCTTAGGTTTCTGTACTTTTCAGGGAGTTGACCACACTAGTCAACACCTGGAGGCATTTTGACAGTTTATCCAGAGAAAAATCAAGTCCTTCAAGAAAAAAAAAAAAAAAGATGGAGAATGGCAAAAACAGACAATGGCAGTGCCCTGTCAGTAAAGGCCAGTGAAGAAAGAAAAGACAGGTATCAAACAAGGATGCAAACCTTAGCACAAAGATCAGCTTGTTCTGTCTTGCTGGGCTTTATTGCTTAAATGGAAACCTATAATTTCACCCTTATCACAGCCTCCCCTTCAACATGACCACACTCCAGAGTTACTTCCAATCCCAACATAGTGGAAACCTGTATCAGATTCCTGAGAGACACATGGGTAGGAATGGAGCAGTGGGCCTCAGTCACTGCCCTAGCTGAGAACCCTGCACCCCTGGTACACCTGGCTTCCTAGGACGAGGCTCAGGGCCGTTTCTCCTCTGATACCTCTACTCTGGCTTGCAGAGGCCACTCTGCCATGGAGCCTTCTCAAGAGGGTTGGGGTCTGTGTTGACTGTGCTGTTTCACCACCAGTATTCGCAGAGGGCCCATCTCCAGATCATTCTCCAAATTCTCTTCCGCAGAAGAGGAAGAGGAGGAAGAAGAAATATCCGTGTGTGCAGGTTCTGCTGCCTCCTCCTCTCTGGGACCCTTCAGGGGCAAAAGTTGAGCTGTGGGTTTCAGCTCTGGCTCTGCAAGTTCTCTGCTGTGACCTCTGAGGTCCGGGTTAGAGGCCACCAGGTGGGTCCAGCTGAGGGAGAGCAGCAGAGGCAACCCTGTCACAGTAGCCAGCAGCAGGTGTAGGGATGGCAGGGGGCACAGGAATGGAGTGCCCAGAGGAAGCCCACTGGTGACACATCTAGTAACTGGCCCCAGCAGAGAGCAGCAAGGAGCACCGAGGAGGGGGCTGGGGTACTCCCTGGTGAAAAGCTTGCGCAGCCTCTCCACAGCCACCCTCCAGACAGCTGGGGGCACCCACTTGATTCCACCTAGAAATGCTTTAGCTGTCTTGCCATTCCAGAAATGAACAGATTTTTTTATCCTCTGATGCTCTAGAACAGAAAAGGGCAACAGCTGTGTTATAATTAGTTCTTTATTGTGGGGATAAGGGTTCTCACACTCCCAAAAGCAAAACCTCAGTGCAGCCCCCTCTGCTCTGTCTGCCTAGCTTCTCGTGCACGCTACTCCCTGGAGAGCCTTCAGAACATTCCCCTCACCTGCTCCATATTTTACCATCCCTTCCTGGTGGACTTGAGTGAGCCTGTCTCCTGGACTACAAGATTACCTGGAGGGACCCATTCTTTCATGTCAAAACCAAAATGCATCCTGGGGTAGGGGAAGGGAAGTATAAATAAATAAATAAATAAGAAGTTACATTATGGCTCGCTAAGACGTGTGTGTGTATAAAAGCAAACCAAACCCGTTGCCCTCCAGTAGATTCCAACTCATAGAGACCCTATAGGACAGAGTAGAACTGCTCCATAGGGTTTCCAAGACTGTAATTTTTATGGAAGCAGCTGCCACATCTTTCTCCCGCAGAGCTGCTGGTAGGTTCAAACCACCAACCTTTTAGTAGTTGAGCTCTTAACTACTGTGCCACCAAGGCTCCTATATATATATATATACATACAGATATAGATACATAGATAGAGCTAGAGATATAGATGAGTGTGTGCGCATATAACTCACATATTTCCCTGAACGCGTGAGCAAGCAGAGGAGGGGGCACCACAGACTATCAGTGTTTAGGGCTCTCATGCCTTAAGCGGGCCCTGGGTCCCTCATTTGTCTTCTAGAGCCTGGAACACGTGGCCATTCGGAAGGTGAAGGATAGAGGAAAACTCCTGATTTACTATCTTGCAACAGTTCATTCATTCTTTCATTCAACAGACGGATCTGCTGTAGCCTACTCTGTGCAGAATCATTGTGCTGAATTTGCAGATTTACAAAGTCTCAGTCTTATTTCTTGTGGACCTCCGGCTCTGTCCAATAGGTGTGCACACGGGAAGTACATGAAACTCCAGGAAGACAGCGAAGGTCAACGGAGCCGTGATTACAGATAAATTACTGACAAGGCCAAGCGGCCAAGTCGTTAATAAAACATTACCGTTATTAAGTATAGGGGTCTCTTCCCACCCATCCTCCCAAGAATGGGGAGTAAAAGTCCTTGTTTGTGTGTGTGCCCAACTTTGAAGTGTTAGGTATAGCCGCCCGCCTGGTGCTGCCTCAAAGGCTGTGGTCCTCTTCCCAGCTGGAGCGACCTCAGTGCATCTTCGGCAGCCGCCACCAACCTCACCCAGAGCGGCCGTCGGAACAAGCCGGCAGGTCAGGACGCTCGCGCTCCCTCTGCTGGACGTGTTCCTGGCTTCCCCCCGGGTTCCGCACCTGAGCTCCTGCCCCGGGTCCTCGCTCCGACGTGCGCGCGCGGCCGGAAGCGGGGAGACGGCGTGAGAGCGGCGGCGCCGCGGCAAGGCGGGTCCGAGGGCCGCGGTTCGCGTCCGAGCGAGCGCTGGAGTCCCCGGCACGCCCTGCGCGCTTGCCCGGCAGTCGCGCCCTCCCCGCGGCGCCCCCTCTCCCGGCGGACCCCGACTCACCCACGGCCGCTGTCTGCCGAGGCGCAGGACCGGGGGACGGAGGATACCTGCGAACGGCTCAGCTCGAGGTAATCACGGATGGAAGGCCGGGCGGGGCGTCCTCGCCGGGACGCAGGACCTGGCAACTTGAAATGCGGACTCCAGAAGCGGCACACGCTGCTCAGGGCAAGCTGCTTCTGACACGAATTTTATTATTGCGCTTCTGTTTTAAATAAGTTAATTTAGAGAAGGCAAGAATGGCCCCTTGGATGGTTTTGGGTTGAAAAAGTAATCTTGAACGTTTTAGCATGCTGTGGTTACTTGAGTAAGGATATTTATTACAGAGACCCTTCAATTTAATGTAGTTGTGAAGACAGTTGCAGGTTAGCTGTCGCGTTCCAGCACCCGTGTTATTAATCAGCTTCGAGAGCATCTGTCGGGGAACCTAGTGGTGACAAAACCGGTCTTTGATGATGGGTTTTGCATGTTACACTCTGGCGCCATGACCCTCACCAGATTGATAGATTTTGTGTGCCTAATTTGAGTCGCTTGCATACTGCAGTTCTCCGCTTTTTCCTATCTTAAAATATTCTCAAGTGCTGTTTCACTTTGTGGACGTACTTTAAGTTCAGGTAAGTGTGTCTTTTACTTTCCCTACCCAATAATCATGGCTCAATCATAAATATATTAACTTTTAAAAGAAATGAAACGACTCTACTCACTATGAGAACTTCCGAGTTGATCCAGTGCCTAATTTTGTTGTCTTGATTTAAATAAATAAATTAACCCAGCTAAAACAAAAGAGACCACCTTTTATCACTCCATGCTATTTTTAAAGTCTCTTCTTTGCAAAATTCTGATATTAAGAAGAGGGACCATCCCTTTATAATTGTTTAAGATAGATTTTAAAAAAAAAACTTGTAATTGTCTCTTCCATGTATTTGTTAAATAAACCACATCCTCTGTTGCCTTAAGACCTAGCTAGAATTTTGTAGCATTTACAGGGAGGTTTTGGGTTACAGGGACTGGTACTTGATACAAGGCATTTTCTCATCCTTTAGTAATTACTCTGACTTGGAAAACCATTTGGACCTTAAATTTATGTAAGATGGAAGTTTGACTTTAAAAAAAATAAACATTTATGGCAACATATGTCATCTGGAAGAATTTTGAGAGAAATACTCATTTAAAAATATGTAAAAGTCCATATTAAAATGCTGATACTTAAATATGGAAGCATGGGTGAAACTGGTCAAAAACACGTAGACGTTCTTTCTTTGCCTTTAGAGAGCCACGTTAGAGCAGAATGATGTCAATAATTTTTGAAATGTCTACATTGAAAGTGCATTTCCCCTTCTTTGCTCCCATGGGTTTCTGTAAATATTAAAAGAGCTTCGAAAAGAAAATGGAGACTCTTAATTATCAAGAGGCTTCTCCTAACAGAAACTTGTCTGCTCTTTTTCTGTTCTCTCTAGTTACCACGCTGTGTATCTTCGCTATGATATTCTAATTGTTTTTATTTAGGTCTTGTTGTTAGTTGCCATAGAGTCCATACCAATTCATGGTGGCCTCATGTGTCCAGAGTAGTACTGCTCCATAGGATTTTCAGCTCTTTGATCTTTCTGAAGCCCTGGCTCTCCCAAGGAGCCTCTGATTGGGTTTTAAACACCAACCTTTTGGCTAGTAGTTGAGTACTTAACTGTTTGCACCACCCACAGACCATTTATAAAAATGTTTGTAGCAAACACTGAGGGCTTATTTTCTTGCATATGTAAAATGTTGATACTAAACTTGTCTTTTTTTTTTTTTTTTAGGATTTAAAAATTTTCTCCACAGTATTTAAAATAAAGGACCCTAATAAAATAATAAATTAAGTTAATAAAATGTAAAATAAGAACACTTAGTCTAAAGAGATTTGTTATTTAATTTGGTCGATTTATAACATGGCATTCTCTTTTAGTTAATTTTCTTGGGAAAAGTAGCAAATATCTGAATAATTTTGATAAAATTTAGTTTGCTTTAAATACAATCATGATACTATTTTAATACATTTTTCTGTACCATTCATCATGCAGATAATGATGAATTTTTATTTATGAAATAGACTTTAAATTTTATTATGAAATAGAATCTAAATATAAAATGGTTAATGTGGGTTTAGGCAAATCGTGATTTATTTTTTAATTATGGGATATTTTACTGTATAACTTTGTTCTAATCAAGCTGTGTCTCGGTTACTCTTTGGTACTGAGAGCCAATTTTTGAACTTGAAGATGTGATGGTGTGTCAAGCACAGTGCTAGACTTCAAGAATATAGAGGTGAAGAGGACAGGTTCTACCATGGATTGAATTGTGTCGCCCCAAAAATGTGTATCAACTTGGTTAGGCCATGAGTCCCAGTATTGTGTGGTTGTCCTCCATTTTGTGATTGTAATTTTATGCTAAAGAGGATTAGGGTGGGATTGTAATACCACCCTTACTCAGGTCACCTCCCTCATCCAATGTAAAGGGAGTTTCCCTGGGGTGGGGCCTGCAACACCTTTTATCTCTCAGGAGATAAAAGAAAAGAGAAATAAGTAGAGATTTGGGAACCTCATACCACCAAGAAAGCAGCACCAGGAGCTGAGCATCTCCTTTGGACGCAGGTCCCTGTGCCTGAGAAGCTTCTTCACTAGGGGAAGATTAAGGGCAAGGACCTTCCTCCAGAGCCAACACAGAGAGAAAGCTTTCCCCTGGAGCCAACACCCTAAATTCGTACTTGTAACCTACTGGACTGTGAGAGAATGGATTTCTCTTTGTTAAAGCCATCCACTTGTGGTATTTCTGTTATAGCAATATTAGATGACCAAGACAGGTGCCTACTGATGCTTCCTGTTTGCTTAAGAGATTTATCATGCAGAAAATAGTTTGACAAACTACCGTAACTGGAACATGCCACACTAGGAAGGTAGAGGGTGATGTGTGAATGTATAAGAGCGACCTGACCTGATCAATTTGGGGAGTCAGGGAAGACTTCTGAGGCAGGGACATGAAACTTAGAGCCACAGAGAGGGAAAGATGAAGCCAGAGGACGAAGTGGGGAGAAAATTTTCATAAAAAGAAAACGTGATATGAGAGGACGCTGAGACAGAAAAAGTTTGGCTTGAACTGAAAGAGGACCCGTTTGCCTGGAATTTAGTGGGGAGCAAACTATACAATCATCGTGGAAGAAATGAGAGAAGGAAGGAGGGATCCATCACAGAGGTTCTTGTGGAACCTTTATAGCAATTTGTGTTTGAATCAGCAGGTGAAATAGCCATTAATGGATTTTCAGCTGGGGAGAAACAATGACTTCAGTGCTGCATTGAGAAAATGCATAGAGGTGACCAGGCGTGTTTACAGTGAGATGAACTGTTACAGTATTTGAAGTAAGAGTTATGTTGCTGGATAAGGAGAGAAGCACACTGAGTCTGAGTTTTAGGAAATGGAAATGAGAGGACTTGGGGGTTATTTAGATAAGCATATATGAGAGAGAAGGAAGAGTCAATAATTATCCTGATTCTGGGAATGAGCCACTGGGTGGTATCTTAGTTACCTATTGCTGCTGTAACAAATATCACAAGTGGATGGCTTTAACAAACAGCAACCTATTCTCTCACAGTTCAGGAGGCTGGAAGTTCGAATTCAGGATGCCAGCTCTAGGGGGGAGGCTTTCTCTCTCTGTTGGCTCTGCGGGAAGGTCCTTGTCATCAGCTTTCCCCTGGTCTAAGAGCTGTTCAGCGTAGGGACTCCTGGTCCAAAGGGCACACGCTCCTGGCTCTTCTTGCTTGGTGGTGATGAGATCCCCCTGTCTCTCTGCTCACTTCTCTCTTTTATATCTCGAAAGAGATTGACTTAAGACACAACTTAATCCTGTAGATTGAGTCCTGGTTCATTAAAATAACTGCCTCTAATCCTGCCTCATTAACATCATATAGGTAGTATTTCCAACACCTAGGAAAATCACATCAGATGAGAAAATTATGGACAATCACACAATACTGGGAATCATGGCCTAGTCAAGTTGATACACATTTTTGAGGGACACAATTCAGTACATAACAGGTGGTTATGGGAAGTTTTAAAGAGGAACAAGTTTTAAGTGGAAGATCATAAATTCAGTTTTGAATAATTTAAGATTGTTTGTGACATGATCCTGCTGGTGACAAATAGTGACTGGCATGCAATATGTAGGGGCTCAGTAAATGTGAGTTGTTACCATATCATCTTCAGTTTTAGTCTCAGAATACAGAGGTCTTAGTTAGAAATAAACATGTAAAAGTTATAAGTTAATGGGAAACTTGATCGTAATGGAAGCCACTGGCATAGGTGAGGTTGTCTATGGAGAAGAGAAGGCTTGGTAATGGTTATAACTCCAAATAGGTTTCCTCCTTTGCTCTGAGAGACCCACCTGACAACACATCTCTGCACCAAGAGTCAGCCACCTGCACTGTATAGAACTCTACAGTTATTCTACAATGCTTTTTCAATGAGCACTGCATTTTCACGGCATTTCTTAGACCTCTTACCCAAATGCTCTGCATTATTCAGTATTCACTTCAAGCACCATCTTCTGTTTGAAACCTTCCCCAACTTCCCTAAACTTCATTGACCTCTCTCTCTGTCCTCAAATCCTGTACCACACATACTCAAAACTGCATATGTTAGTGTTTATTTTATACTGTTATGTAATCTTGGCTATTATATCTCATACTTCTTAGTATTATTTCTCTAAAAAGATTATAGAAGAACCCTACATGATATTATTTTTGTGGCTTTATTAGGCACCTAGTATGGCATGGTATGCAACAACGATAGTATGGCACTAAGCCCAAAACAAGTAGTCAATCAATGCTTCCAGTCCAGTGGTTAAACGATTGGTTAATATTTTGGGGTGGGTGAGGATTTATATGTTACTATGGCAGCATTTCTGCTTTATGGTGGGATATTACAGGTCTGTTGTCCTAGCACTGAATGCAGCAGAATTAAAATGTTTACGTATATGCCATCTAAAAAATCCTCGACAACCTCAATCTTTTCTCCATTTATCATGATGTTGCTTATTGGTCCAGGTGTGAGGATGTTTGTTTTCTTTATGTTGAGTTGCAATCCATACTGAAGGTTGTAGTCTTTGATCTTCATCAGTAAGTGCTTTGAGTCCTCTTCACTTTCAGCAGTCAAGGTAGTATCATCTGCATATTGCAGATTGTTAATGCATCTTCCTTCAATCCTGATGCCCCATTCTTTTTCATATAGTCCAGCTTCTCAGATTTTTTGCTGAGCATACAGATTGAATAAGTATAGTGAAAGACTGTGAACCATTCCTGACTTTAAACCACACAATATCCCCTTGTTCTGTTCGAACGAATGCCTCTTGGCATATGTACAGTTTCTACATGTGCACAATTACGTGTTCCGGAATTCCTATTCTTCACAGTGTTATCTATAATTCGTTATGATCCACACAGTTGAATGTCTTTGCGTAGTCAATAAAACAAAGGTAAACGTCTTTCTGGTATTTTCTGTCTTCAGCCAAGATCCATGTGACATCAACAGTATATCCCTCGTTCCATGTCCTCTTCTGAATCTGGCTTGAACTTCTGGCAGTTCTGCTGCAACCACTTTTGAATAATCTTCAGCAAAATTTTACTTGTGTGTGATATTAATGATATTGTTTGATAATTTCTGCCTTCTGTTGGATCACCTTTCTTTGAAATGGGCACAAATATGAATCTCTTCCAGTGGGTTGGGTAGGAAGCTGTCTTCCAAATTTCTTAACATAGACGAGTGAGCACCTCCACTGCTGCATCTGTTTGTTGAAACGTCTCAGTTGGTATTCTGTCAATTACTGGAGCCTTGTTTTTTTCCATTGCCTTCAGTGCAGCTTGTACTTCTTCCTTCAGTACCATCCATTCTTGATCATTTAGTTTCTCTTAAATGGTTGAACATCCATCAGTTCTTTTTGGTGCAGTTACTCTCTGTATTCCTTCCATCTGCCTTGTTCAGTATTTTTTCTATGTAATCAGCTCTTTCAGCTTGAGAAATGCCTTGCGTGTTCTTCCCTTTTGGTTTTCTAACTCCAGGTCTTTGCACATTTCATTATAATATTTTACTTTGTCTTCTCCAGGTGTCCTTTGAAATCTTCTGTTCAGCTCTTCTTTTTCATTGTTTCTTCCTCTCAGTTTAGTTACTCTAAGTTCAATAGTGAGTTTCAGAATCTCTTCTGACATCCATTTTGGTCTTTTCCTTCTTCCCTGCATTTTTAATGGCACTTTGCTTTCTTCGTGTATGATGTCCTCGATGCCATTGCACAACTTGTCTTCATTCGTTAGTGTTCAGTCCATTGAATCTATAAAGGTTACAGTTAAGAAAACCCTATGGAGTACAGTTCTGCTTTTAATTTACGGGCTTGCCATGAATCGGAACCAACTCAATGGCAATGGATTTGATTTCGACTCTAGGTTTAGGCTCTTGCTATACAGATTCTGTGAGATTATCAATGTGTGTTCTTTTGAGATGCTTAATTTGTTGAATTTTGGTTTTTTTTTACACAGAATGAAAAACTAACAAAGAAGTTCAGAGGCTTCACAGGGTGATTATGTGTAACAGAGATGCCCAGAAGAGAAGCTGCTTAATTTTCCACCTCTATATGGCTTCCTGGAAACCGTGGTGGCGTAGTAGATAAGTGCTCTGGCTGCTAACCAAGAGGTCTGCAGTTCGAATCCGCCAGGTGCTTCTTGGAAACTCTATGGGGCAGTTCTGCTCTGTGCCATAGGGTTGCTATAAGTCAGAATCGACTCGATGGTGGCAGGTTTGGTTTTGGTTTATATGGCCTCCTAGTGATGCCCAAACAGTGCAGGCTCAGGAGAAGGTTGCATCTTTGTCTCTGCTTGCTCGTACATGCCCTCCCCTGCAGAAGAAGGAGTGAAAGCAACAGGTCAGCCCACCCTAAGGCTTTCAGAGAGAATAGACACATACCAGAACTCAGATGTAGCTGTTGCAGGAGCAAATTGCAGTAGGAACAGTATCTTTAGAGAGTTCATGTCAAAGACTAAATTTGGCCACACTAAAGAGAGGTGTGCAATGGAAAAAAAAATGCAGAAAACCTTGCTCTCAGGAGAATCTTAAGGCATCTAATCCATTTAAAGGTATCAGAACACATCCTGCCCTCAGGGACATATATTGTAATGCCTTTTGTCCTGAGGAGGAAATATGAAGAGATTGGGCTTTTTACACCTGCAAAAAAGGAAAATAACCCTGATGGCTTCTTAATATCAGTCGTAAGTGTTGGAGGCAAATAGGTCTCACAGCTCTACATCATCACAGCTAAAAGCATGTGGCACATGATTTTCACTTGTGGCCTTTGGAAGCACACTGCAGTGCTATCTGGAATGTGAAATGTTACCTTTTTTTTTTTTAATCCAGTCCAAAACACTTTGCAGAGATACACCAAAAACCAGACCTGTTGCCATCAAGTTGGTTCCGACTCAGCGAGTTTATGGGACAGAGCAGGACTGCCAATTAGAGTTTCCAGGGCTGTAAGTCTTTACAGAAGCAGACTGCCACATCTTTATTCTATGGGGCAGCTGGTGAATTTCAGCCACAACGTTTTAGTTAGCAACCACACGTTTAACCGCTGTGTCACCCAGGCTCCTTTTCATAAATTTAAATCTAAAATTTAAATTCACAAACTTAAATCTAAGATAGGCATACACAGATAAGTATTATTTATAAGCAAATTACAGAGTTTTAAAAATGCCATATTTTTAGGCATTATTGATATGAAATAATTTTAATTTCAGTAATACATTTCAATTATTCCAGGTTATAGATGTATTTGCTGAAATTAAGCATAGCTGGATGGATACGAGGAGCCCTGGTGGGACAGTTGTGAAGAGCTTGGCTGCTAACTAAAAGGTGTACAGTTCAAATCCACCATGCACTCCTTGGAAACCCTGTGGGACAGGTCTACCTTCTACGGTCTCTGTGAGTTGGAACTGACTTGATGGCAACAGGTTTACTTTTTTGGGCATAGATATGGACTTGCCCTAGCGAATGCTTTAAAAATGTCAGCTTTTTAAAAATAGGTTTATTTGAGAGACCTTCAGATTGTTTGGGCTTTTTACTTGGCAGGAAGTTGATGTACCACAGATCTCAGATCAATGGTAGAAATAAACAAAGATACGAGGTCTCTTGCTAGAAATAAGTAGTCGCTGCCTGTCAGACTTTTTTTTTTTTTTTAAATCTCATTCGGCTGTAAAATATCCTCTACCCTACTGAGAAATTCATCTTCCTGAAAATTCCCTCTCTTGCCCTGTTCCCCCTCTGCTTAAGAACTCGTAATGATTCTCTCTTGTCTGTCACGGTTACAAAGATCCTTTTTATGTATTTATTTATTTGGTACTTAAATGTCTGGATAGTTTGCATGCTACAAGTCTTACTATATTTTTAATTTGTTACTATTTTAATATTTTTACAGACATGCTCTTTGCTTGTACTCTTTATCAGACAACTCCTGACCCGTTACTGTGTTCAGTGCTGCTATCACAGAGTTCCCTCCACCTCCGAATCTAAATCCTACTTGTTTTTCAAGGTCTGCCCCAATTCTGCCTCCCCTTGGTTCAGTGCACTGACTTCTCCAGTTACTGTGGTCCCTTTCTTCTCTAATCTCATTACAGTCATTTGTCTCTACTCAGCATGTTGTCCATCATTCTAGTTCCAGTCTCTTCTTTATAATTCAGAACTCTATATATTTATGTATACAAGGTGTTCTGCTGTAGCAGTTGTTTTGGAACACGAATTTGATCCCACACCATTGGTATATCAGAGAACAGTTTGAGCATAATGCAAATTTTATGTATATGTGTATGCATGATTCCATCTGCAAGAAACACTGGCTGAACAAGAAAACCGCACTGAGGTGAACTAAGCCACGTAGGATTACCCAAAACAGACAGACACACACACCCCTCAAACTTCTATTAGCTACTGCACTTCACACATGTGTTATGAGCCACACCCATGAACGTTTGCTATTACAATATTCTGTCACGTTTGTTACCCTCCTGCCACCACTTTACAACAACTCACAAGCTGCAGCCCTTCTGATGCCCGCTTCCACAAGCAAATCTCAGTTCTTTTTCTAGGTTACAGTGCCGTATTGTAGTACTTATGTATTTCTTAACCATTTAACATCTGTACGATTGTGCTGCCATTTTTAGTATGTTCCTGTCTTTATGTGTCATTGATAGTTTTGATTGTTGGGCCCCTAATCTCCTGTTTCCCATAAACCCTCTGGTTTTTATTGCAGTTTTACATAGATCAGTGAGTTTTAGCAATGCCTATGAATATTGGATGTCACATTATGACAGAGCTGACTGCGTATGTATATATGCACATTTTATAAGTATTTGTTGAATGTGTGACCTGAAATATATAATTCATAGAATAAATGATGGAATTATTATAATGCTTAGAGATATTTGTTTCATTTACCTATTGCTACATAGCAAACTATTTAAAAACTGAATGGCTAAAGCAACAGCATATTAATATTTGTCCTGGTTCTGTGGGTTCCTGGGACCAGCTGGGCAGTCCTGTTGCTATTGCTTGGGGTCTCATTGGTTGTAATCAGATGGCAGCTGGGGAATGGGAGCATCTGAGGTTCAACTGGCAAGCTATGATGGAATTACTTTCCTGTCTCTTGAAGTAGCCCTGGTGACCTCCCCTCTCCATCTGTCATATCCATGTGTTCTTCCCAGAGTGGTAGCAGAATTTTTCACATGGAAGCTCAGGGCTCCTCAAAACAACCAAAAGGTAAAACTGCAAGGTCTTCCTAAGCCTTAGACCTAGAACTGGCACAGCATGTCTGCCTCCTTTATGCTAAGTAGTCACATGGCCAGCCCTGGTTTTAGGAGAGGGGAAATAACTGTCATCTCATGATGGAGGAAATGACAAAGAATCTGCAGCTATCTTTAATCTATTACAATATTCTTCACCAATAACTTTATAGGTAATAGTACTAGATTTTAACGCCAGGAGGGATTTAGTAATCATTTAGCCTACCATCAGCAATTTATGTGAAAGGGCAATGGAGCAAACCTTCACAGTATAAGGCAGAACTAGAGGTATGACCCTGTCTTGTGTTTTTTTTTTTTTCTTTTTGTAACCCTTGGGAAACTGCCTAGAATATAGTAGGTAATCAGTAAATACTGGTTGACATAGACATTTATTAATAAACACAATATAAGATTCTAATAATAGTCTACTTTAAGAAGCCACCCACATTTCTAACTTGTTAGAAACATGCTTGAATCTCCCAGAAGTCATTAAGATGTTAATGAAATTTTAAACTATAATACAACAGGATATTTCAGGAAGTTTTAGCAATTTTCATATAACCATCATGCTTTCTCCAAGCGCACACACACAGACACAAATGGAATGTTACAGACAGTGAATATAAGGTAGATAATAATTTTATTTTATTCTTTAGGAATTCACATAACACTCTCCTGGTCTCGTACCAGAGGTCTTTGTGCTTTGAAAATTGTTTGACTGCTCATATTCATCTGACCCCAAGAATTTCCTAATTCAGGAGAAATTCAACTGCATAAATACACACTTAGAAAATTTGGCTAGGGAACATAGTGGTTTTTTTTTGGTGTTGTTTTTTGTTTTTAATTACCCAAAGGGAATGCTAATGAAAAACAAAACAAAACAAAAGGGAAATATTATTTTTCTCCTGAATTTAAATATAAATGTATTAATAAATTTTATTATATATACAAAAAAAAAGTGTTATATATACAACTTAACATTAAAAAAAGGGCTTAAGTGAGGCAAGGCAACATAATGAAACGTTTGCAAACTTTCTTGACTTTTAAGTATGTGTAATAAGTTAAAAACAGATAGGTTGGCTAGGTATTACATACCTTCAAGATTACAGAAAATGGCATATATTATCCAGGTACCATTACTGTGATCCTAAATCTTGAACAGTGCACAAGTACCAGCTCTTTATAAAGCTAGGACTATGGGGTGTGTGATTGCGTTATAGGAGGTTACCACAGCCCAGAATTCACTTCAAGGTTAATGGAGTTTTATGGTTGCATTTTTCTCCTTCATTGGCTTATCAGCTATAACTCTTGAATTTATTATTACAGGGTCTAATTTTGGATTTATAATGTACATCTTTAACTGTCATGGTCTATTCTCAAGTGATGGTATACCGTTTCTAGTATAAGTATATTCGACACTTTACATTTTTTCCTATATGTACACTAACACAGCTCATCCTTTCTACCAAAATTTATAGCAAACTGTATACTAGAAAGTGCCTTCTGTTATCTCTTTAGAGATGTGTTTAGAGTTAGGAGGACACAGTGATAATGAGGCATTTCTTTGTGGTAGATCACTGAAAGAACAAGAATTGAGCACAATTCATATAATTTAGCAGTTTTTTAAAATTATTTTTTATTCAAGTAATAGCAGGAATTAATTTCCCACTTTTATGTACTAAGTTTAACAATTCTTAAAATGACTTAATTTCTCAAAATTCATTGTCATTGTTCTCCTTGCCAGGCAGATGAAAATAACGGTAGCTTAAAAAAAAAAAAAAAAAAATTTTTTTTTTTTTTTTTACGGCCAGGTAATGAATTTACTTTCTAAATTATTATCAACAAAATAAAGGAAATCATAGCTCTGTGACTCACTGGGAAGAGAGGATAATCTTTCATGCTCCTAAGAGGGTAACATGGTTGGTCAAGTGGTGTGATCTAGCACATCCATTGTCCGCCTTAGGGAGGCAGTTCTGTGAGAAGGGAGAAAAGAGCTCTCCAGGTATTGCACCGAATACATGATCATTTTCAGTCAACTATTTAATAAGTTTCCAATTGTTATGCTTTTGGAATTACAACAGTTTTAACTTATAATTAAAGAGCATGAATTAAAAGACAAAAAGCAGTTGATTAGGACTGCAACACAGTCACAAGCTTCTGTCCCCATTGCCATTGCCATGCTGTTTTTATTTTCTTCCTTTTTTTTCCTCCTCAATTATCTTCTCTTTCTCCATGAGCCTATTTGTCCATCTATCTCAGTTTTAACTTCCCTTTTCCATGGTGTTTTCACCTGATAATCTCTACACCAATTACCGCACTTAAAAAAAACCCTGCTCCTCTTTTTATTTTAATAAGCATGCTACAAATAGAATGGTATGTTTCCTGGTTAATAAATGAAGCTCTAGTGCCTATGTTTTCATAGAGCTACGTAAACCTTGTAAACTTGGCTTACGGGAATCTCAGTGGTAGTGTAGACAGAGAAAGGCTTATGCAACCTCTTTTAGGAGACTGTTGATAGTTGCTTTCTAGTCGATTCCGACTCATGGTAACCTCAGGTGTACAGCATAGAACTGCTTCTTAGGGTTTTCAAGGTTGTGACCTTTCTAAAGCAGATTGCCAGGACTGTCTTCCAAGGCACCTGTGGGTGGGTTTGAGCCACCGGCCTTTCATTAGTAGTCCAGCACTTAACCATTCGGGCCACCCGGGGACTCCTTTTAGAGAAGATATCAAGTCTGTATGTCCTGTATCCCTTCTCAGTTTAGTCCCTGTTCTGAGGAACCCTATGGATCACAGCTTTTGCAGCTTAATGACTATGTAACTTTTCACAGTTCTGTCACAACTTGGAGTATGATTCCTCCTCTGTAAATATGAGAATGAAAATAACCATACATCCTAGGTCACATTTTTTTTTTTTTTATGAGAATGCAACAAGCATGTGGATGTGAAAGCTCTTTACAGATTATAGATTTGTTTTCATCAGTTGGTTTATTAATTTTTTGGTTTGTAAGATGTGAAGATCTACTCATTTCTAAGGTCTCTATCAGCTCTAATTAACTATGTGAGATCCTCTAAAACATTACTAAGGGAAGCCCAGCATCCGTTGACTTGAACAGAGTAATTATACGGTAAAATGGAATGAGCAGAACATCCTCTTCTTTTGTGAATTGTTGTTGTGGTTAGGTGCCTTCCAGTAGGTCCCTACTTATAGCCACCCTGTGCACAACATAACAGAACACTGTCCAGTCCTGCACCATCCTCATGGTTGTTGTTATGCTTGAGCCCACTGTTGCAGCCACTGTGTCAATCCATCTCATTGAGGATCTTCCTCTTTTTCACTGTCCTACTTTACAGAGCATGATGTCTGTCTTCAGGGACTGATCCCTCCTGATAACATGTACAATGTATGTGAGACGAGGTCTTGCCATCTTCATTTCTAAGAAGTTTTCTGGCTGTACATCCTTCAAGACAGATTTGTTCATTCTTTTGGCAGTATATTCAATACTCTCTGCCAACACTGTATTCAAAGGCATCAATTCTTTGGTCTTCCTTATTCCTTTTTCAGCTTTTGCATGCGTACGAGGCGATTGAAAACACCATGGCTTAGGTCAGACGTACCTTTTTCCTCTAAGTGACCTCTTCGCTTTTTAACACTTTAAACAGGTCTTTTGCAGCAGATTTGCCTAATGCAATGTATCATTTGATTTTTTGACTGCTGCTTCCGTGGGTGTTAATGGTGGATCCAAGTAAAATGAAATCCTTGACAACTTCAATATTTTCTCAGTTTATCATCATGTTCTTATTGGTCCAGTTGTGAGGATTTTTGTTTTCTTTATGTTGAGGTGTAATTCATACAGAAAGCTGTAGTCTTTGGTCTTCATCAGTAAATACTTCAAGTCCTCTTCACTTTTAGCAAGTAAGGTTGTATCGTCTGTGTAATGCAGGTTGTTAATACGTCTCCCTCCAATACTGATACCTCCTTCTTCTTCACATAGTCCAGCTTCTTGGATCATTTGCTCAGCATACAGATTGAATAAGTATGGTGAAAGGATACAACCCTGACACACACCTTTCCTAACTTTAAAACATGCAGTATCCCTTTGTTCTGTTTAAACGACTGCTTCTTGATCTATGTACAGGTTCTTCATGACCACGATTAAGTGTTCTGGAATTCCCTGTCTTTACAATGTTATCTATGATTTGCATAATCAATAAAGCACAGGTAAACATCTTTCTGGTATTTCTGCTTTCTGCCTGGATCCATCTGATATCAGCAACGATATTCTTGGTTCCATGTCCTCTTCTGAATCTGGCTTGATTTTCTGGCAATTTCCTGTCTATGTATTGCTGCAACCACTTTTGAATAATCTTTGGCAAAATTTTACTTGCATGTGATATTAATGATATTGTTCAATAATTTCTGCATTCAGCTAGTCTCCTTACTTTGGAATAGTCATAAATACAGATACCTTATAATGTGAATTAGAATTCCCATTAACCTTCTACATGGTGTGCTTTGCCTAACAGATCTATCAAGACTGTTTGAGGGTACAGTTGACCTCCCTAATTTGAGCCTCCTCTGGTGAGAGATAAAATTCTAAGGCACTGTGGTTTCCCTGAATAACTTATCCATCTATTAAATAACATGTGACACATTTGAAGATATTTATGTATCTACCATCTGTTACGTGATAAGTTCCAAAAGCTGATCTCTTATTTGAAATGAATTGACCAGCTCCTCCTCCATAACCAAGTATGTATCATTTTGTCTGTATACTTATAAACTCAACAATTTTCCTCTTGGCTTTCACATTTGCAAGAGTAAAAAGTCCTTTTTCATCTCTTTCATTGTTTATTTACCCTTGTCAGATGCATAACTGGGTACATTTGAATCAGATCGAGATTTAACTTGAGCTAAACCTTTGTTTAAATTCCAATCTTGCCATGTTTTATCTGTGGTCCTGGGAAAGTTCCTTAACCTTAATTAGCATCAATATCCTTTCTGCAAAATAAGAACACAGACTTCGTAGGCTGTATATGTTATCTGTGAGAATTAAAAGCGTATAAAATGTAAAACATAGTGAACTCGTTAGTAATTGATACTGTTTATCCTGATGATTATTACCATGAGTGAGAATAGTATAATTAGAAAGCAGTTTTGAAGAGGTCCTAAAATGAGTAAAATAAGTTTCTTTTAAAAATTCTGGAGGCGTAAACTCAGAGAGTAGGATTATTTTCAGCCATTCGTTTATTCAAAAAAATATTTAAGTGCCTGTTGTCTGCTAAGTACACGTTCAGGAGGTTGTTATAAAGTGATAGAAAACAAAGGCAAGTCCCTGCTCTCTTCGTCTTTCTTTCTAGAGAGGAAAGGCAGAAAGTCAAGTAATAAATAAATGGGATGATTTCAGATGCTATAAGCACTGTGTAGAAAACAAAAGTGTATGGGATAAAGAGGGACAGGATGCGCACAGGGGAGTGAGTTCTCCTTTGGTGAACGTTCCTAAGGAAAGACTCTCTGAGGTGACATTTGAGCTGTTTATCTGTAAGTTGGGAAGAATCTACAGTGTGATGATTTGGGCTAGGGAACCCTAAAGTCCCTTAAGCTTGGTGTAGTCAAGAAAAAGAAGGAAGGCCAGTGTGACTGGAGCTCAGTGGACATCAGGGACCCTTGTGTGAGATTAGATAAGAAAGGCAGGCAGGGACCTGATTATGTAACATTCAGTGGTCATGGAAAAGAGTTTATATTTTATGCCAGTGTCAGGGGACAGCTATTAGAGGATTCTTGGAAAATAATCACACTGGCTGATATAGCAGAGAATGGACTTTAGGAAATGGGGGAAGGTGAGAGACCTGTTAAATGGCTAGTGCAGTAGATCAAGAGCGAAAGAATGGTGGAATGCTAGAGAATAATGGTAGTAAGGATGGTGAGAGTAATCGGGTTTGAGGCAATCAGGTGGAGGTAGTGCTGAGAGGACATGCTTAAGAATTGTATGTTGAGATGTACTGGAGTTAAGGAAATGGGAGAAATCAGGGATAAGTCCTGGGGATTTGGTGGGACTGACAGCTTGGAGAGGGGGGCATCCCTGCTTGGAGAAGATTGGGAGAAAAGAGGTATGTAGTGTATTGTTTGTGAGAGCATGGTCTCTGGAGACAGACAGGGTTTGCTTCCCTCTTTCCCACTTACTGGTCGTAGTCAAGGCCCTTAACTTCTTTATGTAGAATCAGAGTCATAACACCCATCTCATCAATTATGCTAAGGACTAAATGAGTTAATGCATTAAAATTGTTTAGAACAGTCCTTGGCATGTGGTACATTTTATTACTGAGATAAGAACAAAAAAAAAATTTTTTTTGTTTTGTTTTCATTTTAGGGGGTAGAACATGTAAGGCGTGAGACACCTATTAGACATCTGAGTAGACATACATATGTATGTCACAGAGGAATGGCAGTGAAGATGTGGGGAAGTAGTAGGTTTGTGATGTATGTTGGAAGTATAGTCGGAAACATGTAATGATAAAATGTGGTTGACTGCATGGAATCTGAAGGCAGACTGGATTTGCATCCACCTACACGGTTACTAGCCACGGGCATGTTTCGTAATCTCTCAGTGCCTCAGTGTCCCCATACTTGCACTGAGAATCCTGATGGCAATGATTCTGTAAGTTTGTTCTAATGATTAAAAATTGAATGTACTGTACTAAGTGCCGTTGAATTGTTCATGTTAAAATGGTGCATTTTATGTTCTGTGAACTTCATTTCAATGAATTTTAAAAGTCTGTTTTTACTAAGGGGAGATTGGTCAAGATTCACTTTTGGAGTGACGAGTTTGATACAGGTTTTAGACATGGCAGTGAAGATGTGTCGAATATACATGCCTAGAGTTGAGGGAAAATCAAAGCTCGAGATATAAACTGGGAATTCATTAGCATATTGATGGTATTTAAAACCCCAAGACTGGATGAAATATCTCTGGTTTGTTCTAAGGATCCAAAAGTTATACATGGTATGTACCAGGCACTGTTAAGGAGGGAATAATCAAATGAAGTAGAGAAGAGAATCAAAGACTGTAAACTCTGGATCACTTTGCCATTAAGGTCCTGGCATGGGCGTACTCATATGATATGGAAGTAGAAGGGATCCTGAAATAATTCTGCACTTCACTATTTTACAGGGAAATTCTTATTCCTAAATTAACTCATGAAACAATCTCATCTGAAGTTTTAGACCACAAACTGCCCTCCATTTAACATTGCACTTATATGCCTTCTGATGAGATACTAGACTTCTTATGGATGAAATAATGTGGTACGTTTGCTTTGGTCTGTGACTGTCCCTAACATGGTGTAATACAAATAGCAAGCCCTCATTTTAATGTCCTCATCAATTGATTATTTAATGTGGTGACTAAAGTATCTTTTCCCTAGTACCACACAGTAGACTAGCTGCTGAGGACCTGGATTGTTTTGCTCTAAGGAAGACATGTATTTTGACATCTCTCTTTACTTCTTTCCTCCCCAAGTCTAGGCTCAAAGTATAACTAACTTAATGCTTGTAGAACCAAGAAACTATTGTTCTCTTACTAGCAAAGATTAGAGTAAGGTGAAAAGATCATGGGCTTTGGACTTGAGAAGACCACTGCTGGAATTTCAGATGCACACTAAGCAAACCTTTTGTCAGTTTCTTAATCTGCCACATCTTAGTCATCTCATCTTGAAAATAAAAACTCATTGCTGTTGAGTCAATTATGACTCATGTTAACCCCACATGTTTTAGAGTAGAACTGCTCCATAGGGTCTTCTTGGCTGTACTTCTTAAGGAAGCAGGTTTCCAGGCCTTTCTTCTGTGACACCACAGATGGATTCAAATGGCCAATCTTCATGATGGTATTCAAGCGCAAACCATTTATACTATTCAGAGATCTCATCTATAAAATAGAGATGACAATACCTACTTTGTAATATTTGTACAAGGCTGGATGAGGGTGTGCCCTCAAATGATTGCTTTATTTTCTATCCTTCAAAATGTGCTTCATCTCATGAAATGTATTTGGTGTTCACACATTTTCATTTTATTGTGTACACAGACTACAAACGCATCCTTCATCAATTATTGTGTGCTTGGAAAATTCAATCCATTTTGAAAAGGATGTATCCTAGCTGTGAATATAAAATTACACAGATTTATGGAAATGTATAATTCTACAGAAGCAAATTTACTTTCCTTATCATTTCTAAATGACTCTTTACTTGAAATAAGAGGTATTAATTTTTTTGTCTTTTACATTCATAGTATCTGTTGCTTTTAAAGCGCTTTAGAACATTCATAGTCAAGGACAGCCATGGTCTCATTATTTCTTGACTCCCATAGGATGAGCTGTGCCAATTAAGTACAGTTAATGGCGAAAATGAATGCTTCTTTGTCTGTGCTCGTTAAGCTACTATTTCTTTTGTTACTAAAACTTGTTAAAATTTATTAACTGTGAATTGTACATCCAATCAAATAAGCCCTCATGGTGCCTTCCTCCCTGCCCCTCCCTTACACTCAATTAACCAGGTGTAAAAGTTGCACAAAATTACAAAGCAGTCAGGTGGCTTCTTGAGAATGAAGTTCAGTTATTGAACAGTTTCCAGCCATGCTTTTGTGAATGCAGAAGTGTTGCTCACTTGCAAGCTGGGAGCTAAAATTATAAATCATGTTCAGCACAGTGTACCTGTTTTTAGAAAGCTGTTTACAGTCATGTATATTTATTAAAAAAAAAAAAAAATTTTTTTTTTTTATATTTATTAGTTTTCCCTGATTTAAGCTGCAGGCCTTCTTTTCTCTCTTCCTCTTTGCGCCAAGCAAAACACACACACACACACACACACTCAATTCACCATCAAAAAGGTGGTACATTTTATGACACGTTGTGGCATAATTATTTTTCCCACCTACATCCTCCCGTTATTGTTTCATTGATAGTTTAAATAACCTGGCTTTTTTGCTGTGTATGGCTGTTTACAAGGTTCCATTTTGTCACAAAAGTTTGTTCTCTGGGTACTTTGTGTAATATACTAATACTGCGTCCAACTCATGTGCTTTCAAAATTTTCGTTGACTCATTCTGTGCCATTGTGGAATCCTCAAATCATATATTTCTCCTCTAAAGGAATAGCTGTCAATTCTTTAGTATTTTTATTATTAAATGAAGATTCAGTTTGTTAGGGCTTGTCCAGTTTACTTAACCTCTCTGTGCCTTGATTTTTTCATCTGTAGAATGGACTGTGTAATTGATGAAATAATCTATAACAAGTCAGTCTTGGAAGACATAAAATCAGAATGTTCTTTAGCAGCAAGGATGATGAAACTTCTTGCTTGCTTTGGACACATAATCAAGAAAGACTGATCACTAAAAAAAAAGATATCATGTTTGATAAAGTAGAGGGACAACAAAACAAGGGAAACCCTCAATGAGATGGTTTGACATAATAGACAACGATGGACTCAGACATACCAAGGAGCAGGAAGAAGGCACAGGATGGGGTGACGTTTTGTTCAGTTATACATAGGGTCACTGTAGCCTTGAACCAACTTCATGGCCACCAACAACAATGATATTTAGTACAGAGCTTAGTAAACAGTGACTGTTTGTAAATGATTGTGACCGTTACATCTTAGAAGCCAGAAGTTGCCACGTAGTATTTTCACTACACCTGAGACTGTTGTGTTGCAGAGGCCTTGTGTAGGTGCTCTGATAATCAGTCCCAGGTGAGCCTGGCTTTCCAGCCATTTCCAGCAATGTATCGAAAATATGAATATTTGGACTCTCTAGACTGTTCCGTCTTGGACCCTCTAGACTATTCCATCTACCGGCTGCATACCAAAAAGACACCTCTGTCGATGCTACATAGAATAGTATATTCAAGCCAGACCTTAATTGCTGATTCACAAAATCTTAAGATTAAAGAAAATTTTTGTTGTTATAGGCTACTAAGTTTTGAGCAACAGTAGATCACTGGAACAGTGATATATAGAAATACAGCGTCTTTTATATCCTGTGACAATACTAAGATCACTTATTAACTTTTAATATTTTATGAATATATATTCTTTATGTACAATTCAGAATATGTAAATAAAAATGTATGTGATTTTAAAATACACGGCCATTCACTTAAGAATTGTAACATTTATTTCTTCCTGTCTAATGTTAATTAATATGTCTTCTTTCAGTGACTAGGCCTTTGGTACAGTATTGAATAAAAGAGTTGCTACTAAATATCATCCTCACCTTCTTTCTGATTTCAGGGGAAAGGTATCAAAAATTCTTAAGTATGGGGATGAAACCAAGATGGCTGACTAGGTAGATGCTTCTGCTGATCCCTCTTGCAACAAAGACTCAGAAACAAATGGATCTGTTATATACATGACATTCTCTGAACCCTGACCATAAAACACAGAACTAAGGAGTTGACCTGAGTGACGGGAGTGAAAAACCACGTGCTGAAGCAGTGACCGCTTCTGCAGCCGGTGAGCCGTGCCACAGCCTTGAGCCCTTGTGGTTCCCTGGAGCCAGAGTAGTGGGGCGGATCATGGCTTACTGAGACGGGGCAAGCACGGGACGCAGCCCTAAACCCCTGGAGTAACCTCGGCGGGGGCGCAGCCAGTGCACGCAGGCTGCACACCGACACAGCTGACAGGAGAATGAGAAACCACGGGGAAGCAGTGGCTGGTTTCAGAGCCTGGAGTGCAGCGTCCCAACCAAGAGAACTTGGCGCTGGGCTTTGGACTAAGTGCGGAGGAGCTGATCACAGCTTCCTGAGACAGTGCAAGCACTGGACACAGCTCTAACCTTCGGGGGCAGTCTTGACCCAGCCAGTGCACACAGGCTACACGCCCCTCTGGATTCTCAGATAAAACAGTCCTCACCAAACAAGTAATGCTCTACTCTCTCCTATCTATCTGATCCCTCCCCTCCCTGTCCCAGCTGGCTTCATTAACACTGGAATTTTCCAGGCCAGGGAGTGAAGGGCTCTGAGGGTTTTTTCTTTTTTTTTGCTTTTCTAACCCATTCTCCTGCCCTGAGAAAAATGGCAATTCAGAGTCAGGGTGAAAAATCATTCCCTGACTTCCCTAAACTGGAATAATAATACAGAACCAACTCCAGCCAAGCATAAGAAATCCACAGTCTTTGGCTTTCATCACTACAGGGAACCAGGTGGCTATTATAATGCAAAGGCAATTCTGATAGAGATCTGACTGCAATTGTTTTAGCTGAGCCGTGGAAAGGCACGTTTTGGAGGTCTGATACCACTCTACCTATTAAACAGAGCTCTCACTGATCCACAGCAGGAAACTGAGGGCTGAAGCTCCACCCACATGACCTAGCCACCTGCTGAAGGGGTCTGAAGATAGTGATGCCTACCAATCTTTAGAGGTACAAGCATTGGGTACTTAAGGTACAGCCTCAGAATGCACTCACTAGAGTGCTGTAGAAAATAGAGACACTCCTACCTCACTGGGACGTGGGGGAAGTCTTTCAGCATCCTGTCCTCCTCGGAGTGTGACCCCCTGTCGCTACTAGAATCTAGTGCAACAAGCATCACCACTACTCCTCTAAGTTAATAGGTGACAGCCTATACCACACACTAGGTGACCCACTATCAGGACACGTAAGCTGATTCTATTCAAGAATAGTGAATGGACTCATAGGCTCGTATATCTGGTAACAGCTCAAACCAGCTGATAACAGGACATAAGTGATTCAAAGGCTACAGCAATCAAGATAGCGCAATCTAGTAGCCCATCTGGGTGTATTGAAACAAAACAAAACAAGAAGATAAGAATCAGTGAGCAAATGTAAAAGAAATCATTGCAGTATCTTATAGATGGCTCAGAGACAGCAGTCGATATCAAATCACATAACGAAGCAGACCATGATTGCTCCTACAAACTCTCAAATCAAAGAATCAAAATCTTTCCCAAATGAAGATACATTCCTGGAAATGCCAGATGTAGAATATAAAAAAAAAACAAACAAACTAATACACAGAATGCTTCAAGACATCAGGGATGACCTCAGAAATGAAATAAGGCAATCTACAGAAAAAACCAAGGAACACACTGATAAAGTAGTAAAAGAAATCAAAAAGATTATTTAAGAACATAGTGAAAAATTTAGTAAGCTGCAAGAATCCATAGAGAGACAGCATTCAGAAATCCAAAAGATTAACAATATAATTACAACATTAGACAACTCAGTAGGAAGTCAGAGGAGCAGAATCAAGAAATTGGAATGCAGAGTGGAGAATTTGAAGGGTAAGGCAATTGACACCAATATAGATGAAAAAAAATCAGATAAAAGAATTTTAAAGAAATGAAACCCTAAGAATCATGTGGGATTCTATCAGGAAGAATAACTTGCATGTGCTTGGAGTTTCAGAACAGGGAGGGATAACAGAAAATACAGAAAGGATAGTTGAAGATCTGTTGGCAGAAAACATCCCTGGCATCGTGAAAGATGAAAGGATATCTATCCAAGATGCTTATTGAACCCCATACAAGATAGATCCCAAAAGAAAATCACCAAGACATATTGTCATCAAACTTGCCAAAACCAAAGGTGAAGAGAAAATTTGAAAAGCAGCCAGGCATAAACGACAAGTCACCTGCAAAGGAGAATCAGTAAGAATAAGTTCAGACTACTCAGCAGAAACTGTGCAGGCAAGAAGGCAAAGGCATGACATATATAGAACACTGAAGGAGAAAAACTGCCAGCCAAGAATCACATATCCAGCAAAACTCTCTCTCAAATATGAAGGTGAAATTAAGACATTTACAGATAAACACAAGCTTAAAGAATTTGCAAAAACCAAACCAAAGCTGCAAGAATTACTAAAGGAAATTCTTTGGTCAGAAAATCAGTAATATCAGATACCAACAAAACACAAGGGCCTAGAACCGAACATCCTGATGTGAACTCAGATACGGAAATCACAAAAACAAAATTATTAATAAAAAGAGAGCTCAAAACAGGGAATCATTGATGTCATTATGTAAAAACCAAAAACCAAAGCAAACCCAGTGCCGCCAAGTTGATTCTGACTCATAGTGACTCTATAGGACAGAGTAGAACTGCCCCATAGAGTTTCCAAGGAGAGCCTGGTAGATTCAAACTGCGGACCCTTTGGTTAGCAGCTGTAGCACCTAACCACTATGGCACCAGTGTTACCCAATATGTAAAAGATTACAGTAATCAAAAACAGAGGGACTAAATACAGGCGGCATAGATTTTCCATACGGAGAGGAAACCAAGGCAATATAGGATGATAAAAGTTAGGTTTTTACTTAGTAAAATAGGGGTAAATATTAAGGTAACCACAAAGAGGTCTAACAATTAAATACTTCAAAATAAAAACCAGGATAAACATAACGACTCAGTAAAAACAAATTCAACTACTATGAAAATGAGGAACACACAATTTACAAACAAAAACTCAGGACAAAAAAGTAAGTGGAAAAATGAAATTGTAAATAACACACAAAAAACCACATCAAAATGACAGCACTAAACTCATACTTATCTATAATTACACTGGATGTAAATGGACTAAATACACCAATAAAGAGACAGAGAGTCTCAGACTGGAAAAAAAAAATGATCCATCTATATGCTGCCTACAAGAGACACACCTTAGAGACACAAATGAACTCAAAGGGTAAAAAAAAAAAAACTATGTCAAGCAAACAACAATCAAATAGAGCAGGAGTGGCAATATTAATTTCTGACAAAATAGACTTTAAATCCACCACAAAGGATAAAGGAGGACACTACGTAATGATTAAGGAGACAATTTACTAGGAAGGTATAACCGTATTAAATATTTATGCACCCAATGACAGGGCTGCAAGATACATAGAACAAACTTTAACAGAACTGAAAAGTTTGACAAACACCTCCACAATTGCAATAGGAGACTTCAACACACCACCTTCGGTGAAGGATAGGACATCCAGTAAGAAGCTCAATAGAGACACAGAGGATCTAATTGCCATAATCAACCAACTTTACCTCATAGACTTACACAGAACACTCCACCCAACAGCTGCAAAATACACCTTTTTTTCTAGTGCACATGGAAAATTCTTTAGAATAGATCACATATTAGGTCATAAAACAAACCTTTGCAGAATCCAAAACATCCAATTTTACAAAGCATCTTCTCAGACCACAAGGCCATAAAACTAGAAATCAATAACAGAAAAACCAGAGAAAAGAAATCAAATACGTGGAAACTGAACAATACCCTGCTGAAAAAAGACTGGGTTATAGAAGACATTAAGGAGGGAATAAAGGAACTCATAGAATGCAACGAGACTGAAAACACTTCCTATCAAAACCTTTGGGACATAGCGAAAACAGTGCTCAGAGGTCAATCTATATCAATAAATGCACACATACATAAAGAAGAAAGAGCCAAAATCAGAGAACTGTCCCTACAACTTGAACAAATAGAAAGCGAGCAACAAAAGAATCCGTCAGGCACCAGAAGAAAACAAATAATAACAATTAGAGCAGAATTAAATGAATTAGAGAACAGAAAAACAATCGAAAGAATTAACAAAGCCAAAAGCTGGTTCTTTGAAAAAATTAACAAAATTGATAAACCATTGGCTAGACTGAGTAAGAAATATAGGAAAGGAAACAAATAACCCGAATAAGAAATGAGATGGGCCATATCACAATAGACCCAACTGAAATTAAAAGAATCATATCAGATTACTGTGAAAAAATGTACTCTAACAACTTTGAAAACCTAGAAGAAATGGATGAATTCCTAAAAACACACTACCGACCTAAACTAACACAAACAGAAGTAGAACAACTAAATAGACCCATAACAAAAAAAGAGATTGAAAAGGTAATCAAAAACTCCCAACAAAAAAAAGCCCTGGCCCGGACGGCTTCACTGCAGAGTCCTACCAAACTTTCAGAGAAGAGTTAACACCACTACTACTAAAGGTATTTCAAAGCATAGAGAAGGATGGGACACTCCCTAACTCATTCTATGAAGCCAGCATATCCCTGATACCAAAAGCAGCTAAAGACAGCACAAATAAAATAAAATAAAATAAAATAATTACAGACCTATATCCCTCATGAACCTAGATAAAAAAATTCTCAACAAAATTCTAGCCAATAGAATTCAACAGCATATCAAAAAAATAATCCACAATAACCAATTGGGATTTATACCAGGTATACAAGATTGGTTCAATATTAGAAAAACAATTGATGTAATCCACCAGATAAGTAAAAAAAAGACAAACCACATGATGTTATCATTTGATGCAGAAAAGGCATTTGACAAAGTCCAACACCCATTCATGATAAAAACTCTCAGCAAAATAGGAATAGAAGGAAAATTCCTCAACATAATAAAGGCCATTTATACAAGGCCAACAGCCAGCATCACCCTAAATGGAGAGAGCCTGAATACATTTCCTTAGAGAAAGTAAACCAGACAAGAATGCCCTTTATCACCGCTCTTATTCAACATTGTGCTGGAGGTCCTAGCCAGAGCAATTAGGCTAGGCAAAGAAAGAAAGGGCATCCAGTTCGGCAAGGAAGAAGTAAAATCCTCTCTATTTGCAGATGAAATGAGATCTTATACACAGAAAACCCTAAGGAATCCTCAAGAGAACTACTGAAACTAATAGAAGAGTTCAGCAGACTATCAATTACGAGATAAACATACAAAAATCAGTTGGATTCATCTACATCAACAAAAAGAACATTGAAGAGGAAATCACCAAATCAATACCATTCACAGTAGCTCCCAAGAAGATAAAATACTTAGGAATAAATCTTACCAAAGATGTAAAAGACCCATACAAAGAAAACTACAAGGCATTACTGCTAGAAACCAAAAGGGATCTATATAAATGGAAAAACATACCTTGCTCATGGACAGGAAGAGTTAACATTGTAAAAATGTCTGTTCTACCAAAAGCCATCTATATATACAATGCACTTCCCATCCAAATTCCAACGTCATTTTTGAACGTGATGGAGAAGCAAATAACCAACTTCATATGGAACGGACAGAGCCCCGGAGAAGTGAAGCATTATTGAAAAAGAAGAAGAAAGTGGGAGGCCTCACTCTACCTGATTTTGAACCTATTATACAGCCACAGACGTCAAAGCAGCCTGGTACTGGTAGAATAACAGACACATAGACCAATGGAACAGAATTGAGAATCCAGATATAAATCCATGCACATATGAGCAGCTGATATTTGACAAAGGCCCAGTGTCAGTTAATTGGGGAAAAGATAGTCTTTTTAAACATATGGTGCTGGCATAACTGGCTTTCCATCCGGAAAAAAATGAAACAGGACCCATACCTCACACCATGTGCAAAAACTAGCTCCAAATGGATCAAAGACCTAAACATAAAGTCTAAAATGGTAAAGATCATGGAAGAAAAAACAGGGAAAATGTTAGAAGCCCTAATACAAGGCTTAATCAGAATACAAAACATTACCAAAAATGACGAAGAGAAACCAGATAACTGGGAGCTCCTAAAAATCAAACACCTACGCTCATCTAAAGACTTCACCGAAAAAGTAAAAAGACCACCTACAGACTGGGAAAAAAATTTCAGCTACGACATCTCCGACCAGTGCCTGATCTTTAAAATCTATATGATTCTGTTAAAACTCAACCACAAAAAGACAAATATCCCAATTAAAAGATTGGCAAATGTTATGAACAGGTACTTCACTAAAGAAGACATTCAGGAAGCTAACAGATACATGAGGAAATGCTCTCGATCATTAGCCATTACAGAAATGCAAATCAAAACTACAATGAGATTCCATCTCACTCCAGCAAGGCTGGCATTAAACCAAAAAACACAAAATAATAAATGTAGGAAAGGCTGCGGAGAGATTGGAACACTTGTACACTGCCGTTGGGAATGTAAAATGGTATAGCCACTTTGGAAATCTATTTGGCCCTTCCTTAAAAAGCTAGAAATAGAACTAGTGTACAACTCAGCAATCCCACTCCTCAGAATATGTCCTAAAGAAGTTAAGAGCCTTTACATGAACAGATATATGCACCCTCATGTTTTTTGCAGCACTTTTTACAATAACAAAAAGATGGAAGCAACCAAGGTGCCCATCAACAGATGAATAGATAAATTATGGTATATTCACACAGTGGAATACTACGCATGGATAAAGAACAGTGATCAATCTGTGAAACATTTCGTAACGTGGAGGAACCTGGAAGACGTTTTGCTGAGTGAAATTAATCAGTTGCAAAATGACAAATATTGTATAAGAACACTATTATAAAATCTTGAGGAATAGTTAAAACTGAGAAGAACACATTCCTCTCTGGGTACAAAAGGGGGGAGGGAGGGAGAATTGGAGAGGGGTTTTTACTAATTAGATAGTATATAAGAACTACTTTAGGTGAAGGGAAGGACAACACTTAATACAGGAGAGGTCAGCTCAACTGGACTGGACCAAAAGCAAAGAAGTTTCGTGAATAAACTGAATGCTTCGAAGCTCAGTGAAGCAGAGGCAGGGGTTTGGGGACCATGGTTTCAGGGGACATCTAAGTCAATAGGCAAAATATCTATTAAAACATTCTGAATCCCACTTTGAAGAGTGGTGTCTGGGGTCTTAAATGCTAGCAAGCGGCCACCTAAGATGCATCAATGAGTCTCAACCCACCTGGAGCAAAGGAGAATGAAGAACACCAATGACACAAGGTAATTACAAGCCCAAGAGACAGAATGGGCTACATGAACCAGAGACTACATCATCCTGAGACCAGAAGAACTAGATGGTGCCTGGCCACAACTGATGATTGCCCTGACAGGGAACACAACAGAGAACCCCTGAGTGAGCAGAAGAACAGTGGGATGCAGACCCCAAATTCTCATAAAAAGACCAGACTTAATGGTCTGACTGAGACTAGAAGGACCCCTGCGGTCATGGTCCCCAAACCTTCTGTTGCCCTAGGACAGGAACCATTCCCGAAGCCTACTGCTCTGGCTAGGACCTCCAGCACAATGTTGAATAAGAGTGATTAAGGGTTTCCTTGTCTGGTTCCTGTTCTCAAGGGGAATGCTTTCACACTCTCTCCATTTAGGATGATGTTGGCTGTTGACTTTGTATAAATGCCCTTTAATATGTTGAGGAATTTCACTTCTATTCCTATTTTCCTGAGAGTTTTTGTTATGAATGGGTGTTGGACTTTATCAAACGCCTTTTCTGCATCAATTGATAAGATCATGTAGTTCTTGACTTTTGTTTTATTTCTGTGATGGATTATATTGATTGTTTTTCTAATGCTGAACCATCCCTGCGTACCTGTTATCGATCCCATTTGGTAATGGTGAATTATTTTATTGATATGTTTTTGAAATCTATTGACTAGAATTTACAGCAACAATCTTTACTGATGCATATTGCCAAATCTTTCTTCCATGGAGCCACTGCGTGGGTTTGTACTGCCATCCTTTGGGTTAGCTGCCAATTGCATAACCATTATGCCATGGGGGAGGGCACTCCCTCTCTTCTGTATCTCTTTGTCTCTGTCTCTCTCTGTAAATACATGTACACACATACACATGGGTGGAACTTGGCAATTTTTCTTTCATTTATACATAGGGTCACTATGAGTAAACGATTATGAGAATGACAGAGGACTGGGCAATATTTTGTTCTGTTGTACATAGGGTCGCTGTGAGTCAGAATCAACTCGATAGCACCTAACCACAACAACAGCATGAGTACGAACTGACTTGACTGCACCTAACAGCAATATCAACTATGTGCATGTATATATGTTGTTGTTAGGTGCCGTCGAGTTGATTCCGACTCAAAGCGACCCTATGCACAACAGAGCGAAACACTGCCCGGTCCTGCGCCATCCTTACAATCGTTGTTATGCTTGAGCTCATTGTTGCAGCCACTGTGTCAATCCACCTCGTTGAGTGTCTTCCTCTTTTCCGCTGACCCTGTACTCTGCCAAGCATGATGTCCTTCTCTAGGGACTGATTCTTCCTGACAACACGTCCAAAGTATGTAAGACGCAGTCTCGCCATCCTTGCCCCTAAGGAGCATTCTGGCCGCACTTCTTCCAAGACAGATTTGTTCGTTCTTTTGGCAGTCCATGGTATATTCGATATTCTTTGCCAACACAATTCAAAGGCGTCTGTTCTTCTTCGGTCTTCCTGTTCAATGTCCAGCTTTCACACGCGTATGATGTGATTGAAAATACCATGGTTTGGGTCAGGTGCACCTTAGTCTTCAGGGTGACATCTTTGCTCTTCAACACTTTGAAGAGGTCCTTTGCAGCAGATTGGCCCAATGCAATGTGTCTTTTCATTTCTTGACTGCTGCTTCCATGGCTGTTGATTGTGGATCCAAGTAAAATGAAATCTTTGACAGCTTCAATTTTTTCTCCGTTTATCATGATGTTGCTCATTTGGCCAGTTGTGAGGATTTTTGTTTTCTTTATGTTGAGGTGTAATCCATACTGAAGGCTGTGGTCTTTGATCTTCATTAGTAAGTGCTTCAAGTCCTCTTCACTTTCAACAAGCAAGGTTGTGTCATCTTTATAATGCAGGTTGTTAATGAGTCTTCCTCCCATCCTGATGCCCTGTTCTTCTTCATATAGTCCAGCTTCTTGTATTATTTGCTCAGCATACAGATTAAATAGTGGTGAAAGAATACAACACTGACATATACATATATATATGTATTTATTTCTAAGTTTTCTAAATATATACATTTTTATTTCTATGTTTGTTACTATCTTTTGCCTATTTTATAGCGTATGAAATTAAGTCATGGTGTGGTTATATAATTTGTCAAAGATCACTTAGCTATTCAAGTCTATCTGTCAGTCTGTCTACCTACCTATCTAAAAATGTCTGTAATAGACTGATGACACTGGATGTATCTGGACAGGGAAGTGGAAAAAATAAAGGGCAGAAATGAAATAGACTTATTTTTTGTTTTATTGTCTTTCATACTTTGGAATTTTTATCATACATGTGTTATCTATTATAGTAAATAAATATGGTGTTTTTTATCTGCTGCTATATTAAATAATTTATTATGACATGGCATGTTTTCCTACAACTGTACATGATTTTTAAATTTTTCATTTTTACTATTGTCAATATTTGTATTTTTGACATCTTTTAAGGAGTTAGTAAACACGAAGATTGTCAGAATTCTGCTTATGTACCAATAACATTGTTAGGATTTTCATGTGTATATGAATAATAAGAAAAATAATTTTTAGAATAAGTGAATTCTTATTTTTATCTGTGGAATTTATTGAACCATGGACTTGATCCTGGTACATTTGATATTATATTTCAATGAATGTTTGGGCTTCCAATTCAAGATTTTTGAAAGCTGTAACTGTAATCATAAGGGACCCTAAAGGCCTTATTCCCTTAAGTCTCTTAGACCAAACAAATAAAAATATTGGGGAATAATATTGGGGAATATCATAAAAACCTCATACCCACAGCTCATGTTTTAAAATTATGTTATGATTGACTACGTCTTTTTTTTTTTTCCAGTAGCAAAAATGACAAAAATACAGTGCATGGTGTGATGTGTGAATTTTTTTTTTTTTAAGAATGTTTTATGCTACATTTTCAGAGGAGTAAATAAAACCGTTTGTTATGCTTAAGTATGCTTTCCAACAAAAATGCTCCTTTGTTTGTAATTTTTTTCTCAAAAGTAATTGAATTTGGAAATATATTTACCCCATTATGCCTGCACATATGGCTGCTGTGCTCAAAAGACATAAACACCTGCTGTACCCCAAAATTGTAAACATATTTTGCAGAATACTGAAAAATTCTGGAATGCATCGATAAGGAGATGATTAACTTGTAAATTACTTCATCAGTGCTATGGTGTTTTATGTTATTTTGCATGTAACATATCAGAATATGGTGGATGCAACTGCAAAACAAAAGAATGTGAGGCACACCCAGAGCACCAGAATTGCCTGGCCTGCCAGACATGATGAGTGTTGACATTGACTCCTTGCTTCTTTTCCAGGTGAGCTGAGGTGGCTTTAGTATGCCACATGCCAACCATAGGGAGACAACTGACCCTCCTGGAAAATGGGGCAAAGACTTTTGCAAGCAGAAACCATTAGATATGCTGGTTGAGAGCAAGTGGTGGCTGAGGCAGAGAAACTGGTCAGTCTCTATACAGGGAGCACACACCTTCCAGTCCATCATCTGCTATATGTTCACAGTTGCTGCTTACCCTTACTGGTGCAATTGCCATCGAGTCGATTCCGACTCATAGCAACCCCGTGAGTGAGTTCCCGCTTATCTCTTTGTAAAATCTGGGCAAAATTCAACAAGAAAAATGAATAAAGAGAGATGAGAAAACAAGTACAGGAAAATATAGGAGGTTAGTTGGCAGGAAATAGAATAGTAAGAAGAGGTGACACTTCATTAAGTCAAATGGGGTTTGTATGAAATTTCTCTTGATGTTAGCTACTGTTCACTATTTCCAACCTAGGATCTTGTTCTGCCTTTGAGATGTAATTCCTCAGAATAAAAAAGATAGAAAGCTTTAAAAACCTTTCTTAAAATCCCTTGCTTATAGGAAATTTTGCTAACTTTGCAGAACATGGGGTGAGACCTTTTCATTTATGTATAATAGTTATGCAAGTATCCCTGACAAAATTATACCACAGCAATACTAAAGTCACAACATAGGAACACCAAGATATTAGGAGTTGAATGTTGTACATAATGTCTTCCTAATCTTGGGCCTACTCAGAGGGTGATGATTGTAGTTTCCTGAGCATTCTGTTTATGTGTGTTGGGGTACATGTTGTACCTGTTGTCGTCGAGTCGATTCCAACTCATAGTGACTCTATAGGACAGAGTAGAACTGCCCCATAGCGTTTCCAAGGAGTGACTGGTGAATTTTGAACTGCCTAACACTAGTTTTTTTTTGTTTTTTTTTTTAACCTTTGGCTAGCCCATAGCTCTTACCACTGGGAAACCAGGGCTCCTTGTGTTGGGGTGGAGCTGTTGAATTGTCAGACAGATAAAAAGAATACCACAGTGTATCTATAGGGAGAGCTTGAAATTATGGGAAGAACTATACAGAAGTACCTGAATTTACCCAGGAAACATTACATGACAATTGAGATTCTCTTTTCTACTCTTAAAAGTCCTGAAAAATGGAGGTCTGTACATTTTTGGCTCCCTAACCATAACCTGAGCCTCTTTTCCTCCTCTTCTCCCAAGATCCCTTTTCTGCCTTTCTTTGGGGAATTCCCAGAGCTCACCCAATAGTTTTCTTGCTCTGTGCAAAGGAACATGGACCGTGGGAGGTTGCTGAAACCAATGCTTAAAATAGCTGTTGCTATCTCTAAAAAAAAAAAATTTTTTTTTTTTTAATCTCTGTAAGATATGCAGCTACCCCAACAATAGAGTTGGAATTGTCTAAGAACAGGAAGATCATATTACTGTGAAAACTGTTACTAAATTGTAATAGCTACTCTGAAAACTTTAAAACTCATTTGTAAAATTTGAATCTCAAATACTTTTCTTGCAAACTTTTTCCATTTATTTTATTTATTTTGGAAGAGAGTTTTGGGTGTGTTTCATCTTCTTTTATTTCTCTTGATATTCTGAAAATTTTGTGTATTTTTCAGAGAAATATAAAGATGCAAACAAAATTAATGGTTGCAATTTGAAAAGCAGTCACCTTGTTCCAGGCACTGTGCTAAGTGCTTTTCCTGCACCATCTCATTGAATTCTGGGAGATAGAAACTATGTCATCTCTGTTTGTAGATAACTAGCTTAAAGATGGCCAAGGTTACACAGCTAATAAATGCCAAAGAACAGTCTTAATCTTCTTTCAGTCTTACTCTATAGTTTGTAATTTAGAAAAAATATATATAGTTGTTTAATTGGCAATCCATGGCTAAGCATTCCCTTATCTGTAGGTTTTTTAGATTTATACTTTATCCCAAAAAAAAAAAAATTATCCCAAGTCACTCATTAATAATAATATTTGTAAATTCCAAATTAAGTCATAGAATTAATGGACAATTAAATTATATTTAATTATCAAATGCCAAACTTACTTATAAACTACACTCCATATAAAGTCCTTAGGGTTCCAAGTCGCTCAAATTGGATTTTTATTCAGGTTTGTTCCCCACTAGCTCTGTTGACTTGGGTGGGGCAAATTTATTCTTTTTTCTCTGAGTCTTAATTGACTCATCTATAAAATGGGAATAAATGTAATTTACTGTCTTGGGGTATTATGAGAATTAATTGAGATAATCTTATAACACAGCACAATGCCTGACACATAAAAAAAAAAAAAAAAAACCCGTTGCCATCGAGTCGATTCTGACTCATAGCGACTGTATAAGACAGAGTAGAACTGCCCCATAGAGTTTCCAAGGAGCGCTTTGTGGATTTGACCTGCTGACCTTTTGGTTAGCAGCCATAGCTCTTAACCACTATGCTACCAGGGTTTCTGCCTGACACATGGTAACCTCATATTCAGTGATAGTTTTTTATTTATTATCAGAGAGGGCCTTCTATGGATTAAATGCTGTTGTGTTGTTACAAGTCATGTAACAGATGTACAATATTAATAAGTAATAATTGGTAATAACCAAGAACATAGTTTTTTAGTAATTCAGGTCAGACCACTTAAAATTAGGAATTTGTGTTCTGGGTCGAAACACTTCTCTCATCCTTAAATGGGAAAAAAAAAAAAATCAGGGTAATTCAGAGACCAGGAAACTCCAGCTACAAATAACTAAATTTCAGCTGCTTTTTATCATGCATATATGAGTTTGAATTCGACTCTTTGGCAACCAGTTTAATGGTATAAAGTAATAAGCAAGAGGCAATTATAGGCAATGTAGTCAACTCTCATTTAAAATAGCCCCAAAGTAAGAGTTAAGGAAATCAAATAAGAAAGACCAATGGATATGTTTATCTCAAATTTAATTGCAATATTCAGGAAAGAACATAGATGCCTGCATCATTTTTCTTGGGGAGGGGGAACCCCATGATCTGTTTCTTTCTCTTTGTAAAGTCTGGGCAAAATCCAACAAGAAAAATGAATAAAGAGAAATAAAAGATACAGGAAAAAATAGGAATTTAGGTACAGGAAATAGAATAGTAAGAAGAGGCAACTCTCTATAAATCTCACCTCGCTTGACTTACATCATATTGCAGGGGAAGGTGAAATCAGGTAGGATGTGATTAGATTGTTTGATTTTTGCCATAACCCACTAAGGGACTTCTGCCAGTTCTCCAATTGAGAACATATAACTGCAACAAGTAACTGATTTTCATGCTGGCCATTGTGTTCTAAAGAGATACAAAATGTTAAGCAGCAGGGGGATATCATGGGTAAAAGTGGAGATGTTTCATCATGGGGAAACAAAATAATACCACCTTCATGTTGTTATGTCTGTAGTATCACCACCTACAAGGTAGCAGGACCTGGAGCCCTCTACAGATATTCTCAGCATTGTTTTCTATCTTCCTCTTCGTTAACATTCTGAACTGTGAGGCTTCCCTGAGCAGTAAAATAAGCACTGATGAGACTCAGGAATGCAAGAGTTGATCAACCATTAATCAAAATTAAGGTCATCATAACAGTTTGGTTACTCCATGAACCCAGTGTCCAGTCTGCCTCTGAAGTGCAGATGAAGTGACAACAATACAAGGAGATTTAGAAAAGACATCAGAAGAGAGGAGTGTTGGAACCTACAAATGAGTTAACATTTTTCAACTCCAAAAGCTATACTTTCAGAGTATATACCACAACAGTATGGTACCTAGAGTATATGACAAAGATGGAAAAACAAATGCAAATTAATGAACTACAAAGAGATACTACTACACACCTATCAAAATGTCTAAAATTAAAAAAAAAAAGGTAGCAACACCATATGCTGGTGAGAATGTAGAGAAACTGATCACTAATATATTGATGGAGAATATAAAATTACACAGCCACTTTGAATAACAGTTTGGAAGTTTCATTAACAAAATAATAGTAACTCATACCAAACCCAAAAAACCCAGTGCTGTAACTCATACCATACAGCCCAGGAATTGCACTCCTGGGCATTTATCCCAGGTAAATTAAAACGTATGGTCACACAAAAACCTGTACATGGATGTTCCTAACAATTTTATTCATAATAGCCAAAACTCAAAGTAGATGGCTTTCATAAGTGAATGGTTAAACAAATTGTGGTGCATAGTGAGGTATGAACTGGTACAATAAAAGAAAAATGTAAAAGAACTTGTATATTGATATACACAGTAACTTTGATGACTCTCCAGAGAATTATGCTAAGTGAAAAAAAGTAAGAAAAGATTTAAAACCATATGAATTAATTTATCTAGCATTCTGGAAACGTCAAAGTTATTAAAATAGAGAATAGTGACTTTCAGGAATTAAGGAGGCAGGGAGAGAGAAGGGAGAGGAGGAAGTGGGTGTGACTCCAAAAGGGCAACGTTAGAGATTCTTTGGATGGTGGAAATATTCTGGATCTTGACTGTACCAGTGTCAATATTCTGGTTTGTACTGGCATTGTGCTGTAGTTTTGCAGACTGTTACAATTGGAAGAAACACAAAGTACACTGGGTCTCTATTATTTCTTACAATTACATGTGTATCTGCAGTTATCTCAAAATAACATGTTTAATAAAAAGGGGCATCAATGAGAATAGAATGGAAGAAAGTCTAATAGCATTTGTTTTGACCAAAAACTTTACTTACATTATACCCTTTTTTGTGTGTTTGAATTGCGTACTTTCATTATTCCTTCTGAGGACTGAAGAGGCTATATAATTTACACAAGATTCCCAATGAATGAAAGGAAGAACTGAGATTTAGCTCAGAGTTCGCTAACTTCTGAACCTGCGCTCTTCCCAGTGCACTCTGTTGTGTTCTGATGCTGAGATTTCCTGAGGGAAACTAGTAATTTCATTATACATATTTAGCTGGCTTTTGAATCTTGGAAGAATGTATTTCTGTTCTCTCTAAGTAATGAAGCAGTGCACAGTCTTTGCAGAAAAGTTTTGTAATTGTAGAGTGATGACTTTTTTTTCATTTCGTTCTCTTCACAAAGGTGAAGTTTACAGTGCACTGTTTAGAAATGTTAAATTAAATTTCAGTTAGCCCAATGACACCTGTAACCTAAGAATTTTGCTACTGGATAGTTCTGTCATGCTCTTTGTTATCAAAACTGTGAGCAAAGGCTGTACCTGTAGTCCATATTTTTAGGGTTTCCCAACCTATACAAATACAGTAAAGTATTAAAAGTATTTGTAAGCTATATCTAGTATTTCTGACATTCTAGCAGAAATTATGCTTCCTGCTAAAAAGTTAGAATAAATTAATTAGAACCTCAGATTTCTTTCCTTTGAGTAGAATTTGAAAATCAATTTAATGTGTTCCAACCAAATATGTTCCTATCAATGGCAGACTTCTTTGATCATTACTTAATGTATTTAGTTTTATTAATGGAGACAACTTTTTAAAACAAGGATATCAATGGAAGAAAGAAACTATAACTAAAGATATTCTTGGGAATTACAATTTTATTTCTATATTAGCTTTAGTGGACTATTTAGATGAGTTTAAAATCAATTCAACATTTATTGAATTTTGCTTGGTACTAGAACTTTGCTGGTATTTATTTAGTAGTGGTGTTTTACTTTGTAAATAGTGATGCAATTTGATATTTTTCATCAAATACTTCATCTATTTTTTGGTGTAGTGAATTGAGTCTTAAGGCTGATCATGGATTAGCAATTTGTATGATTTTAGTCAAGTCATTTCAGCACTCTCAGTGCCTCATTTTTTCATTAAAAATGAAATTAATGTACTGGATGATCTCTAAAATCTAACATATTCTATTGTTAATGTCTCCAAATAGGCAAAGCTATTAGCTTCCTCTTATATTTGTTCTTTGCATAGATAAATCATCCTGGGGAAAATATGCTAATATTTTACCTTCATCTACTTACATCTGCTTGTAATTGGACATTTTAAAATACAATTCAAAGAGATTGTTCATGTTTATAAATCTCCATGTCAAGTTAATAAGCTTTTTTTTTTTTAATTTGCTCTGAGAATAACATATATGTTATCATATCTCAATGAGGTATGAATTTGATTTACCTGTATCTATTATTTTTAAGGTGGTAATCTAGTCATATGCCATAGATAATTAACCCTGTAAATCTGCTCATTTCTAGAAATAATAGAGAAATATATTTACTAAGAATGACATTGGAACACTCCTTAACTTTTTTCCTAAGTTCAATTTCATCAAGACAGTTCCTAAAATTGTCACAGTAAAATGAGTGAAACTGTTACTGCAAAGCACGGATTCGAGCCGCCTGTCTCAGAAGCCAAAACTGAGACAGGGTTGAGGTGAGAAGCAAGAGGGACTTTACTGTACACCAGTATACAAGAGACAGAGGGGAATAAGCTCCTCCAAAATCTCTCTGTCTTCTGGAGGCTGACCAGAGGGTTTTATAGGGATGGGTTTGGGGTCTGAAGAACTCAAGAAATTTGTTTGTTCCTCTCTGATGTGGGCACAATGACTACCTTCCAGACATGTTGACCTGCGAGTATTCTCAAAGATCCTCTGACGCCATTTTAGTTCCAGTCACCAGATTGGCCCTTTGTTTAGTCTCTCTCTCCTCCAGATTTATCACTTGTTGTTCTACTTCTCAAAAAGGAACATAGGTTAATTTCAAGCTTTATAGGCTGATGGAAAAGACAAAAAGGTGGGGGAGAGGGAAACTGCAAAATCACAGAATCACTTGGGTATGCAAAAGTTAAAGTGCAAGCTAGGTAAAAACAATACCACAGTGCCCAGGACGTTAGGCCTATACACCCTATACACCCTCTTTCCCACGCTGCCTCTTTCAAAATTATGATGAGATTAGGATGAGAAACTGTGCTGCATTCCTGAGAAAAATGTAAAGATTAAATATCACCAAGAATTATTCTGTTACATAGCAGGATGGAATTAAAAAAGATTTGAGAATTCAAAAGAAAAGTTTAACAACAGTAAGGATGTAGTGGTCAGTAAAGAAAGATTTTAAAACCCTTAGTCTGTTCAAAAGAACAAGATCATCAGAGCAGGCTTTTCACACACCAACTAGCAAGCAGAAATTGACATGATAAATCAAAGGTAGCTGTGTAAAAGAATGAGAAAAATCTGGTGGCATGTTTTGTAAATATTAGCCAAATAATACTAAATACAATTGTCAGATTTTTAGGAGGTTATTGTCTTTCATAGGGTGAGATAAGATACTTCTTTAGAAATATGTAGACCGTAGAAAAGTATATTTAGATTTCCAATATAATATCATTTAAAAATGATTATGTGAGAGATTCACATACATTTAAAATTGAACCTTGGAGATTGTTTGCACAATCTTCTTATTTTATGATATTTTAAAAAAGTGATTTCTATGAAGAGGTAATAATTTCTCTCAATTTTTTTTTTTTAACTTTTTTAAACCAAATTAGAAAGGAACTTGTGATCCTTAAGGTTGTGTATCAATTTGGTTAGGGCATGATTGTCAGCAGTTTGGTAGTTATAATGTAGTTTGGCAGTTGTGTAATGATGTAACCATTTCCATGATGAAATCTGATATAAGGTGATCACCCCTGTGATGGAATCTGCTGTGAGTAGCCAATCAGTTGAAAGGGAGTTTCCTTGATGGCGTGGCCTCATTGAATGTAGGTGGACTTTTTGGCAAGGCACTTGGGTTTTGCTCACCTGCCAGCTTACCTGCCAGTCTTGGAATTTGTCAGCCTGCATGGCCTGTGAGCCAGAGGCCCGTTGTCTGACCTGCTGATCTTGGGTTTCACAGCCCCTGTGGCTACACTCCAGCCTGACCCACAGACTTGGGACTTTCTAGCCTCTACAACTGCGTGAGCCATATCCTTGATATAAATCTCTCTCTCTCTCTCTATGTATATACATATATATGCATCTGTATGTGTATAGAGAGAGAGACTTCACTGGTTTTGCTTCTCTAGAGAACTGAACCTAAGACAGAACACTTTGTAATATTTAAAAATCTCCGTAGGCAAAACTAAGTTTTAATTCTCTAACGTGGAGTAATAGCCAGATTTTGCTGATTTATTCAGCAGCTTTTGAATATCAGTATACCAACTGTCCTTGAGTTGATTCTGACTCATGGTGACCCTGTGCATGTCAGAGTTTTTAATGATTGATTTTTTAAAAGTAAATTGCAAAGCTTCTCTTCTAAGGTGCTTCTGGGTGCACTCGAACCATCAACCTTTTGATTTGCAAATAAGCATGTTAACTGCGCCGCTAGGGACTCCATCTTTTGAAAAAAAAATATATATATATATATATCGGGCTGCCTTGCCAACAGTCACTACCATTTCTTACTCTCCCCAAGATATAGCAGTCGCTACGGAACTCCTTTTACTCCAGCTATCAGAGAACACACATTCTACCAAAGAATGAAACGTGTGTGACTCATCAGAATTTCACCTTAGGAAAACACATTGGCTTTCGTAACAACTTCATGAATTGATTCCCTCCCACATATACTGTTTGCACACGTGCACACATACAAATATATACGTGTATGTGTGTACTATGTTCTGAAGGCTGTAATTCCATTTTTCAAACGTGCACATGCATACACCCAGCTAACACCTGGAGAGATGTCTTTTCTTAGATATGAAAAAATGGTTCAAATGCCATTGCTTTTTGAAGTTGCAAACATGGGGAAACTCTGTCTTGAGTTTATGTAATTGTAAATGTAAATGTAAAATTTTCAATACTTTTTAAGATCGTTAACCAAAGTATGACTTTCAATTTCTCCTATTCCCAGGAAATGGGACATTTTAAGCAAAGTGATTGTTTTAGGTTTGTACTCATTTTATGGTTCAGTGAATCTGCTTAACTTTCCGTCACTGTGAGGATTTTTAAATTAACATTATGTACAGAATGTGGAAATATGCAAAAGGTTTCTTTGTCATCAGTGGAAATGTGAGCGGTTTTTCTTGTTCAAAAAGATTGAAGTGGAAAAATTGGTTAAAAGTAAAATGGCAACCTTAATTGCTTGCATGAATTTAAAGAAAGAATTATCAAGGATAGTGATAAAAATAATTTTTTCAGTAGTGAGGCTTACTGTGTTGCTGAAAACAGCTGAACACTGATTTTCTTTTTTTATTTGGGAAATATTAATAGAAAATTATTTTCTAAGGAGAACAGTATCACTTCAAGCTTGCTAAAGTTGTGTTGTCCTCAACATCCTCTATCTGGAAAATATTTGGTACAGAATGAGGGCAAACAACGCAATGTTTAATTGTATATACTGTTGTAAATACATAAATGTGTAAAATTTAAGTACAAAGTATCTATGTGGAAAAAACAAAAATTTTCAACTGCAGAGCCAAAGTTGTTCTTTACACATTCATTATACAAGTATTAAAACTCCTCTGTAAGGGATCCTGGGTCTGTTTGCAGACTCAACAGTTTAATCTTACTAACATAATTGAAGAAATGAAGACTAGAAAGGGGGATGGGAACTATGGAACCAGTTTATTTTTCAAAAATATTTAGTGAGTGCTGTTGGCAAAGCCCTGGATTTATAGCCATAAACAAAATAGATGCACTTATTAATCTTCATGGAGCTGTTTACAAATAAAATAATTATGTAAGGATATTCATTTACAGACTACTACATACTTGAAAGACAAGTGATGGCTTCTATGAGAAGTTGTAAGGCAACAAGGGTTAATTTAGAACGAGAGTTGGTTTTGCTATTTTCCCTGTTTTTATGCAAAGATAAAGATTAGAAAATTCTGTTACCGTAACTACCTGCCCAGAAATCTCACAGCGAATGCTTTAGTAATATATATTTTCTACTATTTTTGATTTTCCCCTATTAGGAAGTAAAAAAATTTGATCTCAAATTCAAAGAATCAGAAAGAGGGAATAAACTAAGGAAAAAAAACTCATTGCCGTCGAGTCGACCCCAATTCATAGCAACCCTATTGGACAGAGTAGAACTGCCCCATAGGGTTTCCAAGGAGCAGCTGGTGGATTCGAACTGCTGACCTTTTGGTTAGCAGCCGATCTTAACCACTGTCATTAGAGCTCCAAACTAGGAATGTAGGAATACATTTAGACGTTATAAAATGTGATACCCTACAATATAGAATAGTCCATCCTCAGTCTTAGTCCCAATTTTTCTAATGTATGATTTCAGGTAATTCTCCTCAACAGCATGCAGATATTGGGTTGATTATGTCACTATTAACCAAAACTCACGTAAATGACACTCCCTGTTAACATTCCATTTGACAGGTTGCTACCTCTTGTTACTCCAGGAGGGTTTAATTAGAGCAAGAGGGTAGCAAGCCCAAGGAATGGTCCAGGAAGTAGAGAATGATTCATTTTTATAAAGGGGGGGGGGGGGAACGGTAACATCATAATATCCTCTATATAATTAAGTGTGAATAATGTAGAGTATCAGGTGAATAAAAGCAATGGAGCAAGGATGGAACTAACAATAATAGTGGAAAAAGTTGATGTTTATCATTTGTCAATAATTGCATTTAATGCTTTACCTATGTTATTTTATTAGTCATTCCCAAACTGTGAGGTAAATCCTCTTATTTTTAGCACTTCAGAGAGCTAAACACTGACGTTTAGAGAGTTTGAGTCACTTGCTAAAAGTCACATAGTTAGTTAGGGAGATGAAATTAACCAACTTTGCCCATCTCCAAAAATGACATTTCAACCACTTGCATGTAAAAGACAAGACTAAAAATTCTCAGTTTCCTTTGAGTGTTAAAAGCTGCAAAAAATAAATAAAAAAGGGTGTGTGTATGTTTATAAATATGGTTTGGGCAATCCAAAGTAAGGAAAATGTTTACACAACAGTGTTGGACTGTACTTTATAGGAGCCCTGGTGGCAAAGGGGTTAAGAGCTCGGCTGCTAACCAAAAGCTTGGTAGTTTGAATCCATCCATGATTTCCTTTTGTAAGAAATACATATCTCAGTATATTTCCCTTTAGGGGACTGTATTAGCCAAGGCAAATTGATGATGATGAGCACTGTGATAATGTAGAGAGATTTATAATGACAAATGAAATTACTTAGCACTAATTTACCTTGGGAAATTGCCTAATAAAACGCTAGGGATTGGTGAGTGCTATTTAGGGGTTGCCATAAGTCAGGATGGACTCCTCTGCAACTGGTTATCTATAGACTATCCTAAGCTTTTTTTTTTACAGAAATTTTTTATAGGGCTGTTATGTCCTTTTAAAGGTCTTTTTTTTTTTTTATAAATAAGTGCAAATTTAAGAAAAATATCCACACCATTATGTCACAACTATGATGTTACTTAAGATTATACACCAAAAAAAACCCCGTTGCCGCCAACTCATAGCGACCCTATAGGACAGAGTAGAACTGCCCCATAGGGTTTCCAAGGAGTGGCTGGTGGAGTTGAACTGACGACCTGTTGCTTAGCAGCCACTGTGTTACCAGGGCTCCCTTAGGCTATAGGCATTGGGGATCTATTTTTTTCTGCATTTATTGTGTTTTAGAGGAAATGCCACTTTCAGTTTCTTCCTAATGAATTTGTGTCCCTTAACTAGTTTTTTTTTTTTTTTAACTAGTTGCAACAATACATCTTACAACAAGATAGCTCACAGGTTTGTTGTAAACCATGATTTTTACATCATAACAAATCAAAATTTTTTGCTAGTCAGTATTTCTAAAATACGGATATTTTCTCACTATTAAGTTTTACAATACCTACATGTTCCATTAATTAAAGGTGGATTGGTATGTAGGGAGTTACATAACCATTTTGAATACCTAATGATGGCTGGAGGAAAGATAAGTACATGAAGAATTTGCTCTAGCTCATTGGGAAATGGTAAACTCATATTGGTATTTGTAACATTTTACTTTCCAAAGATGATCACATATCCCATTTTGCATGCTCTTCTTACAATGTGACTGACACTTCCCTTCAAGAGGTGAAATCTGTGATCTCGCTTCTTGCATTCTGGTTGAAATCACAACTGCATCCTTTTCATAGAGGATGGTGGAAGTGAATTCTACGTAATTCCCATGTTGTTAGGTGCCCTCGAGTTGGTTCCGACCTTAATGACCCTGTGTAAAACAGAATGAAACAGTGCCCTATCCTGCACCATCCTCACAGTCCTTGTTATGTTTGAGTCTGTTGTTGTAGGCACTGCCTCAGTCTATCTTATTGAGGGTCTTCCTCTTTTTCACCGATACTCTACCAAGCAGGGTGTCCTTCTCCAGAATCTGGTGCCTCCTGATAACGCGCCCAAAGTGTGTGAGATGAAGTCGCATCATCCTCGCTTCTAAGGAGCATTCTGGCTGTACTTCTTCCAAGACAGATTTGCTCTTTCTTTTGGCCATCCATGGTATATTCATTATTCTTTGCCCACACCACAATTCAAAGGCATCAATTCTTCTTCGATCTTCCTTATTCATTGTCCAGCTTTCACATGCATATGAGGTGATTGAAAGCGCAATGGTTTGGGTCAGGCACACATTAGTCCTCAAGGTGATATCTTTGCTTTTTAACATCTAAAGAGGTCTTTTGCAGCAGATTTGTCCAATGCAGTGCATCCTTTGATTCTTGACTGCTGCTTCCTTGGTTGTTGATTGTGGATGCAAGTAAAATGAAGTCCTTGACAACTTCAGTCTTTTCTCCATTTATCATGATGTTGCTTATTGGTCCAGTTGTGAGGATTTTTTTTTTTTCTTTATGTTGAGGTGTAACCGATTCTGAAGTCTGTAGTCTTTGATCTTAATGATTTTCATCTTTAAGTCCCATGTTAGGTCTTAAAAATGCTGCTGTGCTTTCTCTTACTCTGCATATTCTCTCTGGATCCTAGTCACCATGTTATGAGAAATCCTAAACTAACCCCTCTGAAGAGACCACACAGAGAGGCACAATTAAGAGAAACTAGGAGCTTTAGAAGAAAGCCATCATCAACCACCAGCTGTGTGAGTAAATGAACTTTCAGAAGATTCCAGACCTCAGCCTTTGAGTCTCACAGCTGAGGCCACAGATATTGTGGAACATAGACAAGCCATTCCTGCTGTGTCCTGTTTGAAATCCTGACCCACACAACCCAGTGGCTGTTTTATGCCAGGAATTCTTATAGTAATTTGTTATCTAATATTAAATAAGTGGAATAATGCTTACTATTTTTAAAGCAGTGAGTGTATTTTGGAATAATATACATAATAGATCAAAGTGCTTGTTATTGTTCATGATACTTGGCCATACAATTAATTTATGTCTATGTATTGATGACAGTGGTGATTCAGTGGTAAAATTCTCTCCTTCCACACAGGAGGCCACATTCAATCCCAGGCAATGCATTTCATGTGCAGCCATCACCCATCTGTCAGTGGAGACTTAGGTGTTGCCTTGATGCTGAACAGGTATCAGCAGTGCTTCCAGACTAAGACGGACTAAGAAGGAAGACCTGGAGATCTACTTTTGAAAATTACTCATTTAAAATCCTATGGAAAACAGTAGTCTGATCCCATTGTTCATGGGGCACCATGAGTTGAGAGCTTATGGGACAGCAGGAAACAACAGCATGTATTAATAGGCTTTGTCTCACTAATAAACCATTTAAATCCATTTCATTAAGCTAAAACTTCCTCTAAATTTATCTTAGTAGTAGAGCTATCAATAAAATATAAACTTCTACATCTTGTATGAAAAAATTAGGGATTAGAGCCACCAAGAGTTTGCCCATTTCTGAATTAAATGAGCTGATAAATGGGATTACTATTAAAGGTCTAAGGCCTTGTCATAAACCCTGGTAACTCTGGTTCACATATCCTTCCTTTTTCAGTGTTGTGCTGAGACTACAAACCCCCTCTGATTTTGAATAGTATAAATGAAGTGAAACATAGACCAAGAGCCAAGAGTTCCCCTGATATTACTAGGGGAAAATGACTTATTTATGAGAGCAAAATAACCTGGGACCAATAAGGGAGAATTGAGAGGTGGGTAGTCCCTACCGCTTCCTTTTCTCCATGGATAGAATTATTTTCTTCATAATGTACCTAGGGTGTGCAAACTAGTTCAAAATCAACCTTGCAGGTAGAGTAAAATGGAAAGAAGCTGAATTTTTGAAGCCAGATAGACACAATATATTTTTTCCTTGTTATATAACTACATGACTTGTTGTTGTTAAGTGCCATTGAGTTGGTTCCAACCTATAGTGATCCTAAGTACAACAAACAGAAACACTGCCCAGTCCTGCACCATCCTCAGAATCGTCGCTACGTTTGAACCCATTGTTGTAGCCACTGTGTCAAGCCATCTCGTTGAAACTCTTCTTTTCCACTGACCCTCTACTTTACCAAGCAGGATGTCTTTCTCCAGGGACTGATCCCATCCTGATGACATGTTCAAAGTACGTGAGATGAAGTGTCAACATCCTCGCTTCCAAGGAGCATTCTGCCTATATTTCTTCCAAGACAGACCTGTTCATTCTTCTGGCAGTCCATGGTATGTTCAATATTCTTTGCCAACACCGTAATTCAAAGGCATCAATTCTTCAGTCTTCCTTATTCATTGTCCAGCCTTCACGTGCATGTAAGGTGATTGAAAACACTATGGCTTTGGTCAGGGACAACTTAGTCCTCAAAGTGACATCTTTTTTTTTTTTAAAAAAAAACACTTTAAAGTGGTATTTTACAGCAGATTTGCCCAATGCAATATGTCATTTGATTTCCTAACTGCTGCTTCCATGGGCATTGATTGTGGATCCAAGTACAATGAAATCCTTGACAACTTCAATATTTTCTCTGTTTATCATCTTGTTGCTTACTGGACCAGTTGTGAGGATTTTTGTTTTCTTTATGTTGAGGTGCAATCCATACTGAAGGCCGTAGTCTTTGATCTTCATCAGTAAGTGCTTCAAGTCCTCTGCACTTTCAGCAAGCAAGGTTGTGTCATCTGTGTATTACAAGTTGTTAATGAGTCTTCCACCAATCCTAGTGCCACATTCTTATAGTCCAGCTTCTCAGATTACTTGCTCAGCATATAGATTAAATAAGTATGGTGAAAAGATAAAACCCTGACAAACACTTTTCTCAGTTTTAAACCATGTAGTATCCCCTTTTGTATTTGCATGACTGCCTCTTGACCTATATACAGGTTGCTTACGAGCACCATTAAGTGTTCTGGAATTCCTATTTTTCACAGTGTTATGATTTACACAGTCGAATGCCTTTACATAGTCAATAAAACACAGGTAAACATCTTTCTGGTATTCTGTCTTCAGCCAAGATCCATGTGACATTGGCAGTGATATCCCTCATTCTACGTCGTCTTCTGAATCCGTCTTGAACTTCTGACAATTCCCTGTCTATATACTGCTGCAACCACTTTTGAATGATCTGATGTCAGGAGCAGAAGACAGCACCTAGCTGTAAGAACTTTTGGCTTGGCACACATAGATTGGGTGCTAGCAAGGAGAAACCATGTTGTGTGCCACATTCAAGTAGGGTGATCCTACTTGAGGAAAATCCATAGGTTATAGCAATTTAGCACAATAGTGTAGGAGTTACTTTTGCAGAAATAACACGATTCTTTTTTTTAAATATTTTATTGTGTTTTAGGTGAAAGTTTAACCAGCAAGTTAGGTTCCCATTTAACAATTTTTACACAAATTGTCCCATGACGTTGGTTATAATTTTCAGAATGCATCAACATTCTGATCCTTAACATTCAGTTTGTTCTGTTTCCATTGATCTAGCTTCGCTGCCTCTCCTTGCCTTCTCATCTTTGCTTTTAAGTAGATACTGACTGGTCGATCTCATATAGTTGACTGTTTAAGGGAGTATATTTTTATGTGGGTGATATAGTTTATTTTATAAGCCAATCTATTATTTGGCTGAAACGTGACCTCTGGAAGAGGCTTCAATTCTAAGTTCAAAAGTTATCTTAGGGCAATAGTCTCGGGGTTCCTCTAGTTTCTACCAGTCCAGTAAGTCTGGCCTTTTTTAGGAATTTGAATTTTGTTCTACATATTTCCCATTCTCTCCATGACTGTCTATTGTGACCCTCATCAGAATGGTTGGTATTGGTAGCTAGACATCATCTAGTTCTTCTTGTCTCAGGCTAGAAGAAGCTGTGGTTCATGTGGGCAATTAGTCCTGTTCACTAGTTGGTTTTTTTTCTTTGGATCTTTGTTTTCCTTCATTCTCTTTTGCTTGACAGGAGTAGAGATGAATAGTTCTATCTTAGATGGCTGCTTGCAAACTTTTAAGACTCCAGGAGCTACTCACCAAACTAGGATGTAGAAAATTGTCTTTATGAACTATGTTATACCAATTGACTGAGTTGTACATGAGACTGTGGTCCTAAACCTTTTAACCCAGTAAACCAATCCCTTGAGCTGTTTTGCTATGTCTAGGAAGTCTCCATAACTGTGCCTGTGTGCTTTTTTATATATATAAATATATATGCTGCACACTCAAAAACATATACATGTTCCTACAGATACATCTATACATGCATGTGCATGTACTCATATGCTTTTCTGTAGACATGTATGCATACATATATACCTTTGTAGCCATACTCATGGTTTTTGGTTGACATTGCTGCTGTTGCATACTTCTTAGTGTCTTCATTTGCCTTTGTCAAGTTGTATAGACTTCACACTATCCCCTCTCCTGTCCCCATTAATGATCAGAGGACATTGCTTTCTGTGTGTATACCTATTTTTAACTTTTTATAAAAGTGAGAACATAAACAATATTTGTCCTTTTGTGATTGAATTATTTCACTCAGCCTAATGTCCTCCAGATTCATCCATGTTGTTTTGTTATAGTTGCATTGTATTCCATTGTATGTACCACAATTTGTTTATCCATTCATCCATTTATGGGCACTCATGTTGCTTCCATCTTTTTGCTGTTGTGAATAATGCTGCAGTAAAGGTAAGTGTGCAAATTTCTGTTCATGTTGTCACTACTGTCATATTTCTAGGAAATATACCTAGGAGTGGGATTACTCGATCATATGGTATTTCTATTTTTAGCTTTTTGTGGAAGTGCCATCCTATTTTCCATGATGGTTGTACTGTTTTACAATCCCACCAGCTGTGTTTAAGAGTTCAAGTCTCTCCACAACCTTGCCAGCATTCATTTTTTTTTTTTAAATAAGTGCCATTTTTGCAGGGTTAGCTATTATCTCATTGTAGTTTTGATTTGCATCTCCCTAATGACTAATAATTGAAAGCATCTTTTTGAGTGTTAGCTGCCTGAATGTCCTCTTTGGTGAAGAGTCTATTCATGTTATTTGCCCATTTTTTAATTGCATTGTTCATCTTTTTTGTTGTTGAGTTGTTGAAGTTTTTTTATGTATTTTAGAGACTAGACCCTTATCAGATATGTTGTTGCCAAAGAATTTTTCCTAGTCTGTAGCCTCTCTTTTTACTCTTTTGGTAAAATCTTTTGATGAGTGTGTTTAATTTTTAGGAAGCCCCAGTTATCTAATTTATCTTTTTTTGTTGTGTTTGATAGACTACTTATGCCAAAAATTAGGTCCCCTAGTTTTATCTTCAGAAATGTATAGTTTTAGCTTTAGTATTTAGGTCTTTGATCTATTTTGACTTAGTTTTTGTGTGTGATGTGAGGTGTGGATCCTGTTTCATTTTTATGCAAGTGGATATCCCGCTTTGCCAGCACCATTTGTTAAAGAGACTGTCTCTTCTCCATTGAATGATACTTCGTCCCTTTGTAGAAGATCAGCTGCCCATTGATGGATGGACTTACTTCTGAGTTCTAAATTCTATTCAGTTGATCTGTGTGTCTGTCACTGAACCAGAAACAGGCTGTTTTGATTACTGTGTCTTTATAAGTTTTGAGATTGGAAAGTGTGAGGCCTCCTACTTTATTCTTCAGTATTGTTTTAGCTATTCAAAGCCTCTTTCCTTTCCATGTAAAGTTGGAAATTAGTTTTTCCATTTCATTAATGGATATTTTTGGGATTTGGATTGGGACTACATATAGATCATTTTGAGTATTATTGACATTTTCACAATATTAAGTCTTCCAATCCATAAGCATAGAATGTTTTTCCATTTATGTAGGTTTCTTTTGCTTTCTTGCAGTAGCATTTTATACTTTTCCTTGTATAAATCTTTTACATCCCTGGTTAGGTTTATTTTTATTCATCCTTTTGGGGACCATTGTAAACGGTATTGTTTTCTTGATTTCTTTTTCAGAGTTCTCCAACCCAGTTGTTTTTTATGGCTTGACTTCTAGGTAGCAGTTAAAAAAAAAAAAAAAAAATCAGTGATTGATAGGGATTTTGGTGTGTGAGGGTAGGGGAAGGAATGAATAGGTGCAGCACTAGACATTTTTAGGACAGTGAAACTACCCTCAATAATAGTGTAATGGTGGACATCTGATATAATTTGTTTGCCAAAAACACATAGGACTGTACAGCACAGAATGAACCCTAATGTAAACTATGGACTTCAGTTAATAATAATGTATCTGTATGGGTTCATTATGGTGACCCCGTGTATTCACTGTTAGTTGGAAGAGATTCCATAGAAACTGATTTGGTTTTGATTTTATGGGTTCATCAATTTTAACAAATATGATTGTTATACTGTTGTGTAGAAGAGGTATGTTTTGTGAAGAACAACAGTAGGAGATAGTAAAATTTGAAAACACAATCATGAATATAGAGGTCTCAGCATTGTATAGAAAGCGAGAATGAATTCCCTAGGCTGGTGCAAATTATCAATGTGCTCAGCTACTAACCCAAAGGTTAAAGGTTTGAGTCCACCCAGGGACACCTAGGAAGAAAGGCCTAGCAGTCTACCGCAGAAAAGTAATCCATTGAAAACCCTATGGAGCACAGTTCTACCCTGACACACATGGGGCCACCATGAGTAAAATTAACTTGCTTGCAACTTTTTTTTTTAAGTGTAGAAAAGGGAGCAAATGCTAAATGCAATTTGAAGACAGTGAATTATATCAACACTGGTTATACGAATAACTGTTTGTGGTGAGGCAGGGAAAAAAGGTGGTGAAGGATAAAAGGAAGACGTTGAAGTAGAGCTGTAAAACTTGCATTAGACTATGGATCAAAACCTTTAAAAATATTGCCATCCTCTTTTGTGATTATGGGTCTGTGTGGAATCGAAATATCGGTAACATCAACAAATATTTTATTTTCCACTTTATTCTTAACAAGATTTGCAACACATCTTACAAATTCTATTTATTTATTTTCTCATGCTTCTTCTAAGTCTATAATCATGCTGTCTTTCCGTTTATTAATTTTTGCCTACAGTGGAAAATAGAACATTTTCCTTTTATATTCAATGTAAATGAATTTTCTTTTTACTAAAAACTTCCCTGAAATTTTACCCTTCTGAGTACCCAATTTATGTTCTAATTTATTTTCTCTTTTTCCACAGCTAATGATTTATGTGGAAACCATGGTAGCATAGTGATAAAGAACCACATCTGCTAACCAAAAGGTTGGCAGTTTGAATCCACGAAGAGCTCCTTGGATACCCTATGGAGCAGTTCTACTCCATCCTATAGGGTCACTATGAGTTGGAATTGACTTGATGGCAACGGGTTTAATGATTTATGTGGTTTTAAATTTTTTTTTAAATAATTCATCCATTGTATGTGTCCCCCACCTGCACCATAGTGCAGTACTTTCTTAACACTGGCTATATGCTGGAGTTCCTGGGGTGAATACAGGTGAGTGGTGCCCATATTCTACCCATAGATAAACTGACTTATTTGTTCAAACTCATTTCTAATGTTCTTTAAGCACCTCTAAATGGTTTTAATGTGGTCTTAATATTCATATACAGATGAGAATCATGGAATTAGAATTTTTTACCATGATTTACTGCTCCCTCTTTCACTACAGTTTTATACAAATGAAAAATTCTGCTCCGGGGTTTGGTCAGCACTGTGCCACAATGTCATTAAATGAGATGTCTTGAGGATGCCAGCATCTGGTGATATGTGTCTAGTAAAATGGCATTTCATACATAAGCCACTTGGCAACAACATGCCAGAGCTTTATATAGTCTCTGACATTTTCAGTTTTTTTTTTTTTTCTGCATTAATCAGTTGGTCCATGCATTTGAAGTGATGGATCACAGGCAGCTCCTTCATTCTCTTTCATCGCCAAACACAGCCTCTTCTCTCAATAAAAAAGCACTATGAGTAGAGTGAATCTCATACAAAGTGCACCTGGTAGGAGCTTGCTGAAAATCTGGCTGTTTTTGTTTATATGGATTTATTGAAATGGTCTTTGTGTACAAACAGTCACAGATGGTCATGTTTATTTTGTTTTAAACACCTGCAGAGGTTTCTGGAAGTGTCTCAGGTATAACTTGATTTATTTCAGAACTTCTTTTGTACCACCTGCTGGTTGATAGCTTTAACAGAGTTTTGCCTTGGAAAGTTGTATTCAAGAATAATTAAATCTATTTAGTGTTTCTAGCAAGCACAACACCGAGAAGGCAAATATTGTTGTTTTTGACTCTTTGAAAGGTTACAGTACCTATTCGTTCATTCAAGGTTATAATTCTAGTATATTCAGTCATTACTTCATTTTTGTTTTTCTTGATTCCTTGCTTAGATCGCCTACTCATTCACTGCTTCCTGTACACACAGGGGACATTCAAGAGGCTATAAGACATTTCTTTGATAGCTCAGAGACATTAAATCTATTCTGCCAATACAGTGTTTGAGATCTCAATCCTCCTCTCCCAGATTGTCAAATTGCCAGTGGGAGGTCCATTTACTATAAATTCATGGCTTTTTGTGTATATGATACATGTTATGAATTGAAGTCCAGAGACTAAGTTCTTGGTTAGTTACTATGATATACTTTATACCCAAATAAAGTGTGTGGATAAAAAAGCACAAGTTTTGTAGTCATACAAAGCTGAAGCAGAATTCTGTTGCTAGCTTCAATATTCAGACAGTAAGTGTGAAATTACTTCTCCCTTTCTTTTTATATCTATATGGTAGAGCAATTTCAAGGATTGAATCAGAAAATTTATGAAAATTTCCCAGTACAGTGTCCAAAATAGCGTATGATATTAGTAATATTAATTGGTATTATTAGCATTAGATATTAGCGAATAATCCATGTATTTTTTTATTTGAAAATTTAGAAAATTATAAATTTTTACTTGTAAAATTTCAGGTAATATATATGAGTAGAAGAAACGTAAGCATACCTTAGAGGAAGAATTCTAAGATAATAGTATGTTTTGCAAGCTGCTATTTTTTTACTAAACAAGTCTCATTTTCAACTTTTTTATCTGAGTTTTTTAAAAATAATTTTTATTGTGCTTTAAGTGAAAGTCCACAAATCAAGTCAGTCTGTCACATATAAACTTATATACACCTTACTACATACTCCCATTCACTCTCCCCCTAATGAGTCAGCATGCTCCCTCCTTCCAGTCTCTCCTTTCGTGACTGTTTTGCCAGTTTCTAACCCTCTCTAGCCTCCCATCTCCCCTCCAGACAGGAGATACCAACACAGTCTCAAGTGTCCACCTGATATAAGTAGCTCACTCTTCATCAGCATCTCTCTCCAACCCATCGTCCGGTCCCTTCCATGTCTGATGAGTTGTCTTTGGGAATGGTTCCTGTCCTGGGCCAACAGAAGGTTTGGGAACCATGACCGCCGGGATTCCCCTAGTCTCAGTCAGATCATTAAGTCTGGTCTTTTTATGAGAATTTGGGGTCCGCATCCCACTGTTCTCCTGCTCCCTCATGGGTTCTCTGTTGTGCTCCGTGTCAGGGCAGTCACCGGTTGTGGCCGGGCACCATCTAGTTCCTCTGGTCTCAGGATGATGTAAGTCTCTAGTTCTTGTGTCCCTTTCTGTCTCTTGGGCTCATAGTTATCGTGTGACCTTGGTGTTCTTCATTCACCTTTGATCCAGGTGGGTTGAAACCAATTGATGCATCTTAGATGTCCGCTTGTTAGCATTTAAGACCCCAGATGCCACACTTAAAAGTGGGATGCAGAATGTTTTCTTAATAGAATTTATTTAGAAGTCCCCTTAAGCCATAGTCCTCAAACCCCCGCCCTTGCTCCGCTGACCTTTGAAGCATTCAGTTTATCCTGGAAACTTTTTTGCTTTTGGTCCAGTCCAGTTGAGCTGACCATCCCTGTATTGAGTATTGTCCTTTCCCTCACCTAAAGTAGTTCTTATCTACTAACTAATCAGTAAATAACCCTCTCCCACCCTCCCTTCCTCCCCCCACTTGTAACCACAAAAGAATGTGTTCTTCTCAGTTTATACTATTTCTCAAGATCTTATAATAGTGGTCTTATACAATGTTTGTCCTTGTGCATCTGACTAATTTCACTCAGCATAATGCCTTCCAGGTTCCTCCATGTTATGAAATTTTTCACAGATTCGTCACTGTTCTTTATCGATGCGTAGTATTCCACTGTGTGAATATACCATAATTTATTTAACCATTCATCTGTTGATGGACACCTTTGGTTGCTTCCAGCTTTTTGCTATTGTAAACAGTGCTGCAATAAATATGGGTGTGCATATGTATGTTCGTGTAAAGTCTCTTATTTCTCTAGGGTATATTCCGAGGAGTGGGATTTCTGGATTGTATGTTAGTTCTATTTCTAACTTTTTAAGAAAATGCCAGATAGATTTCCAAAGTGGTTGTACCATTTTACATTCCCATCAGCAGTGTATAAGAGTTCCCATCTCTCCACAGCCTCTCCAGCATTTATTATTTTGTGTTTTTTGGATTAATGCCAGCCTTGTTGGTGTGAGATGGAGTCTCATTGTAGTTTTAATTTGCATTTCTCTAATGGCTAATGATCGAGAGCATTTTCTCATGTATCTGTTAGCTGCCCGAATATCTTCTTTAGTGAAGTATGTGTTCATATCCTTTGCCCACTTTTTGATTGGGTTGTTTGTCTTTTTGTGGTTGAGTTTTAACAGAATCATATAGATTTTAGAGATCAGGCGCTGGTCGGAGATGTCATAGTTGAAAATTTTTTCCCAATCAGTACGTGGTTTTTTTACTCTTTTGGTGAAGTCTGTAGATGAGCATAGGTGTTTGATTTTTAGGAGCTCCCAGTTATCTGGTTTCTCTTTGACATTTTTGGTAATGTCTTGTATTCTGTTTATGCCTTGTATTAGGGCTCCTAACGTTGTCCCTGTTTTTTCTTCCATGATCTTTATCATTTTAGTCTTATATTTAGGTCTTTGATCCACTTGGAGTTAGTTTTTGTGCATGGTGTGATGTATGGGTCCTGTTTCATTTTTTTTGCAAAAGGATATCCAGTTATGCCAGCACCATTTGTTAAAAAGACTATCTTTTCTCCAATTAACTGACACTGGGCCTTGGTCAAATATCAGCTGCTCTTCTCAATTCTGTTCCATTGGTCTATGTGGCTGTTGTTATACCAGTACCAGGCTGTTTTGACTACTGTGGCTGTATATGTTCTAAAATCAGGTAGAGTGAGGCCTCCCACTTTCTTCTTCTTTTTCAGTAATGCTTTACTTATCTGGGGCTTCTATCCCTTCCATATGAAGTTGGTGATTTGTTTCTCCATCACATTAAAAAATGTCATTGGAATTTGGTTCAGAAGTGCATCATATGTATACATGGCTTTTGGTAGAACAGACATTTTTACTATGTTAAGTCTTCCTATCCATGAGCAAGGTATGTTTTTCCACTTATGTAGGTCCCTTTTAGTTTCTTGCACTAGTACTTTGTAGTTTTCTTTTTATAGGTCTTTTACATCTTTGGTAAGATTTATTCCTAAGTATTTTATCTTCTTGGGGGCTACTGTGAATGGTATTGATTTGGTGATTTCCTCTTCAATGTTCTTTTTGTTGATGTAGAGGAATCCAACTGGTTTTTGTATGTTTATCTTGTAACCTGAGACTCTGCCGAACTCTTTTATTAGTTTCAGCAGTTTTCTGGAGGATTCCTTAGGGTTTTCTGTGTATAAGATCATGTCATCTGCAACTAGAAATAATTTTACTTCTTCCTTGCCAATCCAGATGCCCTTTATTTCTTTGTCTAGCCTAATTGCTCTGGCTAGGACCTCTACAACAATGTCGAATAAGAGTGATGATCAAGGGCATTCTCAAGGGAAATGCTTTCAGGGTCTCTCCATTTAGAATGATGTTGGCTGTTGGCTTTGTGTAGATGCCGTTATTGTGTTGAGGAATTTTCTTTCAATTCCTATTTTGCTAAGAGTTTTTATCACGAATGGGTGTTGGACTTTGTCAAATGCCTTTTCTGCATCAATTGATAAGATCATGTGGTTTTTGTCTTTTGTTTTATTTATATGGTGGATTACATTAATGGTTTTTCTAATATTGAACCAACCTTGCATACCTGGTATAAATCTCACTTGGTCGCGGTGGATTATTTTTTTGATATGTTATTGAATTCTATTGGCTAGAATTTGTTGAGGATTTTTGCATCTATGTTCATGAGGGATATAGGTCTGTAATTTTCTTTTTTGTGTGTTGTCTTTACCTGGTTTTGATATCAGGGATATGGTGGCTTCATAGAATGTGTTAGGTAGTATTCCATCATTTTCTATGCTTTGAAATACCTTTAGTAGTAGTGGTAACTCTTCTCTGAAAGTTTGGTAGAACTGTGCCCTGAAGCCATCTGGGCCAGGGCTTTTTTATGTTGGGAGTTTTTTGATTACCTTTTCAATCTCTTTTTTTTGTTATGGGTCTATTTAGTTGTTCTACTTCTGACTGTGTTAGTTTAGGTAGGTAGTGTTTTTCTAGGAATTCATCCATTTCTTCTAGGTTTTCAAATTTGTTAGAGTACAATTGTTCGTAATACTCTGATATGATTCTTTTAATTTCAGTTGGGTCTGTTGTGATATGGCCCATCTCGTTTCGGGTTATTTTTTTCCTTTCCTTTATTTCTTTAGTCAATCTGACCAATGGTTTTCAATTTTGTTAATGTTTTCCAAGAACCAGCTTTTGGCTTTGTTAATTCTTTCAATTGTTTTTCTGTTCTCTAATTCATTTAGTTCAGCTCCAATTTTTATCATTTGTTTTCTTCCGGTGCCTGATGGATTCTTTTGTTGCTCGCTTTCTATTTTTTTAAGTTGTAGGGACAGTTCTCTGATTTTGGCTCTTTCTTCTTTATGTATGTGTGCATTTATCGATATACATTGGCCTCTGAGCACTGCTTTTGCTGTGTCCCAGAGGTTTTGATAGGAAGTGTTTTCATTCTCGTTGCATTCTATGAATTTCTTTATTCTGTCCTTAATGTCTTCTATAACCCAGTCTTTTTTCAGCAGGGTATTCTTCAGTTTCCAAAGATTTGATTTCTTTTCCCTGGTTTTTCTGTTATTGATTTCTAGTTTTATGGCCTTATGGTCTGAGAAGATGGTTTGTAATATTTCAATGTTTTGGATTCTGCAGAGGTTTGTTTTATGACCTAATATGTGATCTAGTCTAAAGAATGTTCCATGTGTGCTAGAAAAAAAAGTATACTTTGCAGCTGTTGGGTGGAGTGTTCTGTACAAGTCAATGAGGTCAAGTTGGTTGATTGTAACAATTAGGTCTTCCGTGTCTCTATTGAGCTTCTTAGTGGAAGTCCTGTCTTTCTCCGAAAGTGGTGTGTTGAAGTCTCCTACTGTAATTTTGGAGGTGTCGATCTCACTTTTCAGTTCTGTTAAAGTTTGTTTTATGTATCTTGCAACCCTGTCATTGGGTGCATAAATATTTAATATGGTTATATCTTCCTGGTCAATTGTCCCTTTAATCATTACGTAGTGTCCTCCTTTATCCTTTGTGGTGGATTTAACTTTAAAGTCTATTTCTTCAGAAATTAATATTGCTACTCCAGTCTTTTTTGATTGTTGTTTGCTTGATATATATTTTTTCTATTCTTTGAGTTTTAGTTTGTTGTGTCTCTAAAGTGTGTCTCTTGTAGGCAGCATATAGACAGATCATGTTTTTTTATCCAGTCTGAGACTCTCTGTCTCTTTATTGGTGCATTTAGTCCATTTACATTCAGCATAATTATAGATAAGTATGTGTTTAGTGGTGTGATTCTGATGCCCTTTTATATGTGTGGTTGACAATTTCATTTTTCCACTTCTTTATGCTGAGACGTTTTTCTTTGTAAAGTGTGTGTTCCTCATTTTCATAGTAGTTGAATTTGTTTGCTGAGTCGTTATGTATTTCTTGGTTTTTATTATGAGTTATGAAATTGTTAGACCTCTTTGTGGTTACCTTAATATTTACCCCTATTTTTCTAAGTAAAAACCTAACTTGTATCGTCCTGTATCGCCTTTTTTTCCTCTCCATATGTCAGTTCTATGCCTCCTGTGTTGGTATCAATTGCCTTATCCTCCAACTCCCCCACTCTGCATTCCAGTTGTTCGATTGTGCTCCTCTGACTCCCTATTGAGTTGTCTAATTCTGTAATTTTACTGTTAATCTTTTGGATTACTGAATGCTGTCTCTCTATGGATTCTTGCAGCTTATTAATTTTTCCACTATGTTCTTGAATAATCTTTTTGATTTCTTCAACTGCTTTATCAGTGTGTTCCTTGGCTTTTTCTGTTGGTTGCCTTATTTCATTTCTGAGGTCATCCCTGATGTCTTGAAACATTCTGTAAATTAGTTTTTTATGTTCTGCATCTGGCAATTCCAGATTGTATCTTCATTTGGGAAAGATTTTGATTCTTTATTTTGGGGAGTTGTAGAGGCAATCATGGTGTGCTTCTTTATGTGGTTTGATATTGACTGCTGTCTCCGAGCCATCTATAAGATATTGTAGTGATTTATTTTATATTTGCTCACTGAGTCTTGTTTTGTTTTCTTTCAATATACATAGATGGGTAACTAGATTGTGCTGTCTTGATTGTGATAGCCTTTGAATCACTTATGTCCTGTTACCAGGTGGTTTGGGCTGTTACCAGATATATAAGCATAAGAGTCCATTCACTATTCTTGAATAGAATCTGATTTTGGGTCACCAAGTGTGTGGTGTAGACTGTCACCTATTCATTTAGAGGAGTAGTGGTACAAGTTGTGTGCACCAGATTCTAGTAGCAGCAGGAGGTCACACTCCAGGACAGAATGCTGACAGCCTTTCCCCAAGTGCCAGTGAGGTAGGTGTGTCTCTATTCCTAAAGCACTTTGGTGGGTGGGCTCTGCAGCTGTACCTTATGCACCCAGTGCATGTACTTGTACAGACTGGTAGGTGTCACTATCGCCAGACCCCTTTGGCAGGAGGCTATGTGGTTTGGGTGGAGCTTCATCTCTCAGTTCCCCGTTGTGGGTCAGTGAGGGCTCTGTTTAATAGGTAGAGATAGCAGACTTGGAAAACTTGTCTTTCCAGTAACCTGCTAAAACAATTACAGTCAGATCACTATCAGAATTGCCTTTGCATTATAATAGCCACCTTGTTCCCTGAAGGGATGAAATTAAAGACTGTGGATCTCATATGCTTGGCTGGAGCTGGTTCTGTATTTTTAGTCCAATTTTGGGAAGTCAGGGAAGGATTTTTGGTCCCTGGGTTTTTTGTAGCTGCTTCTCTCAGGGCAGGAGAATGGGTTAAGAAAAGAAAAAAAAAAAAAAAAACACAGAGCACTTCACTTCCTGGCCCAGGAAATTCTGAAATTAATGAAGTGGCCTGGGAAGGGAGGGGAGGGAGCAGATAGATAGGAGAGAGTAGCACCCAGGAATATAGACAAAGTTACTTATCTTGCTTGGTGATGACTGTTTTATCTGTGATTCCCAAGGGGTGTGTAGCCTGTGTGCGCTGGCTGGGTCGAGATTGCCCCCGAGGGTCAGGTCCCTGTCCTGTGCTTGTGCTATCTCAGAAGACGTGGTCAGTTCCTCTGCTCCCAGTCCAAAGCCCAGCACCAAGGTTCCCCAGCTGGGACGCCACACTCCAGGCTCCAAAAGCAGTCTCTGCCTCCTGGTGACTTCTCCTCCTGTCAGCCGTGTCACTGTGCTGCCTGCATGCACTGGCTGGGCTTCCCCCCAGGTCAATTCAGGGAGCAGCTAGGGCTGCGTCCCGTGTTTTCGCCATCTCAGGATGCCGTGCTCAGCTCCCCTGCTCCCAGTCCAAAGCCCAGTGCCAGGGTTTTCTGACTGGGACACTGGCTCCAGGCTCTGAAAACAGTCGCTGCTTCCCCGTGGTTGCTCGTTCTCTCATTTGCTACATCAGTGTGCAGCCTGCTTGTGCTGGGTGAGTCTCTATGAGGTTACCCCAAGGGTCTAGGGGTTAGGGCTGTGTCCCGTGCCTGCCCTACCTCAGCAAGCTGCAATCAGCCCCGCCATTTGGCACCAGGAAACCGCGAGGGCTCAATGCTGTGGTGTCGGATGCCGGCTCCCGAGGCAGTTGCTGCTTCGGGACACAGCTTTTCACTCACCTGTCACTCAGGTCAACTCTTTAGATCTGTGTTTGATGGTCAGGGTTCATAGATTGTCACGTATGTGATCAATTCACTTGTTTTCCCGAGTCTTTGCCACAAGAGGGTTCTGAGGTAGCGTCTACCTAGTCAGCCATCTTGGCCCCGCCTCTCCATTTTCAACTTTAAAGAAGCATTGAAATGTTAATACAATCTGAGTCCATTCCTTGCATGTTAAAAAGGAAGTTATAGCAAATGGAGAAATAATTTGGTGGGATTTTAGTTGTATTTTTTAGTTCTTATTTTATCACTATATTAGTTTTCTTTGTCATACACATGTGAAAAATAATGGCTAATATACTGTTATTTCATTCAATATACTGTAGAAACTAATAGAGAACTTTGACACTCAAGACAAAATGTTCAGGGGAAATTTTAAAAAAAGGGCAATTAATTATTTTCTAGACTGAGAGGTAACAGTGTTTTGTCATAGGTCTTTTTTATTCTTTGAGTATTCAATTGCTTCATAAAACATTTTCATATATTATACACTTGTATGTCTTTTCCATTTTTTTTTACGTTATGAATACAAAAACAATCCTCAGGTTTTGATATTTAATAATTGAGGCTGTTAATAGAGAAATTTGAAACCAAAAATTAAATGCTGATTAATCAATTGTGGTAAAATATGAAATTATTTTTTCTCTGAAAATAAGTAAATTATCTTAGTAAATGAGATCTGACTTCATAATATAATGTTTAAATCACAGAATATCTGTCAATCTATATAAAAAAGGATCTGTTAGCCTTGGTTAGTTTAGTAAAAAAATTCATTTAGGATATTAAAGTGATAGCTTGCTGCATAAATTACTACAAAGAGCCTGTATTAATATAAAAATTCTATTCAGAACAAGGGAAGCTATTTCCTTGTTCTGTTATTTCTTGCTCAGTAGCATACTACCCCAAACTTAATATTTTATGAAAGAAGAATTTTTTTTTTTTTTTTTTTTATCATTAGCTTTCATGGTCCTGGGGTTGATAGTTTCACGCAGAGATTTCTTGACTAAAGTTCTTCGTCAGATGAGTACATCAGATGGTGCTTGAGCCATCCAGAAAGGCTAGATTTCTAAGTTGTCTTACTTACACAGACATGGCTGGCAATTAATGCTGGAAACCACCTATTGGTTCAGCTGTAGTTGTCTATAGGAACAGTTACATATGGCTTTTCTATGAGACTTGAGTTTCCACAGGATGGAAGCAAAATTTTGATAAACAGCATTCCAAGAGCAAACGTCATGAGTGTGAACATTCTGAGGCTAACAGATCCTTTTTTATATAAATAGATTGATAGATATTCTGTGATTTAAATACGATATAAAGTCAGATCTCATTTACTAAGATAATTTACTTATTTTCAGAGAAAAAATAATTTCATATTTTACCACAACTGATAATCAGTATTTAATTTTCTGTAGGACCTATTCTCAGAAGTCCCTGAATGTCACTTCTGCCATTCTTTAGGTCAAGAAATTCACTAGGGATGGCCAGTTTTCAAGGGGAATTAACCTCCAGTTGTTGATTGCAGGTTTAGCAACGGATCTGCACACCTCTTACTATCTCATAATAGTCAGTGGTTTCTCAGATCAAATGTTCAGTACTGATTTGGCTAGGTCCACTTGCTGATAGCACAACAGAAGCATATGTAAAGAAGGACTTCTTGCAATTATGTCATGTGAGTGAATATAAATTCATTCACTTTAGAGAAATGTAAGTGCTATATCTTCATTCTTTTTACCATGTGAATTTCTTCTATGCAAAAAGGTGAATAGATTTGTCCTGTTTTATTTCATAATTTGGAACAAGATCTAAAATGTAAATGTCAAACAAACATATTTAATTTAGAAGAAATTAAAATAATTAGAGCCTTCCAAAACTAGAACACTCTATCTCAGAAATTTTTATCTTTTATTATCACTGTAACTACAGTTTTATTTATCACCTATTAAAGAAATAATAGATGCTTCTTTTAGATGATTTCATAAGTTCCTTGCATCTGTATGTACTAATGATTTCAGTAAGATAACTGTTATGGATTGAATTGCATCCCCCAAAATTATGTGTTGTGAGTCCTAAACTCTAGTCCTGTGGTGGAGCTCTGGTGACTTAATGGTTAAGTGTTTGGCTGCTAACCACTAATGTGGCCGTATCTCTCCACATAACCATAAATAGTGTTATTACAAAACTCTTTATTATTTTGCTGTTATATGGAAAATGACACCTTTTTTTTTTTTTTAACTATCTAATATATTCATGGAAACCCTGGTGGCATAATGGTTAAGTGCTACAGCTGCTCACCAAAGGGTCAGCAGTTCAAATCCACCAGGTGCTCCTTGGAAACTCTATGGGCAGTTCTACTTTGTCCTATAGGGTCGCTATAAGTCAGAATCGACTTGACGGCACTGGGTTTGTTTTTTTTTTTTTTAAATATATTCACTTAAGTAATTTTATCATCAATGGATTCCTTTAGGATGATGGTTTACAGATCCTGGAACACCTAGCTATTTCTAGAAATACACTATTACTCACAGACATGAGCCACTGCAATTTAAAAACCACTGCTTAGGAAAGCTAGGCAATATTTATAAAAGATAATCAGTCTCGTCTCTTAGTTATTTGATAGCTATTAAACAGTCTGCTAAAATTCTACACAAATGAAATGAGAACTGGCAAATGTTCAAACCAAGAATAATCAGACTAAAAAATATTTTTTGTGATGAATTGTCACACACAGAACCTATGTAAAAGATGGTGCGAAATAAATGATATTAAAATCTGTTTAAAATTAGCACAAGCAATTCAGCAATATACAATAGCTCTTCATAAGCAATTTCAAGTATGTTACTATTGAATTCAATTTGAAAATGACTCTCTAATATATTAATGGAAACATTTAAATTTATTCCATGTAACTTGATCAGAAATATTAGTAGAACATTAGATTTAGATATTATATCAATATTTTATGATGGGCTTATTTTTCGGGGCAATGTGTGCCAGATTAAATCTTGGAAGGAAATTGATGTACCATTTGATTCTGTAATTATTGACTTGGCCCTGGACACGCTGCTTACGTAGATAGTTATGACTGAAACTTGATTGCCCAGCTGTTGCTGGCACATAGAAAGACTATGTAACTGAGCAATGGTTTCAACCCCCTATCCCAGATTATCTGACTGATCGAAGCAGATATGATAGATTGTTAGAATTTTGAGATTTTTTAAATGAACCTATTAAAAATCCTTTATATGTATATGCCTCATTGTAGTTTTAGTGACCTTGCAGTGGCAGCATAAATTAGAGGAAGCACACATTTCTATCTGATCATGTTTAGAATTAACTTTATTCTCCCCTAAATATTATGGGAGAACAGACAAATTGTGAGATGACATCAAAGACATCATACATAAAGAAAGAAAAAAGGTCATTAAAAAGAAAGAAAAGAACAAAATGGACATCAGAAGAGACTCTGAAGCTTTCTCTTGGATATAGAGTAGCTAAAGTGAATGGAAGAAATGATAAAGTAAAAGAGGTCAACAGAAGATTTGAAAAGGCAGGTGAAGAAGACAAAGTAAAGTATAATAATGAAATGTGCAAAGACCTGGAGTTAGAAACCAAAAGGGAAGAATACGCTCAGCAGTTCTCAAGCTGAAAGAACTGCAGAAAAAAGTCAAGCCTTTGAGTTGCAATACTGAAGAATTCTAAGGGCAAAATATTGAAGGATGCAGGAGTTATCAAGAGAAGATGGAAAGAATACACAGAGTCCCTGAACCAAAAAGAATTGGCTGACATTTAATCATTTAAGGATGTTGAATATGATTAAGAATTGATGATACTGAAGAAAGAAGTCTAAGCTGTACTGAAGGCTTTGGCAAAAACACGGTCAAGGAATTGACTGAGTACCATTTGAGATGTTTCAACAAACGAATGCAACACTGGAAATGCTCAGTAGTCTATGCCAAGAAATTTGGAAAACTGCTACCTGGCCAGCCAACTAGAAGAGACCCATATAAGTGCCCGTTGCAAAGAAAGATTCAGTGGAATGCGGAAATGATGGAACGACATCATTACTCTCTCATGGGAATAAAATTTTGCTGAAGATAATCCAAAGCACTTGCAGCGTACGTTGACAGTGAACTGGCAGAAATGCATGCTAGGTTCAGAAGAGGATGTGGAACAGGCATATCATTGCTGACATCAGATGGATCTGGGCTGAAGACAGAATGCCAGAAAGACATTTACATATGTTTTATTGTCTATGCAAAGGCATTCAACTTTGTGGATCATAACAAATTATGGATAACATTGTAAAGAATGGGAATTTCAAAACACTTAATTGTGTTCATGCAAAAACTGTACATAGACCAAGAGGCAGTTGTTCCTACAGAACAAGGGGATGCTGCGTAATTTAAAATCAGAAAAGGTGTGTGTTAAGGTTGTATCTTTTCACTATATTTATTCAATCTCTACATTGAGCAAATAATCCAAAAATCTGGACAAAGTAAAGAAGAATGCAGCATCAAAATTGGAGGAAGAGTCATCAACAACCTGCAGTATGCAGATGACACAACCTTGCTTGCTGAAAGAGAAGATGACTTGAAGCACATGCTGATGAAGATCAAAGACTACAGCTTTCAGTATGGATTGCACCTCAACATAAAGAAGACAAAAATTCTTACTACTGGTCCAGTAAGCAACATCATGATAAACGGAGAAAATATTGAAGTTGTTAAGGATTTCATTTTACTTGGATCCACAATCAGTGTCCATGGAAGCAGCATTCAAATCAGAGAACATATTTGCATTGGGCAAATCTGCTGCAAAAGATCTCTTTAAAGTGTTAAAAAGCTAAGATGTCACTATAAGGACGAAGGTGTGTCTGACCCAAACCATGGTATTTTCAGTTGCCTTATATGAATATGAAAGCTGGACAATGAATAAGATAAACTGCACAAGAATGGATGCCTTTGAATTATGTTGTTGGGAAGAATATTTGATATACAGTAGACTGCCAGAAGAAAGAACAATTCTGTTTTGGAAGAAGTATACCCAGAATGTTCCTTAGAAGTGAGGATGACAAGACTTCATCTCATTTACTTTGTACATGTTATTAGGAGGGACCAGTCCCTGGAGAAGGACATCATGCTTGGCAAAATAGAGGTCGGGGAAAAAAAGGAAGGTCCTCAACGAGATGGATTAACACAGTGGTTCCAACAGTGGGCTCAAACATAGCAACAGTTGAGAGGATGGTAGAGTCCTGGGCAGAGTTTTGTTCAATTGTACATAGAGTCGCTATGATTCAGAACTGACTCAACAACACCTAACAATTACAACACAAGTATTAATAAATGAAAATCTAGATATAAGGAACACAGATGTTAAACAGTAAAACATCAAGAACAAGGAAATCACCCGGGTATTCGTAACACTATTTTGGTGAATCAAGAGAATAATATGCTACATTTTCATAGAATTTAGAGAGCTCATTAAAATGACACTGGCATATGTTTTAGATACACAAATATTTTGGATTGAAAATAGTAATTTTTAATTTTTTTTCATGATGTTAATACCATTTCGGTTTGAATATGAAATAAATCTTATTTACCTAGTAAGAGACGCCATTTTCAACTTGGCTTCTATTTAATTTTCCTTTTCCAAACAAGACAACTTATAAATTCTTGACAGAAGGTTCTGAGGACAGAAGCAGCATACATCCTTGTTGGTTGATGGCATATTTTGTAGGATGTATTCATGAGTTGGCAGAGACAGAGGCCACATAGCCTGGCGTAGTTGGTTATCATGTCTCAGGAAATGAAGAGACTCCCAAGGCATTATGAATTCTCAGCCATTAATATTGGTTTGCCAAAATGTCAGTTATATAAACTGACATTTTGGCAAAGGCAGCATTTTTGCTTATCCTTCTACTGGTTGCTTCTGAAATTCCATTAAAAGTAAAATGTATTCTCAGTTACTCACTACTAAAGTGTCAGGCTTTCATTTAAGACACAAAAATTATCACTAGTTTGGTGTGATGATAACGTACATTCATTACACTTCAAATTATAAAATTATATACTTTGGTTTTTAGCTGTGAAAATACTGTGAAATGGAGAATTTTGTTTCCTAAAAGTAGCAGCCATTCAAATGGCTGTAATTTTGTGTGTAAAATTGTCCTATAAATTATATAAAGAAAATTTAACATTTATAAATATTAAAAGACACACACACAAAAAAAACCTGTTGCTATCAAGTTGATTCTGACTCACAGAGATCATATAGGACAGAGTAGAACTGCCCCATTGGGTTTCCAAGGAGTGGCTGGTGGATTTGAACTTCCAACCTTTTGGTTAGCAGCCAAGTTCTTAACCACTGAGCCACAAGGGCTTATTAATATTACAGGACATTTATTCCACATTGTGTACAACCTCATAGTGCAGTGACTGCAGGCATTTAAGGGTGATTCTGCATGAAAATATCATGAGAAATCAAACCCTTGCATGAGAAGCATGATAATGAATCTGATATAGGTACTGGGATTTGAGGATTAGTCAGTGTAGGAAAATACTATTTTAGGATTTTAGTGACATCTCCTTTTTCAGTTATTTGCATTTTTAAAAAGATCTTGTTACCTTACAAATGACCTCAGATGTATGAACATACCCAGCGCATGTATCTATCATGTCTTTATAAGTTTGTCTTTGTTTATTTGTTTGCTTGTTTGTTTTTACAAGGACACAAGTATAGAAACCCAAAGGTACAATGATTAAATCGCCCCCTGGAGTTGGTTGGGACCTAACAACCAACTGGAGCTGGCTGGTTGGATAAGAGTTAAGTTTCAAGTTATTTTATGATGGTTAGAATAAAAGGCTGCTGCAGAGCATAAAATCCTTAAGTATGAGATTAGAGAAGCACAGCATACAATTGTTGTTGTTAGATGCCGTCAGGTTGGTTCCAACTCATAGCAATCCTATGTACAACAGAACAAAATATTTCCCAGTCCTGCACCATCCACACAATCATTCTGTGTTTGAGCCCCTTGTTGCAGCCACTTGTTAATCCACTTGGTTGAGGGTCTTTGTCTTTTTCGCAGACCCTCTACTTTACCAAGCATGTCCTCCATGGGCTTATGGTAGCAAACATAAAATAGGTATATTTGGTATATCGAAAATAGTCTATGGGTATTAGGTGAAATGTAGAATAAGACTATAAGGCCCAAGCATGAAAAAATATTTTTTTCTTTGCCCCCACTATCCATTTAAACTGTCAGTATCCTTTCTGTCCTTATTCCAGATGAAAGCTTAAGAAATTTCCAAAGTAATTTGATCTCATTAAAGTGGCATCTGAATATGCCACCTTGTCTCTTTTACCGAATGAATATAACTATAAAGCCTGAATTGAATGCTATTCGAGAACTCTGAAAGGTAAATAACAGCCAGCAGGACTGTGAAGTATAACATTTGGAGTACCATTGAATTGTCTGAGTTTACTGTTTTACTTTTCTCTGTACCCACTCTATTTTTGCTATGCTTGAATTTAGCATGGAACAATATGGTACAGACACATAGAACTCCAAGAGAAGCTTTCTGCTTTTGGATTAAGGAATAGGAAACTGAATTCCTAAAGGTCAGAGAGAATGGAGGAAATCTATATATTTTTTTCTTTGTTGTTTCCTCTTTTTCTGTTCTGTCATGCCCCAGCCCTTAGGCAATTCAATGGTATTAGCAGTAATAGTGAACAGCAGAGAGAGAAATAATATATTAGCTATAAGGGAACAATGGTAATGTTCATATCCTAATTCTTGTTCGTAGTATAATTCAAATCATTGTAGATTTCTCATCAGAAACCATGTGTTCCACTGGAATTGGGACAACACTAAATTCTAGATCTAGTGAAAATATCCATCAGGAATGAAGGTGAATAAAGATATTCCCTGATGGAAAAAAAAAAAGAATGTCCAGCCATCAGTCATGCTCTGGAATTGTTAGTAAAGAAAGTTCTTCAAGCAGAAGGGCAACGATACCAGATGGTAACCTAAAATATCAGAAAGAAAGGAAAGAAGAGAAACAGAAATGGTAAATATCTAGTTAAATGTAATTTACTCTTAGTAACCCATCAGTCAAAGAGGAAGCATCGGTGGGATCAAAAAAATATTTTAAATTCAACAAAAATATAAAAAGATTCTTTCAAACATCATGGGATGAAACTATAACAATGCGTTGGGTGTAATTTATAGCATTCCATGCTTATAGTAAAAAAAGTTAAAATAATAAAAAAGAATGGTCTGAAAATTAAGCTTTTACTTTAAGAAACTACAAAAAAGAACAAAAGGAAACCAAATCCAGCAGAAGGATGAAAATAATAGTGGTAAAAGAATGAATCAATGAAATTAGAAATAAAAAAGCAGAAGTAAATTAGAATCAATGAAACCCAAACTAGCACTGGTAACCGTACCTTCTCAGTAACACAAAGAAGATAGTAAACATACTTGCAAGCCTTATCTCACTGTACAGAAGCTGAAAGACAAAAAAGTTTCAAACAATCACTCCTCCAGGAAGCATCCCCTCATATGAATGGCTTTCAACATTCAAATGTGGCCCAGCCATATCCTTGTTTTTTAGGCAGTTGTACCAGTATCTGCCGAGATGCCAGAATTTACTAACATGGCTCAAATGCCTGCCAGTAAACCTCCAGGGCAGAAAATGTAACTGGAATATGCATGTCCCAGAAAATGTAAAAAGGTTATTACAATAACAAAATATAATCAAGTACATATAAAAAGAGGACATTTCATTTTGATAAAATGTGTAATTATAATAGCCACAATTTCAAAATGTATTAAAACAAAAGTAAGCAAAAACAAAATGAAAGAATGAGCTACCGTGTATAATATTTAAATATCTGCTGCATTCTGTAAAGGAGTCCCTGGGTGGTGTAAATGGTTAACGTGCCGTTCAACAAAAGATTGAAGGTTCAAGTCCAGCCAGAGGTGCCTCAGAAAAAAGTCCTGGAGATCTACTTTGGAAAAATTAGCCACTGAAAATGCTATTGTGAAAAGTTCTACTCTGACTCACATGTAGTCACCACAAGTCAGAGTTGGCTCAAGAACAAATGGTTATACTCAATAAAAGCTAAACAAATTTGACTAAAAATTAACAAATATATGGCTCACCATTTTAAAGATATTAAAATAGGAAAGACAGTCAAATATAGTAATTCTTAACTAAAGGTGGAAATAGTAAGACCATCTGTTTCCCACGCAGTCTCCCTCGCTCCACCTTGAGGATAAGATGTATCAAGGAGGTATAGACCCGTGAAGGAAACACAGGCATTAATCAAAAGGGTGGAATAGTATAAATTGTGTCGTACATGTTAGGTAAATTTCAAGGTAATGAAGTGAGATTTCTCAAAAAGCTAGGGTATTTTTGAGAGTGACAGATGAAAAATTAAGAAAATTACATAGTATTCTGTATTTATTTATTGCATAATAAATTAGATAATTACTGGTGTACTTTTGGAATACTTCTGTCCAAAAGCTATGCTTAAAATGTATTAACTATTTATAAAAATTAAAAATAACACAAAGGCCCAGTGTCAGTTAATTGGGGAAAAGATAGTCTTTTTAACAAATGGTGCTGGCATAACTGGATATCCATTTGCAAAAAAAAGAAACATGACCCATACCTCATACCATGCACAAAAACTAACTCCAAGTGGATCAAAGACCTAAACATAAAGACTAAAACAATAAAGATCATGGAAGGAAAAATAGGGACAATGTTAGGAGCCCTAATACAAGGCATAAACAGAATACAAAACATTACCAAAAATGACGAAGAGAAACCAGATAACTGGGAGCTCCTAAAAATCAAACACCTATGCTCATCTAAAGACTTCACCAAAAGAATAAAGAGACCACCTACAGGTTGGGAAAGAATTTTCAGCTATGACATCTCCGACCAGTGCCTGATCTCTAAAATCTGTATGATTCTGTTAAAACTCAAGCACAGAAAGACAAACAACCCAATCAAAAATTGGGCAAAGGATATGAACACGCACTTCACTAAAGAAGATATTCAGGCAGCTAACAGATACATGAGAAAATGCTCTCGATCATTAGCCATTAGAGAAATGCAAATTAAAACTACAATGAGATTCCATCTCACTCCAACAAGCCTGGCATAATCCAAAAAACACAAAATAATAAATGTTGGAGAGGCTGCGGAGAGATTGGAACTCTTATACACTGCTGGTGGGAATGTAAAATGGTAGAACCACTTTGGAAATCTATCTGGCATTTTCTTAAAAAGTTAGAAATAGAACTACCATAAAAAAAAAAAAAAAACATACAACCCAGAAATCCCACTCCTTAGAATACACCCTGGAGAAATAAGAGCCTTTACACAAACAGATATATGTACACCCATGTTTACTGCAGCTCTGTTAACAGTAGCAAAAAGCTGGAAGCAACCAAGGTGTCCATCAATGGATGAATGGTTAAATAAATTAAGGTATATTCACACAATGAAATACTACGCATCGATAAAGAACAGTGACGAATCTGTGAAACATTTCATAACATGGAGGAACCTGGAAGGCATTATGCTGAGCGAAATTAGTCAGAGGCAAAAGGACAAATATTGTATAAGACCACTGTTATAAGATCTGGAGAAATAGTATAAACTGAGAAGAACACATACTTTGGTGGTTACGAGGGGGGGAGGGAGGGAGGGTGGGAGAGGATTTTTTACTGATTAGTTAGTAGATAAGAACTACTTTAGGTGAAGGGAAGGACAGTACTCAATACACGGAAGGTCAGCTCAACTGGACTGGACCAAAAGCAAAGAAGTTTCCGGGATAAACTGAATGCTTCAAAGGTCAGTGGAGCAAGGGTGGGGGTTTGGGGACTATGGCTTAAGGGGACTTCTAAGTCAATTGGCAAAATAATTTCTATTATGAAAACATTCTGCATCCCACTTTGAAATGTGGTGTCTGGGGTCTTAAATGCTAACAAGCGGCCATCTGAGATGCATCAATTGATGTCAACCCACCTGGATCAAAGGAGAATGAAGAACACCAAAGTCACAAGGTAACTATGAGCCCAAGAGACAGAAAGGGCCACATGAACTAGAGACTTACATCATCCTGAGACCAGAAGAACTAGATGGTGCCCGGCCACAACCGATGACTGCCCTGACAGGGAACACAGCAGAGAACCCCTGAGGGAGCAGGAGATCAGTGGGATGCAGACCCCAAATTCTCATAAAAAGACCAGACTTAATGGTCTGACTGAGACTAGAGGAATCCCGGCGGTCATGGTCCCCAAACCTTCTGTTGGCCCAGAACAGGAACCATTCCCGAAGACAGCTCATCAGACATGGAAGGGACTGGACAATGGGTTGGAGAGAGATGCTGAGGAAGAGTGAGCTACTTGTATCAGGTGGACACTTGAGACTGTGTTGGCATCTCCTGTCTGGAGGGGAGATGGGAGGGTAGAGAGGGTTAGAAACTGGCAAAATTGTCACGAAAGGAGAGACTGGAAGGAGGGAGCGGTCTGACTCATTACGGGGAGAGTAAGTGGGAGTATGGAGTAAGGTGTATATAAGCTTATATGTGACAGACTGACTTGATTTGTAAACTTTCACTTAAAGCACAATAAAAATTATTAAAAAAATTTAAAATAACATCAATACATTTTTAAAAGATATAAACCTTTCTACTGATTACATTAAAAGCAAAAATATTTTATATATGTATATATATATTTGGCAATCTCAGTTCCTAATTATGTGTCACTAGTATTATTTGGGAGCCCTGGTGGCACAGTGGTTAAGCATTTAGCTGCTAACCAAAAGGTCAGCAGTTCGAATAGACAAGCTGCTTCTTAGAAATCTTGTGAGGCAGCTCTACTCTGTCCAATAGGGTTGACATTAGTAAGGATTGGCTTGATGGCAATGGGTTTAGTTTGTTTTTTTAGTATTATTTGAGTAATGCATAATTAATCTTTTATTCATTTTATTGCAGTCTTTAAGTTTGCAATTCGTGATTAGTTAAAATGAAATTGTTGACAACTTTAGCTGACTGTGTTATAGATGATGATAATATTAAAGATGCACATTGGTTTCTAAATTTAATGAAAACACTGTTTTAACCTCAACACCGTGCTTTACTAAGGTGTGTAATCATAAGGTGCGTAATCATATAGTCACAAAAAAAAAAAAAATTCAGTGCTAAAAGTTTTAACAAAAATTATCATTGCATTCACAAAATGGAGGTGGATTCAGCTTCGAGAAAAATTAATTTTAATTCCGTGACTTGTTTGAACAATTTAATCGATAGTGGATTTACCTTATAATTTCTTTTTTGAAGCATTTGATGACACTGATTGTGGCCAAATGCATTTTCCAAAGATGACTACACTAGTTCTCAGCCACACATGCATTTCTGCAATATGATCCTACCGTTCCCTCCCAGAGAGTGGAGTTTATTTCTTCATTCTCTTGAATCTGGGAGGGTCCTGTGACTGTTTGACCATTATATCCTTAATTGGCCAGGCAGCTTCCAGTTGCTTGGAAGCCAGATGTCAGTGAAGAAGTACTACGACCTTTAGACCAACGGGCTGGGAGAAGTTTCAGCAGTGTAGAAAGACAGCATGAGGTTAGAGAGGACAACCAAAAATCATATAGGCATCAAACATGGCACTGAGTAAGCTATCTTTGAAATAGATACTCCAACCACATCTACCTCTGCTGATTTCACATGAATAAGATACAAACTGCCCAGAAAGTTGTGCCCAGTTTTCTGACTCCAAAAAAAAATGTTAACAGAATAAAACAATTTTGTAAGGTACTAAATTTTTAGTTAGCTGACACGTAGCAGTAAATAACAAAACCACAGTTCTGTACATAGGATTGGGCTGCTACAGTAATAAAAACCTAAAGTATGATGTATGGGTTTTGGGCCAGGTGATGTGTATCTTTTGATGGGGATCTTAAAGGACATGAAAAAATTGTCATTGCAGGCTAGAGCAAAAACATGACTGTAGTTATATAGTGGCAAGAAGTTTGACAAAAGTGTTGCCTACAATAACAGAAAAAAAACAAATTAAAAACACCATATAAATAGTTCGAATTAACTGCCAGATCTGGCTAAAGAGATTTTCAGGAAGAATGCTGAAAGTGCTAAATGATTTCTTCTAGCAGCATATAGTGAGGAACCCTGGAGGCCCAGTGGCTAAGGACTTGACAGTTCAAACCCACCAGCCTCTTTGCTGGAGAAAGACATGACAGCCTGTTTTCCTAAGGATTTCAGCCTTGGAAAGCCTATGGCAATGAATTTTTTTTTTTTTTTTTTTTAGTTACAGATAGAAAGAAGTAAGCTATAGAAAAATATTTCAGTTTTCCAACAAATATTTGAGGAAATAGAAGGGAACCAAGACTTCCTGTATTTGAAAATAAAATTGATTTTCATTTTCAGCCTTTCCAGATGACAAAATATTTTCAAATTAAGAAATGGCTTCAGAACAAAGACCAAAGCGCAGGTAATACCAATAAATTGCAGCCTATGGTATGGCTACAAAACCTTTTGCTGAAAATTCAGGAAGTTTTAGACCTAGACTCCCAATTCCAAAATAACACTTTATGCAATATCTGATACAGGTAGACCTCATCTTAGAATTGGGTTCCATTTCACAGAGTGCATCATAATTCTATTCTGACTTCAGTCAAATACTTCATTTATTTCTTTAGTTAGTTTTCTTTACTGTCTTTTATTGTCATTAATAACAAATCAACCACCCAATTTAAGAATTAAAGTATTACACATATTTTTTAAACTGATCTATCATCCCTCAGGCAACCACTCCTCTGAAATTAACTTTTATCATTTCTTAATTTTTAACAATTTACCACTTACGCATGAAATTCCACAATGTATATTGCCTAGCACTGTTTCATTTTTGAACGTTATAAAAATATTATCATACTGTTTGTACCTTCTGTAAATATTACAATCCTCATATACATCCATGTCGTGTGTAGCTTTAGTTTTTTTTTTTTTTTCCGTTTTTGTTGCTGTTTAATAATACACTGTGGGAATATATCACAAGTTAAAAACTAATCTAGGAACTGAAGGTAAGAAGTGACCACAAATCATTATCCTCAGTAAGTTTATATTCTAATGGAAGGTGACAGAAAATCAACAAATAAGTTGGTATGTATTATGTCAGATGGTGATAAGTACTACAGAGAAAAAGCAGGAAGAAAGTCCAATAGTGCTAAAACTGTGCTATTCATAGTCAAGGGATGGGTCATTAATAGACTTTTTAGCAAGGACTGAAAAGGGTGCAAAAGGGTGTACCAGGCAGAGGAAGTAGAAGATGCAGAGCTCTGAAACAGAAACATGTTTGGAGAGTTTAAAGAAAGAGACAAATTGGCCTGGATAAGGGTAAACAAAGGCAAGAGTGAAAAAAGTGTTGGCGATACTGGCTTTAGGATGAGGAGAATGGCAGAGGTGCAGCAGGTTTATGAAAGAGCTTTATAGGACATCGTAAAACTTCTGTTTCTAATAAGATAAAGCACTCCAGGGTTTTTAACAAAAGAAAAATTAGACCAACCTAAAACGAATACTCTGGATTCTGTTTTGAGAACAGACTGTAAGAGGTCAAGGATTTAATTACTTAGACCAGTTGGTGATTTATTCCTGGAATATGTTCTCGAATTTTAAACAGCATTTGCTTTCTGGTGGACTGGTTGTGGATTGTGAGAAAAAGAGAAAAGTTAAGGAAAAGACCTGATGCACCTAACGACAATAACAGTAACAATAATCATCATTAAGGTCCTTGGCTGGACAAAAGATGCCTTTGACCGGTAACCAAAAAGTTGGGTGTTTGAACAGACCCAACAGCACCATGGAAGAAAAGGCCTGGTGATTTGCTTATGTGAAGATTATAGCCAAGAAAACTCTATAAAGCAGTTCTACTCTGTAACCCATGAGGTCACCATGAGTTGGAATTGATTTGACAGCACACAACAACAGCAACGATCATCATTAACTTGCTTAGTATTGAACTCTACCATGACCAAAGTAAACACTACATTTGTTTTGTGAATAATTTAATATCTAATAGCACCTAAATTGCTGTTATAATAAGGTAAACTTAAAACTATTCAGTGCAGAGCAGACCTACTAACTGCAGACCTTTAACATTATCTTCAGGGTTCAGAAAACTATGTCTTTGTATTTAGAGCACATAATTTTCTAAATAAGTATCAGTTTTTGTTTTTGGGATAATAGGTAGATGATAGAGAGATGGAAAGATACATAGGTAGTAGAGACAGATAATTGCCCTTGAGTTGACTCTGACTCATAGCAACCTCATGTATAACAGACAAAATGTTGCCTTGTCCTGCTTCCTCCTCACAATTGCTGACATGTTGGAACAAGGCATTCTTGGGCTATTGTGCCAATCCATCTTACCAAGAATCTCCCTCACCTTTGCTAGTCCTCTACTTCACCAAACCTGATGTTCTCCTCCAGTGATTGATTCCTGATGATGTGTTCAAAGCATATGAGTCAGACACTGTTCTCTTGTGATCCGTAAGTTTTAATTGGCTAATTTTTAGAACTAGATTACCAGGCCTTCCTAGTCTGTCTTAGTCTGGAAACTCCTCTGAAACCTGTCTACCGTGGGTGACCTGCTGGTATGTAAAATACCAGTGGCATACGTTCCAGCATTTTTGCAACATACGAGCCACTACAGTAAGGCAAACCGACAGACAGGTTGTTATTATTAGGTACTGTCCAGTCAGTTCCAACTCACAGCAACCCTATGTACAACAGAATGAAACATTGCTCCGTCCTGTGCCAGCCTCATGATCATTGTTATGCTTAAGCCCATTATTGAAGCCACTGTGTCAATCCACCTCATTGAGGGTCTTCCTATTTTTCACTGACCCTCTACCAAGCATGATGTCCTTCTCCAGGAACAGATCCCTCCTCCTGATAACATGTCCAAAGTATGTGAGATGAAGTCTCATCAGCCTCTATTCTAAGGAGCATTCTAGCTGTACTTCTTCTAAGATAGATGTATTTGTTCTTTTGGCAGTCCATGGTATATTCAGTATTCTTTGCCAACACCACAGCTCAAAGGCATCGATTCTTCTTTGATCTTCCCTATTCATTGTCCAGCTTTCTCATGCATATGAGGTGATTGAAAATATCATGACTTGGGTCAGGCGCACTTTAGTTCTCAAAGTAACATCTTTGCTTTTTTTTAAGAGGCCTTTTGCGGCAGGTTTGCCACAATGCATCATTTGATTTCTTAACTGCTGCTTCCATTGACGTTGATTGTGGATCCAAGTAAAATGAAATCCTTGATGCCTTCAATCTTTTCTCCACTTATCAGGAAGTTGCTTATTGGTCCAGTTGTGAGGATTTTTGTTTTCTTTATGTTGATATTTGGTGAAATTTCTTCCCAGAGTGTTTGGTAAAACATTTGTTATAAGTTTTATAAGTACTTTTCTAAAACCATAAAATATCTATAATAGCACCTAAATATATAAAATATATAATATAAATATATATAACAAATATATTTATGTTATAAATATTATTAATTGAATTAGAAGCATGAATATATAGCCAATCTTATATGAAAATATAAGTAATTCTAAAAATATTTAAATATAAGAAAAAGTTCATGCTCTTTAACTTTTATTGGTGAATACTGCACATATTTTAATAATAATCAGAAGATAATTTGTTAATATGGTTGGATGGAAAATAGTTTGAGAAATCGTAAATCTACTGACTGAAATGTAGAAAAAACGTGTGTGTGTGGACAAGGCTGTCAGTAGGAGAAAATGTAATTTGACATTAAAATGTTCTGGGAAATGTGAAGCGTCTTCACGAGCAGATTGTACCTAATAATACTGCATGAATATATTAAGATTTAAAAAATTTCTAGTAGAATGTGGTTTTAATTGATTTAATCTTCACTGTATTTTTTTTTTTTTTTGTATTGTCAAGGATGTCTGAGTCTAGTTGGAAATCCTGTTTGGCCTCCGCACACTGCAGCAGATGCACTATTTGCATAAGTAAGGTGTTTTATGTGGGCTTGTGTTTTTGGATGCCTCCAGATTTCTGTTACCAAATAATGTTGGAAGAAAAGCTGATGAAGTCATGGATGTCACTGTAAAGAGGAGTTAATTTGGTTCTATTTAAAAATAGTATAAGTTTTAAAAGTTACTCTGGTATAATTTTGTTTATATGAATTGACTGCTTCATTCATGGACGTATGAATCACAGAGAAATTTTTTAAAGTAAATAAATGGTTATATTGATTAGAAAGTTTCCAGTTTTTTTTTTTTTTAATTCCTAGTTTCATTCAGTTTGAATCACATGCTTGAAATTCTGTAGTAATTATGTAATGGGTTCCTCTAAGGTTAGGGATATTATCTGCCGTGCCTAAGAATTATATATTAACTTGCTTTTGTTGTGGGGTCAAGTCAGTTTTAACATGGCGACCCTATAGAACAGAGTAGAACTGCCCCATTTGGTTTCCGAGGAGTGGCTGGCTGGTGGATTTGAATTGCTGACCTTTTGGTTAGCAACCGAGTTCTTAACCATTACACACCAGTGCTCCATTGTGCCACCAGGGCTTTTTATATATTAATTTAAATAATTTAATTTTAAATAAGTATAATGGCATGCTTAATACAATTTTAAAATACATGATAATTATGGATTTTTTATGTAAAAATATATTCAGAGAAAAAATGTTTGAAAAAGGAGTTTCTAGTTTAAAATGTAATAAACCAAACCTGTTGCTGTCAAGTGGATTCCTCTTCATTGTTGTTGTTAGGGGCCGTCGAGGCAGTTCTGACTCATAGCATCCCTATGCACCACAGAACGAATCACTGCCCAGTCCTGCGCCATGCTCACAATCCATGTTATGCTTGAGTCCATTGTTGTAGCCACAGTGCCAGTCCATCTCCTTGAGGGTCTTCCTCTTTTTTGCTGACCTTCTACTTTACCAAGCATGATGTCCTTCTCCAAGTACTGATCTTTCCTGACAATTTCTCCAAAGTATGTAACATGCAGTATCGCCATCCTTGCTTCTAAGTTGCATTCTGGTTGCTCTTCTTCTAAGACAGATCTGTTCATTCTTTTGGCAGTCCATGGTATATTCAATATTCTTCTCCAACACCATAATTCAAAGGTGTCAATTCTCCTTTGGTCTTCCTTATTCACTGTCCAGCTTTCACATGCATATGAGGCAATTGAAAATACCATGGCTTAGGCGAGGCACACCTTAGTCTTCAAGGTGACGTTTTTGCTTTTCAACACTTTAAAGAGATCTTTTGCAGCAGATTTGCCCAATGCAGTGCGTCCTTTGATTTCTTGACTGCTGCTTTCGTGGGTGTTGATTGTGGATCCAACTGAAATGAAATCCTTGACAACTTCAATCTTTTCCCCGTTGCTTATTGGTTTGGTTGTGAGGATTTTTGTTTTCTTTATGTTGAGGTATAATCCATACTGAAGGTTATGGTCTTTGATCTTCATCAGTAAGTGCTTCAAATCCTCTTCACTTTCAGCAAGCAAGGTTGTGTCATCTGCATAACGCAGGCTGTTAACGAGTCTTCCTCCTCCAATCCTGATGCCCCATTCTTCTTCATATAGTCCAGCTTCTCAGATTATTTGCTCAGTGTACATATTGAATAGGTACGGTGAAAGGATACAACCCTGATGCACACCTTTCCTGACTTAAAACTGCACAGTATCTCCTTGTTCTGTCCGAACAACTACCTCTTGATCTATGTACAGGCTCTTCATCAGCACAATTAAATGTTCTGAACTTCCCATTCTTCTCAATGTCCTATTCACAGGGACCCTATATGAGAGTAGACCTACTCCGTAGGGTTTCCAAGGCTGTAATCTTTACGGAAGGGGATTACCACATCTTTCTCCTGTAGAGCAACTGGTGGTTTCTAACTGCCGGCCACTTAACCAATATGCCACCAAGGCGCCTTCAAAATTAAATTTACCCATTTACCTTATAATCACCTCATTTAATTCTGGCATATCAATTAGAGACGTGTAGTATAAAGACATAAACGTTAGCTTTGACTCAAGCATTTTGAGTTTAAATCTGGGCTCCATAGTTCTTACAGGTGTGAACAGAGATAAACTAATTAGCTTGGTTTCCTTATTAACAAATGAATGATAAAATTACCTCACACTAATGTTGAATCGTTTTATTGGATATTCATGTGCATATGTGCATGCATTTATATATATCTTTGTGTGTATATGTGTAGCATTCACAGTTCATATTCACTTCTACATATACATATCTACACACACATATATATATAAATGTTATTGTTTTTAGTGGCCATTGAGTTGGTTCCAATTCATGGCAATCTTATGACCTTATGTATAACAGAACAAAACCTTACCAGGTCCTGCGCCACCTTTATGATCACTGGTGTGTTTAAGTATATTACTATGGCTATTATGTCAATAAAAAAAATATATTGTTTTTTTAATGATATGTCCAAAATAAGCAAGCCAAAGTTACATCATCCTAGTTTCTAAACAGCAGTCTTGTTTTATTTCTTCTAAGATTGATTTGTACATTTTTTTGGCAGTCAGTGGTATATTCAATATTCTTCACCAACACCACAGTTTGGACTTTGAACTCACCAATTATTCTTCTTTCTTCCTTCTTCATTGTCCAGCTCTCTCATGCATTTGAGCAATTGAAAAGACATGGCTTGGGTCAAAAGCACCTTAGTCATCAAAGTAGTATCTTTGCTTTTTTAAGACTTTAAAGAGGTCTTTTGCAGGAGATTTGCTGAGTTGTAATATGCTGTTTGATTTCTTGACTTCTGCGTCGATGGACACTGTTGTTAACCCAAGAAGAAAACAATCATTGACAACTTCCATTTCTTCACTGTATATCATAATGTTATTGTTTATCGGTCCAGTTGTGAGGATTTTTTTTTTCATTCACATTAGTATAATCCATACTGAAGGCTGTAGTCTTTGACCTTCTTCAGTGAGTGCTTTAAGTTGTCTTCCTCCTTTTTAGCAAGCAAGGTTAGGTTGTCAGCATTTTGCAGGTTGTTAAAAAATCTTCCTCCAATCTAGATGCCGAGTTCTGCTTCATGTAGTCCAGCTTCCTGGATTATTTGTTTGGGGTAGGGATAAGGTGAAAGGGTACAAGCCTGAGGTACACCTTTTCTAATTTTGAACCATGCAATATACCCTTATTCTGTTTAAACTACTGCCTCTTGATCCATGTATAAGTTCCATGTGAGCACAACTGTGTGTCTTGTAATGTTATCCATACTTTGTTATGATCCATACCATCAACTGCATTTGTATAGTTGATGAAAATACAGGTAACATTTTTTTTTTCTGATACTCTTTGCTTTCAGCAAAGATCCATCTGACAAAAACAGTGATATTTCTCATTCCACATCCTCTTCTGAATTCAGCTTGTACTTCTGAAAGTTCCTTGTCAATGTACAGATACAGTCATTTTTTAATTACCTGCAGTAAAATATTGCTGGCATGTGATATTAACTCTAATGTTTGATAATTGCCAAATTCCTTTTGTTCACCTTTCTTTTGGAATGAGCACAAATATGGATCTCATCCAGTTGGCTGGCCAGGTAGCTGCCTTCCAGATTTACTGACAGATGAGTGTTTTCAGTGTTGAGTTCATTTGTTCGAGCATATCAATTATTGTTCATCAATTCCTGAAGCCTTGTGTTTTGCCAATGCTTTTGATGCAACTTCAGTTTCTTCCTACACTACTAGCAGTTATTGATCATAAACTGCCTCTTGAAGTGTTTGCATGTCAACCAATTCTTTTTAGTACAGTGACTCTGTGTATTCATTCCATCTTGGTTTGATGCCTCTTGTGCCATTTAATTCTTTGCCCATAGAATCCATCAGTAATGCAACTTCGGGACTGAAATGTCTCCTCAGTTGTTTTAGTTTGAGAAAATGGATTGTGTTCTTTCCTTTTGGTTTTCTAACATCAGGTCTTTGCACATTTCATCATAAGACTTTACCTTGAAGAGGTAGAGAGCTGTCATTTGAAATTATCTATTCATATCTTTTACTTCATCATTTCTTCGTTCGATTTAGCTAAACTTGGCCAGGCCATGATTCTCAGTGGTTTGGGAGATATTATGTAATCATCCATCATTTTGTGAACTGATGTGAGCAGCCAGTCATTTGAAAGCAGAGTTTCCTTGGGGGTGTAGCCTGCATTCAATATATATGAATGCTCTGGCAAAACTCACCTTTTCTCGATCATCCATCTAACTCATCATCCTCTGACCTCTGGTTCTTGGAACGTGAGCCAGCAACCTACCATCTGACTTGCCAATTTTGAGTTTGTTCAGCCCCTGCAACCATGTGAGTTAGGAGAAGCCTCCAGCCTGACACTTGACCTATGGATTTGGGACTTACCAGCCTCCACAAGTACCTGAGCCATTTCCTTGAAATAAATCTCTCTATATATTTACATATACACTTTACTGGTTTTCCTCCTTTAGAGATCGTAGCCTAACAGCACTTAAAAGCAAATTTCAGAGTCTCTTCTAACATTCCTTCTTTCCTATATTTTTAATGACCTTTCACTTTTTTCATGTATTATGTCCTTGATTTCTTCCCACAGCTCTTCTGATCTTCAGCCATTAGTGTGCACCGTATTAAGTCTGTTCTTGAAATTGTCTTTAAATTCATGTATGATGCATTTAAAGTCATACTGCCTGTACTCCCTCCATGACTGATTTTTTCTTCCTCCATGACCGATTTTTTTTGTCCATGATTTATTCAACATCCTTGGCAAACAGCAAAACACTAATGTGCCAATTTTTCTTTGGTTTTCCTTTTTATTGTCTAACTTTCACATGCACGAGGCAATTGAAAATACCATAGCTTGAATCAGGCACACCTTAGTCATCAAAGATATGTATTTTTTTTCTTAAGACCTTAAGTATTCTTTTGCCCAATGCAAAATGTTGTATCATTCCTGAATTGTTGATCCAAGTAGAATGAAATCCTTGACACTTCAAATTCCTAACCATTTATCATGATGCTGTTTATGGGCCCGGTTGTGAGGATTTTCATTTTTTTCATGTTTAGGTGTAAGGTATACTGAAGGCCGTGGCCTTCTACCTTCATCAGTAAGTGCTTCAAGTCTTCCTCATTTTTGGCAATCAAGATTGCCTCAGCTTGTTAATGAGTCTTTCTCTAATCCTGATATCACATTCTTCTTCATATAGTTCAGCTTCTCAGATCATTTGCTCAGCGTACAGATTGAATAAGGTAAAAAGGTACTACCCTACTCATTACCTTTTCCAACTTTAAACCACGAAGTATCCCCTTGTTCTATCTTGATCTGTCTACAAATTCCACATGAGCACAGTTGATCTATCTACAGATGCCACATGAGCACAATTCTAGAATTCCCATTCTTTATAATATTATTTATAATTTTTTATGATCCATACAGTGGGATTCTTTGTGTGGCCTATAGAATATAAGTAAACATCTTTCTGGTACTATGTGCTTTTGGCTAAAATGATAATTCATGAAATTAAATTTTTAATTATTTTTGGCTAATTTAGGTCCTATATTATTTATCTTTTCATATAAATAAGTTTGTAAATATCTACCAAAAAGTTGTCTGAAATTTTAATAGACATTTTGTGGAATCAATAAATCAATTGGAGAAAAATTAACATTTTAACAATATTGAGGCTTCTTTCTGTTCCATGTGCATAGTATGTCTTTCCACTTATTTAGATCTTCTTTAATTTTCCTAAACAATGTTTTGAGGCTGTGTTACTCTGTGCAGTTACCTAAATTGGAAATATACTATTTATACATAATGACTGCTAATAGCAAAGAAAAATGTCTTTGAAAGAACAACAGAGAAATATTTCTAAAAGTAAATATTACACTAACAGCATGTTAATTAAATATCATTTTAACTCTACCTTTTAAAAATAGACTCAGTCACATTGTCCATGGCTTAGTTTTATTTACTTCTATTTTATGGGGCCTGAAAGCACTCAGCTACTAACCAAAAGGTCAGATGTTTGAAACCACCAACCATTTTGTAGGAGAAAGATGTGGCTTCCAGAAAGATTTGCAGCCTTGGAAACCCTATGGGGGCAGTTCTGGTCTGTCCTATAGGGTTTCTATGCGTCAAAGTCAACTGGATGGCAGTGGGTTTTTGGTTTACTTTTGAGCTTAAGCGGCCTACAAATGCATTCAACAAATTGTATTTATAATTGAAATTTGCATATACAATAACACCTACCAAAGCCAGAACCTGTGTAAGGCAGAAATCTGTCAGAGAAGGAAAACTCAAATATTTTCCACTAAAACGGGTGACAGAAAAGTGGTAAGACTGCACCCTCTCAAAGGTGGAAAACTTATGAGACCCTGAAAAACAAGGCAGTCCTATTGAGTTCTGGCTCTCCCAGGATCCACTGTATAATTAATGATCTGTGTTACTTTCTAAAAGCTTTTGTATAAATAATATTTACTCTTCAGTTAATTTTTATTTTTTGTAGCTATTACACTTCTGTTGATATACAGAAAAACATTAATTTCTAATCAATCACCTTAGTAAATTGTTTTTTAATTTTAATTTTTTTTTAATATTCTCTGGGTATTTCAAGTAGAGAGTTCTATGAATTTTCAATAATGATAGATTTGCCTCCTTATTTCTGATATTTATGACTTTCTCATTGGATTTATTGCCTAGCAGTTAGAACATAATGTTAACTACGGGTGGTGATAGTGCTTCTGCTGCTACTGACTTTAATGAAAATGTCTTCAATGGTTCACCCCTAAATAAGGTGTTAACTATTTGTTTGAGGAAAGTAGGCCTTATATTTCTGTTTAATCAAATCTTAACGATTAGGACTCAATGTTGAATTTTTCACAAATTATTTAGGCATTCTTAGAAAGGATTTTGTGTTTTTCTTCTCCCTTGATCTCTTTTTCTTTCTTTTTTTTTATCAGTTAGTTTCGTTTTTTAAAAAAGGTTTTCACTGACTGATTTTTAGGAGTAGATCACAGGCCTTTCTTAATAAAAGGAAAATATGTCGTTTATAATTATGATAAGTGATAATTTCAATATTTTAATAAAATGTTCCTGGCAATATTGAATGATGGTCTTAAAGATAATAAGTAACAAAAAAACAGTGACCAATTATATAGATTCACTTGTATTATAGAAACTGATGCTTTTGTAAAATATGGAATTCATAAAAGTATGCCTCAAAAGGGAGTTTGCTCCTTCCTTTAAATGTCTGTATTCCCATATAAATAATCACAATATTTAATCAATAGAGGCTTATATACATTATAACAAGTTTAAAGAAGTGATATAAGATTTTCATTCCTGAGTTATTAAAAGGCTAGAGTCTGCACTTGCCGTATTAAAGTTAATAAATTATTTTTACTGTTTATATTTTATTTTTTCATATAATTTTAAGAATATCTGAGAATGTACGATCAATTTCTGTATGTGCATAAACAAAGTCTGGGACATTAGTTTTCCAAAATCTAGTGAATGTTTCTATGTGTAAAATAATAAAATTTAATTATCGATCAAAATGAAATCCAAAAATGAAAAAAAAAAAAAATAGCCAATAAACAAAGGCAGATTCCTAGAAATTACATAGTAAAGGCTGGCAATACTTTAATGGAGCTCAGATGTTCTGATTTCCTGTTAAATTTTCTTTCCATTGTGTTCTACTTCCTGTTCTGCAACTACTCAGACTACCTATGATAAATAGCTATATAGTCAATGCTATGAAACTTGCGGTCTGTTGTCATGGATTGAATTGTGTCCCCCCAAAATATCTGTCAACTTGACTAGATCATGATTCCCAGTATTGTATGATCATCTACCATTTTATCATCTGACGTGATTTCCATATGTATTGTAAATCCCATCACTATGATGTAATGCAATAGATTAGTGGCAGTTGTATTGATGAGATCTACAAGATTAAATAGTGCCTTAAACCAGTCTCTTTTGAGATATAAAAGAGAGAAGTGAGCAGAGAGATACAGGGACTTCATACCACAAAGAGAGCAGCACCAGGAACAGAGCATGTCCTTTGGACCCAGGGTCCTTGTGCCTAAGAAGCTTTTTGGCCAGGGGAAGATTGATGACAAGGACCTTTATCCAGAGTCGAGTAGACTGTGAGAGAAGAAATCTCTCTTAGTTAAAGCCATCCACTTGTGGTATTTCTGTTACACCAGCACTAGGTGACAGACATCTGTCTTGAAAGAAGTGCAGCCAGAGTGCTCTTTGGAAGCGAGGATGGTGAGACTTGGTCTCATGTACTTTGGACATGTTATTGAGACTGGCACATTGAATAAACAAGGGGCAGTGCCAAGGGGCCATTTCTGCTATTTTTGTAACATAGAGAGTTAACTCCCAGTATTTAAGCTATCCCCTTATTAGGCAATATAGGAACTAACCTCTGCTTTTAGAGTATCCCTTTTTTTAGGTATACTTACAGTTCTGACTCAGTTAAAGAAAACAAGAGACTAAGGTCTTCATTTCAGCAAAAACCAGTCATGCACCAGTTCAGGCCTGCCTGAACTGGTGCAGTACTGAATACCTTGCACCTCAGAGGATTAACTGATGTCAGAGGCTGAAAAACACACCCCCATCTATGCACTAAAAAAAAAAAAAAAATGCACTGGATGTGGTCAAAATGTCATCTTTGTGCCCTCCCCCCCCCCCATTTCAGACTGAACAGGCACAGAAGATCAGACTGCCAGAGAATGCCCTCGCATGTCAAACCAAAGAACATCTGGCCCCACCTTGGGGTATTCCTGGGGACCCCAGACCCGATTTACTTTACCCATATAAACTTTTTGCACTATTATTCTGGGAGACACCTTGGTGACCTGAGTCCCATTGTGCTCCTTTACTTGGCCAACTAAATAAAGCTTCTTCTTTCACTTTTCGTCCACTCTGTGTATCTTCCTATCTGCACAAGCAGACCTAGAAGTGTCAGGTTACATTATCAGGAGGGATCAGTCTCTGAAGAAAGACATCATGCTTGGTAAGTGTGTTGGTCATCTAGTGCTGCTATAACAGAAATACCACAAGTGGATGGTTTTAACAAAGAGAAGTTTTATTTCCTCACAGTAAAGTAGGTTACAAGTCCAAATGCAGGGTGTCAGCACCAGGGGAAGGCTTTCTGTCTTTGTTGGCTCTGGAGGAAGGTATATGTCCCCAATCATTCCCTGGTCAAGGAGCTTCTCAGGAGAAGGGACCCCAGGTCCAAAGGATGTACTTTGGTCCCAGTGCTACTTTCTTGGTAGTATGAGCCCCCCAATTCTCTGCTTGCTTCCCTTTCCTTTTATCTCTTGAGAGATAAAAGGTGGTACAGACCACAATCCAGGGAGACTCCATTTACACTGGATCAAGGAGGGGACCTGTGTAAGGGTGGTGTTACAATCCCACCCTAATCCTCTTAACATAAAATTACAATCACAGAGGAGGCGGGGCCAAGATGGTAGAGTAGTCAGATGCTTCCGGCGAACCCTCTTACAACAAAGACCTGAAAAAACAAGTGAAATGATAACATTTATGAGAAACTAGAAGCCCTGAACATCAAAGGCAAAGTTAGAAAATAGACTGAGTGGCAGAGGGAGGGAGAGATGGTTGAGAAGTGGAGAGGAGTTGCCGGACCTGAATTGCTGGGAACCATCAGGCTGTGGTAGCTTTCGGCTGCAGTTTCCTCAGGGAGAAACAGCCAGCTGCACAGCCTACTCACACCTCTGGAAACAAAAAAGAATGGCATTCTCAGAAAAAACTAAGTACTTGTGTATATTTTACCATGCCTGCAGTGCCCAGCTGGGCTTCTATCGCTGTTGATTTCCCTGGGCTTGAGATAGGTTCTGTTGCGTGTTCTGAGCCATTCTCCTGGCCTTGGAGAAGGAATAAATTCACAACTGGGGAAGAGATAATCTGCCAGGTCGACCAACCTGGGGAGCTCAGGACAGAAGTGGCTCCTGTCCAGGCATAAACAGTCCATGGACTTTGAATACCTTTCCCCCTGCACGGACCTGTGTGGGCCTATTTTAGGAGAATAGGTGCTTGTTGGCGGATTGCAACTGTTTCAGCTGTGTGGTGGAGAGGTGGGTGTTTGATGTTTGACACTGCTTTGCCTATTAAACAGGGTCCTCAGGGGCCTAACGATGGGTGACTCCACTCAGGTCATCCAGCCATCTGCGACAGGGATCCAAGAATAGCTGGTACCTCCCAGTCCTTACAGCCAAAAGCATTGGGTGCCCATAGTCTGTCTGCAGAACCCGCCCACCTGTGTTTTCTAAGGAACAGGGATGCACTTTCCTCACAAACACTGGAGGGACAGTTGTCAGCCCCCGCCTGGTTCAGACTGTGGTCCCCTCCTGCAACCAGATACCGGTACCTACACCAATCACCACTGCCCCTCTAAGACTGTAGGACAGAGCCTGTACCACACACTTGATGACCAGCTACCTAGACAACTAAGTAGAATCCTTACAAGAGAAGTGAATGGACCCTTAGGCTCATATACCTGGTAACAGCTCTAGCCATCTGGTGGCAGGACATTAGCTAGCTCACTCAAGCAACCTAGTTGGGCAGATCAAAACAAAACAAAGCAAGAAGCTAGGATATAGTAAACAAACATAAACTAATACAATAACTTATAGATGGCTCAGAGACAACAGTCAATATCAAATCACTTAAAGAAGCAGACCATGATTGCTTCAACAAGCTCTCAAAACAAAAAATCGAAGGATGTTCTGGAGAAGGTGCCTTCCTGGAATTATCAGATGCAGAATACAAAAGATTAATATACAGAACTCTTGAAGACATCAGGAATGAGATCAGGAAGGAGATCAGGCAATGTGCAGAACAAGTCAAGGAACACACAGATAAAGCAGTTGAAGAAATTAAAAAGGTTATTCAAGAACATAATGAAAAATTTAGTAAGCTGTAGGAATCTATAAAGAGACAGCAATCAGAAATTCAGAAGATTAGCAATAAAATTACAGAATTAAACAGCTCAATAGAAAGTCAGAGGAGCAGAATTGAGCAAGTAGAAGGCAGAGTTGGTGAGATTGAAGATAAAGCAGTTGGCACCAATATATTTGATGAAAAATTCTTTTAAAAATAATTTTAAAAAATGAAGAAACCCTAAGAATCATGTGGGACACTATCAAGAGAAATGACCTATGAATGATTGGAGTACCAGAACAGGAACAGATGACAGAAAATACAGAGAGAATTGTTGAAGATTTGTTGGCAGAAAACTTCCCTAATATTCTGAAAGATGAGAAGATATCTATCCAAGATGCTCATCTAACTCCACATAAGGTAGATCTTAAAAGAAAGTCACCAAGACATAATGAAACTTGCCAAAACCAAAGATAGACAATTTTAAGAGCAGATAGGGATAAACAAAAAGTTACCTACAAACAAGAGTCAATAAGAATAAGCTTAGACTACTCAGCAGAAACCATGCAAGAAGGCAGTGTGATGATTATATAAAGCATTGAAGGAAAAAAATTGCCAGCCAAGAATCATATATCTAGCAAAACTGTCTCTCATATATGAAGGTGAAATTAGGACATTTCCAGATAAGCAGAAGTTTAGGGAATTTGTAAAAACCAAACCAGAACTACAAGGAATACTAAAGGGAGTTCTCTGGTTAGAAAATCAATAATATCAGATATCAATTCAAGACTAGAACACTTGGCAGAGCAATGAGATGTCAGCCCAGACAAGGAAATCAAAAAACCTGATCAAGTTAAAAAAAAAAAAAAAGCTCAGAACAGGAAAACAACGATGTCATTATGTAAAAGAAGACAAGATTAGAACAGTAAAGAGGGACTAAGAAACGTAGTCATAGATCTTTCATATGGAGAAGGCAAGGTGATGTAAAAAAATAAAAGTTAGGTTTAATCTTAGAAAAATAGGGGTAAATATTAAGGTAACCACAAAGGAGACTAACTATCCTACTCATCAAAATAAAATACAAGAAGAAAACAGAGACTCAGCAGGAAAAAAATCAACTACAACGAATAAGACAAAAAGACAATATATAAAGATAAATTACTCAGCACAAAAAATTAAGTAGGAAAAAGAAACTGTCAACAACATGAACAAAAAGACATCAAAATGAGAGCACTAAGCTCATAAAAAAAAAAATACCTATCCATAATTATGCTGAATGTAAATGGACTAAATGCACCCATAAAGACATAAAGAGTGGAAGAACGGGTTAAAAAAAAAAAAAAAAAAAAACAATTCAAGTATATACTGCCTACAAGAGACACACCTTAGAATTAGAGACAAACAAACTAAAACTCAAATGATGGAAAAAAATATATCAAGGAAACAACAATCAAAAATGACCAGGAGTGCCAATATTAATTTCTGACAAAATAGACTTTAAAGTTAAATTCATCAGAAAGGATAAGGAAAGACACTATATAATGATTAAAGGGACAATGCACCAGGAGGACATAACCATATTAAATATTTATGCAACCAATGACAGGGCTGCAAGATACATAAAACAAACCCTGACAGCATTGAAAAGTGAGATAGCACCACAATTACAGTAGACTTCAACAGACTACTTTCGGTGAAGGACGGAACATCTGTAAAGAAACTCAATAAAGACACGGAAGATCTAAGTGCCACAGTCAAACAGCTTGACCTCATAGACATATACAGAACACTCCACCCAAAAGCAGCCAAGTATACTTTCTTTTCCAATGCACAGGGAACATTGTCTAGAATAGACCACATATTAGGTCATAAAGCAAGCCTTAGAAGCATCCAAAACATTGAAATATTACAAAGTATCTTCTTGGACCGTAAGGCCATAAAAGTGGAAATTAATAACAGAAAAATTAGGGAAAAGAAATCAAATACTTGGAAACTGAACAATACCCTGCTCAAAAAAGACGGGGTTATAGAAAACATTAAGGATAGAATAAAGAAATTCATAGAATCCAATGAGAATGAAAACACTTCCTATCAGAACCTTTTGGACACAGCAAAAGCGGTGCCCAGAGGTCAATTTATGTCAATAAATGCACACATACACAGAGAAGAAAGGGCCAAAATCAAAGAATTACCCATACAACTTGAACAAATAGAAAGAGAGCAATAAAAATAAACACACAGGCACCAGAATAAAGCAAATAATAAAAATTAGAGCAGAATTAAATGAAATACAGAACAGAAAAACAATTGAAAGACTTAACAAGACTCCTTCAATTTGAAAAAATTAACAAAATTGATAAACCATTGGCCAAACTGACAAAGGAAAAACAGGAGAGGAAGCAAATAACCCGAATAAGAAATGAGGTGGACGATATTACAGCAGACCCAACTGAAATTAATAGAATCATATCAGATTACTATGAAAAATTGTACTCTAACAAATTTGAAAACCTAGAAGAAATGGATGAATTTCTAGAAACACACTATCTACCTAAGCTAACACAGACAGAGCTAGAACATCTAAATAGACCCATAACAAAAGAAGAGGTTGAAAAGGTAATTAAAAAACTCCCAACAACAACAACAACAAAAAGCCCTGGCCCGGATGGCTTCACTGAAGAGTTCTACCACACTTTTAGAGAACAGTTAACACCACTACTACTAAAGATATTTCAGAGCATAGAAAAGGATGGAACACTCCCAAACTCATTCTATGAAGCCACCATATCCCTGATACCAAAACCAGGGAAAGACAACACAAAAAGAGACAATTACAGACCTAAATCCCTGATGAACTTAGATGCAAAAATCCTCAGCAAAATTCTAGCAGATAGAATTCAACAACATATCAAAAAAGTAATTCACCATGACCAAGTGAGGTACATGCCAGGTATGAAGGGATGGTTCAACATTAGAAAAACAATTAATGTAACCCATCATATAAATAAAACAAAATACAAGAACCACATGACCTTATCAATTGATGTAGAAAAGACATTTGTCAACGTTCAACACCCATTCAGGATAAAAACTCTCAGCAAAATAGGAATAGAAGGAAAATTCCGCAGCATAATAAAGGGCATGTATACAAAGCAGCACTGGGTTTGGGTTTTATACAAAGCTATCAGCCAACATCATCCTAAACGGAGAGAGTCTGAAAGCATTCCCCTTGAGATCTGGAACTAGACAAGGATGCCCTTTATCACCACTCTTACTCAACATTGTGCTGGAGGGCCTAGCCAGAGCAATTAGGCTAGATAAAGAAATAAAGGGCATCCAGATTCACAAGGAAGAAGTAAAAGTATCTCTTCTTGCAGATGACATGATCTTATACACAGAAAACTCTAAGAAAACTATTGAAACTAAGAAAAGAGTTCAGCGCAGTATCAGGATACAAGAGAAACACACAAATCAGTTGGATTCCTCTACACCAACTAAAAGAACATTGAAGAGGAAATCACCCAATCAATACCCTTTATATTAGCCGCCAAGAAGATAAAATACTTAGGAAAAATTCTTACTGGAGACGTAAAAGACCTGTACAAAGAAAACTAGACACTACTGCAAGAAACCAAAAGAGACCTACGTAAGTGTAAAACCATACCTCGCTCATGTATAGGAAGACTTAACAGTGTAAAAATGTCTATTCTACCAAAAGCCATCTATAGATACAATGCAATTCTGATCCAAATTCCAATGACATTTTTTAATGAGATGGAGAAAGAAATCACCAAGTTCATGTGGAATGGAAAGAGGCCCCAGATAAGTAAAGCATTACTGAAAAAGAACAAAGTGGGAGGACTCACTCTACCTGATTTTAAAACCTATTATACTGCCACAATAGTCAAAACAGCCTGGTACTGGTACAACAGCAGATACATAGACCAATGGAATGAGTTGAGAATCCAGACATAAATCCATCTACATATGAACAGCTGATATTTGACAAGGGCCCAAAGTCGATTAAATGGGGAAAAGACCATCTCTTTAACAAACGGTGCTGGCATAACTGAATATCCATCTGCAAAAAAATGAAACAAGACCTATACCTCACACCATGCACAAAAACCAACTCAAAATGGATCAAAGACCTAAATATAAAACCTAAAACGATAAAGATTATGTAAGAAAAAATAGTTACAATGCTAGGAGCCCTAATACATAGCATAAACAATATACAAAACATTATTAATAATGCAGAAGAGAAACTAGATAACTGGGAGCTCCTACAAATCAAACACCTATGTTCATTCAGAGACTTCAGCAAAAGAGTAAAAAGATTACCTACAGACTGGGAAAAAGTTTTTAGCTACGACATTTCTGATCAGCGTCTGATCTCTAAAACCTGCTTGTACTGCAAAAACTCAGCTACAAAAGACAAATAACCCAGTTAAAAAATGGACAAACGATATGAATAGACACTTCACTAAAGAAGACTTTCAGGTAGCTAACAGATACATGAGGAAATGCTCATGATCATTAGCCATTAGAGAAATGCAAATCAAAACTACAATGAGATTCCATCTCACTCCAACAAGGCTGGCATTAATCCAAAAAACACAAAATAATAAATGTTGGAAAGGTTGTAGAGAGACTGGAACACTTACACACTGCTGGTGGGAATGTAAAATGGTGCAGCCACTTTGGAAATCGATTTGGCGCTTCCTTAAAAAGCTAGAAATAGAACTACCATACAATTCAGCAATCCTACTCTTTGGAATACATTCTAGAGAAATAAGAGCCTTTACACAAACAGACATATGCACACCCATGTTCATTGCAGCATTGTTTACAATAGCAAAAAGATGGAAGCAACCAAGGTGTCCATCAACAGATGAATGGATAAATATGGTATATGCACACAATGGAATAGTATGCATCAATAAAGAACAATGATGAATCCGTGAAACATTTCATAACATGGAGGAACCTGGAAAACATTATGCTGAGCAAAATTAGTCAGTTGCAAAAGGTCAAATATTGTATGAGACCACTAGTATAAGAACTTGAAAAATAGTTTAAACAGAGAAGAAAATATTCTTTGATGGTTACGAGAGAGGGGAGGAAGAGAGAGGAGTTTTCGCTAATTAGGTAGTAGATAAGAACTATTTTAGGTGAAGGGAAAGACAACACACAATTCAGGAGAGGTCAGCACAACTGGACTAAACCAAAAGCAAAGAAGTTTCCTGAATAAACTGAACACTTCGAAGGCCAGTGTAGTAGGGGTGGGGGCTTGGGGACCATGGTTTCGGGTGATATTTATGTCAATTGGTATAATAAAATCTATTTAGAAAACATTCTGCATCCCACTTTGGAGAGTGGCATCTGGGGTCTTAAATGCTAGCAAGTGGCCATCTAAGATGCATCAATTGGTCTCAACCCACCTGGAGCAAAGGAAAATGAAGAACACCAAAGTCATAAGGTAATTTTGAGCCCAAGAGACAGAAAGGGCCACATAAACCAGAGACCACATCATCCTGAGACCAGAAGAACTAGATGGTGCCTGGCTATAACCGTTGACTGCCTTGACAGGGAACACAACAGAGAACCCCTGAGGGAGCAGGAGAGCAGTGGGATGCTGACCTCAAATTTTCGTAAAAAGACCAGAGTTAATGGTCTGACTGAGTCTAGAAGGACCCCAGAGGTCATGGTCCCCAGACCTTCTGTTAGCCAAAGGCAGGAACCATTCCCAAACCCAGCTCTTCAGGCAGGGATTGGACTGGACTATGGGATAGAAAACGATACTGATGAAGAGTGAGCTACTTGGATCAAGTAGATACCTGAGACTATGTCGGAAGCTTCTGTCTGGAGAAGAGATGAGAAGGCAGAGAGGGTCAGAAACTGGCCGAATGGACACCAAAATAGAGATTGGAGGGAAGGAGTGTGCTGTCTCATTAGAGGGAGAGCAACTAGGAGTATATAACAAGGTGTATATAAGTTTTTGCATGAGAGACTGACTTGGTTTTTAAACTTTCACTTAAAACCCAGAAAGCACAATAAAAATTAAAAAAAAAAAAATTGCAATCACAAAATGAAGGACAGTCACACAATACTGGAAATCATGGCCTAACCAAGTTGACGCATATTTTTTGGGGGGCACAGTTCAATCCATAATATTCCACTCTTTGGCACCCAAAAAATCACATCCTTGCAACATGCAAAACATATTCATCTCATCATATCATAGCAAATGTCTTAATTCCAAGTCCAAAATCCATAAATTCCTCTTCATCTGTGAAATCTAGAATACAAGTTGTCTGCTTCCAATGGTACAATGGCAGAACAGGCACAAGCTAGACATTTCCATTACAAACGGGAGAAACTGAAAGAATGCGTAACAGCCACCAAGCAAGTCAGCAGAACACATTACATTAGCCCTCAAAGTTTTGAAAATAATCTTCTGTTCTCTGAGACAATTCACACAATGGCCCTGCCCTCCAGCCTCTAGGTATTGGCCATACTCTCTGAATTCTGAGTGTAGGCCCCTGGGCCCTGGGCTTCAGCTCTGCCTTCCAGGCCCACTGGGACAGCAACCCGGCTCCCTCAGCTTTAAGAGCACCATTCTTAGTCTATCTGTTTAGCAGCTCCACCCTTAGAAACACTAAGAGGCCATGGCTCCACCCTTTGAGACCCCTGAGGTCATGGCCATACCTTTTGAGACTGAGGCAACTCAGCTGTTTGTGTTGCTTGTCTCTTCCGCTTCTGTTTCCTGCTTTCTTGGCCCCTCAGTTCCTTGGGCTTCATACCCAAGTCTGCCCTGCTGGGACAAGTGCTCCAAAGCTCAGTAGCTCCACCAATAAGTACCTGGAGGCACCCCACTTTGCCAGGAAGGCTCCTGCACACAGGCACTCAAGCTTTCTCACTCTGTGGGTCGGCTCCAGTCCCATTTTGCACTGGTCTCCTGGTTCTGATGCTGTTGCCACTTCTCTGCTGCTGCAGGTTCTCTGCTGTGCTGGTCATCTGCTGCTATCACAACTCTATCCATTCAGTTTCAAAACCTCTTCCACATTTTAGGTATCTGTTAGAGCAGCAGTGTACTCTCAGTACCAATTTCTGTGTTAGTCATCTAGTGCTGCTATAACAGAAATACCACAATTCAATCCATGACAATAAGGTAGAGAGGGTCAGTGAAAAAGAGGAAAACCCTTGAGGAGATGAATTGACACAGTGACTGCAACAATGGGCTCAAACATAGCAACGATTGTGAGACTGGTGCAGGACCAGGCAGTGTTTTGTTGTATTGCACATGGGGTCGCCATGAGTCAAAACCGACTTAGTGGCACCTAACAACGACATGAAACGTGTGTATGTAACTTTTTATAAGTCATTTTTGACCTTTTTATAAACAAAATAGTTAACAGTCAATGGTGAAATTAGACGGGGAAACAGGCAATTATAATAGTTCTATGAGAACCCTGTTTTTTATGAAGAGGAGACTCAGGTGATACCTCCCAGTGAAAAGAGACATAATGAAAAGACCTGAATGATAAGTTATGAGTTGGGGGGAGTAATTGTATTACATATATATGACAGTACTTATGTATTATTCAACATATCATCAGTATATAATTCACACTATATGGATCATATATGTTCTACATTATCTATATTATTACTTATGCATTATGTATAGCATACATGTATAATTATATGTTATATATTATACACTGTGTATTATGCATTAGGTGGGGTCCCTGAGTGGCACACTTAAGTGCTTGACTACTAGCTGAAAGATTGGCAATTCAAACCCACCTAGAGGCACCTCAGCAGACAGGCCTGGCAATCTGCTTCCAAAAAGTCAGTCTTGAAATCCTTATGGAGTAGTTCTACTTTGCATATTTATGGTTGTCCTGAGTTGGGTTCCACTCAGTGGCAACTAACAACACTATATATTATATGTGTTCAGGGTCAGTGTTTTTGTTTAATACTGTTATCTAATTTAGTTATGAATTTTCAGCTTGTTCCATATATACATACTATTTCATGTATCTAAATAGTAGCTTTATGTTAATCTTTTCTTTGAAAGTTAGCCTGAAATAAAATTTGGTATTCAGTTTATTCCCAGTCTACCTATATCTATTGATATTTCCTTTAAATAATGAAATAAAAATATTAGTTTGAAACTTTCAGTTTTATTCTTATTGAATTTATCTAAAGATCTTAAAGATATTTATTTGTACACAATACAAATCCAATATTTTAAAAATATTCTATGAATTATATCTATCGTGAGAAGAGTCCCAAAGCTTTGAAGTGATGCTTTTATATGGAGAAGAAAGAATATTAGCCCCAATTCCTATATTGTCAATCACTAGTTGTAGTGCCACAATATGCCTTATAATTACACTATACGTAAGTGTTTTTCGTGGTCACAACACAGCAAATTGAAATAGCCAGGGCGTGAATGAGTCAAAATTGGAAATGACCCCATGGTTGTCGTTTCATTTTGTCTGCAGGTGACTTTTGCTCCAGTTAAAAAAAAAAAGCAAAAAAACTTCTATTTGGAGAATGATGACTTATTTTCTGAAAGAGAGAGTAGGGGCAGTGCCAAAAGGGTACCCATCTTATGAATCTAGAAGTTATTTCTTTAAAAAAAAATGTATGCACCATAATACTTTCAAATGAATGTGCCTAACATATATTATTAGCTTTCCATCTATATTAGTTTGGGTTCCTTGGTAGCAAACCACTGGAACATTGACTCTGTGAGGCTTAAACCAAATAATGAACGAAAGTGATCCTGGGTAACTCACAAAATCACAGAAAAGCCACAGAACCCCGGCCTTGAAAGTTTAAGAGCCAGGAGAGCCCAATAAATTACTATCAGGTTGCCTAATCTCTCACTGTGTACTGTGCTTATTAATCTGCTTCAGATATAAATTTCTAGGAAAGAATATTTGATTGAGTAGAGTGTGATAGGAGGTGTTAAAATGAGAAAGATAATTGTCTAGCAAACAAGAGAGGTGTTGTTAAAACCAGGATAACAATACTGGACAATAAAAATTGAAAATTTTCCAGTGCATTAATTAGGATGGGGAAATATAAAGATGTTTAGATCATAACTACTTCAATTTTTCTTACTTCCTTTCCTCTAAATTGTCACTATTTATGTTAAAGGCCAGTAGTAAAATTCATTCATCAGCACAACATTCATTGATTCTGTATGGTTTACAAAACTTTATTTTAGAAAATTAGGGCCAGGTTCCTGATCTTTAGGAGCTCAAAGTCTATTTTTAAAATTATATACACAATTTCAAATAAATATGTTAAGAGGATGGGAAGACTTCATCTCACATGCTTTGGACATGTTATCAGGAGAGACAAGTCCCTGCAGAAGGACATCATACTTGGCAAAGTAGAGGGTCAGCAAAAAACAGGAAGACCCCCAATGAGATGAATTGACCCAGTCGTTACAACAATGGGCTCACTCATAGCAACAATTGAGAGAATAGCGCAGGACCGGGCAGTGTTTTGTTTTGTGGTACATAGGGTCATTATGACTCAGAACCAACTCAAAGGCACCTGACAATAATAACAACAAAACCAGTTGTAGAAACACATTGTAAAGGGAAATAAATTATCTCTTGAGTGAGGAATGAGTAATATATGACCTGTGTCTGGAGAAGTATGATATTGAGAGAAAAATGGGTAGTGGCAATGTAGCCTAGACCAGTATCTTCCAAGCCATTAAGTTATGCATGATGGTTAATTTTATGTGTGAGCCTGTCTAGGCTATGATTCTCAGTCATTTGACAGACACTGAACTGGTAGCTGTTCCGTGATGCAATGTAATGCAATGCAATGTAATGTAATCATCTTCCATGATGCAATCAACCAATTAGTTGAAAGGGGAATTTTCTTAGGGGTGCATTCTGCCTCCACAATATAAATGGAGAAACTCGCTCTCCCTCTTAACCCTTCACTCTTCTCATTGCCTGACCTCCAGATCTTGAGACATAAGCTTGCAAAAATCTCCAGCCTGCTGCCTGACCTGTGGATTTGCAACTTGCAGCTGCCACAATTTCCTGAGCCATTTCCTTGAAGTAAATCTCTGTCTGTCTGTCTGTCTCTCTCTCTCTCTAGCAACATGTAAAAAAAAAAAAAAAAAAAAATTGGCATAGTGGCACGACAGTACTTCGTGGGGGGGGGAGGAGTGGTTGGCAAACAGACATAGAAGGTGTGTGTTATTTGCATAAGAAATATGGTTTATGTCTCACTGTTTTGCTCCTCTAGAGAACTTGATTAAGGTTATTGGAACTTGGGAGAATAGTGAGAATTTCTGTGTAGCTGGTACGGGGGAAGTAAAATGAGTTGAGTTTTGGGTTTAAGTTAATATCAAATTTTCAATGGAACAATCTTCAGGAAGGTAATATATTAATTGTACTCAAATGACAGGTGTGATAATGTGTTTTAAAACGACTTCAGTATGGAATAACTGAGAATTTAAAATGTATCTTTGTACATATTTGTGTATTGGAATCTGGCTAAATATGTTAAATTTTACATATGCTCACTATATATACATCTTTTGATTTCTCTCTGTGTGTGTGTGTGTGTGATCATTCTCTCTGTCTCTCTTTTACTGCTCTGTCTTTGCTGAAAAATCTAAATGCAAATTTTCACAGTATAATTTTCCAGGCAAATACTTTTGAACAATTTATTTAATCTTTCAAATTTTCTATTTCTTTAACTTCTGTATAGAAAGAGTAACACTTGTCCCAGATTGGTACATAGCTCTGCAGTTGTAAATTAGTACAGAAAGGTAGCTAGTTTTTGACTGAATAAGCAAATGGGAAAAACAAAACAAGAACGCAATTCTGAATTTATCAACAGAGCTAATTACATCAAAGTCATGTTTTAAACTATGAATGTGAGTGAGGCTACATACAATATTTCTAGAGTATACATACAGTATTTTATAAAACAGGACTGATATGTATTTTATGTGTCTTTTATGCAGCTTGAATTTTAGTACAAAATCCCTTTATGTCTAGTCCAATGATTCTTAACATTAACAGCAATTTAGAATTGCCTGCAAAACCTGTTTAGAATACTTGAGCCTCATTCTCAAGGATTATGATTTAGTAGAGCTGGAAGGCAGTATAGACGTCTGTGTTTTTAACCACCTTACCAGACAATTTTGAGGTACAGGTTGAGAATTACAGCTGGAAGTAACTTACCTCATCTTCCTATGCCTTTATTTTTTGACATATACAACAGGTGCAGTGGTTAAGAGCTTGGCGGCCAACCAAAAGGTCAGCAGTTCAAATCCACCAGTCACTCCTTGGAAACCCTATGGGGCAGTTCTGCACTCTCCTATAGAGTCACTATGAGTTGGAATCCACTTGACAGCAACAGGTTTGGTTTTTTATTACTTTTTTTAATAGTCACCAAACATTTCTATTGAATTTGATAAAACCGTAAAAAATTATTTGAAAAGTTGAAAAGATTATTTTCAGAGTTTTGTATCTTAAGTGGTCTGATTTAAAATTTATTAATTTTCAAAACAGACTTTTTTTTAAAAGCTTCAGTAAAAAAAAAAAAATTTTTTTTTTTTTTTCAGTTAAAACAACAATTGATTTCGGTAGGCTTTTCTGTTATGTGGAGCAATTTTGAAGTTTCTGTGTGTTACGGGAATCAAAAACATCTTTAGAAATTCCACTTATAATACTTAACCCTTCATTAAAACATAAGTGGTGAAGTGGGAAATTGCACAGGAGATTATTGACGTGGACAGATGGATTTTCATTACATGCAGTAATGAACCACCATTTATATGCTAGCAATGGCAACACAGTCTGTCCAGAAGTTGGCAGCTTATCTATCTGTAAGGGAAACATATTTCTGCCAAGTATTATACCAAAACAAGGGCAAATAATATCTTTATGGTAATTGAGAAAATTTAAAGTGAGCATATTAACAGGAAAAATCATGATATAGTATCTAAAATAATTTCATTATGTATATACATTTGCTATTTACATTTAACATTTTTTTTAAGTCACAGTTCTGAAGGATTCAAATTAATCCAAATTACTTAAAGCAAGTTATACAGTCTTTATGAGGTAGACTATTATATTTTGAATATTATTAAGAATTAGAGTTGAAAAACAAATTTATTAGAGGGCCAGAAGATGAAGGTTCATTAGTATACATATCATATATCCTACATGTATCCTAGAAGGTTTTGGATTAAGTGCCAAAATTTCATCATTAAAGTTCAGCTATTTGCTAGAAATTTGAGTGAAATCTTAGAAGTCTGTGTAGACAAATTCCATTCACTTTAGATTTGGTCTAGGAACAAAATTATTTGGTACAAATGTGTTTTTATTATATGCACAGTATGCCTGGTAGAAATAATTCTACCCACCACAGTGTAAAAAGATGAACCCATGTAATGTTGTATCACAAATGGCAGGGTATTCCCATTCAGGCAAGTTTGGAAGAGAAGTGGAATGTTGTGTGAAAAATATGGACATAGGAAAGTAAATCAGATAATGTTTGAGCTTCAAGCATCCCTGGGAATTCACAGTCAATTACAATTCCTTGTCCTTGAAGAGTTGAAAGGGGAGCACATTGTCATTATGCAGCTGTAAGTTTAAGGCAATTTTTTTCTTACATGGATACACATATTTAAACTTTTTTTAACATTGTAAAAATAAAACTGAGTTAGTTTGGATTTTTGTATTTTAAGCATCAATTCCAGCATTAAAAGAAAAACACTGTAGTATCTCTATCTTTTTCCCCTTCCTTTTCTTTGTGGAATGAGATAAAAAAAAAAATAAACCATCAAAATCCAGTGCATTTCCTTACAATTATACCAAGGAGTGGGTAATGGGAGTAGTTTCCTGTAAGTGGTGTTTATGAATATTATAGTTCTCTGAAAATTTTCTGTGATATTACTGGGAGAAATGTATATTCACTTTTTAATTGTTGAAGCTATTTTGAATGAATATAAAGCTGTGGTGCATGGGGAACATCAGAAGGATAGCTTCCTATGAAGCATTTGTAAGCATGATTGTGGGTATTTATTTTTCCTTGTGGCTCAGTCTCTACACCTGACTCTCCTACCCCCTTGGAAAATCCATAAGCTACCCAATATACATTTAATAAATTGTTTTCCCACTTAAGTTGTCCAGAGTCAGTTATCCAGACTTAATTTATTTAAAAATAAAATCGTTAACTGATACATGAACATAGCTGCATTCATTAATATAGGCAGAAGGCCCTTTAGACCAAAACTTCCTGTCATCTTCACTCTGCTCTGAAGAGTCTGTCAAGCTTCTCATCTCTTCCCCACTGAGTTCATTATTTGCATATTTCTTTTATGGATTTCAAATAAAATTGTTTCTGTTATCAAAAGAATGATGATTTAGCTTCCTTATCCATTGTCGTTGCTGCTGACTTGATTCCAACACTGTGGACATTTATTTTAACTGCTATATATATATATATATATATATATATATATAATTACTTTTAATAATCTCATGAGTACAAATGTAAAGAAGGAATAGATTATAGGAAGTTCTGGAAATTTGAGAATGCATAGATAAAAAGGAGAGCTCATTTCTGTAGTTTCTGTTCAAGGGGGTCATCTGTGCAAGCAATGATTACTTTGGGTCTTAGGGTTTTTTCTTATAGGTAGTACATGTCAGTTTACGAAACATTCCATTTGAATTCTGATTCTCTAAACTATGCACTTTATTAAAAAAATCAAAACTTGAATTGTTTAGCTGGGGAAGATGAAAAGGAGAAAGTTGACAAAGGCAAGAAGAAGCTGTGTATTTACATATGCATTAGCATAACACAAATCACACTAGAAAACTGCTAAATGTCAGATGGAAGCACATTTTTAACTAAGACCAACAGCAGTTTTCCTCCTTTGTTCTTTTATCTTGCACAAACTCAAAATTAATGACAGAGATTAAACAAAATATTCTGTGGGGTTATTCTTTATCCTAGTTGATCTTTTTTCTTTTATGCTTGGCCAGCATGGGGAATGTCTGTATAATCCAGTGTAATGAAAATCAGTGTCTTCTGATTGCACATATTTTAAGGTAGAAATACTTTTTAGAAACTCTTCAAAGGAGTAAATCATCAAAGAATAAATATTTAACAACTATTCATCACATTTGGATTGTAAAATATAAGATATTGGCACTAGCATTACCGTATTTCCATAAGAATTGCTTAATGTGAAGCTGAGAAAATGGTGGCATAGACAGACACCTCACAATGTCCCTCTTAAAACAGTGACCCCAGAAAACAAATGAATCAGATAAAGATGACAACTTTGGAACCCTGAGCATCAAAGGCAAGGCTAAAGAATAGGACCAAGTGCCAAGTGGAAGGAGAGACTGTACAAAAGCAGTGGACATGGACAATTATAGATTGTCACAGCCTGCCAGCCAAATCCGCATAGTGCAGTTATATGAAGAAAAAGCTAGCAGCGTTCCCGGCTGAAGCCCCCATCACCTGGTGTAGCTGAACAGAAACAGCTGTGCACCCATGTCCAGAGCCAGCAGGAGTGCTCCCCACCTTGCAAAAGTTGAGTGTACTCACCTCCCCCGGCCTGTTACACTCAGCCCCCTGTGCTGGAGGCCTACAAACCTGCAGTGTCCTCCATCCTGTCACTCATCCCCCCCCAAACATGATTGCGGTCCAGCAGTACCACCACCACCCCATCCTTGAGCCAGGGGCCCACAGACCAGCAGTACCCATCTTTTTTTCAAGCACTCACACAGTGGACCTGCAGACCAGAGGTGCCCACCTCTTCACCCAGCCACCACTGCTGGGGCACATAGAATGATAGTGCCCACTTCAGTTAGCCACCTGCACTGGGAACCTTTGAACCAGCAGTATCCCCACTTTTTCCCATCCAGCCTCCCTAAGGGCCTGTGGATCAAAGGCATTCACTTCTCTACCTTGCTTCTACCACCAGTGGCCCAGGGCCCAGTGGCCCCCCTCTTCCACCCATCCAAATTTACAGGGCGCCTGAAGACTGTTGGCAACCTTTCTTATGCCCAGCAGCTTCTGCTGGGCCCTGCAGAGCAGTGTTGCCTCCTATTCCTACCAGCCACCTGCATCAGGGGCCCAAGGACCAGTGGTATATCCTTCCCCATGTCATGCCCTAGCGGACTAGGGCATCCCCTCCTGGTGGGCACCTGTTAACTGGTGGCATTCCCATTGCCTCACTCCTTGTACCACCCCCACCTGCAACCATAGGCTTGTGCCTGCTCTGACCACCCCCACGTAATCCTGCCCACCTTGGACCATTGGTGAGTGTTTCCGTCCCACCCACCCAGTGACCAGTGACACAGCTACTCTTGCCCCAATCACCCAGCAACCAGCAGTGCACTCAGACAACACCGAATCCAATGACCAGTGAGAATGCTACCTGCACTCACATCCAGGTAACTGGCCAGAGAGACACATCATCTCACCAGCAAAGCCAGCTAAATCTTCACCAGCCCCACAAAACCAGCAGAGACACCCAGTCACTGCCTCACCTGCATGAAGACAAATGGCAAAAGCTCCAGGGCAACCAGACTAGTGATCAGAGTAGTACACACAGCCCACCTTCTCAGATGTATCAAAACAAAACAAAAAATCAGGATGCATTAAACAAACTTACAATAAATAAATACAATAACACCTCAATACCTTGGAGACAACAGACATCAAAAGAAAGAAGCAAGACAATACAGCTTCAGCAGGTGACCAAAATAAAAAGAAAAAACAGACAACCTTCTGGAGGAAGATATGATAATGAAACTACCTGATAGGGAATTCAAAAGACTAATGTATTTGGCTTTCCAAGAGATCAAGAAAGATATCAAGGAAAACACAGACAAAATCAAGGAAAAAAAAGATGAAGGAATAGAAGAATTCGGGAAAACAATACAAGAACAAAACAAAAAAATAGACAATTAGGAACCATACATAAACAGCACCTAGAAATCCAAAATATTAACAATAAAACTTTGGAACTAGACAACTCAATAAAATGACATAGGAGCAGAATTGAATCAATGGAAGAAAGAATCAGCAAAATAGACAAATTCCTTGGCACCAATTTGAGGGGAAAAAAAAAAGAAGAAAGCCTAAGAACTATGTGTGACACTATCAAGAGGAAAAATGTACGCAAGATCAAAATTCCCAAAGAGGAGGCAAAACAAACAAAAATCGTATAGGAATTGTTAAAGATTTGCTGGCAAAAAACATCCCCTAGATGAGAAGATATCCATTAAAGGATTTCAACAAAGCCTGCATGGATGGACCCCAAACGAAAGTACCAAGATATATTATAATCAAACTAGGCAAAACCAAAGACAAAGAATCCTGAGAGCTACTTAGGGAAAATGAAAAATCACCTACAAAGGGGAACCAATACGATCAATCTCTGATTACTTGGCAGAAACCATGCAGGCAAGAAGGCAACTAGATGACATATATAAAACACTGAAAGAAAATGGTTGCCAACCAAGAATTGTATATCCAGAAAAATTCTGTGATGGTTAATATCGTGTGTCAACTTGGCTGGGCCATAATTCTCAGTGTTTATATGTGATCACTCCCATGATGGCATCTGCTGTGAGTAGCCAAACAGTTGAAAGGAAGTTTCCTGGGGTGGGGGGGGGGTCTCCATCCAAATAAAAGCAGACATTCTTGCTTTTGGCTGGCTGCCTCCTGTTCGTCTGACCTCCGGCTCTTGTGACGAGCTATCAGCTTATCTGCAGATCTTGGAATTTGTCGATCTTCACAGCCTGAGAGCAGGAGCCCTGCTCTCCAAACTGCTGATCATGTGTTCGCCAGCCCCTGCGGCTACATGAATTGAGAGAAGCCTCTATCCTTGTCCATGGACTTGGAACATTCCAGCCTCTGCAATCACGTGAGCTGTTTCCATGATATAAAGCTTTCTCTCTATATATTTATATACTGGTTTTGCTTCTCTAGAGAACCCAGCACAAGACATTTGGCATCGAGAGTGGTTCTAGAGAAACAAAATTGTAAAGATGAGTTTTCTAAATTGGTCCTCAAGTCTTGTTAGTCTTAAAGATGTTGATGACTCTGCTCCTAGCAGTAAAGAGGGCACTGCTAATGCATGAGGTGGTGATACAATTACACAAAATATCACCACCAGCAGATCAGGTATTGATGAAAGGCTCCAGGTGAACACATAAGTGATATCTTTCTACAATTTTGTCAGAATGCGAAGTATAAAAAACAAAAAAAGCCAAACCTAATGCTGTCGAGTTGATTCTGACTCCTAGTGACCCTATAGGACAGAGCAGAACTGCCCCATAGAGTTTCCAAGGAGCGCCTGGTGGATTCAAACTGCCGGTCCTTTGGTTAGCAGCCATAGCACTTAACCACTATGCCACCAGGGTTTCCAGGAAGTATAAGGAAGCTGGTTATTTGATGCTACTTTCACTAGACAAACTGGTGAAAAAAAGAGATGTGCTCAGGGCTTCAGAGTCAAAGCTCAAGTGCCTCATAAATGACCTTAAGTCTTCCACTTGTGCTTTGAAAGAAAGCCTTATTTCTTGTATTAACAGAGCTGAAATTGCTGAAAATGAAACCAAGAGCCTTATTGTAAAAGTGGCTGAATTACCATGGCACATCGATTGCCAGCCTTGAGAAGTGTCTGAAGTTAAAGTAACGGCATTGATTGGGGAGAAGTGGGATCCTGAAACTTGGGATGGGGACATATGGGCAGATAGTCAGGAAGCTGGATATGCTGAGCCCCTAAATTCCATTTAATCACTCCTGCCAGCAGAGCTACTATCCATCTGAAGAGATTACTTCATGTTCGTCTGCTAAACCACCCTGCCCAGGGAAACCATTAGCCCCTCCACTCCCATCTAACGAGATTAGCCATAGCCTAGCTGCCTCTCAAGAGCCCTTACCTGAGACATTGCCAGGGGCATCACCTGAGATAGATGCTTTACAAGACAATGCTGAATGTTCTCAAAACAATTCCACCCTACTGATCCTGTCTTCTAGACCTATAATTAGACTTAAGTTCCAGTGAGCCCCAAAAGGTGAAGTACAAAGTGTGAACCAGGAGGAGGTATGTTATTCTCCAACAGAAGTGCTTGAATTTTCTAATATGTACAAACAGAAACCTGGGGAATATGTGTGGGAATGGCTGTTAAGGGTGTGGAATAATGATAGAAGGAACATAAAGATGGATCAGTCTGAGTTATTGATATGGGTCCACTAAGTACAGATTCTTCATTCAGTGTTTCAGCTCGAGAAGTTAGGAAATGATCTTATAGTTTACTTGGATTGCTAAAGCATGAATTACGAGGTGACCTACACTAAAGCAAGGTGAAGAACCAGACTGCCTTAGTATACTGTAGAAGTAGGCATCCAAAGGCCTAGGGAAATTGGCATGCTAGAGTAGATTTATCACATTAGACCCACGAACCCACACATGGAATATCCATAGGACACACCTTTTACCACAACTGTGAGGTACAAATTTGTGAAGGGAGCTCCAACATCCTTGTAGATTGCTGTGATTGCTATTTTATATAAATCAGATTTGACAGTGGGAACTGCCATAATTGAATTAAGGCACCTAACTACAATGGGCTGATTGAACCCTGTGGTAGTATTGGCCAAGTGGCTGCACTCAATCAACAAAGACAAGTTGGGTGTGGTTACAGTAATGGACAGCAGAGTCAAAGCAGTAATCAGAACAGTCTGACTCATATGGACTCATGGTGTTGGCTACTTAGTCATGGTGTCCCTAGGAGTGAAATAGATAGAAAATCTACTAAATATGTACTTGTTCTATACAAATGGGTGAATTCTAGGTCAGGTGAACAGCAGTCTAACTCTAGGAGCCAGAATAGAGAATCACGGTCCCTCAATCAATTCCTGGATTTGAGCAAGTTTAAAGATCCACAACGCCTTGAATGAAGGGAAGACTGAGTCCCCTTGAGGAAGGACTCCAGTACACTGACAAAAATTTTTACTGCTAATCTCTCTCCCACCCTTCTCCGAAGGGATCTACAGCCTTTTACAAGAATGACTGTTCATTGGGGAAAAGGCAATAATAAGACTTTTCACAGATTACTGGATACTGGCTCTGAACTGACACTAATTCCAGAAGACACAAAATGTCACTGTGGCCCACCAGTCAGAGTTGGGGCATGTGGAGGCCAAGTTATTAATGAAGTCTTGGTTCATGTCCATCTCACAGTAGGTCCAGTGGGTCCCCAAACCCATCCTGTAGTGATTTCCCCAGTTCTAGAATGCATAATTGAAATAGATATACTCGGCAACTGGCAGAACTCCCATGTTGGATCATCAACAAGTAGAGTAAGGGCTGTTATGATAGGAAAAGCAAAGTGGAAGCCATTATAACTGCCACTACCTAGGAAAATAGTAAACCAAAAGCAATACCAGATTCCTGGAGGGATTGCAGAGATTACTGCCACCATGAAGGACTTGAAGGATGCTGCTGCGGTGATTCCCACCCCATCCCCATTCAACTCGCCTATTTGGCCTGTGCAAAAAACAGATGGATCTTGGAGAATGACAGTAGATTATCAAAAGCTTAAGTAGGTGGTGACTCCAATTGCAGCTGCTTTTCCAGATGTAGTTTCATTGCTTGAGCAAATTAATATATCTCCTGGTACCTGGTATGTAGCTATTGATCTGGCTAATGCCTTTTTCTCCATACCTGTTTTGAATGACCGTCGGTAGCAGTTTGCCTTCAGCTGGTAAGGCCAGCAATTCACCTTCACTTGCCTACCTCAGAACTGCATCAACTCTCCAGGTCTATGTCATAATTTAGTCTGAAGGGAGCTTGATCACTTTTCCCTTCCACAAGACATCACACTGGTCCATTATATTGATGACATTATGCTGATTGGACCTAGTAAGGAAGAAGTGTCAATGACTGTGGACTTATTGGTAAAACATTTGCGTGCCAGAGGGTGGGAAATTAATCCCACAAAAACTCAGGCACCTTCCACCTCCGTGAAATTTCTAGGGGTCCAAGTGGTGGGTCATGTTGAGATATTCCTTCTAAAGTGAAGGATAAGATATTGCACCTGTCCCTTCCCACAGCTAAAAAGGAAGCACAATATCTAGTGGGCCTATTTGGATTTTTGAGGCATCACATTCCTCATTTGGGTGTGCAACTCTGGCCTGTTTATCAAGTGGCTCAAAAACCTGGTAGTTTTTTTGTGGGGCCCAGAACAAAAGAAGGCTCTGCAGCAGGTTCAGGCTGCTGTGCAAGCTGCTCTGCCACTTGGGCCGTATGATCCAGCTGATCCAGTGGTGCTTAAAGTGTCAGCGGTAGATAGAGATGCTGTTGGAGTCTTTGACAGGCCCCTATTGGTAAATCATACCGCAGACCCTTAGGATTTTGGAGCAAAGCCCTGCCATCCTCTGCAGGTAACCACTCTCCTGAGAAACAGCTTTTGTCTTGTTACTGGGCCCTAGTAGAGACTGAACGCTTAATCATGGGACACCAAGTCACCATGCAGCCTGAACTGCCCATTATGAACTGTGTGTTGTCTGACCCACAGAGTCATAAAGTTGGACGTGTACAGCAGCACTCCATCTTTAAATGGACATGCTATATACAAGATTGGACCTGAACAGGACCTGAAAGCACAAGTAATTTGCAGGAGGAAGTGGCCCAAATGCCCATGGTCTCCACTCCTATCTCGTTACCTTCCATCTTCCAGTCTGCACCTATGGTCTCATGGGAGGTTCCTTATGATCACTTGACTGAAGAAGAGAAAACTCGTGCCTGGTTTACAGATGGTTCTGCAGGATATGAAGACACCACTCAAAAGTGGACAGCAGCAGCACTACAGCCCCTTTCTGGGACTTCCCTGAAGGACAGTGGTAAAGGGAAATTCTCTCAATGGGCAGAACTTTGAGCAGCGCACCTGGCTGTTCACTTTGCTTGGAAGGAGAAATGGCCTGATGTGCGATTGTGTACTGACTCATGGGCTGTGGTCAGTGGTTTGGCTGGATGATCAGGGACATGGAAGGAACATGATTGGAAAATTGGAGACATGAATTCATGGGGAAGAGGTATGTCTATAGACTTCCCTGAATGGGCCAAAGACGTGAAGATACTTGTGTCTTATATGAATGCTCACCAAAGGGTGACCTCAGCAGAGGATGATTTTAACAATCAAGTAGATAGGATGATATGTTCCATTGAACTGGAAGCTAAGAATGCTACCTGGCCATTTTGCGCTCCTTATGCCTCTGGATCAACAGGCAAAGATAGGAGTTACCGTACTGGCTAGTGTGATTGATTCTGATTACCAAGAGGAAATCAGATTGATACTGTATAATGAAAGTAAAGAAGAGTATGTCTGGAATGCAGGAGATTCCGCAGGATGTCTCTTACTACTACCATAATCTGTGATTAAAGTCAATGGAAAACTACAGCAACCTAATTCTGACATGACTTAATGACCCAGACCCTTCAGGAATGAAGGTTTATGTCACTCCACCAGGCAAAGAATTATGACCAGCCGAGGTGCTTGCTGAGGGCAAAAGGAACATGGAATGGGTGGTGGAAGAAAGTAGTTCTAAATATCAGTTATGGCCATGTAGCCAGTTGCAGAAACAAGGACTATAATTGTTATTTCGGCTTTATATGTGTGCATCAAATATTTTTATTTTCTTCGCTTATAAAATATAAGATGTAAATGGGCCTAGTGTGTTTTCAGTTGTACGCATGTTAGTTGTATCATGTTAGGCACAAGTATGACTTTATAATTGTCTTTATTCAGAGATTATGTGTGGTTTAAGGAGATGTGTACATGTGCCAAGTTGACAAGGGGTGGACTGCGATGGTTAAGATTGTGTGTCAACTTGGCTGGGCCATGATTCTCAGTGTTTATATGTGATCACTCCCATGATAGAATCTGCTGTGAATAGCCTATCAGTTGAAAGGGCGTTTCCTTGGAGGTGTGGCATGCATCTGAATATAAGCAAATATTCTGGACCCTGTGGCTGCCTCCTTTGCTTCTGATTGCCAGCTCTCGGGACTTGTGCTATCAGTTTATCTGCAGATCTTAGTATTCATCAATCTTCACAGCCTGAGAGCAGGAGCCCTGCTTCCAACCGGCTGATCTTGGGTTTGCCAGCCCCAGCGGCTATGTGAATCGATAGAAGCCTCTGTCCTGATCCACGGACTTGGGACTTGCCAGCCTCTACAATCACGTGAGCTATATTTCCTTGATATAAATCCCTCTCTCTATATATTTTTATACGCTTTACTGGTTTTGCCTCGCTAAAGAACCCAGCCTAAGACATTGTCTGTCAGTGCTGATGGCAAAATTAGGATATTTCCAGATAAACAGGAATTGAGAGAATTTGTAAAAAACCAGGCCACACTTACAAGAAATATTAAAAGGAGTCTTTCGGACAGAGAACCAACAACATCAGACAACAACCTGAGATTAGGACACAGAACAGCATCAGTCAGACACCAACATGGATAAAGAACTTTCAAAAATAAGACAAAGATAAAAGACTGAAAACAGAGAACCAGAGACATCAATTTGTAAATGATGGTATGAAAGCAAAAAGGGGAACTAAATGGAGTAGTTGTAGAACTTTCATATGGAAAGGAAGTCAGACAATATCAAGAAATAAAAGACTACTTTAAACTTAGGAAGATAAAAGTAAATTTCAAGGTAATCACAAAGAGAGTTAACAAACCTACTGATCAAAATAAAAAAGAAAACATAAAGACTCAATAACACACAAAACCAAAAACAACAAAAGAAATCAAAAAAAAATTCACAAACAAGAACTCAGCACAGAAAATTAAGAATAACAAAGAAACTGTTCAACACCACAAAACAAAACACGAAAAAGTGACAGCAGTAAACTCATACGTATTGATAATCACATTGAGCCTAAATGGCTTAAATGCACCAATAAAAAGACATGGAGTGGCAGAATGGATTAAAAAAAAAAAAAAAATCAATATGATGTCTACAAAAGACACACATTAGACACAAAGACATTAATAAACTAAAATTCAAAGACTGGAAAAAAAAATATATCAAGCAAAAGTAATGGAAAAAAAAGGCAGAAGCAGCAACATTAATTTCATATAAATTAGACTTTAAAGGCCAATTTTACCATAAAAGATAAGGAAGGACATTATATAATGATTAAAGGGTCAATCTACCAAAAAGACATAACCATAATAAATATATATGAACCACCAACAGGGCTCAAAATATATAAAACAAACTCTAACAACATTGAAAAGAGAAATAGAGAACTCCACAATAATAGCAGGAGACTTCAACATACCACTTTCAGTGAAGGACAGAACAACTAGAAAGAAGTTCAACAAAGATACATAAGATCTAAATCCCACAACCAACCAGTTCTACCCCACAGATGACATACAGAAGACTTCACCCAATGGCAGCAAAGTGCACATTCTTTTCCAATGCACATGGATCATTCTCCAGAATAGACCACATTTTAGGCCAGAAAGCACGCCTCAATAAAATTCAAAACATCAGAGTAATACAAGGCATTTTCTCTGATCACACTGCTGTAAAAGTAGAAATCAATAATGGGAAGATCAAGGAAAAGAAAAAATCAAATACAGGGAAACTGCATAATACCTTGCTTATGCATCACTGCATAATAGAAGAAATCAAAGATGAAAAAAAAAAAAATCCTAGAATCAAACAAGAATGATAATGCCACATACCAAAAACTTTGGGACACAGAGACACATTGCTCAGAGGTCAATTTATAGCAATAAATGCACACACACACACACACAAAAGAAGAAAGGGCCAAAGTCAAAACATGGATCGTACAGTTGGAACAAATAGAAAAAGAGCAGTAAAAGAAGCCCACATTCACCATAAGAAAGTAAAGAATAAAAAATTAAAGGAGAAATAAACAGAGCAGAAAAATAATAGAATCAAAAGACTAGAAGTTGGCTCTTTGAAAAGATCAATAAAATCGACAAACAACTAACCAGATAGACCAAAGAAAAGCAGGAGAAGCAGTATACAACAGCATATCAAAAAAAGTAATACATCATGACAAAGTGGAATTCATACCAGGTATGCAACTATGGTTCAACATTGGAAAACCAATCAACATAATCCACCACACAATATAAAATATAAGAAAAGAAGCACATGATCATCTCAATTGACACAGAAAAGGCATTTGATAAAGTCCAATGCCTATTCCTGACAAAAACTCTCACCAAAATAGGAATAGAAAGGAAATTCCTCAACCTAATAAAGGGCATTTATACAAAACCAACAGTCAAATCATTCTAAGTGGAGAGAGACTGAAAGAATTCTCCCTGAGAATCGGAACCAGTCAAGGATGCCCTTTATCACCACTCCTTTTTAACATTGTGCTGGAAGTCTTGGCTAGAGCAATAAGACAAGAAAAGGAAATAAAGGCATTCAGATTGGTAAGGAAGAAATAAAACTATTTATATTCACAGGTGATGTGATCATATATATATATATATATATATATATATATATATAGAAAATCCCAAAGATTCCACAAGAAAGTTACTGGAACTGATATAAAGATTCAGCAAAGTAGAAGGATAAAAATCATTTGGATTCCACTACACCAACAAAGAAAACTTTGAAACGGAAATCAGGAAAACAATATCATTTACAATAGTCCCCCAAAATATAAATTACTTAGGAATAAATCTAACCAGGGACGTAAAGACCTATACAAAGAAAACTGCAAAACACTGCTGCAAGAAACCAAAAAAGACCTGCGTAAATGGAAAAATATACCACGCTTATGAACAGGAAGACTTAACATCATGAAAATGCCAATACTACCCATAGTGATCTATAGATATTATGCAATCCCGATCCAAAGTCGAACGACATTTATTAACGAGATGATAAAACTAATCACCAACTTTATACAGAAAGGGAAAAGGTCCTGGATAAATAAAGCATTATTGAAGAAGAAGGACAAAGTAGGAGGCCTCATACTACCTGAACTCAGAACTTACTATACAGCCAACGTAGTCAGGACAGCCTTGGACTGGTACAGTGACAGATGCATATACCAACAAAACAAAATTGGGAACCCAGCTGTAAATCTGTCCACCTGAGAACAGCTGATCTTTGACAAAGAGCCAAAATCCATTAAATGGGGAAGGGACAGTCTCCTTAACAAACAGTGCTGGCAAAACTGGATGTCCGTCTATACAGAAATGAGACAGAACTGTCTTACACCATACACAAAAACTAACTCAAAATGAATCAAAGACCTAAATATAAAACGTAAAACTATAAAGATCATGGAAGACAAAATATGGACAACACTATGGGCCTTAATTTATGGCATAAATATAATACCAAACATAGCTAAAAATGCACAAAAGAGCAGAAGATGAACTAGATGAATAGGACCTCCTAAAAATTAAACTTATGCTCATCAAAAGACTTCTCCAAAGGAGTAAAAAGAGAACCTACAGACTGGGAAAAAAATTTTGGCTACGGCGTATCTGACAAAGGTCTAATCTCTAAAATTTATAAAAAATACGATACCTCAACAACAAAAAGAAAATAATCCAATTAAAGAATGGGCAAAGAACATGAACAGACATTTCAACAAAGAAACCATTCAATGGCTAACAAACACATGAAGAAATGCTCATGATTATTAGCCATTCCAAAAACCAAACCTGTTCCCTTTAAGTCCATATCAACTCATAGTGACTCAATAGGATAAAGTAGAACTGCCCTGTAGGGTTTCCAAGGAGTTGCTGGTAGGTTCACACTGCTGATCTTTTGATTAGCAGTTGTAGCTCTTAAACACTTCACCACCACGGCTCCAATTAGCCATTGTTGTTGTTAGGTGATGTGGAGTTGGTTCCGACTTATAGCAACCCTGTGTATAACAAAACGAAACACTACCTGGTCCTGCACCATACTCAAAATCACTGTTATGTGTAAGCCCATTGTTGTAGCAACTGTGTCAGTCCATCTCATTGAGGGTCTTCCTCTTTTTTGATGATCTTCTACTTTACCAAGCATGATGTCCCTCTCCAGGGACTGATCCCTCCTGACAACCTGCCCAAAATATGTGAGAAGTAGTCTTGCCATCCTTGCTTCCAAGGAACATTCTGGTTGTACTTCTTCCAAGACAGATTTATTTGTTCTTTTGGCAGCCCATGATATATTCAATATTCTTCTCCAGCACCACAATTCAAAGATGTCAATTCTTTGGTCTTCCTTATTCATCATCCAGCTTTCACATGCATAGGAGGCGATTGAAAATACCATAGTTTAGGTCAGGTGAAGCCTAGTCTTCAAGGTGATATCTTTGCTTTTCAACAGTTTAAAGAGGTTTTTTTTCCTGCAGATTCACCCAATGAAGTGTGTCTTTTGATTTCTTAACTGAGGTTTTCATGGGTATTGATTGTGGATCCAAGTAAAACGAAATGCTTGACAACTTCAGTCTTTCCCCATTTATCATGATGTTGGTTATTGGTCCAGTTGTGAGGATTTTTGTTTTCTTTATGTTGAGGTGTAATCCATTCTAAAGCTGTGGCCTTTGATCTTCATCAGTAGCGCTCAAGTCCTCTTCACTTTCAGCAAGCAAGGTTGTGTCATCTGCATAAGGCAGGTTTGTAATCAGTCTTCCTCCAATCCTGATGCCCTGTTCTTCTTCATATAGTCCGACTTCTTGGATTATTTGCTCAGCATACAGATTGAATAAGTATGGTGAAAGGATACAACCCTGACGCACACCTTTCCTGACTTTAAACCACTTAGTATCCCCTTGTTCTGCCCAAACAACTGCCTCTTGATCTATGTACAGACCCCTCATGAGCACAATTAAGTATTCTGGAATTCCCATTCTTTGCAATGTTATCCATAATTTGTTATGATGCACACAGTCAAATGCCTTTGCATCATCAATAAAACACAGGTAAACATGTTTCTGGTATTCTCTGCTTTCAGCCAGGATCCATCTGACATCAGCAGTGATGTCCCTGGTTCCATATTCTCTTCTGAATCTAGCTTGAATTTCTGGCAGTTCCCTGTTGATATACTGCTGTAGCCGCTTTTGAATGATCATCAGCCATTAGAGAGATCCAAATCAAAACTGCAGTGGGATACTATCTCATGCCTATAATATTGGCACTGATCAAAAAACAGAAAATAATTAATGTTGGTGAGGTTGTGGGAAGATTGGAACTCATACACTGTTGGTGGGAATATAAAATGGTAAAACCACTGTGGAAAACACAGTGGCACTTCATTAAAAAAATAGAAATAGAAGTACCGTATGATCTAGCAATCCTACTCCTAGATATATACCTGTCTTAGTCATCTAGTGGTGGTATAACAGAAATACCACAAGTGGATGGCTTTAACAAAGAGAAATTTATTCTCTCACAAACTAGTAGGCTACAAGTCAAATTCAGGGTGTCAGCTTCAGGAGAAGGCTTTCTCTGTTGGCTGTGAAGGAAGGTCCATATCATTGATCTTCCCTTGGTCTGGGAACATCTCAGTGCAGGAACCTGGGATCCAAAGGATGTGCTTTGCTCCTGTCACTGCTTTCTTGGTGGTGTGAGGTCCCCATGTCTCTCTGCTTCTTTCTTTTGTATCTCCAAATAGCTTGGCTTAAGACACTATTTAGTCTTGTAGATCTCATCAATATAACTGCCACCAATCCATTTCATTACATCATAGTGATAGGTTTTACAGCACATAGGGAAATCACATCAGATGACAAAATGGTACACAATCATACAATAATGGGAATCATGGCCTAATCAAATTGACACATATTTTTGGGACACAATTCAATCCATGACAATATCCTAAAGAAATCCAAGCCATGACACAAATAGACATGCACACTCATGTTCATTTCAGCATTATTCACAATATCAAAAAGAAACAAGCTGAGTACCCATCAACAAATGAATGGATAAACTAACTGTGGTACATACAAACAATGGAATATTACACAGCAATAAAGAATAACAACAAATCTGCAGAACATCTCACATCATGGATGAATTTTCAGGACATTACGCTGAGTGACCACCATTTCAGAAGGTAGCATGTGATCAAGAACAAATAGTCTTGAAGAAAGAAGTCCAAGCTGCCCTGATGGAATTGGCAAAAATGAGGCTCCAGGAATTGACGGAATACCAATTGAGATGTTTGAGCAAACGGATGCAACACTGGAAGCACTCACTTGTCTATGTTAAGAAATTTGAAGACAGCTACCTGGCCATCTGACTGGAACACTAACAAGTTTGTGCCCATTTCAAAGAAATGTGATCCAAATGAATGTGTAAATTATTGAACGGTATCATTAATATTACATGCAAGTAAAGTTTTGCTGAAGAGAATTCAAAAACAGCTGCAGAAGTAGATGGACAGAAAGTCAAGCCAGATTCAGAAGAGGACATGAAACAAGGGATATCATTGCTGATGTCAGATGGATCCTGACTAACAGAGAATACCAGAAAGATGTTTAACTTTGTTTTATTGATTATGCAAAGGCATTTGACTTTGTGGATCATAACAAATTATGGATAACATTAAGAAGAATGGGAATTCCAGAACACTTAATTGTGCTCATGAGGAGCCTGTACATAGACCAAGAGGCCATTGTTCCAACAGAAAAAGGGGATACTGTGTGGTTTAAAATCCGGAAGGTGTGTATCAGGGTTGTATCCTCTCAACATATTTATTCAATCTGTATGCTGAGCAAATAATCCAAGAAGCTGGACTATATGAAGAGGAATGTGGCATCAGAATTGAAGGAAGACGCGTTAACAACCTGCGATATGCAGATAACACAACCTTGATTGCTGAAAATGAAGTGGACTTGAAGCACTTACTGATAAAGATCAAGAACTTCAGCCTGCAGTATGGATTACATCTCAACATACAGAAAACATAAATCCTCACAATCAGACCAATAAGCAACATCTTGGTAAATGGAGAAAATATTGAAGTTCTCAGGGATTTCATTTTACTTGGATCCGCAATGAACACCCATGGAAGCAGCAGCCATGAAATTAAGTGATGTACTACATTGACCACATCTGCAGCAAAAGACCTCTTTAAAGTGTTAAAAACAAAGACTTCATCTTAAAGCCTAAGGTGGTCCTGACCTAAGCCATGGTATTTTCAATCTTCTCATGTGCATGCCAAAGCTGGACAATGAGTAAGGAAGACTGAAGAAGAATTGATGCCTTTGAATTATGTTGTTTGTGAAGAACATTGAATATATGGTGGACTTTCAGAAGAATAAACAAATGTGCCTTGAAAGAAGTATAGCCAGAATGTTCCTTGGAAGCAAGCGTGGTGAGACTTTACCTCACGTACTTTGGACATGTTTTCAGGAGCGTCTAACACCTGGAGAAGGATGATGAATATTGGATGAGACTATTATTATTTAAAAAGAAAAAAGAAAATGTTTACCCACAAAGGAAAAAAAAAAAATTATTCGATGGTTACCAGGAATAGGAGGGGAAGGGAGAAAAAACTGCTAGCTTTTTTGATAGAAGATAGAAGACACATGTTAATATTGGAGAAGGGAAATGCAGTACACAATATGGGGAAGTCAGTACATGACCAAGGAAAAGGAAAATACTAAGAGGAACACAAGAGTAAAGGGCAACTATGGTAATTACTGTAACAGAGACAATCCTGAAATGATAGTATTAACAAATAAAAATTTACAAGTGGATACATAGGTAGATAGATATGCTGAAGAGGTGTCAGGTTGTGTAAGTTAGCACACCCACCTGCAGATGTAGATTTGGTTGTGGATATTTCTACATAGTTGTAGGTTCTGCGTGTATATCGATATAGACAATAGTGCACACAAGGGGCACAGTCGTGGAAAATTCTTAGACATAACCAAACATCTCGCAGGATGACATTCATAGGCTTGAAGGCAATGATCTGTAGACCTGGGGGTCGTCTATGTCAATTGGCACAACATAGTTCATAAAGACAATGTCAGGCATCCTACATTAGTGAGTAGCGTCTTGGGTTTTAAAGGCTTTTGAAACCGTCTGAGATACAACTATTGGTCACTTCCTGTCTGGAGCAAAGGAGAGTTAAGAAAACCAAAGACTCCAGGGAGCAATTAGTCTAGAAGACTAGTGGACTGCATGAACCACAGCCACCACAACCCCAAGACCAGAAGAATTAGATGATACCCAGCTACCACTACTGACCACTCTGACTGGAATCACAACACAGGGTTTCTGACAGAGCAGGAGAAAAATACAGAACAAAACATCAAATCCACAACAGAGACCAGACTTACAAGTTTTACAGAGACTAGAGAAACCTCTGAGACTATGGCCCTAAGACATCCTTCTGTCCTGGAACTGAAGCCATTCCTGGAGACTACCTTTTAGCCAAACAATGGATAGGCCCATAAAATAAACAATAACCATTGAAAGGAATGTGCTCCTTAGAACAATCAATTATACAAGATCAAAAGTACAACATTTGCCCAAAAGCAAAGATGAAAAGGCAGGAAGCAGTAGAAAATCTGGATGAAAGGAAATGAGGAAGCCAGAACAGAAATGAGAAGAGTGCTGACACAGAGTGGGGAATGCAGCCACTGTCTTGGAACACTTATGTACAAACTATTGAATGGAAAACTAATTTGCTCTGTAAACATTCACCTAAAGCACAGTAAAAATTAAAAAAAATATTTGCTTAGTGTGAAGCATAACAAAGCAACTTACTTTAATGATTTAAAATTATTTGTTATTATTGATTAGTTACCTCTCTTTTGTTTAACCAAATTAGCATATAAAAGAAAACAATAAGTTCATAAATTTAAAATATTTTGTGAAACATTTTGCAAATTGTTTTCATAGTGTAGAGGGAAAATCAATTCTAGTAGTAGATTTTCTCATTAAATAATAACTTTATATTTTTTTCTAATTCCTTATTGACGTTTTAAGCATAAACACTAATCTGTAATCAAAATAGGAAAAAGTATATATGGGAAGTTTTCTTTTTGCTAAAGAACTGTATCTGTTCCTCTAAGATTATTTTTATATTGGTCGGTAGTATTGACTATGCTTGTGTATGATCACAGAGAGAGCAAGTATAACTGCATTGTTAGAGATCTATTGGTTGTCTTTTACTGAAGAAATTTGTCTCATCTTGTGTCCTTCTTAGACTTTTGTATCTCACAAAACATGTGAGACCCTCCAACTCCTAAACAAAATGTTAAAATAACAAAAATAAAACAAATTAATTTCATATCTATGAGCAACATCATCTGTGGATTTGGTAGAAACGATAAGATTTGATGGTTATCTCTCACATTCAACCATTTCTGGTTTCTTAAGACAGTAACCTTCAAATTTTCTAGCCAAATAAGCAATTAGAAATACATAATGTAGTGGATTGAATGGTGGTCTACAAAAAGATATGCTCCCGAGAACATATGAATGTGACCTTGTTTGGAAAAATGATCTTTGCAGATATAATTAAGGGTCTTGAGATGAGATCATCCTGGATGTAATAACACATTAGATTTAAAAAATGACTCGTAGTTGGGATGATGTGTTACTTTGACCTAGAAGGTGTTTCTCAAGTGTAAAAGAACGATATGTGTCACAAAGTCCAATTTTACTTTGCAGATGTGGTGTTTAAAAGACACATATGTCAGTGATGGAACACACATCTTCCACCAAAGGGGTGAGCACCTCCATGAATAGCTGCTTCTCGGAGGACATGAAGATGTACCTGGTAACAACTTTGACTGAACTCTGGCATAAGAAATACCCCGCAGATGTTCTTCCTGGCTGCCCATGCCCTGACACTGCATGGTCAGATTTCCTGGTTGGCATCCCCCATAAGGAGCCCTGGTGGCATAGTGGTTAAGAGCTTGGCTGCTAACCAAAAAAAAACCAGTTTGAATCCACTAGCCACTTCTTGCAAGCCTATGGGGCAGTTCTACTCCATCCCATATGGTTGTTATGAGTTGGAATCGACTCAACAGCAATAGTTTTGGTTCTTTTGTTTTGTTACCCCCGTAAGTGCTAATAAACTGCTATGCATCGTTTTTTTACATGGGTAGACCTTTTGCTTTTTACCTTCCTCAGATCATGAGAGGAAAAGCTCTCTGATCAGGTAACTCAGCCTTGATCAACAAAAACACAGGATTACCTGCATAGGGCCTGAATTCAATGACATGTGTCCTTATAAGAGACAGAAGACGCCAATGAAGAGGAGAAGATGCACAGGGAAGAGGATAAAAACCATGTGAAGATGGGTGTGGGGATTGAATTTATGCAGCCAAAGGATGAGGAACACCTGGAGTCACCCAAAGCAGGTAAGAGTGAGGAAGGATTCCCTTCTACAGCCTTTGGAGGAAGTGTGGCCCTGTGGACAACGTAATTTCAGAGTTTTGACTTCCAGAATTGTGTGAGAATTAAATTTCTGTTCTGTTAAGCAATTGAGTTTATGGTGACTTGTTATGGCAGTCCTAGGAAACTAAAACAGGCACTATACCTAGCACATACAAAGACACTCACACATACACACAGACATTCCACATTTTATGTAATACACAATACCCTTATATAATGGAAACAAGAGTTACACAAAGTAACATGTACTTTTATTATGTGAAATGCACTCTGATGTTCCCCCCCCATAATACTTTATTAAAAACTTAATTGGGATCAATTGATTTCATAGCCCAATAATAGGTACTACCTGTGGTTTGAAAAATGACTTTCTGAAAAGACTACAGATCAAGACCTATTACTGGATGTACTACTCTCTATTTTTAAATATTTCTCAGTGTGTATCTTCTATTCTGGCAGTGAGAAGAAGGATGGCTCACTCTCCCTTACGCATTATTCTGGTTAAGTCCATACCTCTTTTTGAGTGGGTATATTTCAGATCAGCAACCTGAAGATTTCTAAGAGCGTATGTGTGTTATTCAGCCATCTATACCTTGTGATAGCAAGATAAACATTATACTAAAAGTATAGTTAAAATAAATAAATAAACAACCTGGGTTCCAGGCTATATATTGATTAAAAAATTTAGTGATATATTCTTATAATCTCCTTCTTTAAATAGTTTAATGTTATTAGATGCAATTTTCCTTGGAATTTTCATGACATTCACATTGGTGTAGGGCAATGTCCACTGAGCTGCTTATATATTCCTTTCTTTTTTTCTTTCAAAAGTCTCTTCATTCCAGGTGCCAATAGGTGTTACTCTAATTAACTGTTTCATTGCTGGATATCATAGGCTACCAAATCCCTGACTCTCATCACCAACTGAACTTTCACTGTCTTCACCCCCAATTTTGCTGATGATACATTTCATTTTTCCCCAATTTCCCTCAGCGCCTATTGCTTGCAATTGACTTCAGGGTATCAGTTTTTATACTAGCAAAGACGAGTCTCTTTCACTGTAATAGGCCTTAATTCAGTATTTCTATAATAAGTGACTAGTTTAGAAAAACCAAACAAACAAACAAAACATAGCCACCAATGTGTTACAGAGTCTTTACTTGGCTGTAATCTTTGCAAAAGTAGGTTGGTAAACCTTTATTCTGTGGCACCACTGGGTAGGTTTGAACTGCCAACCTTTAAGTTTCTAGTTGAGCACAAACATCTTGTGCCACCTAGGGGCCTTTTGAAATAAAAGTCATCTCCAAATCTGGTTTTACATCATGCTGCTATTAAATTCAAAGAAAAGCTAATATCTTAACTTTTGTCATCTCTTTTTCTGTAATGGTTATAGGAGAGTTTAATGTAATCGCTGAATCATGTAAATATTGAAATCATGAAAATAACCAGCTAATACCTTCAATATTTAACCAACTCATTTTTTTAAGGATGACCTACAAATAATATTAATTAATTAAAAAATGCAGCTTAATTGCACATGTATTTAAAAAATTCTACTTTAAGTATATAAATGGATGAAAACCCTGGTGGCTAAGTGGTTAAGTGCTACGGCTGCTAACCAAAAAGTCGGCCTATTGTAATATACTGAATACTGGATAGTATTTCTCAGCATTTTGGGGGAAAATTATGGATTGTGGTGCCTTTACATGCTCAGATGACACTCTCCTGATAGATACAGCTCATGCCATATCTATCAAACTAGTACCAAAGACTATTTCTCTTATAGAGAGGAGGTGACAGCAAGTCATCAGATGGTTCAAGGGCAGATCACCCTCAACTCATTTGTATCTGTGCTCCTAAGGGATAGTATGATGATCCCTTTGATGAGGAGAAAAGTTGTCTTACACTGTAGCAGTGGTGGTAGCAAGAAAGGAATTCTGTACTCTGTTGCTGTAGTTCTGCACAATTGGCTGCATTTTTCTTCTCAGCACCTTGTGTGTTAGTACCATTGACAAATAAGAAAACAATCATGGTATGCACAAAATGGCAATATAAGTTAATGGAAAGTTGCATAATATTTTAAATTAATAGTCATGCCTTTAAAAATTACGAATTTTCCTGCAGCTATCAGTGCTTTCCTGAATTGTCACGCATTTGCATTTGCCTGTAGGTTTCCATGCTCCTCCGAGACTCTGTAGTCATTTTAGGAGTTTCTTGGTTTGCAAAAATAAATTGAAATTCAATATTCATGCATAAATTATAAGTACAAGCATAGACCTGCATTTTCCTTTAGAAACAACATTGTTAATGTTAAGAAGGTCCAAGCAAGACTAGAGAAACATATTTTTAGCCTTTGAAGAACATGAGGCATAGCACCTTTAGAATTTATTGATTGTATAGTAACGATCATTTATTCATTAATGTCTTGAAATAATTTTATTTTTATTTATATGATTTTTCGGGTAGGTAAATCTATAGAGACAGAAGGTGACTACTGAGATCTGGGGGATGGGAGGTGTGGGGATGGAAGTGACTGGTGGCAAATGAGTACTATGCTTCTTCCAGGAGGATGAAAATGTCTAAAAGTAGATTGTGAATATATTGCGAATATACTATGAATATACCAAAAAAAATTGAATTGTACAGTTTTAACCAGGTGAATTTTGTGGTATGCGAAATACATCTCAGTAAGGCTTGCTATCTCGTTCTCTCTCAGTATGCATGTGCACACACACACACACACATCCACACCTCTACACACACTTTATCTTGAATTTCAAGATACCAGTAATATCACTAATATCACCTGCATTATTATTCCAGTGCGCAAGTTGCTTCTTCTCTCCTTCTAAGACTTTAGTGTGTATAAAGAAAAAACTAAAAACAAACCCATCACCATCAAGTCAAGTTCAACTTATAGCACCCTATATAGGTTTTCCAAGGCTGTGAATCTTTACAGAAGCAGGCTGCCTCATCTTTCTCCTGCAGAACAGGTAGTGGGTATGAAATGCTGACCTTTTTATTAGCAGTGCGGTGTTTAACCAGTGTGCAGCCAGGGTGTATCTTTCTTGGTATGTCTTTGACAGGCAAATATCAGTTTCTCGTTATTTCTCCTGTTTTCTCTTTTGCTTGCTTCCCCTTTTTTGCCTTTTGCTGCCTTTTTTAACTTACTATTTTCATATTTTTCTCATCCTATATTTTTACATATCTTTTTCATTAAAAAAAAAAATGTAATGCAAGCATTTAGAAAGCCCACTCCTTTGTTACTTTATTTCTTGGTTTTATTAGCTCTGAGGGAGGTCTCGTGTCTGTGGCTTGGTTGCCTGACCTTCCAGTTTTTCAAACACAAATTTATTGGGGAAAGATGAACATTTTATCACTTCTCAAGCCTAGAGAATTTGTGTTTCTTCCCCTGAGTTAAATCTCTGGTGGATAACTCATAAAATGTATACATATTTTCAACTAGATTGAATAATACTTTTATCATAAAATAATTTGATGCTTTCTTGATAACATTTCATATATGATTTAAGGGCTGTCTAATCAACTAGCCTGTAAACAAGCATTTCTTCCTTTCTATAGAAGTGAGTTTGCTATTGATTTATCCCTCCCAGAATAAAGATGTTCAAAATTGATCTGATTTGATTACAGTATAATTTCAGATAGCAGCAAGTAATCTCTTCACACTTTAGCAATTTATGATGACATCACTTGTGGTTGGGGAGAAAGGAAGAAGGTACACATTGTGAATATAGATTGCTTTAGAAAGATTGATTGAACCTGGGCAATGAAAATTATTATTTTCTTTATATGCAATGAAAATTATTATTTTCTTTATAGATCAGCTCAAATGAATATAGCATATATCAGCCCCACAAATTCTGACACATCATTTGTATATTTAATGTGATTTTATATATTAAGATTATAGCATTTTTTCTTTGTTGCTGTTGTTAGGTGCCATCGAGTCAGTTCCGACTCATGGCAACCCCGTGTACAACAGAACAAAACAATGCCTGGCCCTGCACCATCCTCGAAATCTTTGTTATGATTGAGCCTGCTGTGGCAGCCACTGTGTCAGTCCATCTCCTTGACCATCTCCCTCTTTTTCAATGACCCTTTAATTTACTAAGCATGATGTCCTTCTCCAGGGACTGATCCCTCCTGATAACATGTCCAAACTGTGTGAGATATAGTCTTGCTATCTTGCTTCTAAGGAGCATTCTGGTTGTACTTCTTTTAAGGCAGATTTATTCGTTCTTTTGGCAGTCTGTGGTATATTCAATATTCTTTGCCAACACCACAATTCAAAGGTGTCAGTTCTTCTTCAATCTTTCTTATTCATTGTCCAGCTTTCGCATGCACATAAGGCAATTGAAAACGCCACGGCTTGAGTCAGGAGCACCTCAGTCTCCAAGGTGACATCTGCTTTTCAACACCTGTAAGAGGCCTTTTGCAGCAGGTTTGCCCAACACAATGCTTTGTTTGATTTCTTGACTGCTGCTTCCATGGATGTTGATTGTGGATTCAAGTTAAATGAGATCCTTGAAAATTTCAATCTTTTTTCCTTTTATCATGATGTTGCTTATTTGTCCAGGTGTGAGGATTTTTGTTTTCTTCATATTGAGGTATAATCCATACTAAAAGCTGTAGTCTTTGATCTTCATCAAAATTGCTTCATGTCCTCTTCACTTTTAGCAAGCAAGGATGTGTCATCTGCGTACTGCAGGTTGTTAATAAGTCTTCTGCCAGTCCTGATGCCCCATTCTTCTTCATACAGTCCAGCCTCTCTGATTATTTGTTCAGTATTCAGATTGAATATGTATGATGAAAGGACACAACCATGACGCACACCTTTCCTGACTTTAAACCACTCAGAGTTCCCCTGTTCTGTCCAAATGACTGACTCTTGATCTGTGTACAGGTTCGTCATGAGGACAGTTAAGTGTTCTGAAATTCCTATTCTTTGTAGTGTTACCCATAATTTGTTATGATCCACACAGCCGAATGCCTTTGCATAGTCAATAAAACACAGGTAAATATCTTCTGGTATTTTAGCCAAGATCCATCTGACATCAGCAACGGTATCCCTGGTTCCACGTCCTCTTCTGAATCCAGCTTGATCTTCTGGCAGTTCCCTGTCAATGTCCTGCTGCAACAGCTTTTGAGTGATATTCAGCAAAATTTTACTTCCATGAGATATTAATGAAATTTTTTGATAATTTCCACATTCTGTTGGATCACCTTTCTTTGGAATGGGCACAGATATGGATCTCTTCCAGTCAGTTGGCCAGAAGGCTGTTTTCCAGATTTCTTGGCATAGGTGAGTAAGTACCTCCAGTACTGCATCCATTTGCCAAAACATCTCAATCGCTCTTCTGTCAATTCCTGGAGCCTTGTTTTTTGCCAGTGTCTTCAGTGCAGCTGGGACTTCTTCCTTTAATACCATCAGTTCTTGATCATATGCTACCTCCCGAAACGGTTGTTAGTTGATCAATTCTTTTTGGTATGGTGATTCTGTGTATTCCTTCCATCTTCTTTTGACACTTCCTGCGTCCTTCAACATTTTCTCTGTAGAATCCTTAAATATTGCAACTCCAGGCTTGAATTTTTCAGGTTTTTTCAGCTTGATAAATGCTGAGTGTGTTCTTCCTGTTTAATTTTCTAATTCCAGGTCTTTGCACATGTCATTTTAATGCTATACTTTGTCTTTTTGTGCTACCCTTTGAAATTTTCTCTGTGACTCTTTTACTTCATTATTTCTTTCATTTTTCTTAGCTACTGTACATTTAAGAGCAACTTTCAGCTTCTCTTCTGACATCCTTTTTGGTGTTTTCTTTCTTTCCTGTCTTTTTAATGATCTTTTGCTTTCTTCGTGTATAGTGACCTTGATGATACTCCACAACTCATTTGGTCTTTGGTCATTAGCATTCAATGCCTCAAATCTATTCTTGAGATGGTTTCTAAATTCAGGTGGAATATACTCAGGGTTGTACTTTGACTGTCATGGACTTGTTCTAATTTTCTTCTACTTCAACTTGAACTTGCATATGACCAGTTGATGGTCTTTTCTATAGTTGGCCCCTGGCCTTGTTCTGACTGATGATATTGAGCTTTTCCATGGTCTCTTTCCACATATGTAGACAGTTTGATTCCTGTGTATTCCATCTGGCGAGATCCATGTGTATGTTCGCCCTTCATGTTGTTGAAAAAGATATTTGTAATAAAGAAGTTGTTGGTCTTGCAAAATTCTTTCATTCAATCTCTGGCATTGTTTCTGTCACCACGGACATATTTTCCAACTACTGATCCTTCTTTGTCTCTGACTTTGACATTCCAATCACCAGTAATTATTAATGTATCTTGATTGGATATTTGATCAATTTCAGATTGCGGAAGTTGGTGAAAATCTTTAATTTCCTCATATTTGACATTAGTGGTTGATGCATAAGTTTGAATAATAGTCATATTAACTGGTCTTCATTGTAGGAGTATGAATATTATCCTATCACTGACAGCATTGTACTTTAGGATAGATCTTAAAATATTCTTTTTGATGACGAACACAGTGCCATTCCTCTTCAATTTATCATTCCCAGCGTAGTAGACCATGTGATTGTCTGACTCAAAATGGCTAGCACCAGTCCATTTCAGCTCACTGTTGCTTAGGATGTCAGTGTTTATGCGTTCCGTTAAATTTTTGATTATTTCCAATTTTCCTAGGTTCGTAATCATACATTCCATGCTCTGATTATTAATGGATGCTTACAGTTGTTTCTTCTCATTTTGAGTTGTGCCACATCAGCAAACGAAGGTCCAGAAAGCTTTACTCCATCCATATCGTTAAAGTCAACTCTATTTAGAGGAGGCGGCTCTTCCTCAGCCTTATTTTGAGTGCCTTCCGACCTAAGGGAATTATCTTCAGGCACTTACTAGACAATATTCCGATGGCATTCATAAGTTTTTCCTTGGAAGCTCTGCCGAAACCTGTCCACCGTGGGTGACCCTGCTGATATTTGAAATACTGGAGGCATAGTTTTCAGACCGTTTGTCATAGTGTCGTGGATTGTGTGTTGCTGTGCTTCTGGAAGCTGTGCATTGTCCAGGATCTGCAAAATGTCACATTAGAAGTAAATTCACCAAGTGAAAGTAATACAAAGAGACCCTAGTATTTGGACAGAGAACTTTTAAATTTGTTTTGATTTTAAAAATCAATTCACTGTATATCTTATATCTTAATAGGCCTGGTATAAGAAAACGAGACAGATTTTGGATCATTTTTGACTAAGCAGAGATTTCAAACTCCTTTCAGGTAAATGAAGTTAAATGAAATGCAGTTGTCCATGATAAGCATTAAACTTGCATAGTCTCATGCTTAATTATATACCATAGATGACCATATTAAGCTTTTTGTGTCCCAATGTCTCAAAAAAATCTCTTTACCAAGTTAGCAAGCACAGAAAACATGTACGTATATTAACCAAATATACCTTTTTATAATGTGGGTTATGATTTATACCCTTAGTGTTGTCAAGGCAAATGGTCTCTAAACATTCTCAGTCCTTACCTAAGTTGCCATAAATGCCTCTGTCAATGAAAATCTCACCTCTGTGCTTTGCCTAAGCAAACAACTCAACTTCATGGATTTCTTCATCCCAAAGTACAGGTTAGAGCCTGGCAGTCTCTTGCCACAGCTTGATTTTAAATAGCCAGGGAAGGAACCAGTGAAATGGGATTGTCTTTACTTGTTTGTTTGTTTGTTTCTACACCTGAATCTCTCACTGAATATAATAGAGGATCCAATTCATAACTCCACACACAATATTGTTGAATAACTCGTGAAAACAGGCATTCATCTGATTTCATTCTCTCTATTCTTTTAACTTACCAATGCTAGATGGTTCTTTGGGTATTTTCCTTTCTACTTATTTTATTCTTTGGTTTCTCACACTGAAGAAAATACAGCAAACAGCCCCTGGTCCTCCTTTCCAATCTTAGTTTTCTATACTGAATTTCTTTGGTTTTGAACAGAAATATCCAGGAAGCTGGCCAGTAAACAATGTTGGTAAACCTTATGCATAAATGTACATGTACTGTGTTACTTTCGCACTTCTCAAACTTTGAATATCCTTACAAAGACAGGCCAAAATGTTCATAATGTCACCACTTATATACGTGCTTCTCATATTTCTACTAGGCAGAATCTAATTTCTTTTGGAAGACTCTGGAGATTTTACCAGACTCATTCCTCTTCTGGAACACCCTGAAGCGGTGGAATAAAATTCTTCCCAGGTAAAGGCAGTAAGAATAGGTAGAGGATAGCATGCCTGCATTAGGCTCTGTGCTTCTGAGTTACTTATACCTCAGTATGAAGATTAAATACGAGATGTTCATCATTCTCGTAAATAACAGTGTGAAAGACTCTCTCACACTCAATGCTTATGTACTTTCACTAAATACTTTGGGAAAAAAAAAAAGCTAAAGGAAAATATAGCTAAATAGTAATGATTCCACTGTCAATTCATCATGACACACTGAAAGCTAATTAGTGGGTTCTTCCTCTAACCCAAGAAAGAGGATGGGTCTAGAAGACCCTTGTTAAATATCGGCAACCTTTTACCAGGATCTCACTTTCCAATGACCTACGTGAGTACATTTAAACATAACTGTATCACTCCCAGTTCATGAACCCTGTTCTTGTCTGATATCTGTATTTATCGTTTGGTCTTGTTGTTGGGGAAATTCCATGATAGTTTTAGTATTATAATTCTCATATATCCTGTTTGGGTTATTATGAACTCCAAAATTATTTAATAAACAACTTAGTTATAAACCAACATTGATTCAAAATCATGTTTGCTTGAAACTGTACACTCATTTATTGATTTTATAAACCATGTTCTGCTGCTCCCTTAAGAAATCCCTAGATCATACAAACCGCAGGCAGGTAAAATACTTTGCTCCTTTTCACTGAAAAGAAATTATGAATTCAGAGCATGTATCCCAGACACTCTTTGCACTGATAATGAATAGGTAGGACATGAAAGATAATTTTTATAAAATATGAAGCCTTGCAGATTCTGACTCACATGCTTCCAGATCTCAGGCCCTTGAGTATCTTTATGTCTATACCACATACATATTATGACAACCAGAACTCAATATCCTCTCCCTTGGCTGTTGTCGTGGCACTTGCTGAAAATTTTTCTACTAGAAAGTGATTTTAAAACTTACTTAATTGGAAACTCCACAGAAATGAATCCATTCTCAAGTTATCTGGATTTTGCTGACTTAATTTAATCATATCTGGCTTGTACACCCCGCCCTATCCCTCTCTAGGAAAGTCTTAAAATATTGCTTGTTGTCAGAAAGTTGTGTCCATGTATAAGTGTTTTTGTGGAAAATACAAACTTGAGAGCCATAAAAAAAAAAAGGACTGAAAAAAAAGCCACAAAAGCATAAGATTTCATTTCATTCAGGAGGCATGAAAATAACCATGGTACAGTCCTACACATGGTGTTAAGAGTGAATAATCCAGATTATTTTGTTAATAAATATATAACACAGTATTTTGATACATTGTAATTCACTCCACTCTGAGATACTGTCAATATCTGGTGAATTTCACATTCACAATCATTCTACGGAGCGGTCCTGGGAATGGCCTTGGTTTCATGCTTTAAGCCTTGGACTCCAAGGCATGGTGAACCCATATAAAGCCAAGTGACTAGAGATAAACTGACTCTTGCAGTGTGGGAGCCAAGCAAGAAGAAAACCTAGCAAGAGGGATTGATATAAGTATGGATCTTTGGGCTTTGAATGTAGTGTCCAGATGTAGTTTCCACATGAATTCATTTGTAATGCCCTTTTCTACTTTTTCTATGGATAATATAATTCTGTTAGTTAAAAAAGCATGAGATCCTAGAACTACTTCTAATGCTTTTACTTAGCAATATATCTTACATCTCTTCCAAAATTGCTACCTTCTTACTTCCTACTTTCGTTTAAAATTCATCTTTTTTTAATAGCGAAACTGGGGTCACCTACGTATAAACAACAACAACAAAAAAAACTGTTGCCGTGAAGTCCATTCTGACTCATAGTGACCTATAGTAGAGCTCATATCATACCATTAACCACCACAACAACTTATACTGGATATTCTTGTTATTGAAGTTAGAGATCTTAGCCTACGATTTCAGTATTCAGCTCTAACATCAGCTCACATCACATGTCATTGCTCTTGTCTCTCTGCTGTACACATGCTGAGCTGCAACCAAACAGGTGTACTCATTATTTTGCTAGTGCAAAATATGCCTTCACATAATGCATGCTGTTTTGCTCAGCTATTAATGGCCTTCATGTGCTTTTAACCTGTTCTGGAAATAAAGAGGGAAACAGAGAGAGAGAGAAGAAGGAAGAAAATACTCCTAGATTATTTTTTGAGAACTAGGGCTTTGATACAATCATTTCGTAAATTACTGGGGCCTACGTGTCTTTCACTCAATACATATTTATTCGTTATATGAAAAATTGTTATCTTATTGAAATAATTGTTTTTATTTTAGCAATACCCATTAGTTGACACACTCTAAATGGCCATTACAAGAAACTCAAAACAAACAAAACATGTATACTTGAATTATAAAACTACAAATAAAAATTCAAATATTCATGCTGGAATTGAAAATAGAAAAAAAGAATCATAAATACATCAAATTATAAGTGCCCAACTCATAAATATATGTGTGTGTATATATATATTATATGCATAATACCACATTCCACATAAACGATCATGAACAATTTCTCTTTAGTTGTACAGGAGAAAAACTTTCCTCCTCTAATGACTAAATTATGAGCCACAATCAACACCGAGGGAAGCAACAATCAAGAAGTCAAAAGACACATTTGAACTGGGCAAATCTGCTCCAAAAGACCTCTTTGTTAAAAAGCAAAGATGTCACCGTGAAGACTAAGGTGCACCTGACCCAAGCCATTGTGTTTTCAGTTGCCTCATATGTATGGGAAAGCTGGACGATGACTAAGTAAGACCAAGGAATTGAAGCCTTCGAATTGTGGTATTGGCGAAGATTATGGAATACACCATGGACTGCCAAAAAGAATGAAAAAATCTGTCTTGGAAGAAGTACAACCAGAATGCTCCTTATAAGCAATGGTGGCAAGGTTACGTCTCACATACTTTGGACATGTTACGAGGGATCAGTCCCTGGAGAACGGCATCATGCTTGGTAAAATGGAGGATCAGTGAAAAAGAGGAGGACATATGAGATGGATTAATACAGCGACTGCAACAATGAGCTCAAGCATAACAATGATGTGAGGATGACGCAGGACCAGACAGTGTTTCGTTCTGTTGTCCATAGGTTCTCTATGAGTCCAAACCGACTGAATAGCACTTGACAACAACAACATGAGTCTTTCTAACTTACAGTGAATGAAGACAATGTAGAGAAGGTAAAACAATCTTCCCTTTCCAGTCCTGGGAAATGTGGAAATGAAGCAGGAAGCAAGAAAAATGTCATGCAAGAAGATTTGGTTCCAGGATTCTTGTTTTCTTATACTTCCACTTCCACTTATATTAGGGAGTAGGGGGGTGAGACTTCAGAATCATCAAGAGTTTTTTGTGTGTTTGTTTGGCGTAGCATATCAGGTTTGATGGTATAATTTTTTTTTGTCTTACTCATGCGTGGATGCTTCCAAGCCTTCTGAAAAGCTTTGAATGTAACCACTTCAAATATGGTATGAGGCAATGGCACATTGTAAAAAGTAGGAAATAGGTGAACATCAAGAAGTACTCCAGAATTACCGTGCCTTAGAATTGTGCACATGGTTCCACAGTTCCCATTTATCCAAATAACGGATAAGAAATATTTAGAAGGCATGTGTTTAGGAGAATCCTGGGTTTCAATAAAGAGACATTTGAGGTTAGAAATGTTAAGTCCTAAAGTAAATGGACAGGACCATACATTCCAATGTTAGATACCAGCAGTCCAAACAGAGATACAAGTTACACTTCAAAAGTCACCACTTGCAGAAACAAACCAGCCTGGCACCTCTGCAGAATATGTTCAGAAGTCATTGTGTAGATCTAAAGATACCGTCTGTCTTTTACATATAGGTTGCATAAGCCACAAATTCTTTGACTCTTAGCCAGAAGTAGTTTGGGGAATAAAAGAGGAAGAAAGTGGTGACAAAACTTTGAGAGTTTGAGTGTTTGTGTGAAAAACTCATTTCTCAAGAGACTGTTCAAATAAATAGTTCACTATTACCCACTAGAAGAGGAATGGCCAATATAGGAGATCAGATCAAATACAAAGAAAAAAGCTACATATTATCTTCACAGAGGAGTATGAGTAAATTTACAACTCAGTATAATGATGGTGTGTGTGTGTATATATATATATATAAAAAACACCTAGCTCAAATAAGCTACAATAGCCCCACCTTTCCCAAACCAACAGTTAGCACATCCTCAGTCTAGAAATTGCTCTTAAGCTATCTCAAAAAGCAATGGGTCATTAGCTTCCATTTCAACTATACAAAAAAGCACGGATGGACAAGGAGAAGTACGGGAAAATTATCAATTGTTCCTCAATAAGAACAAAACAAAGCAATGTCTTTGGAGAACGGAACAGATAAACATCCCAATTCCAAAAACAATTTGGTAATTTCATGAATACTAGTGCGATGGAAATCCTGGTGGCGTAGTGGTTAAGTGCTAGGGCTGCTAACGGAAAGACTGGCAGTTCAAATCCATTTGGCGATCCTTGAAAACTATGGGGCAGTTCTACTCTGCCCTATAGGGTCGCTATGAGTCGGAATTGACTGAACAGCAACAGGTTTGGTTTGGTTTTTTGGTAGTGTGAGAGGCAGTGGTCGCACAGAGCTAAAATATGAATTAAATAGATTGGCAAAAATGTGATGTTGGGGTATTATGATAAGAAAGTAATATGCCCATGAATTTTATGTTATTATCACCTACTAAAAGATGAATCGTATTTGTTGAATTTATATTTCTTACTAAGCATCTTTCATTAACAAAGAACTACAAATCATTATCATTTAATCTATAGATTCTTTTACTTTTTTTAGAAAATATCATTTAATTCTTAACATGATAAATTAAGCTATTTTCACACACAGAATTGCAAAGTGCAGTAAATTCAGAGACTGACAAAGTGATATTCTATTTATTGTAGGTAAAAAATATATTTTTAAATAAAAATTTGAAACAAAAAGGCAAATTATTTGGTAATACAAATAAAAACAAGCAAAAAATAATTTGTGACATAATAGAGATAGTCTGCTATTCTATGTATGTGAGATTTGCATTTCAGACTTAGCCATGCATGTGATTTGTGTCAGATTAACTGGCAACAAGTGTTTAAATGACCTCATGAATGTAACTGAATTTGCTGTGCTTTTCCAGGAGGTAGAGAGAAGGCAGTTGTTACCATTAAGTGCTTTTCTTTTAATTCACTCTGTGGGTTGGCATCAGATCAATGCGGTGGCTTCTCACTTTTGTCCCTAAACATTACTGTAAGTAGAGGATTATATCTATCACACGATCTCCTAGGGGAAATGGCTGGGTTTATACTAGGGGTAGATCTAGCCACTGTTTATGAGTACCAGACGCAACAGTAATTAAATATCTGCTGTTACACTCCCAACAGTAACTGCCCTCTGCCAAATTTGAAGCAAATTAATAAACTTGTTTACTAAAGGGAGATGATAGCATTACAGTTTTGAAGGTGTTGTCACCCATTCTATGGTGAGGTACTTGTTTTAGGCTGGATTCTCTAGAGGAGCACCAGTGAAGCCCGTATATAATATAAAGAGAAAGAAGGTGGGGTTGCCACTTAGTGGAATAGGAGAATGGGCTGCCCAAAGCTTGAGGAGCAGAGTTACCATCCGAGTGGGCCTGGAAAGCAGGGCTGAAGCCCATAATTTGGAGGGTATGGCCAATACTCAGAGTCTGGAGGACAGGACCATTGCCCAGATAGTCTCAGAGGACAGGATTATTTTCAAGCTTGAAAACTAATGTAATTTGTTCTGCAGAGTTTTATCCTCCTAAAGGAAACCCTTGGAAACCCTGGTGGTGTAGTGGTTAAGTGTTATGGCTGCTAACCAAAAGCAAGTATTACTTTCTTCCTCAATTTATTGTCTGTTATTCACTTTAGTTCTTGGTAGCTCACCTTTTGACTGGTAGTATAAATAATAAAAATTACCATGGGGCTATACTGAGAAGAGAGAGAAAAGAAAAAAAAAATACATCTTACAATGTAGTCGAAGTAAATATCCTGAAGATTCCTTTTATTTGATTGAATAATTTCTTAAGAAATTCATTAGTTTGAGCTTCTCAAATGCCAACATTAATTAAGAACCAATTTCCCGAGTATTAGAGTACAATGTGAAAAACACAGTATTTAACTGAAATTCTCTTCAAATGTCTTAAATTTTTACAAAATGATGCTGAATGAATCCACTATTAGAAGTTGCACAGGCTGGTGAGGTGAACAGGGATTAATCGTGTTTATGGGATTTTTGTTCATCTTGACTGATTTTAACTCTCTGAAACAGTATTTGGAAAGTCTGCTGCTCTTAGGTTTGGAAGTAACTTCACCCTGCAGTACAACAGCATCTTTTTTTATTATTATTATTTGAAGAAAAGAGGTCAGGGAGAGATCTTGTGCTTTACTTAATAATTCTCCAATTGCAGTTTTCAATCTCCTTCAGAGATGAGATACACTAACAATAGAAACCCAGTATTTTCGCCTAAAAAATGACCTATTTAATACAGGGAGAGTTTTTCAGCTTAGCATGATCATCCTCACATATAAAGACCATGTTAATTCATAAAATGGAGCTTTTATTTTTTTTTAGAAAGCTATAAGAAAAAGACAGCATCAACTAGTGCTTTTCTTTTTAAAATTCATTGGTAGATTTGTTTGAGAAAAAAAATTAGTGCTATTGCAAATGGTGAAATACTGACTTAATCTCACCCGTCTGTTGAATGCAATAACAGCAGCCACTTCTTTACTTTCACCGTCAACTATTTAATGACAGAGCATTCATCGTAGGCACATTTGATTATTTACTGGTTCATGAAAGTACACTCCTCATCCCAGCGATCCTACTCTTATAATTCAAAGGGACATTGCACAGCAAGGGAGGACAGATGGTCCTCTCTCCACACTCTGAAAGTCACTATGTGTTGTATTTTCTATGACTGAAGAGCAATTTAACTCAAAACATTAGGACATTTGCCTGCTGCGTGGTTTCAGGAGTCATTCAAGTTTTCTATTTCTTTATGGATAGAAAGTAAGTCTCTGAGGAGATTCCTAGTAAAGGAAAGAATGAGGCTGAAAACTATATCTTGGTGAGTGAAAACAGTTAATTCAGAATTTGCTAACTTAGGATGTATCAATCACTGTGCTATGTATTTTGCATAAATGGCCTCACTTAATTTTTAAAGTAACTTAAGAGATGGGTATTATTATTAATGTTCCATATAGGTCACCATGAGTCAGAATCAGCTCAATGGCAATGGGTTACAGTTGTGGTGGTTGTTGTTGTTGTTAGGCGCCGTCATGTCAGTTCCGACTTATAATGACCCTATGTACCATAGAACAAAACACTGCTTGGTCCTGCGCCATGTTCACAATCGTTGTTATGCTTGAGAACATTGTTGCAGCTACTGTGTCAATCTATCTTCTTGAGGGTCTTCCTCTTTTCTACTGACCATGCATTTTACCAAGCATGACGTCTTTATCCAGGGATTGATCCCTCCTGACAACTTGTCCCAAGTATGTAAGACAGTCTCGCCATCCATGCTTCTAAGGAGCATTCTGGTTGTACTTCTTCCAAGACAGATTTGATCATTCTTTCGGCAGTCCATGGTATATTCAATATTCTTCGCCAACACCACAATTCAAAGGTGTCAGTTCTTCTTTGGTCTTCCTTATTCATCATCCAGTTTACACATGCATATGATGCAATTGAAAATGCCATGGCTTGGGTCGGGCACACTTTACTCTTCAAGGTGACATCTTTGCTTTTCAACACTTGAAAGAAGAAGTCCTTTGCAGCAGATTTACCTAATGCATTATGTCCTTTGATTTCTTGATTGTTGGTTCCATGTGTGTTGATTGTGGATCCAAGTAAAAGAAAATCCTTGACAGCTTCAATCTTTTCTCCGTTCATCATGACATTGTTTAATGGTCCAGTTGTGAGGATTTTTGTTTTCTTTATGTTGAAGTGTAATCCATGCTGAAGGCTGTGGTCTTTGATCTTCGTCAGTAAGTACTTCAAGTCCTTTTCATTTTCAGCAAGAAAGGTTGCGTCATCTGCATAACACAGATGGTTAATGAGTCTTCCTCTAATTTCAATGCCCTGTTCTTCTTCATACAGCCCAGCTTCTCGGACTATTTGCTCGGCATACAGTTTGAATAGGCATGGTAAAAGGATGCGACCCTGACGCACACCTTTCCTGACTCTGAACCACGCAGTACCTCCTTGTTCTGTCTGAACAACTGCCTCATGATTTATGCACAGGTTCCTCATGAGCACAATTAAGTATTCTGGAATTCTCATTCTCCTCAATGTTATCCATAAGTTGTTATGATCCACACAGTCAAATTCTTTTGCATAGTCAATACAACACAGGTGAACATCCTCCTGGTATTCTCTGCTTTCAGCTAGGGTCCATCAGACTTCAGCAGTGATATTCCTGGTTCCATGGCCTCTTCTGAATCTGGCCTGAATTTCTGGCAGTTCTCTGTCGATATACCGCTGGGACCACTTTTGAATGATTTGTGTGTGATATTAATGGCATTGTTTGATGATGTCCACATTCTGTTGGATCATCTTTCTTGGGAACGGGCATAAATATGGATCTCTTCCAGTCAGTTGGCCAGGTAGCTGTGTTCCAAATTTCTTGGCATAGACAAGTGAGCACTTCCAATTCTGCATCCGTTTGTTGAAACATCTCAACTGGTATTCCGTCAATTCCTGGAGCCTTGTTTTTTGCCAGTGCCTTCAGTGCAGCTTGGACTTCTTCAGTACCACTGGTTCCTGATCATATGCTACCTCTTGAAATGGTCACATGTTGACCAATTCTTTTTGGTATGATGACTCTCTGTGTTCCTTCCATCTTCTTTGATGCTACCTGCGTTGTTTAATATTTTCCCCATAGAATCCTTCACTATTGTAACTTGAAGCTTGAATTTCTTCTTCAGTTTTTCAGTTTGAGAAATGCCAAGTGTGTTCTTCCCTTTTGGTTTTCTATCTCCAGCTCTTTGGACACGTCATAATATTTTACTTTGTCTTCTCTCGCAGTCCTTTTTGAAATCATCTGTTCAGTTCCTTTACTTCATCATTTCTTCCTTTTGCTTTAGCTGCTCTGTGTTCAAGAGCAAGTTTCAGAGTCTCTTCTGACATCCATTTTAGTCTTCTCTTTCCTGTTTTTTAATGACCTCTTGCTTTCTTCACATATGATGTCCTTGATGTCATTCCACAACTCGTCTGGTCTTCTGTCATTAGTGTTCAACGCATCAAATCTATTCTTGAGATGGTCTCTAAATTCAGGTGCAGTATACACTCAAGGTTGTACTTTGGCTCTTGTGGACTTGTTCTAATTTTCTTCAGTTTCAACTTAAACTTGCATATGAGAAATTTATGATCTGTTCCTTAGTCGGACCCTGGCCTTGTTCTGCCTGATGATATTGATCTTTTCCATCGTTTCTTTCCACAGATGAAGTTGATTTGATTCCTGCATATTCCACCTGGTGAGGTCCATGTGTATAGTCACCGTTTATGTTGGTGAAAAAAAGGTGTTTGCTATGAAGAAGTCGTTGATCTTGCAAAATTCTATCATGAGATCTCAGGCATCGTTTCTGTCACCAAGACCATATTTTCCAACTCCACAGATGAAGTTGATTTGATTCCTGCATATTCCACCTGGTGAGGTCCATGTGTATAGTCACCGTTTATGTTGGTGAAAAAAAGGTGTTTGCTATGAAGAAGTCGTTGATCTTGCAAAATTCTATCATGAGATCTCAGGCATCGTTTCTGTCACCAATACCATATTTTCCAACTTTCGATCCTTCTTCTTAGTTTCCAACTTTCTCATTCCAATTACCAGTAGTTACCAATGCATCCTGATTGCATGTTTGATCAATTTCAGACTCCAGAAGCTGATAAAAATCTTCAATTTCTTCATCTTTGTCCTTAGAAGTTGATGTGTAAATTTGGATAATAGTCATATTAACTGATCTTCCTTGTAGGTTTATGGATATTATCTGATCACTGACAGTGTTGTACTTCAGGATAGACCTTGAAATGTTCTTTTTGACAATGAATGCAATGCCATTCCTCTGCAAGCTGTCATTCCTGGCATAGTAGACCATATGATTGCCTGTTCAAAATGGCCCATACCAGTCCATTTCTGCTCACTAAAGCCCCCATGTGTCTTTCAGTTTGTCATGCTATGGGGGCTTGCATATTGCTGTGATGCTGGAAGCTATGCCACTGGTATTCAGATACCGGCAGGGTCACCCATGGAGGACAGGATTCAGCTGAGCTTCCACTCTAAGACAGACTAGGAAGAAGGACCCGGCAGTCTACTTTTGAAAGGAATTAGCCAGTGAACACCTTATGAATAGCAGTGGAACATTGTCTGATATAGTGCTGGAGGATGAGCCCTCAGGTTGGAAGGCACTCAAAAGATGACTGAGGAAGAGCTGCCTCCTCAAAGTAGAGTCAGTCTTAATGACATGGATGGCGTCAAGCTTTCGGGATCTTCATTTGCTCATGTGGTAAGACTCAAAATAAGAAGAATCAGCTGCAAACATCCATTAATAATTGGAGTCTGGAATGTACGAAGTATGAATCTAGGAAAATTGGAAATCATCTAAAATGAAATGGGAAACAAACATCAATATCCTAAGGCATTAGTGAGCTGAAACTGTTATGGTTAAAGGGACACAAATCACTGAGTCACCTTGCCGAGGTTCTAAATAGATATTGTTGTCTGCCTTACAGGATTTTGAGCTATTCCTGATCCTTTTTTAGAATTGAAATAGAAAAGAAAACGTTTGCCAAATCAATGGGTTCATGCCATGGAACTGGAGACTTATTAACCTGCCATAGCAACGATAGTAGAGGATGCAAAAGCTTCAATTGAGGCTGCTATGTCTGTGGTGGTTTAGAGCCATTCTACAGGACCCATTTGTTCTCTGAAAGAATTAACCTGGCAAATTAAATAGAGTTATGGAAGGAGTGTGTCCCTTATATTTTTTAGGTCTTTAATAGTGGCACTAATTGTATCCATGACTCCAAGGTAAAATACATGGGTGTGTATATATATATATGTGTTTATATATATATATATTATTTATTTACTTACTAAATAACTATCTCAGCCAGCATAAAGAGCAGTTTCAGAGATTTCCCACTGGCCACCTCCACTGTAATGGCTCATAATCCACATATCAGAAATCCAATGTGGAGGTTACTACCGACTACATCAATTGCAATACTGGTCATCTGGAGAAATCATCACTGGTTGCATACAAGGAACCAGAGAGCACAGTGGGAGCTGGAATTTAGCCCAGACACTATGAATTGTTTTGCTTCTTTAAGGTACAACTCTGTATAAGAGGCCATGATGACACATGAATTTCTTAGTATCAGTATCAACAAAGAACCTTTAGCCAATAGTTCTTGAAATGTCTGATTATTCCCTCTTCCCATTAAACAGCCATCCAAGTAAATGATCATAGTTCTCTTTGGGCAAGGTCTGGAAATTATCATGACCTATGTTTGTGATGGTGTTATACTGTTCTTTTCCCTAGGATCTGGCTACTTTTTAAGTCAATAGTTTTCTTGATCTGAAAATTAGTTCATGATATGTTATTGGGGCAATATCCCTCAGCCTCCCACTTCTCTATTTTTGCAATTTTTGGGAGATAGTTATACATGTTAAGCAGCACTCACGTATTGCCCTTGGGGCCAGCGGGCTCTACTAACATACTCATACTTCTTTGCAGACCAGGTTCCCTTAATGAAGCACTCTCAAAATCCAATTCCGGGAGTACTTCCCTGACTCCTGTCAGTACATCCTGGCTACTTTTTGCAACTCTGGCTAATTATTTCAATTTCTGCTGTCAGCTTATGCTGAGATTTAATGAAAATTTTTTGCCTGGAAGCCAAGAGAGGAGATAAGGGCAACTCCTGAAGGAGGCACCTGTTACCTTGTTGAGAAAGAGGTCCTTGAAGAATCTTGCAGCATAAAAGATATGCTAGCCCTTACTAGATGTATTATGTGGTATTCTCAGAATCCTACTATTCTGTCCTCAACTATGAGGATATAACAAATTCTCACTTTTCATTACTCTGTTAAGTTCTGACACAAGCCACCCATACAACACTTCTTTCTCTGACTACAGCCACCTGGAGCTAGGTCAAATCTCACACATGTCCTTCAACGAAGATGTCAGATTCCAGCTGAACATGCAGCACTTCTCTCTCTGATTCTGGTCACCTGGAGTAGGTTAGATTTCGTAAATTAAAAAGAAGCCACCCTACACACAGCCAAATAGCAGATGCCAGCCACAAGTTTGGAAGTCTACACCACACCCTCACTTCCAGCCAGCTGGCTATAAATTCCCTCTACGCCTTTGTGATGTCAGCCAAAAAAGCTCAGAAGACTCCCCACACCCAGGCTTCCTGTTGGCTACCACTATTTTTTTGGGTTTGATAATTCACTGAAATCACTCACAGAACTGATGGAAACTGCTACACTTATGATTCTGCTGTATGAAAGTAAAAAGAATACAAACAGATGCATAGAATGAGGTCTGGGAGAGTTCCCAACTCAGAGTTTCCATGCCTTAAAGGGTGCTACATTCCCATGAGCATGGATATCTTTCACCGACCAGGATGCCCGAGGAGCAACCCAGTCTAATTATGTAGTCATAATTGAGGCCACATTGCATAATAATGATTGAAACCTTACTTCATAGGCATGAATGATTGGTTCATGCTCCCTTTCCTCCTTGAGTTCAGCTGATATCAGGCTACCAGGGGATCTTTGTGGCCTGGCCAGCGCTTGACTCATTTGCACAAATCCTCAGGTGTTTAGATAACAAAGTACCTCAATTACTCAGGAAATTTCGAAGGGTTTAGAGTTACCTCTCAGAAAACGACAGCAAAGACTAAATTATTTTAGGTAAAGTTAAATTCTTCACACCACACTAAAGAATTGTGAGCCACTTCGGTGAGGCAGATGATACTCAGAGGCATCCATGGAGATGTGTCATTGTGCTGTCAAGTCAATTCTAACTCATAGCAACCCTATAGGACAGGGTAGAACTGTCCCATGGGGTTTCCTAGGCTGAAATTTCTGTGGGGCAGATTGCCAGATCTTTTCTTCTACAGAGCAACTGGAGAGTTTGAACCACTGACCTTTCTGCTACCAGCCAGGTGCTTAAGGATTGCACCACCAGGGCTCTTTCCCTGGAAATGTACCCATCCCATATTTCAGGGCCCCAGGTTATCCACAGTATCTGGACTTTTTTTTGCAACAGACCTTCCTTGTCTGGCATTCAGATACATTTGAATCTTGAACAATTAGATTTTATGCACATAGGAGTTAACATAGCAGGCCTGAGACTTCTATCCTTAGAAAGGTCTGCTTGCAAGGTCAGCCCTTGGTTAACAGCTAGGAATTCAGATTTCCAAACCGTTCTTCCCATTTCTTGATAAAAATGGTTCACTGTACCTAAATTGTTTCTGTAAAAAATGTGATTTATGCTAAACATTTGCTTTCCATGTGGGAGTATGGAGTTTTGGTACACAGTAAACAGGGGGTCCCTACGTGACCAGATCTGTTACAAACCCTGGTCACTGAGTCCCTACTGAGTGTCCCTGGTAGACATCATTTCACACATGTTGTCCAACTTCATTGCTGGAGAAATTAAACACATCCTGTGTGACTCCACTGAGAGAGAACTCTTGGGAACTTAAACCTAGTTTCCTCTAGACCTCATTCCATGTACCTTTTTCCTTTGCTGACTTTTCCTTGTACCTTCGACTGTAATAAAGTGGAGCTATGAGTAAGCCTGTACCTTGACTTCTGTGAGTCTTATTAGTGAATCAGCAAGCCTGAGTGTGGCCACTCAGCTGTGTCTGTTCTTCTACTGCAAGTGGTAAAGGGGTGGTTATGAATTGAATTGTGCCCCCCTCCAAAATATTTATTGGAATTCTAACACCTATGCCTATGGAAGTAATCGCATTTAGGAACAAAGTTTTCTTTGTCATGTTAATGAGCTATATCTGTGTAGGGTGTGACCTAAACCTAATTACTTCTGAGTTATAAGCAGCAGCATAGACCCAGAGACAGGCATATGTGAAGATTGCCAAGGAACTGAGGAATGCTGAGGCTGTGGATGATACTACAAGGATCTTCTCCCAGAGATGATGGAGAGGGAGCCCTCCCCTATATTCAGTCTCCCTGAATTTAGATTTCTAGCCTTTTTTTTTAAAAAAAAACTGTTAGAGGAAACCCTGGTGGCATCGTGGTTAAGAGTTCAGCTGCTAACCAAAAGTCAGCAGTTCAAATCCACCAGGCGCTCCTTGGAAACTCTATGGGACAATTCTACTCTGTCCTATAGGGTTGCTATGAGTCAGTTTTTTGTTTTTTCCTAAAACTGTTAGAAAAAAAAATCCTATTCTTTAAAGCCACTTGTGGTGTTTTTGTTACAGAAGCTAAAACAGGAGTCCTTTAACCTATTATAGAGGGCTTATGGCTCTCAATCTTATACTTGAACAACTTGCTAAAAGCCTTCAGGTAATCATAATCCTTCTGGAGAATATCAATAAAATTAGCAGTAACCAGTCTAATTCTCTATTAGGCATTACACCCCTCTTACCTTATTTCTAAATATCAGCATCATACTAATGTCACAGCATTCTCATCCATTGAGACCTTTTCCTGGGTCACCACCATGACATTTTTTTCAATTTTGTTGCCACGTTGTGCTGGGAACTATTTATGCCCCATCAGTAAGGATATATATGCTTGGCCTGCTGGTAACACACACACACACACACACACACACGTGTTCAGGTGTATGCATTCACAATAAAATAATGTGACAAAAATTAGTTAAGAAAAGAAAGGCAAAGAGCAAGAATAGTAATTAGCAAAAGAAGAAATGCCCTTCTAAAGGTGTCCCAGGTGATCAAATAACGGGTACACTTTCTCCTTGCCCTGAGTCTAAACAATTTGGAAAGAAAGAATAAAAGAGTACCTCTAATATAGGGTCACTGTGAGTCGGCATCAACTTGACAGCACTGGGTTTGGTTTTTTTTTTTTTTTTTTGGTAATATTGACAAGAACACATTGGATGCTGAAGTTTATCTGGAAACCAAAAGATTCAGCTCTGCGTGACCCAGACTTACCTCTAAGAAGCAGTAACTTTGGACTAGCCAGGTTCAGCCACATGGGAGGCCACATGAAAGTGTTAGGGCACGGTACAGCAGTGAGATCTCATGAAGTCTACAGGAGAATCTGACCTCCAGAGAGAAAAAAAAAGGATGTAAATGAGCCGTGCATACCCACTTTACTCTCCCCACTAGTTGAGTGGAATGAAGGAGAGAGGGGTCCCAGAGAACTTCCTTGTAGGAACAAAGGTGAAAAATACATGCTATTTATTCTCAGTAGTAAAAACATAAATAAACTTACAGCAAAGAGTATGTCTCTAAAAATATAATATTATATAACTATTTAAAATTACTATAAAATATGTATGGCAATTAAAAATAAGGCTTATTTTTGGGGACAAAGATTGTCAATATAAAAGGCAAAATAATAACTAGAATCTGAAGGCACTAATTAAGTACAGGCAACACAAAACACAGAAGTAGAAGTTAAATGCACACAGTGGAAAATCACAGGGGATAGCAAAATTTGGAACACAAATAGAGTTGGATAATCTTATAAAAGTTTGCCATAAGGAAAATAGAATTGTGATCGTAATGCGCAATTAGCTGAAGCACAATGTACACTTACGTTCGTTGCTCAATGTAAAGATAAGCACTTGGGAGGAACATGGGAACCTGAAGAAGATAGAAGTTACGGCAATACTTTATTATAAAATATTTTTATGTAAGTACATGCCTTTAATGGGAAGGAATTAGAGTAATGAAAAACCTATACTCAAGTTTATGTGAGGTTAGATAATGACAAGACACTATACTATGCAGTCTGATAGTTGCTAGTCTCATATTAAATTTCATTTTAAAATAATTAAAAATAAAGTAAATTAAAATCTACTTCCTTTGTAACACTAGCAGCAATTCAAGTACTCAGTAGGTACAAGTGGCCAGTGGCTAGTGACTAACGTATCAGAAAACACAAATCTATAGAACATTTCTATTGGACCGCGCTGAATTAGAACTTATTATGTTCCTGATCATAGAACAAATATTTTATTAATGAATCCCTGGAATATTAATTTGAACCATAAAAATAAGTTTTAAAACTGTGGCAATAGAAACTACTAATTCTCTTCAGTAAATAAGCATTCATTCATGTATATATTTTAAGAAAGCCATCTCTAAAAATAATATACTTTTTTTATTTTGGTAAATATATAGTAACAAAACACTTATTACTTCAACATTCTTCACTTTTGCAATTCAGTGACATTAATAATGTTTATCATATTGTAAGCTCCTGAGTATTTTCAAATGACAATGTTAGCCAGAAGATTTTATGAAATACTCCCACATGGAAAAAAAAAACAAAAAACAGCAAAAGGACTATTTAGGATCTCAAAGGACTAATGTAATCTAAAACTAATAGACGGCCCCCGTGTGAAGATGAAACAATAGGATTAAGGATTCCTGAAAATAATTCAGAAAGATTAAGAACCTTTATTTTGAAATAAGCTAGTATGACATGTGCCACACAATACAAAATTTATGCTGTCATATTCAAAAACATTTAAACAGACTTTTTATCATTAAAAATATTCAGACTACAGTACTTGGCATTTTAAAATAATTCGAGTTTTGTTTTGAATAAACTGAACTAAAATTGAGGGAAATAAACAAATATAAGCTAGTAAATCCTAAAAAAAAAAAAAAATTTAAAGCTGCCATCATGTCCATTATGAGCTGTGCTTCACAGGGCTTCCAACAGCTGATTTTTCAGAAACAGATTGCCAGGACCTTTCTTTCCAGTAGTCTTTGGGTGGATTCAAATCTCTAAAATTTGGTACACATCTAAACACATTAATCACTTGCCCCACCCAGGGATTCCTATCAAATCTTAACCTACCGTACACAGGGTTTGGGATTTCAATAAGGTAACCAATTTCAATATGACTGAAATTCAAACACAGGACTCAAACCAAACCAAACCCACTGCCCTTGAGTCGATTCCAACTCATAGTGACATTATAGGACAGAGTAGAACTGCGCCATAGGGTTTCCAAGGCTGTAGATCATTATGGAAACAGATTGCCACATCTTTCTCCCAGGGAGCGACTGGTGGGTTCGAACTGCTGACCTTTTGATTAGCAGCCCAGAAATTTAACTACTACTCCAACTCAAAATAAAACCAAACCTGTTACCATTCAGTCAGTTCTCACTCATAGCGACCCTATAGGACCTACTCATAGTGACCCTATAGGACACAGCTGAACTGCCCTGTAGGGTTTCTGAGGAATGGCTGGTGGATTCAAACTGCAGACCTTTTCAAAAACTGTGCCGCCAGGGCTCCATTGCTCCACCAAGGCTCCTCAAACACAGGAAGCACAAAAACAAACAAAAAAACACAAAACAAAAATATATATATTTACATCAAAACTGGCCTTCCTGTGTAGAAAGGTAGTAAGAGTTTCATTTTTCTTTCAATAGTCATTGGAAAAAGAAGTTGTTATTGTTGTTAGGTGTCCTGGAGTCGGTTCTGATACGTTGTGACCCTATGTACAACAGAACAAAACACTGCCCATGGCACCCTCACAGTCCTTGTTATGTTTGAGCCCATTGTTGCAGCCACTGCATCAATCTGTCTCCTTGAAGGTCTTCTCTTTTATGCTGACCCTCTACTTTACCAAGCATGATGTCTTTGTCCAGGGATTGGCCCCTCCTGATAACATGTTCAAAGAAGACGACTATCAGCCTTTTCTGTTCTCTCTCTTTCTCTTACACACACAAGGACACAACTCTCCTTTTATTCTCTAAGGTCCTATGGCTAGAAATACAAGTAGGCATACAAAGCTAATCAGAAAAATTTTCATCTTGAATGGTACTTGCTTCACTGCATACTCTTGCCACGTCATCAAGCAACCATTAATATCAATATTGTTGGAAGGGAAAAAAGTGAAGTTTTATTAAGTACCATTTTTCTATGGTCAAACAAAATAAAACAATGATTTTGTTAGTAGTGTTCAGATTTTTGGTTTGTTTCTTGGCTTGTTCAACTACTTTTTAAAGGAACAGTTCACTTTGACATGACACAAATGTCTACTGTCCACTTCATTAGCACAACATTAAGTGGAAAATAATTTTGAAAAGCAACCAGGCCAAGTATCTTTCAATGTAGGAAATGTGGACAAAACAATTGTGGATCATAATATAAACAAACTGGGTCTGGCCTGGTAAGCTACTAAAGGGTTAAAAAATAAATAAAAAGTGCCATAAAGTTGATTCCAGCTCATGGCGGCTCCATGTGTTTCAGAGTAGAAGTGCACTAACTGCACATAGGATTTCCAATGGCTGTGACCTGGTGGTGCAGTGGTTAACAACTCACCTACTAACCAAAAGGTCAGCAGTTCCAATCCACCAGCTTCTTCTTGCAAACCCTATGGGGCAGTTCTCCTCTGTCCTAGAGGGTTGCTACAAGTTGGAATGGACTCAACAGTAACAGTTTAAATTTTGGTGACCTTTCAGAAGTAGATGGCCGTACTTTTCTTTAAGGCACCTCTGGGTGGGTTAGAACTGAGAGCTCAACTGTTTGCACAGCCCAGGGATTCCTTGTTGAAGGGTAGAATGTTGCTAATTACGGTAGATGCTGATTTCCTATCACATTGTCTGGCACATGGTAGATACACAACAAATATTAGTTCTCTTTCTTCCTTTCTTGTAGCCTTAGAATTAGTACTTTTTTCAAAGGGTTAGTTAAGTGTGCTAATTTAAGACGGATCACATAAAATGGTGGTGAACAGCATGATTAGATTGCTCCAAATTTATGTGACCGTCCAGTTATACTCCTGCAGAATCTGAGAGCTGTAACTATTTATAAGACATCTTCCTCCCCAGGACAGAAGTGAAGTTCCTTCAAAGAAGGTTTGTTTAAATCTTTTTTTTTTTTTTTTCCATTCGTATTTCTTGTAATTTTCTTTGCAATTCCGTATATCATTGTGTAATATGCACACACACATACACACACATTGAGATGCTTCCATACACTGGAATATTACCCAAATGTTAATCAAATGAGCTTTCTGTACCATGTCCTCTACTGAGGAAGAGAAAAATACAACATTAACAAGTTAATAAATTATGAGTGATCAATGAACCTCCTTATTCCTTAGCACATGGATAAATATTTAGATGCTCTAAAATAGTGGTTATCCTGTTTCACTTAAAATAAAAAATGTAGTTTATTACTGAAAAAGAAAGGAAAAGTAGAAAAATTTGGATTAGGACTAAATCTAGAATGAGTTTCCATTTTTCTTTCCCCCAGATAGAATTTATTCACAGCAAGAGAACTGCACACATTATCTGCAAGGGAAGCAAACTTATCTCAAGGGAAATTGACTGTGGCAGCAGAAAGGAGAGGGAACACTATCTTTCATGGCTGTATTTGTTTGAAAAAGCTTAGAGGGATAAGTTGCATATAGCCTGCATTTGGTAAGCAGGAGAGATGTCTAAATGCATTTTAATCCACATCACACAATTTATCTGGTGTCATTAGAATTGGCTGAGTGCTGTCATCATCTGATTATAAAGGTCCAGCATCTCAGCCAGCTTTCTTCTCAAGAGGCAGAGGCAACTTTTTCCAGATGTGTGGTCCAGCAATGCTTTTCTCACTTCACTTTCATTTGATTTGTTAAGGGGGGGGGGGGAGGGGGAGATAACATTTTTTTCTTCTATGCAAAATAACAAATTATCTCATCTGGAGACAATACGATTGGCACCATGAAATACATTATCATATCAAATAGGCACTACTGATGTCAGAGGAGCCAACTTTCAAATTATAAGCATTTAAACAAATTGATAGTTAGATTTACAGTTACTCCAGTGATGTAGATAGTTGAAATATTTATGTAAAATAAGGAAAAATATATTGCAGTTGCTAAATATAGAATGTGGAATGACAGTCTCTCATCAGAAAAGAGTTTAGAGCTGGTAAAAAAAAGATTAATATGCATTTAGAGATGGTAGTTGGTTTTGCAGTTTGTGCGTTTAACCAGTAAAATTACTGATCGGACTGAACTGTAAATTTTTTCACTGTTTTCCAAGATGTATAAAATTATGTGAAAAAGAAAAAAAAATTAAGCTTTGCCTCCCTTACATAGATGAAAACTATTAAATTCCTCTATATCATATCTAGCATATATGTATATAAAATTCTTGCCGTAGGTAATTAAGTTTTCTTGTGCATAGGTGTTAGGTGCAGTTGAGCCTGTTCCGACTCAGAGTGACCCTATGTACAACAGAGCGAAATACTGCACCATCCTCACAATCGTCGTTATGCCATTGTGTCAATCCATCTCGTTGAGGGTCTTCCTCTTTTTCAGTGACCCTCTACTTTTTAACAAGCATGATGTCCTTCTCCAGGGACTCATCCATTCTGATAACATGTCCAAAGTGCTTGAGACAAAGTCTCACCAATCTTGCTTCCAAGGAACGTTGTGGTTATACTTCTTCCAAGACAGACTTGTTCATTCTTCTGGCAGTCCACAGTAGTATATTCAATATTAAAGACTCCACTAAGTGAGAAATGTAAAATATTTATAATAATACTTATGAATACAATTCCAAGCTCTTCTAGATGAAAGTATTCAGAAGTTTCTATATAAATATCAAATCATGAATTAAATAAAATTTCCCAGAATGATTGCCTGTTTATTTGTATTTTTCTGTAGTTACTTGTTTAGAAATACATAGATAGATGTCTTCAAATATTTACCCAAATTTTCCAACTAACTCTTAGGTAATTTTCCTGTTGCACTAAATTTGATTGTATAAAAATATTCAAAATGCAAAACTATCAGTTAAAACACACATCTTTTATCTAAATTTGCTTTATATTTCTGACTGTCAATATGCTATTGACCCTTATTTCTATCTCTAACTTCTACTTCATCTCTGACCTAAAGATTTGTAAATTTACATCTTTCTCAGTGCCTTTAACTGGATGATTAATAGATTAAGATTAATCTCAAACTCAATATACACAAAACACTATTCTTCTTCATAGGTCAGTTCCTCCCTCATCCTCCTTTATCTGAATAATTACTACTTTTCAGTCAATGCCTAAGAATAACTCCTTGATTTCTCTCAGCCCCTCTCCTCCATATTATCTAGTCTATAAGAAAGCCCAGTGAGACTCCAACACTAAAATAAATCCTAATTCCTCCATTTTCACTGAGACCACACAAGTACATGTGAGGCTTATCTTCTCAAAGATGGCTGCCATAGCCTTCAAACTGCTCTCTTTCTCCATAGCAGCCAGAGTAAAATTTTAACCATAATTAAATTTACATTACTCCCATACTAAAACATCTTTACCGAGCTCCCCACCACACTTAGGAAAATCATCCAAAATTCATATTTTGGCTTGCAAGGCTCTACAAGATATAGCCAACCTACGCTTACTGCCTCCTCCCTTGCTACCCTCCAAACAAAATTTGTTCCTCATTTATCCCTAGGTCCCTCTCACCTGAGATGCTGTGATGTGATTTTGCTGTCTCTACTACCTGTAATAGTATTTTCTGAGTTTTTTTTAACTCCATTGTATATCACCTTCTAAATGGCCTTGCTCAATAACCTATGAAAAGTAGCCCTCACCGTAGATTGTCCGTCAACCACTTTTCTCATTTTATTTTCTTCAAAGCCATTAACATTTTCTACAGCAATCTTGTCTGTTTGCTCACTTGCCTATTTTTCATCCTTGCTCAATAAAATGAAAGCACACCTATCTCTTGCTCATTACTCAGGTATAATTCCCAGAACAATACCTGTCACATAGTAGGTACGCTGTAATAGAATAGTTTAATGATTGAAGATCAACCTACAGAAATGCAAGTTTTTCAGCCTGTTTTAACTAATGATATTCATGGCATGTGCAATCTCTAACACATCATTTAATAGGGGGAAGTTGGTTGTCATTTCTTATTCCAAAAAAAATTTTTTTTTTTTAATGGATTGTCGTCTTTATATGTTCAACTTTTTTGAGGCTAAACAGTAGATTTTCTATTGCATTGGTCATGCTGTTTTGTTATTTTGTTGTTGTTAGGTGCCACCAAGTCAGTTCCGACTCACAGTGACCATATATATGTGCAACACAACAAAATGCTGAGGGTCCTGCGCAATCGTCACAGTCATTGCCACACTTGAGCCCGTTGTTGCAGCCCCTGTGCCAATCCATCTTGTTGAGGGTCTTCCTCTTTTCGATAACCTTCTGCTTTACCAAACATGATGTCTTTCTCCAGGGACTGGTCCCTCCTGAGAACATGTCCAACATACGCGAGATGAAGTCTATCCATCTTCTAAAGAGCGTTCTGGCTGTGCTTCTTCCAAGAGATTTGTTTGTTACTCTGGCAGTTTATGGGGTATTCAATATTCTTTGCCAATAACTTAATTCAAATTAATCAATTCTTCTTCAGTCTTGCTTACTTATTGCCCAGCTTTCACATGTGTATGAAGCAATTGAAAATTCCATGGGCTAGGTCAGGGGCACCTTAGTCCTCAAAGTGTGCACCGGTGTTCATTTCAGCACTATTCACAATATCCAAAAGATGGAAGCAACCTAAATGTCCATTAGCAGATCAGTGGATAAGCAAAATGTGGAGTGTGTGTGTATGTATATATATGTATATATATATAACAATGGCATATTAATCTGCCATAAGAGAAATGAATTCTTGATACATGTATTGCAGAAAAAAGGACCTCCTTGTTTGAACTTAATCCCATCTGAAAAACTGAGAACATCTTGCAAAGACAGCTCAGAGAAAAGGCAGTTAAGCAGGTTTTAAAATAGCCAAGTTGTAGAAAACCTAACCACAAACGATTAAGCACAGAGTCACTATACCAAAAAGGATTGGTCATAATTCAAACAATTCAAGAGGTAGCATATGATCAGCAACCAACAATACTGAAGGAAGAAGTCCAAGCTGCACTGAAGGCGTTGGTGAAAAACAAGTCTCCAGGAATTGAAGGAAAACTGAGTTGTTTCAACAAACGGATGCAGCATTGGAAGTGTTCACTTGTCTATGCCAAGAAAATTGGAAGACAGATAGCTACCTGGCCAACCAACTGGAAGAGATCCATATTTATGCCTATTCAAAAGAAAGGTGATCCACCCGAATGTAGAAATTATCAATGTCGTTAACATCATATGCAATCAAAATTTTGCTGAAGATCATTCAAAAGCAGCTTCATCAGTATATTGACAGGGAACTGCCAAAAATTCAGGCTGGATTCAGAAGAGGACATGGAACCAGGGATATCATTGCTGATGTCAGATGGATCCTAGCTAAAAGCAACATATATCAGAAAGGTGTTTACCTGAGTTTTATTGAGTATGCTAAGGTATTCAATTGTGTGGATCATAACAAATTATGGATAACATTGCAAAAAATGGGAATTCCAGAACACTTAAATGTGCTCATGAGGAACCTACACATAGATCAAGAGGCAGTCATTAGAACAGAACAAGAAGAACATGGTTGAAAGTCAGGAAAGGTGTGCGTCAGGGTTGTATCCTTTCACCATACCTATTCAATCTTTATGCTGACCAAATAATCAGAGAAGCTGGACTCTACAAAGAAGAATGGAGCATCAAGGTTGGAGGAAGACTCATTAACAACCCACATTATGCTAATGACACAAACTTGTTTGCTGAAAGTGAAGAGGACTTGAAGCACTTACTGATGAAGATCAAAGACGACAGACTTCAGTATGAATTAAACCTCAAAGAAGTCAAAAATCCTTACAACTGGAACAATAAACAACATAATGATAAGCTGAGAAAAGATTGTAGTTGTCGAGGATTTCATTTTACTTGGATCCATAATCAACAGCTATGAAAGCAATAGTCAAGAAATCTAAAGATGCATTGCATTGGGCAAATATGCTGCAAAAGACTTCTTTAAAGTGTTGAAAAGCAAAGATGTCACTTTGAAGACTAAGGTTCACCAGACCCAAGCCATGTGTATTCAATCGCCTCATATGCATGAGAAAGCTGGACAATGAATAAGGATGACTGAAGAAGAATCAGTGCCTTTGAATTGTGGTGCTGGCAAAGAATATTGAATACACCCTGGACTGCTAAAAGAATGAACAAACCCGTCTTGGAAAAAGTACAACCATAATGCTCCTTAGAAGCAAGGATGGTGAGACTTCATTTCACATACTTTGGACAAGTTATCAAGAGGGATCAGTCCCTAGAAAAGGATATCATGCTTGCTAAAGGTCATCGAAAAAGAGGAGGACCCTCAACAAGATGGATTGACACAGTTGCTCCAACAATGGGCTCAAGCATAACAACGATTGTGAGGATGGCACAGGACTGGGCAGTGTTTTGTTCTGCTGTACATAGGGACGCTATGAGTCGGAACCGACTTGACTGCACCTAACAACAGTAACAACAAACTAAGATTATAGATCCACCCATGTAACAACCAATCTGAACCAAAGCCCTCTTTTTAGATAGGAGATGCTCCGCTAACTAAGCAAATGCCAACCAATTACTGTAACTTCCCCTTCAGAAAGCTCCAAAGTGGTTGTACAGAAAGCCCCTAACTATAGTGTGTATGTGAATCATCTAAAATTGTAATCTAAGGAGTTAATCTCCTCATTGAGGATATCCCCCACTCTGGAAAGACTGTTCTTCAATAAAGCTTATTTGCTCATATTCTAACTTGACTTAATTTATTTTTGACACATGCTACAACATGGATAAACCTTGAAAACATTATGCTGAGTGAAATAAGTCAGTCAAAAAAAGAACAAATATTGTATAGTGCCACTTAAATGATATATCTAGAATAAGCAAGTATATAGAGACAAAATTTTATTAGTGGTTACTACAGGCGGGCTAGAACAACATTGAGCTTCTGATAAATGTCATGAAAAAACTTAGAAATGGGTAATGATGATATTTTAACATCTTGATAAGCATTATTAATGTTACTTAGTTTTTACTATCCTGTATGCAGTCCCTGGGTGGCACAAATAGTTAAGTGCTCAACCTCTGTCCACAAATAAAGCACACTTTCTATGTTTGTTTGCCAATCACTCCCTTCCCCAGAAAGTATTTTCCAAAGTGCACTATGCTACTTTTTTTTTTTTTACAACAACATGCAAAAAAATTGGCATAGTAGCACTTAAAAAATGTCTCACAGTGGGAGGGAGTGGTTGGCAACCAAATGTAGACGCTGCCTGTTATTTGCATAAAAATATGGTATTAGCTGACAAATTGGCAGTTTGAATGCATGCTGAGGCCCCTCATAAGACAGGCTTGACTACCTGTTTCTGAAAGGTCACAGTCTAGAAAAACCTGTGGAACAGTTCTACTCTGCACACATGGGGCCGCCAGCGACTCGACAGCAACTAACAACAACAATATACCATGTACACTTCAACAAATACATGATCAAACCTTAGTTTGGATCAAAACTGCCATTTCAAAGCTGCAAGAAGTTTTTTGTTTGTTTTATTTACTTATTTTTGATTGTTGTTTCTCCAAAGGTTGTTACTTGAAGAAAATATAGAAGAGAATGTCCCTGTATTTGGGGCAAAAAAGAAGCCATGAGAATAAGTCATTTTGTTATGCATTATCAACACAATACCTTTGATGATCCTAGCTCTCAGGAGCTACAGTGTTTAGTGAGAGCATAAGGCAGAGAGGCATTTCCCCACATAATGTCATTATGAAAGAACTGTGTCATTGTTGAGTGGGACTTGCTTCTTCCCAGTTGGATGGTTTTGAGAGGGATTATCCCCCTACCCCTGACAATATATACATATTAATTTTTAATGTTGTTCTTAATAGTGCAAACACAAAGATTCAGAAAGAGCAGGTAGTGGAAATATTTTATATGAAGTCTGTACTGGAAAGAAGTGTCTGAGGAAATATTGTTCTCTCTCAGGGTGTGAAGGAGTTGATCCAGATACTTGGTACAACCAAGTGAACCATGTGACTGTTGAAATTCTTTAGAAGGGACTTCATGAGGAAAACAAATTCAAAGTTTAGAATCACTAAAGAATAGAATATTTGAGGTGCAGGAAACTTTATTGCAAGATGCTCCATATTTTGAGTTAGCAGATATATATAGAGATTTTTTTCTTCTCTGGAACCTCAGCCACTGGAAGGAGGGTGGAGAAAGGACAACCCTGGTGTAAAGTTGTGTACAGAGTTTAATTTGAAAATTCACTACAAATTTTACTATACCGTTATATGGATTTGGACTGTCATTAATGTCTTTGTGCTTTGGTTACAAAGTTGCAGAGGTTTGAATGACCACTAATCCTGTTTTTCCCATATACATAATATTACTATACATCTGTGATTTTAATTATTCTTAACACCCAGGAACCTATTGCACAAACTAATGTGTCATAATTACTCAAATAGTTGACTTTCTTTTTTAGGAGACATAATTTATTTATACACTGATCTTTAACCCTGATATTTCATCAATACCCTATGAAGAAGGTAAAAAGAGATCTAATTTGCATATATGTACCTAATGGACATCTAGTGGCACTAAAGTAGACTTTTTAATTAAATTAATCACATATCCAACACCAAACAGAATTTAGGAAATAAAGTGGTAAAATCTGGATATTTGATTTCTTGTCTTTCACGATACTTTTATGGAGTTATACGTTGTACATATCAAGGAATGAAATTTTCCCTTTAATTTTTTTTAAGTTGTGTGATTCTACAAACATTTCAGGTCATGAATGAGAGATTTTTGAAATGATAGGTGAAAAGAGAATACAAAACACTGTCACCATGTCAATGGAGCCTTGCAATCCTGATGGTTTCTTAAATATAAATAAAATGGAAGTGAAGTCAAAGTTAGCATAGAAGTCATAAGTAATAAACATAAAGAGAAGGGGTAATGTAATTGCTTTTCAGTAAAGCCTTAGCAAATGAATAAAGCAAAACAGTAGAAGAGAAAATTCTGCAGCTTAGAAAGTAATTTGCCATTGCACATTTTCATTTCAAGTTTATAATAGGTTTTATGTCCCTGTCTTTCCAGTAACATATTCATTACACATCCAATTTAAAGCAATGTTAGCCAAAGAATCTCTTAGAAATATAAAGCCAAGTTATTTTTCATATGATCTTTTGAGCTACGTCATCCTCACATTTGGTAACCTAAAGGATCCTAATGCAATATTGAGATAAAATGTGGACAAGAATTTTCTAGGTTCCACTGAAGATGATTGTTTTGACAACACATGCAGCTGCAGTATATGCAGCTATTACAGATATATTTGAGTTGACTTAATTCTCAACTTTTAGGGACAACATGTTCTCTTTTCCGTGTATGTCACTAAATTGTCCAAAGTGAGGAGAGACTCAAGCAGATCAGCAACAGCAAGCCAGTTTTATCTCTCCTTTTCACATTCTAGCTTGTGAAGAAGTAAAACAAATCCTTCTATCAATTAATCAAACAACAGGTCAATTGAATTTAATACAAATGAATGACTCGTAAGACAACTTTTCAGAAAAAGAAATTTTCCATCAGCAAGCAATGGCTAAACAGCAATAGAAATGTGATGTCTTGTTTAACTGGATGATCATGTTTTAGTAAACGGTGGTTCACACTGACCTATTTATTGTGCATGGTTACAAAATACAAAGCTAGCACACCTCTGGAAGCCCTCTTGGTCCTGTTCAATTGGGTTAAGAAGTCTAGTTTTCTATTGCCCTCGTTATTTATATCAACCCCCCTTTTTTATTGTCAATATTAAAATTTTGGTTTACAGATTAACAGTGGACTTCTAAGGAATGTAGATCCTGTTTTTAATCTCTTTCTCACCTTACCAATCAGTAGTACAAAAAGATAAAGAATAAATGTTCCTAAAATGAATAAATGAATATACATGCAAGATGCATATACCGATGATATATAGGTTGGAATGAAAAAGAGAAAACAAGATTAAATAATTGAGTCTAAATATTTTGTTTGGAATATACATATTTTTAGTGAATTTTGGCTCAGACAATATAGACAGTTGATAATAATTATGCATAATAAGTTGCAGAATAATATTGGTACCATTATAATATCCACCTATAAGAAACAAAAAAATCCAAGGTAATAAAATCTTTACTATTTTAATCCCCAGTACAAAAATCTTAAATCTTTTCATAAAAAGTATGCACTTTTTCCTCTTATATCTCTCTCATAGGACATCTTGCTAATAATTGTTAATTTATTTATACTTTCAATGCCATAATCAATTACAATATTTTTGAGACTAAATTTATGAGCATAATTAGGGTAATCATCGAAAACGTCCTCTCTATGCTGAATAGACTTACTTTCAGTTCTTTACAAGCACACATAATTTTGTTACTAGCTGAAATTAATATACCAGTTCTCTGAAGCAAGTTTTCCATGAATGCATTTATCAAGGGTGTTTGGGAATTAAAATTTTTAATATTTATATATCTGAAAAATATCTATTTATGCATAAAACACAATTCAAATCCATGAAGCAATTTTACTTAAAAATGTACTCTTCATTGATCAATGATATTATTCCAGTGCCTTCATACATTTAAGATTGAGGTTTTGCTTTTTTTTTCCTTTGAAAACATATTTTTTCTTTGAAGTTTAAAATTTTGTTCAATTATGCCTCTAGTGAATCTCTAATGAAAAATGCTTGCAATGCATTTCTTTCCTTTTTTATCTGTTTTTAATTTCTTTGTGTTAGAAACATATTTCTCCACTCCTGGTTTTCTTGTGGACAGGTTTCCCATAAGCCTGCTCTCAGACTCTTTTTTTCCCTTCACACACTTTATCCCTAATAAGGGAGGAAATTCACATGATTGGAAATTTGTGAAGAGCAATAAGGTATGGTTGACTTACAACTATCTTTCTTTCTCTCCAAATAAAGTCTGCTCAGTGGAGCTCTGGTTCTCCTGTGCTTTCCCATGCGGTAATTTGAACAGGTCTACCCTGAGAACACATGCCTGATTTGGGATGCTATATGAGGCTAAAATGTTTAGAACTCCTAAAGCCAAAACATCAATCCGGTTTCTATCAGTAATAAAGTTGATATTTTTACCCATCTACAGCTCTGGGGCTGCAGTGGTTGAATCTACCAGCTGCTTTTTGGAAAATTTATGGGGCAGTTCTATTCTGCCCTATAAGTTTGCTATGAGTCGGAATCGACTCGGCAACAATGGGGGGCCCTTTTTAAAAATTTATTTGTGAAAACATCTCAGTTGGTATTCTGTCAATTCCTGGAACCTAGTTTATCACAAATGCCTTCAGTGCAGCTTGGGCTTCTCCCTTCAATACTGTCAGTTCTTGATCATATGCTACCTTCAGAAATGGTTGAATGTTGACCAATTCTTTTTGATACAATGGCTCTGTGTATTCCTACCATCTTCTGCTGTTTCCTGCATCTTTCTGTATTTTACCAATATGATTATTTAAAACTGCAATTCAAGGCTTAGTTCTTTCAGCTTTAGGAATACCAAGCATGTCATCCCTATCGGTTTACTAACTCAAGGTCTTTTCACATTTCATTATGATACTTTGTCTTCTTGAGCCACCCTTTGAAATCCTCTGTTCAACTCTTTTATTTCATCATTTCTTCCATTCACTTTAGCTACTCTACATTACAGAACAAGTTTCAGAGTCTTTTCTGACATCCATTTTGGTCTTTTCTTTCTTTCCTGCATTTTCAATGTCCTTTTCCTTCCTTCATGTATGATGTCCTTGATGTCATCCCACAACTCATATGGCCTTTGGTCATTAGTCTTCAGTGTGTCCATCTATTCTTGAGATGGTCTCCAAATTCAGGTGGGATATACTCCAGGTCATAAGTGGATTCACTGCTGGAGATGTTCACGCTCCTGTGCCAAGAAACTTGGAAGACAGCTACCTGGCCATCTAACTGAAAGTGATCCATATGTGTGCCCATTTCAAAAAAATTATCCAACAGAATGTGAAAATTATTGAACAATATTAATATCACACACAAGTAAAATTTTGCTGAAGATAATTCAAAAATGACATGAATGGAGTCAAGCTTCCAGGACCTTCATTTGCTGATGTGGCATGGTTCAAAATGAGAACAGCTGCAAATATCCATTAATGATTACAACATGCAAGGTACGAAGTACGAATCTAGGAAAATTGGAAATCATCAAAAATGAAATGGAACGCATAAACATCAGTAACCTAGGCATTAGTGAGCTGAAATGTACTAGTTTTGGCCATTTTGAATCAGACAATCATATGGTCTACTATGCTGAAATGACAACTTGAAGAGGAATGGCATTGCATTCATCATCAAAAAGAACATTTCAAGATCTATCCTAAAGTATGATGCTGTCAGTGATAGAATAATATCCATACACCTACAAGGAAAACCAGTTAATATAACTATTATTCAAATTTATACCCCAACCACTAGGATGAAGAAATTGAAGGTTTTTGCCAGCTTCTGAGTCTGAATTGATCGAACAGGCAATCAGGATGCATTGATAATTACTGGTGATTGGAATGCAAAAGTTGGAAACAAAGAAGAAGGATTGGTAGTTGGAAAATATGGTCTTGGTGATAGAAATGATGCCAGAGATTGTGTGATAGAGTTTTGCAAGACCAATGACTTCTTCATTGCAAATACCTTTTTTTAATCAACATAAATGGCAACTATACACGTGGACCTTTCCAGATGGAATACACAGGAATCAAATGGACTACATCTGTGGAAAGAGACTATGGAAAAGCTCAATGTCAGTCAGAACAAGGCCACGGGCTGATTGTGGAACAGACCATCAATTGCTCATATGCAAGTTCAAGTTGAAACTGAAGAAAATTAGAACAAGTCCACGAAAACCAAAGTACAACCTTGAGTATATCCCCCCTGAATTTAGAGAACATCGCAAGAATAGATTTGATGTGTTGAATGCTAATAATAGAAGACCACAAGTTGTGGAATAACATCAAGGACATCATACGTGAAGAAATGAAGAGGCCATTAAAAAGATGGGAAAGAAAGAAAGGACCAAAATGGATGTGAGAAGAGACTCTGAAACTTGACCTTGAATGTTGAACAGCTACAGCAAAAGGAAGAAATGATGAAGTAAAAGAACTGAACAGAAAAATTCTTGTTGAAACATGGTACCATAGAAAGAAGCACCATGCCGTCCCTCCACAGCAAAGACCAAAAAAACTAAGTAAAACACAGACAGACGTCATTCCTGTATAACCTGAAGTGCCAAATGAAGAGACAGAGAACTCAACCAAGCACTGAATGGAATAAGAAACTGACAGATGGCAGAGAGTGAGGAGAGATACGTGCAGAGGGCCCCATTAGCTAACACAGCATGAAACTGCCATCTTGAACTCCAGTCGGGGATCAGCATACAGGAAGCACAAGAAAGCAGCTTTGCAGAATTCCTGGCAGGAAACAGAGCATCTAGTAACCGGTGATACGTGCTTTCCCACCCCCCATTCTCACCCTGCTACTCTACCGCCGGGCTTCCTGGCTGGTTGTGGTGGCCCAGCCCACCAGGAAGTGCAGCATCTGTGCTGCTTGGATTTGCCCCACCCATGTCAGCAGACAGGGAGTACAGTAAAGCAGCATCGTGAAGATCCCAGCAGGAGAGAGACCATCCAGTAATGAGCGATATATGCTTTCCTAGCCCACCCCCTTCATCCCCCACTTTGGCCTCCTCTGCTTCCCACCAGCTACAGTCTCTTGTCAAGGAGGAAACTGCTTTGACCTCAAGCTGCTTGGTTTCGCCCTGCCCACACTGGCCGGGCCCCTGAGCTGTTATTGCTTCCTTCCGTCTCTTTTGGTTTCTTCTGTGCCTCATACCACCTCCCCCTCCTTTCTCTGGAACACTTGGCTAAGTGTGCCATCTTTGCTTCTTCTTGAAAGGCTGTGAAGCCATGCTTGACTGGGGAACCACTTCCCCGGCCCACGACACCAAACTGGTGGACTCCTTGGGGCTTTTTTTTCCCTCATTTTGCTTTGTTTTGTTTGTTTTCTTTTTCTTTTCACAGCTTGAGAGCCCCTTCTATCCAGGATGCACTGCACAGCATAGGAACCACTCCCCCAATCTGTGTAGCCATGTAGGTGGGATCCCTGGGGGCATTTTTTTTCTTCCTTTTTTCTTTTTTTATTTTCTCTCTCTTTTTCCCTTTCTATCTTCATTTTTCAGTTCTTATCTCTCTATATTTATCTTCTTTTCCTGTCTCCTGAATACCTGCTGCTGCTTGACCTCCTGCTATACCTCTTCTAGCCAGGCTATGCTGTGCAGCCTGGGAGCCACTTCCATGGTCTTAGCAACCCCACCAGTGGGACTCCAGGACTCCTGGGGGGCTTTTGTTTTTTTTCTTTTCCAAATTTTTATCTAATCATTTTTTTTCTTTGTTCCCCCCACCCTTTTTGCTTTTCTCCATCTCTTGAATTCTCATCTCTCCACTCCAATGGCAAGCTCTGTTAGCACTCTTTTTCTTTATTTGTTTCCTCTTTTGTTTTTGGCTTCTATTTTTCTCTCCTCTTTCCCATATGCCTATTAGCTTAACATATTGCAAGTTCCACCCTTTTTCTGCCCTACCTGCACCATGTACTGAGCATTGAAACTCCAAGCAGTATAGTCAAGGCCTACTGGAAGCTGCCCAGCACTGATTCCTGGCCCGCCCTGTTGGCCCTAGTAGGTGCCACAAACAATCTATCCCAGCCCCTTCCGTTCAGCTGGACCTGCTCTGCACCATAGCTGAATGACTGGCCCTGCCCATTGGACAAGGAGGTGAAAAGTATTGTGACTACAGGAGAGCAAACAAAAAAGAATGCATAGCCCACCTGCTCAGATATAACTAAATAAAACAAAAAAGCAGGATGAAACAAACAAATCTACAATCAAGAAATGAAGAAAATAACTACTGAATGTCCCCAAAACAGCAGACAATATCAAAACATATTTAAAAAACAGGTCAGGATGGGTCGAGTAGGTGTCCAAAATAAAAAACCAGATGACTTTCCAGTAGAAGAAAAGGCACTAGAACTACCTGACAGGAAATTCAAATCTCTAATATTCAGAGCAATCCAAGAGTTTGAAGCAAAAAGCAGACAAAAATGAGGATAAAATAGACAAATTTTTGGAAAAGGCAGGCAAATTCATGGAAAATACAGACAAAAAAATGGAACAATCCAGGAAAGTAATACAGGAGCAAAATGCCAAAATAAATTCATAACTAGAAATCATACAAAAACAACAATTAAAAATCCAAAAGATAAACAAGATTTCAGAAATGGACAGTGTCATAGAAGGGCTGAAGAGCAGATTTGAAACAATGGAAGACAGAATCAGTGAAATTGAAGACAAACACTTGGATACAACCCTGTTTGAGAAAAAATCAGAAAAAAGAACGAAGAAAAAGAAGAAACCCTGAGAATTATGTGGGATATAATCAAAAGCAAAAATTTTCGAGTGGTTAGAGTTTCCGAATGGGGAGAAAATGGAAAACACAGAGAGGATCATTGAAGAATTGTTGACAGAAAACTTCCCTAATATCATGAATGATGAAAAGCTGACCATCCCAGAAGCAACGAACCGCATAAGGGATACACCCCAAAAGAAAAACACTAAGGAATATCGTAATCACCCTTGCTAAAACCAAAGACAAAGAAAGAATCCTTCGAGGAGCATGTGAAAAACAAGAAGTCACACACAGAGGAGAAACAATAAGACTAAACTCTGATTATTTGGCAGAAACCATGCAGGCAAGAAGGCAATGGGATGACATATATAAAACTTTGAAAGAAAAAGAATTGCCAAGCAAGAATAATATATCCTGTAAAACTTTCATTCAAATATGATGGTGAAATTAGGACATTTCCAGATAAACAGAAATTAAGGGAATATGTAAAAACCAAACCAAACTTACAAGGATTATTAAAGGGAGTCCTTTGGTCTGAGAACAAACAACATCAGACCACAGTCTGAATCTCGGATGCAACATTGTACCAGCCGGATACCAACCTAGGAAATGAACTTTCAAGGACTGTGCAAAACCAAAACAATTGCAACAGAGAAACAGAGAGTTTAATCTGTAAATGACAACAATATGAGAAAAATAAAAGAGGGAATAAATGGTATAGGTATAGAACTCTCTGATGGAGAGGAAGCCAAGTAATAATAGACTGGTTCAAAACTAGGAAGAAAAGGGTGAATTTAAAAGTAACCACAAAGGAAGTTAACAAACCTACTCATCAAAATAAAGAAGAAAAACATAATGCCCCAATAAAAACAAAATCTACAAAAAACAAAAGAAATCCACAAACAAAAAGAACCCAGCACAGGAGAGTAAAAGGAACAAAGAAAATGTTAGCACCACACACACACAAAAAAAAAAAAAAAAGCACTACAAAATGACAGCAATAAAATCAACGATAACGAACGACACCGAATCTGTGAAACATAACATGGATGCATCTGGAGGACATTATGCTGAGTGTAATAAGTCAATCACAAAAGGACAAATATTGCATGAGACCACTACTGTAAAAACTCATGAAAATGTTTACATACAAAAGGAAACAATATTTGATGGTTACAAGGGAAGGGTGGAGATGGAAAAACACTTAACAGACAAAAGATAAGTGGTAAATTAGGTGAAGGGTAAGACACTACACAGCACTGGGGAAGCCACCACAACCTGTATAAGGCAAGGCACGGTAGCTCCATAGACACATCTAAACTACCTGAGGGACCGAATTGCTTGGCTGAGGGCTGTGGGTACTGTGGTATCAGGGAACATCTAGCTCAATTGGCATAACAGTTTATAAAGAAAATGTTCTACATCCTACTTTGGTGAGTAGCATCGGAGGTCTTAAAAGCCTGTAAACAGCCATCTAGGCTACTTTACTGGTCTCATCCTTTCTGGAGCAAGAAAGACTGAAGACAACTGAAGACCCAAGGGAAAAACTAGTTCAAAAGACTAATGGACCACATCTACTGCAGCCTCCACCAGACTGAGTCCAGTAAAACTAGATGGTGTCCAGCTGCCACCACTGACTGCTCTGACGAAGATCACGATAGAGAGTCATGGACAGAGCTGGAGAAAAAGGTAGAAAAAAAAAATTTAACTCAAAAAGAAAGACCAGACTTGCTGGCCTGACAGATACAGGAGAAACCCTGAGACTATGGCCGCAGACACCCTTTCAGTAATGAGGCCACTCCTGAGATTCATCCTTCAGCCAAAGATTCAACAGGCCCATGGAACAAAACAAGACTAAAGGGGCAAACCAGCCCTGGGGCAGGGACTGGAAGGCAGGACGGAACGGGAAAGCTGGTAATAGGGAACCCGGGGTTGAGAAGGGAGAGTGTTGACATGTGGTGGGGTTGTTAACCAATGTCATACAATTTGTGTGCTATTAGATGAGAAACAAGTTTGTTCTTTAAACCTTCATCCAAAGTTCAATAAAAAAGAAAAAAAGTACATAAATAAAAGAACTGAACAGAAGATTTCAAAGGGTGGCTCCAGAACACAAAGTATAGTATTATAATGACATGTGCAAAGAACTGGAGATAGAAAACTAAAACTGAAAATATTTTCAGCATTTCTCAAGCTGAAAAAATTCAAGTCTCCATTTGCTATAGTGAAGGATTCTTTGAGGAAAATATTAAACAAGGCAGGAAGCATCAAAAGAAGATGGGAGGAATATACAGAGCCGTTATACCAAAAAAGAATTGGTCAATGTTCAACCATTTCAAGAGGTAGCATATGATCAGGAATTGAAGGAAGAAGTCCAAGCTGCACTGAAGGCTATGGCAGAAAACAAGGCTCTGGGAATTGACAGAATATCAATTGAGATTTTTCAAGAAACGGGCGCAGCTCTGGAAGTGCTCACTCATCTATGCCAAGAAACTTGGAAGACAACTACCTGGCCAACCAACTGGAAGAAACACATATTTATGCCTATTCCCAAGAAAGGCAATCCAAGAAAATGTGGAAATTATCAAACAATATCATTAATATCACACTCAAGCAAAATTTTGTTGAAGATCATTCAAAAGCGGCTGCAGCAGTATACCGACAAGGAACTGCCAGGAATACAGGCAGATTTAGAACAGGACATGGAACCAGGGATATCATTGCTGATGTTAGATGGATCCTGACTGAAAGCAGAGAATACCAGAAGGATGTTTTCCTGTGTTTTATTGACTATGTGTGGATGATAACAAATTGTGGATAATATTTTGGAGAATGGGAATTCCAAAACAATTGTGCTCATGAGGAACCTGTATATAGAACAAGAGGCAGTTGTTCTGACAGAACAAGGGCGTACTGCGTGGTTTAAAGTCAGGAAAAGTGTGTGTCAGAGTTGTATTCTTTCACCATACCTAATCAATCTGTATGCTGAGCAAATAATCTGAGAAGCTGTATTATATGAAGAAGAATGGGGCATCAGGATTGGAAGAAGACTTATTAACAATCTGTTTTATGCAGATATCACAACCTTGCTTGCTGAAAGTGAAGAGGACATGAAGCACTTACTGATGAAGATCAAAGACCACAGCCTTCAGTATGGATTACACCTCAACAAAAGAAAACAAAAATCCTGACAAGCAGACCAATAAGCAAAATCATGATAAATGGAGAACATATTGATATTGTCAAGGATTTCATTTTACTTGGATCTACAATCAACACCCATGGAAGCAGTAGTCAAGACTTCAAAAGACGCATTGCATTGGGCAAATCTGCAAAGGACCTCTTTAAAGTGTTGAAAAGCAAAGATGTCACCTTGAAAACTAAGGTGCACCTGACTCAAGTCATAGTATTTTCAATCACATCATAAGCATGTGAAAGCTGGACAATGAATAAGGAAGACCGAAGAAGAATTGACACCTTTGAATTGTGGTGTTGTCAAAGAATATTGAACATACCATGAACTGCCAGAAGATCAAACAAATCTGTCTTGGAAGAAGTACAACCAGAATGCCTCTTAGAAGCAAGGATGGCAAGACTGGGTCTTACATACTTTGGACATGTTGTCAGGAGGGATCAGTCTCTGGAGAAGGACATCATGCTTGGTAAAGTAGAGGGTCAGCAGAAAAGAGGAAGACCCTCCACAAGATGGACTGACACAGTGGCTGCAACAATGGGCTCAAGCATAATAAGGATTGTGAGCATGGTGCAGGACAAGGTAGTGTTTCCTTCTGTGGTACATAGGGTCACTGTGAGTTGGAACCAACTCGTCGGCACCTAACAACAACAAGAACAATTCAAAAGTGATTGCAACAATACATTAACAGAGAACTGCCAGAAATTCAAGCTGGATTCAGAAGAGGGCATGGAACCAGGGATATCATTGCTAATGTCAGATGGATCCTCGCTGAAAGCAGACAATACCAGAAGGATGTTTACCTGTGTTTTTTTGACTATGCAAGGCATTCTACTGTGTGGATTTTAACAAATTACGAATAACATTGCAAAGAATTGGAATTCCAGAACACTTAATTATGCTCATGAGGAACCTGTACATACAGTAAGAGGCAGTTGTTCAAACAGAACAAGGGGATACTGAGTAGTTTAAAATCAGAAAAGGTGTTCATCAAGGTTGTATCCTTTCACCATACTTACTCAATCTGTATGCTGTGCAAATATTTTCAAAAGTTGGACTATATGAAGAAGAACACAGCATCAGAATTGGAGGAACACTTATTAACAACCTGTGATATGCAGATGACACAACCTTGCTTGCTGAAAGGGAAGAGTCTTTGAAGCACTTAATTATGAAGATCAAAGACTGTAGACATCAGTTTGGATTGCACTGTAATATAAATAAAACAAAATTCTTCACAAGTGAACAAATCAGCAACATCAGTATAATTGGAGAAAAGACTGATGTCAAGGATTTCCTTTTACTTGTATCCACAATCAACACCCATAGAAACAGCAGTCAGGAAATCAGATAACACATTACATTGGCCAAATCTGCTGCAAAAGACCTCTTTAATGTGTTAAAAAGCAAAGATTTCACTTGGAGGACTAAGGTGACCCTGACCCAAGCCATGATATTTTCAGTTGCTTCATACACATGCAAAAGCTGGACAATGAATAAGGAAGACAGAAGAATTGATGCCTTTGAATTATGGTGTTGGCAAAGAATACTGTATACTCCATGGACTGCCAGGAGAATGGACAAGTCTGTCTTGGAAGAAGTACAAGAAGAGTGCACCTTGAAAACGAGAATGGGGAGACCTCTTCTCATGTACTTTGGGCATGTTATCAGAAGGGACCAGTCCCTGGAGAAGGACATCATGCTTGATATGTAAGTAGAAAAGTCAGCAAAAAAGAGGAAGACCCTCAATGATATGGATTGATACAATGGCTGCAACAATGGGCTCAAATACAGCATTGTGAGGATTGTGCAGGACTGAGCAGTGTTTCATTGTACGTAGGGTCACTATAAGTCAGAACCTACTCGAAGACAACTAACAACAGCAAGAACCCCTTTTTAAAATTTATGTCTCAGCTTGTTCAAAACCCAGCAAGGATGAAAAGTATATTTATCATTTTATTAGACTCTGTGTTTCCTCCTATATCCAGACACTTAAATGAAACTTAACCTCCTCCTTTTGTTAAGTTATATACAATATTTTTTTCTTCTAATATGAATTGAACTTTAAGATGATTGCCAGCCTTGAATATCGATATACTATTCTCCAGTCTTTTCTAAGAAAGCCCAGCTGTTGTTGTTAGGTGTCAACAAGTCAATTTCAACTCATAGGAACCTTATGTATAACAGAATGAAAAGTTGCCCAGTTCTTTTCCATCCTCACTGTTGCAACCACTGTGTTAATGCATCTCACTGAGGGTTCTCCTCTTTTTCACTGACCCTTTACTTTACCAAACATGATGTTCTTCTCCAGGGACTGGTCACTCCTGACAACATGTCCAAAGTAAGCCAGAGGAATCCTACATGTATTTAAATTAGCAATGTTTTCTACCTTCTTGAGCATGTGAAACATGTTTGCATTTTTGTCTTGGAATTACTTATTTTAAACCTCTAACCCTGGGTTAAATGGATTGACACAATGGCTGCAACAGTGGCCCCAAATATAGCAATGATTGTGAGGGTGGTGCTGGACTGGATAGTGTTTCCTTCCATTTTACATAGGGTTGCTATGAGTAAAGAACTGACTCAACAGCACCTAACAATAATCCTGGATTGTGAAAAGACTAAGTGCTGGCCTACCTGCCAAAAGATTGGTGGTTTGAACCCACCCAGAGGCATCTCAGAAGAAAGGCCTAGTGATCTGGGTCAAAAAGGTCACAGCCATGAAAACTCTATGGAGCAGTTCTACACTGTACACGTGGGGTCACTATGAGTCAGAATCAACTGAATGGTAAGTGGAACCCTGGGAACCTCAATACAAGCAGCAGTAAATGTGGAGACTCTACCAAAATCCTCATAGCATGTCTAGATAAAGCAATGAATCTAAACAATAATCCTTCCCAGTAAGCTGATGTTCCCATAATTAACCAAGACTAAAAGTCTATATGAGGTCCAATGCAACAAGGTCACTGCTGACAATCTTCTGCATGGCCTGGTGTGCCCCAATCTACTTGAATACTCTTTTAACTAATACTCGACAAATACTGTGGTTAGTTAAAATCATGAGGTTTTATATTCCTATTATAAATGTTCATTAACCAAGATTGAGTCCCCTTTGGATGCATGTCCTCTCCCACACTTTTACCTCATATGGGCCTCTCATCCCTTCAGTCTCACCCAAAGCTCTGTCTTCAATCCTCAAATCATTTCACTATATACTCTGGAACCTCTACTTTTTAGAAAACCAACTGTAATCTCTAACTCTTTCCCTTCACAGTCCCTTCATCTCCTTGCTTTAACTGAAACTGGAAACTCTCCCTGCTACTTACTCAGGTGAAAATTCTTTATTCTCCTCCTCTATGTCTTGTTTTTTTTTTTTTTTTATGTCTTGGCCCTAAAGACGGAAAGGTGAGGAATGAGACTTTTAGATATTCTGTTTGATATTGCTCCTGGACTCCCCACCCCTTCCTTTTATAAACTAGTCTTGATTCAGTGAAGTTAACAGAATCAACTACAGGACTTTTTACCTCTTACTGTTTTCAAGTGAACTTATATTCGTTTACTCTTGATTTTGGAACCTAGATCAAAATTTCCTATTCTTTTGAATATCTTTGCTGACTTGGAAACCCTGGTGGCATAGTGGTTAAGTGCTACAGCTGCTAACCAAAAGGTCAGCAGTTCGAATCCACCAGGTGCTCCTTGGAAACTCTATGGGGCGGTTCTACTCTGTCCCCTAGGGTCGCTATCAGTCGGAATCGACTCAATGGCAGTGGGTTTGGTTTGGGTTTTGCTTGCTTACTATTCTATCTTGAATATCCAACATCATCAAGTCTCTTAGCTGCTTCTTACCCTCATAACGATTGAATTTCCTTTCATGTCCATTCTCAAAGATACATGCTGTTCTTTTTAATAATACTCTCTTTCTCCATCTTTGAAATCTTGACTTGAAGCATCCTGTATTTTATACCAATTCTTCTCATTGCCTTATTCCCAGTATATTTTCCTTTGGCATTATTGAGAACTCAAATCCCATGACCCCCTAAGTTTTTTATTTTAGCTTTGTTAGTTTCTTTAATTAGATTTCTTATTTGTCTTGTCAAATTTCTAGCTTAAATATAATAACTAGAATTTCAACTCTTTTTCTATTATCCTTCTGAACTTATCTAGTAAAACAATAAACCTGGAAATCATCAAAAGTTGGTTACTACGCATTCTGTATACCAAATCTGAAGTTGCTGAATACTCATGGATAAAATAATGTAACTTTAAATGTGTTGCCACTATTAATTTACATTCTTCAACTTCAATTCTGCCCTCAATCTTTCAGGACTATCTTCTATTTTTCTCCCATTTTTCACAAAAACTACTTCCATTCTTTTCCAGTCTCTTTAAATATCTGACCATGTAACTCTAAGCATAAAAAAAACTTACACTTTTTCACAGAGAAATCAGAAACCAATCTTACCTTTCATTAATACATGGAATTTAATATAATATTATGAAGGTACTGAACTGAGTTGGAGGAAATTGCACAATTTCAACTCCATTAAGATAATTTTTTTAACTTAGCGGCGAATAAAATGGAAAAACATGTGCATCACATGATAAAAGTGAAACTATTGATTTTGATAAAGGCTTTCAGACCTCAGTGACCATTTAACTTTCACTCCAGTATTCACTTTTACAAACTAATGATTTCAATATCAGATTACTAAATTATTTTCTCTTTTTCTTCTTCTTATTATTGTTAACAAAAGATTTAATTTGTACCTGGAATTCTACTGATTTTATCATTTTATGAAGGCATTTAAATAACCCAGACTCTATATAAACAATTATTTCAAGAGAGGTACTAAAATTTTAGCTTCAATAGCTAAACAGTAGCTATTTCTGTGTGTAAATATATATATATATACACACATATATATGTATATCATATACATATGCATTGGGTTTGGGTATGTATAAGTTTATATATCATATCCAATTTCTTCTTTAGGGGTAGGAGTTTTTTTTTTTTTTAACTAGATTGAATTGGTAAATTGAAACAGAAAATTACTTTAATGACCTTGCCTATAGAGCTAACATCTAATTAACTTGAATTATGGGGAAAATATCACTTCTTTTTTAATCTCTAGTCCCTCTTTTCATTTATACATCCATCGACTCAATTATTTTAAGTTCATAATGTGAACTTAACATTTTTTCAAAACCTGGTAAAATTTGGAATGTTTCATGTAATTGAATAAGATCAGTAGGGATCTATTTAAGAGTTATTATTCTAAGCATCTATGAAATTCTAAGGTTACTTTTTTTTTAAGATTGCTTCAATTGCTTTAGACAGCAAAAACTGATGAAATACTCAAAGTTGTTAGTCAAATCAATAAAGAGATTAAGGAATCACTTTCAATTAGGTTGCTCAAATAAGTATTTAATTTGCAAGTACACAGTTATTAATTAAATGCCATTTGATTGCACTGTGAGTTTATTGATATTTAATGATAGTTAACCCACTAAAGTATAATATCCTTATTTTATAATTTTGCACATGTATTTTTTTCCCATAGGGTTTTTCTTGTTCGGAATTATGCAAACATTCATTTATCACTGCTCTTGTTCAACATCGTGCTGGAGGTCCTAGCCAAAGCAATTAGGCTAGACAAAGAAATAAAGGGCATCCAGATTGTCAAGGAATAAATAAAATTATCTCTATTTGTAGACGACATGATCTTATACACAGAAAACCGTGAGGAATCCTCAAGAAAACTACTAAAACTAATAATAGAGTTCAGTAGAGCATTGGGATACAAAATAAACATACAATAATCAGTTGGATTCCTCTACACCAGCAAAAAGAACATCAAAGTGGAAATCAACAAATCAATACCATGTAAATCTTACCAGAGATGTTAAAGGCTTATACAAAGAAAAATACAAAACACTTCTGTAAGAAACCAAAAGGGACCTACATAAGTGGAAAAACATACCTTGCTCATGGATAGGAAGACTTAGCATTATAAAAATGTCCATTCTACCAAAAGTGATCTATAGATTTAAAGGAATTCTGATCCAAATTCCAGAGACATTTTTTAATTAACTTTTATTGAGCTTCAAATGAACGTTTACAAATCAAGTCAAACTGTAACATATAAATTTATATACACCTTACTCCGTACTCCCACTTGCTCTCCCCCTAATGAGTCAGCCCTTCCAATCTCTTGTGACAATTTTGCCAGCTTCCAACTCTCTCTATCCTCCCATCCCCCCTCCAGACAGGAGATACCAACACAGTCTCAAGTGTCCACCTGATACAAATAGTTCATTCTTCATTAGCATCTCTCTCCTACCCACTGTCCAGTCCCTTTCATGTCTGATGAGTTGTCTTCGGGAATGGTTCCTGTCCTGGGCCAACAGAAGGTTTGGGGACCATGACCGCTGGGATTCCTCTAGTCTCAGTCAGACCATTAATTATGGTCTTTTTGTGAGAATTTGGGGTCTGCATCCCACTGATCTCCTGCTCCCTCAGGGGTTCCACAGACATTTTTTAATGAGATGGAGAAACAAATCGCCAACTTCATATGGAAGGGAAAGAGGCCCCAGATAAGTAAAGCATTACTGAAAAAGAAGAACAAAGTGGGAGGCCTTACTCTACCTGATTTTAGAACCTATTATACCACCACAGTAGTCAAAACAGCCTGGTACTGGTACAACAACAGATACACAGACCAGTGGAACACAGTTGAGAATCCAGTCATAAATACATCCACATATGAGCAGCTGACATTTGACAAAGTCACCAAAACAGTTAAATGGGGAAGACAGTCTTTTTAACAAATGGTGCTGGCACAACTGGATATCCATCTGCAAAAAAATGAACCAAGACCCATACCTCACTCAATGCACAAAACAGGCTCAAAATGGATCAAAGACCTAAATGGAAAATCTAAAATGATAAAGATCATGGGAGAAAAAATAGAGGCAACGTTAGGAGCCCTAATACATGCCATAAATGGTATGCAAAACATTAATAACAGTGGAGGAGAAAAACTAGATAACTGGGAGCTCCTAAAAATCAAACACCTATGCTCATCCAAGGACTTCACCAAAAGTGTAAAAAGATTACCTACAGACTGGGAAAAAGTTATGACATTTCCGATCAGCGCCTGATCTTTAAAATCGACATGATACTGAAAAAACACAACTACAAAAAGACAACCCAATTAAAAAATAGGCAAAAGATATGCACATTCACTTCACTAAAGAAGGCATTCAGGTAGCTAACAGATACATGAGGAAATACGATTATTAGCCATTAGAGAAATGCAAATCAAAACTACAATGAGATTTCATCTCACTCCAACAAGGCTGGCATTAATCCAAAAAACACAAAACAATAACTGTTGAAGAGGCTGTGGAGAGATTGGAACGCTTATACACTGCTGGTGGAAATGTAAAATGGTACAACAACTTTGGAAATAAATTTGGTGCTTCTCCAAAAAGCTAGAAATATAACTACCATACAATCCAGCAATCCCACTCCTTGGAATATATCCTAGAGAAATTAGAGCCTTTACAAAAACAGATATATGCACACCCATGTTCATTGAGCACTGTTTACAATAGCAAAAAGATAGAAGCAAGGATGCCCAACAACAGATAAATGGATAAATTATGGTATATTCACACAATAGAATACTACTCATTGATAAAGAACGGTGATGAATCTGAAACATTTCATAACGTGGAGGAATCTGGAAGGCATTATGCTAGGTGAAATTAGTCAGTTGCAAAAGGACAAATATTGTATAAGACCACTACTATAAGAACTCAGGAAATAGTTTAAACAGAGAAGAAAATATTCCTTGATGGGTATGAGGGGGGGAGGGAGGAAGGGTGGGAGACCCATGTTCACTAATTAGACTGTATATAAGAATTAGTTTAGGTGATGGGAAAGACAACACAGAATAAAGGCAAGGTCAGCACAACTGGAGTAAACCAAAAGCAAAGAAGTTTCCTGAATAAAATGAATGCTTCAAAGGCTAGCAAAGCAGGGGTGTAGGTTTGGGACTATGGTTTCAAGGGACATCTGAGTCCATTGGCATAATAAAATCTATTAAGAAAACATTCTGCATCCTACTTTGAAGAGTGGCATCTGGGGTCTTAAATGCTAGCAAGCGGCCTTCTAAGATGCATCAATTGGTCTCAACCCACATGGATCAAAGGAGAATGAAGAACACCAAGGACACAAGGTAATTACAAGCCCAAGAGACAGAAAGGGCTACATAAACCAGAGACTACATCAACCTGAGACTAGACAAGCTAGGTAGTGCCCAGCTACAACCAAAGACTGCCCTGACAGGGAGCACAACAGAGAACCCCTGAAAGAGCAGGAGAACAGTGGGATGCAGACCCCAAATTCTCATAAAAAGACCAGATTTAATGGCCTGACTGGGACTAGAAGGACCCCCTTGGGCATGGCTTCCAGACCTACTGTTGGCCCAGGACAGGAACCATTCCCAAAGCCAACTCTTCAGATAGGGATTGGACTGGACAATGGGTCAGAGAGGGATGCTGGTGAGGTCTGAGCTTCTTGGATCAGATGAACACTTGAGACTATGTTGGCATCTCCTCCCTGGATGGGAGATGAGAGGGTGGAGGTGGATACAAGCTGGCAAAATGGACGTGAAAAGAGAGAGTGGATGGAGGAAGTGGGCTGTCTCATTAGGGGGAGTATTTTTTTTTTATCAAGGTGTATATAAGTTTTTGTGTGAGAGACTGACTTGATTTGTAAACTTGCACTTAAAGCACAATAAAAATTAAAAAAAAAACCAGAGTACAAAATTTAAAGTAAAAAAATAAATAAAAAGATTTAAAAAATGGCTGAAGTTCAACAAAAAATAGTAAAACACACGAAATTACAAGAGAAGAAGGACCAATTATAAACAAAATATGAAGAGGAGGAAACCTCTTCTATGGAGTCCAAACTAATGCAAAGAATTGATAATTTTCCTAGTATAGCACTAAATATGTTTACATAAAGCAAAGAGCAATAGAAAATAAACTAGCAGAAATCAGGGTAAAAAATGAGAAACTAAATGGAGAAGCAAAATCAGAGACTCAACAAGGAAATTGAAAACATCAAAAAACAAAACAAAACAAAGATAACTTCTGGGACTAAAGAATAAAGCAAATGAATTTGAAAAAGCAAGTGAAACACTCAATAATAGAATCAAACAGACAAAAGATAGAGTAAATGAAGTAGAAAACAAAATAACTGAACTTACCAAGTCTCAAGAGAAAAGGAAACAACAAAGAAAAATGAACGAACCCAAAAGGGAATATGAGATTCAATGAAAAAATGTAACATTAGAATTACTGGAATCTCAAAGCACCATGACAACAATAAAGGCATAGAAACAATTCTCCAACAGAAAATTAGAGAGAATTTCACAGACTTTAACAGAGAACAAAGCCTACAAGTGCAGGAAACTACATGAACCACAATTAGAAGAGACATGAAAATATCATCTCAGTGTCATATCCTAATAAAATTCTTGGAAACCAAAGATAAGAAGAGAATTCTGAAAGCAGCCAGATAAAAAATGCAATATAACATACCAAGGCACTTTCATAAGAATCAGTGCATATTTCATCCCAGAAACTCTAGACGCTAAAAGACAATGGAGCAACATATATAAAATAGTGAACGAAAACAATTGCCAACCAAGAATTCTTTGACCAGCAAGGTTGTCATTCAAAAATGAGGGAGAAATCAAGACATAACCAAACAAACAGAAGCTCTGAGAATTTGCCACTACCAGACCATTTTTGGGAACCCCAGTGGCGTAGTAGTTAAGTGCTACAGCTGCTAACCAAAAGTTCGGCAGTTCAAATCCACCAGGCCCTCCTTGAAAACTCTATGGGGCAGTTCTACTCTGTCCTATAGGGTCACTATGGGTCAGAATTGACTCGACAGCAATGGGTTTAGATTTTGGTTTTTTTTAGACCAGTTTTGCAAGTAATACTCAAGGGAGTACTCCAAATGGGAAGACAAGATCATTAAATAAATACTACAAATACTAGTATCTATAAATGAATAAATAAAAAATAAGAGAGATAGAGCTACAAAAAATGCAACAACACGGACAATCCTAATGACCAAGTATGATTTCAGGGAATAAACTCAATAATTAAATCTCACAAACAATACAACATCAAGTTTGTAAGAAATAAGTACAAAGTAAACTTATCAAATACAGGTTGTATATTGATGTTAATGGAGACCCATCAACAAAAATGGGGGAGGGAGGAGCGTATCAGGAATAGATGTATTATGTCGAAGTTAACTGTTGTTCATACATTAAACATTGTTACTATTTTAAGTTGTGTAATGTAGTTTTTTTTAAATGTAATATATGTGATAACCAGTAAGAAATTTCTAAGAAAAAACATTCAGAAGAAAAGCAGAAAGGAAAAAAAAGGCTTATCAAGAGAATGCAGCCAAATACAAACAAAACAGAAAAATCAGAATTTAAAAAAAGGCAATATGAAACACTCAAAAAAAAAAAAAAAAAGCAAAACAAGTAGACACTTCATTTTCAGTAACATCCTTAAAGGCAAATGGTCTTAACGGCCCATGCAAAAAGCAGAGTGGCAGAATAGATTTAAAAAAAAATGTGATCCATCCTTTTACTGTTTAAAAGAAGCACACAGTAGACATAAGGACACAAACAGACTGAAAATAAATAGATGGAGAAAAATATTCCACGTAGCCAGTAAAAAAAAAAAAAAGTCATACTGATATAAGATGAAATAGACTTTAAATCAAAATTTATTGCAAGAGATAAAGAAGGATATTGTGTAATAATAAAAGTGTCAATCCACCAAAAAGGCATAACAATTATAAATTTATATGTACCTCACAGCAATGCATCAAAATACATGAAAAAAAATACTGATTAATATGAAAGGAGAAATAGAAAACTCCAGAATAAAATAGGGGATGTCAACACACCACTTTTAGCTATAGACAGAACATCTAAAAATAAGATCACTAAGGTTATTGAAAGCTTAAATAAAATCATAAACCAATGGACATAACCAACATATATAGAACACTCTACTCAGCATCAGAACAAAGTACATTCTTCTTCAGTGTGTATGGATCATTTTCAAGAATAGACCATATGCTAGGACACAAAACAAGTCTCAACAAATTTGAAAAGTTTGAAATCATACAAAGTGTTTTCTCTGGCCATAACAGTACGAAGCTAGAAACCAACAACAGGAAAAAAATAAATAAATGTATGGACACTAAATAATACACTGCTAAAAAACTATTGGGTTATATAAGAAAACAAAAGTGAAATTAAAAACTTTCTAAACCAAATGAATATGAAAACAAAACCAAAAAACCTACTGCTGTCAAGTCAATTAGAATTCATAGTGGCCCTATATGATAAAGTAGAACTGCCTCATACGGTTTCCAAGGCTATAATCTTTACAGAAGCAGGAGCAACATCTTTCTCCCACAGAGTGGCTGGTGGGTTAGAAATGCTGACCTTTTGGTTAACAGCCAAGTTCTTTAACTACTGTGCCACCAAGATTCCTGAAAATGAAAACACAACATATTAAAACCTTTGGGACACAGGTAGAGCAGTACTAAGAGGGAAAGCCTTAGCAATAAATGCCTACATTAAAAAGAAATATTGACAATCCTTAAACAGACAACTTGATCAAATAGAAAATGAAGAGTAAAAGAAAACGAAAGCTACCAGAAAAAACAAATAATAAAGATCAAGGAAGAAATAAATGAAATAGGAAACAGTGTTAAGAATCAACAAAACCAGAAGTTGGTTCTTAGAAACGATCAATAAAATTAGACAAACCACTGGCTAGACTGACAAAAGAAAGAAAGAAAGAAAAAAAAGAGGCAAATAACCAGAATAAAAAATGAAATTGGTGACATTAAAACTGATCCAACAGAGGTAAAAATTGTGTTTACTTGAAAAATTGTACTCCAACAAATTTGAAAACATAGATGAAATGGACAAATACCTAGAAACATACTACATACCTGAACTAACACAGAGATAGAAAATGTCACATACCCATTTAAAAAAGGAGTTATCATTAAAAAACTGCCAACAAAAAACTGCTCAGGACCAGATCTACACTGGGGAATTCTACCAAATATTCAGAGAAGAACTGACACCAATCCTACTCCCATCTCTTCAAAAACATAGAAAAGGAAGGAACACTACCAAACTCTTTCTATGAAGCCAGCATAACTCTGAAATCTGAACCAGGAAACATATCACAAAAAATAAAATTACATACCAATGTCCCTTATGGACATACTTGCAAAAATTTTCAACAAAATTCTAGCTAACAGATTTCTGCACCATAAAAAAAAAAAAAAATCAGATACCATGATCAAGTAGGATTCATATTAGGATTACAAGGGTGTTTCAACATTAGAAAATCAATCAATGTACTTCACCACATAAATAAAACAAAGGAAAAGAACAATATGATCTTATCGATTGAAGCAGAAAAGCCATTTGATGAAATTTAACACCCTTTTCTGATTAAAACTCAGCAAAGTAGGAATAGAAGGGAGATTTCTCAACATAATTAAGGGCGCATATACAAAATAAACAGCCAACATTATACTCAATGGAGAAAGGCTGAGATCCTTCCCTTTGAGAATAGGAATGAGACAAGAATGTCCATTATCGCCACTCTTATTCAACATTTTACTGGAAGACAAGCCAGAGCAATAAGATGCATTGGAAAGGAAGAAGTAAAACTACCTCTATTTGCAGATGACATGATACTATACAGACTGTAAAGATTCCACAAGAAAACTGCTGGAACTAATAGAAGAATTTAGCAACATTGCAGGGTACAAGATCAATACACAAAAATCAGCTGGGTTCCTCTATGACTAACAAAGACTACTCCAAAAAAGAAATCAAGAAAACAATACCATTTACAATAGCCCCCAACTCGATAAAATACCTATGAATTAACATAATCAGGGACATAAAAGATTTTGCATTTAAATATTATAAAACACTACTAGAGTAGACTGAAAGAGACCTACAAAAATGAAAAGACATGCCATGCTCATGGATTGGAAGACTTAATACAGTGAAAATGTCAATTCGACCTAAAAGCAATCTATAGGTAGAATGAAATCCTGATCCACATCCCAACATTATTTACTGAAGTAGAGAAACTAATGACAAACTTCATATGGAAAGAAAAAAAAAAAAACAACCTAAATAGTCAAAACAATATTGAAGAAAAAGAACAAAGCAGGAAGCTTCATACTCCCAGGTGTCAAAATGTACTACACAGCTACTGTAATAAAAACAGCCTGGTATTGGTTCAGTGATAGAAACATAGACCAGTGGAATAGAATTTCGAGCTCAGAATTAAACCCAGCTATCTAAGGACAACTGATTTTTGACAAGGAGTCAAAGTCCATTCGGTGAGGAGGAAACAGTCTGCTTAATAAATGGTGCTGGCGATACTGGATATCCATGTGCACCAAAATGAACAGGACTGATACCTCACACCATAAAGAAAAACTAACTCAAAATGAATCAAAGACTTAAATGTTATACCTAAAACAATAAAATTCCTGAGAGAAAACTATAAGACCTAATTCTTTTGTAAAAATTGGATAACAAACTAAAACAAATGCACAAAGAGAAGACTATAAAATAGATAAGCAAGACTTCATAAAAATTAAATATTTATTCTCATCAAAAGACTTTATTAAAAGAATAAATGGACAATATACAGACTGGGAAAAAATCTTACGAAACGACTTAATGGGTAAGGGTCTAATCTCTAAAATCTATAGAAAACTGCAACAACTCAACAACAAAAAGACAATTCAATCACCAAATGGACAAAGGACATGAACAGAAACTTCATCAAAGAGCACATCCAAGCAACAAACAAACATGAAAAGATGTTCATGATTATTAACCATTAAAAACCAAATACCAAACCCAGTGCCGTTGAGTTGATTCTGACTCATAGCGACCCTACAGGACAGAGTACAACTGCCCCATAGAGTTTCCAAGGAGCACCTGGCGGATTCGAACTGCCAACCCTTGGGTTAGCAGCTGTAGCACTTAATCACTACACCACCAGTGTTTCCTATTAATCATTAAAAACAAAAACAAACCCCAGTGCCGTCAAGTCAATTCCGACTCATAGTGACCCTATAGGACAAAGTAGAACTGCCCCATAGAGTTTCCAAGGAGCGCCTGGAGGATTTGAACTGCCGATCCTTTGGTTCGCAGCCGTAGCACTTAACCACTACGCCACGAGGGTTTCCTATTAACCATTACCCAGTGAGAGAGCTAAATCAAAACTGCAATGAGATACCATCTTAACCTGGCTAAAATGGCATTGATTAAAAATAAAACAGATAACAGCAAATGTTTTCAAGGATGTGAGGAGGTTGGATCCCTTATCTATTGCTGGTGAGACTGTAAAATGGTATGGTGCTTTCTCAAAAAACTAGAAGTACAATCAACACCCACAGAAGCAGCAGTCAAGAAATCAAACAACGCATTACATTGAGCAAATATGCTGCAAGAGACTATAGAGTGTTGAAAAGCAAAGGTGAACCTTGAAGACTAAGGTGTGCCTTACCCAAGCCATGGTGTTTTCAATCACCTCATGTGCATGTGAAAGCTGGACAATGAATAAAGAAGACCAAAGAAAAATTGATGCCTTTGAATTATGGTGTTGGCAAAGAATATTGAATATACCATGGACTTCCAAAAGAAAGAACAAACTATCTTGAAAGAAGCGCAACCAGAATGTTCCTTAGAAGCAAGGAATGGTGTGACTACGTTTCACATACTTTGGACATGTTATCAGGAGGGACCAGTCCCTGGGGATGGACATCAAGCTTGGTAAAGTAGACAGCAAAAAACAGGAAGCCTTTCAACAAGTGGATTGACACAGTGCTTGCCACAATGGCCTCAGGCATAACGACAATCGTGAGATGGCACAGGTCCTGGCAGTGTTTCGTTCTATTGTACACAGGGTTGCTAGGAGTCAGAACACAGTCAATGGCACCTAACAACAACATGATCCAGCAATCCCATTTCTAGGTATGTATTCTTGAGACCTAAAAATAATGACACAAACACACATGTATGTACACTTATGTTCATTGCTGCTTTATTCACAGTAGGAAATAAATGGAAACAACCAAGCACTCACTAGCAGATAAATGGATAAGCAATTTGCAGTGCATACATATAGTCTGAAATCAAAAGGAAAATACATTATAAAGTGTATGGACGTGATGGGCATACCGTTAAGTGAAATAAGTCAAACACATAAGGACAGTATCGTATGATCCCTCTTTTGTGGGAAAATAAGAATAAAATACAGAGAGACCAGTGTTCATTGGTGGTTGCCAGGGAGAAAAGAGAAGAAGGGAAAATATGCTTTAGACCCTAGACTATTGTTATTTTTGGTGACGGGAAAAGTGGCACTGAATGTGTATGTAATGAGCACAGCACAACCAAAGTAAAAATGAGCGTATGAGCACATATGGATGGGTATAGGCATACTGGCAAATGGGTAGGTACAGGTGTGTACATAGGTGAGAACAGAAGTATTTGTAGTTACATATAAATACAAATATATGTGTGCAGGCACATATATTCACTGAAGACACAAATACACATACTGCTCAGACATAACCAAACATCTTCCAAGATTAGTTTTATGTGTGTGAAAGCTTAGGACCATAGTCTCATGGGACAACTTAGTCAATTGGCCTAACATAGTTCACAAAGATCATGATCTGAACCCTAGTGAAATGAGTAGTGTCTGGGGTCTTAAAAGCTTGTGAACAGCTACTTAAGACACAACTACTAGTGTTTACTCACCAGGAGTAAAAGAGTAAGACAGCAACCAAAACCTCAGAGAAGAAACAAGCCAACTATACGAGTCACAACCTCATCTGCCCTGAGGAGAGTAATGCTAGATAGTGCTGAGCTACCACCACTGACTGTTCTGGCTGGGGTCATAAATAGATGGTCCTGGATAGAATGGGAGAAAAATGTGGAGGAGAACTCAAATTGTTATTAAAAAAAAAAAGAAAGAAAGAAAGCCAGATAAGCTGGAACAGCGAACAGAGGAGTCCCCTGAGACTATTGCCTTGAGACGCTCTTTAAACCTAGAACCAAGCCTATCCCCTGAGATCACCTATTAACAAAATTGCAGAATGAAACACTAAATAAAGGATATTACCAGTAAGATTGGTACTGAATTTAAAAGCCGTCAGTATGAGACCAAAAAGTCAACAATTACTCAAAAGCAAAGATGGGAAGATACGGGGACAGAGAAACTAGAGTACTGGAAACAAAAAGAATGTCGACACATTGTGGAAAAAAAAAAAAGAAGAAAATGCTCATTCAATTAGCTCTAGTCCTCTTGCTAAGGATTAGGTACAGTAGTTAAAAAAAAGCTTTTAGGTGAACCTGATATGAGTTACTTTAAAGTTCAGCAATAATTAAATAAGAATTTACTGAGTAAATAATATGTATATGTATGTTACTACTCAACTGCATACAAGAAATGAACAATTACATCTGACACTGTCAGTGTCCTCACAGATATTTTAGTCTTTGGAGTGCTGTGTGTATGTGTATATATTACAGTGACTGTCCCAGGGTTACTATCAGTTCTTGAGCCCTTTGTATTTGTATTGTACTAGCTGAGGGGGAAGTATTTCTATTTCTGACAAGTCTTTAGTCTTGCAGAATTCTGTCATAAGATCTCTGGCATAATTTTTGTCATCAAGGCCATATTTTTGAACAACTGACCCTTCTTTATTTCCAACTTTTGAATTCCAATCATAGTAATTATCAATATATTTTTATTGCATGTTTGATCAGTTTCAGATTGCAGCATTTCATAAAAATCTTTATTTTGAACATGTTATCAGGAAAGACTAATGGTTAGAAAAGGAGATCGTGCTTGGTAGAGGGCCGATAAAAATGAGGGAAACCCTCACTGAGGTGGATTGATACAATAGCCACAACAATAAACTCAAACATACCAATGATCATGAAGATGGCACAGGACTAGGCAACATTTCCTTCTGTTACGCATAGGATCTCCTTGAGCTCATGAGCCGAGATCAACCGGGTGACCACTAACAATAGTTCATTGTACTGAACTATCTAAAATATGACCACTGCCTCATGTGTATAGGATCAAATAATTGCCACTGTTGGAATTACATAATTTTGAGAAAAAAATATATATGTACATATATATATATATATATATATATATATATACTTCTGTTTGGATTTTAAGCAGGTAGAAGTAGTAAGAAATTAAACAAGAAAAAAAACTTGTTTTTTTTTCTTTCAACAGAGATTTTTAAGCAATTCCAGTTTGGTTTCTTTGTTTCCTCATAAAAGTTGTTTTCCATCTCTCAGGAACATAATCAAAGAAAGTGCTTTCCCTAAACACTGTTCAGGGATTCTACCTTGGTATGTACAGAAAAAGAAATTATTTTCCTTAAAGCCTACACAATCTTTATAGGGTTGCTGATTTGTTGGACTTGATATTAAGAAGAGAAGCTGTTATACCAGGGAGCAATACTCAGACATATCTAGAGGCAGTGAATAAATAATATGAATGTGAAATACAGTTGAGAGGGATATTTCAAGAACTGAAATTTTTTTTTCTTAGAAACTAATGCCGTTCCTGAGGACCTAAGTAATCTTGTGTGAGAGTACCAATTTTTTTTTAATTTCCCCAGTATACCTGAAGTAGCCTTATTTGAATCACCCATCAGCCTGTTCTGAACACTTATTTCAGAAAGCAGTTTAACTTCTCAGCAGGGACTCAGAAGGTCAAATTCAGAAAAAAAATGCATGAAAATACCAACTATAAGCAAGATGAAGGGCTATTATCAAATGGCCAGGGATTTTCTGAGCATTTCATCCACAAAGAGAATCTTTATATTTGAAAAGGTATTTAAAGAGAATAATGAATAAATTTATTCTTTTGAATTATTTTCATTCAATTTTTGCTGAATAGAATCAAAAGCAAGTGATTAATAGAATATAAAAGCAACAAATAAATTGAAAGATTCAGTCAAATTAGTTGTTTGACATCAAACAACCTATGTTCTTTGATAAATTTCATGTGTCTCAACCGATACTTTGAGTACTCCACAAATTCAACCCATTGCCATCAGAGAGACTGTATAGGACAGAGTAGAACTGCCCCATAACGTTTTCAAATAGTGGCTGATGAATTCAAACTGCTGACCTTTTGGTTAGAAGCTGAGCTCTTAACCCCTGCACTACCAGGGCTCAGTTTAAGTACTAATAGCATAAAATTCCTCCCTCTGCTAGATTGCTATAGTGAAGGATTCTATGGGGGAAAATATTAAACGTCACAGGAAGCATTAAAAGACGATGGGAGGAATACACAGAGTGATTATACCAAAAAGAATTAGTCGACGTTCTACCATTCCAAGAGGTAGCATATGATCAGGAACCAATGGTACCGAGGGAAGAAGTCCAAGCTGCACTGAAGGCATTGGCAAAAAATAAGGCTCCAATAGTTGACGGAATATCAATTGAGATGTTTCAAAAAATGGATGCAGCACTAGAAGTGCTCACTTATCTATGCCAAGAATTTGGAAGACAGCTACCTTGCCAGCTGACTGAAAATATATATATTTGTGCCCATTCCAAAAGGAGGTGATCCACCAAAATGTGAAATTATTGAACAATATCGTTAATATCACATGCAAGCAAAATTTTGCTAAAGGTCTTTCAAAAGCGGCTGCAGCAGTGTATCAACAGGGAACTGCCAGAAATTCAGGCTGGATTCAGAGAGGATACAGAACCAGGGATATCATTGCTAATGTCAGATGGATCTTGACTGAAAGCAGAGAATACCAGAAAGATGTTTACCTGTGCTTTGTTGACTATGTATAGGCATTTGACTGTGTGGATCATAAAAAATTATGGATAACATTGCAAAAAATGGAAATTCCAGAACACTTAATTGTGCTCTTGAGGAACCTTTACATAGATCAAGAGGCAGATGTTTGGACGGAACAAGGGAATACTGATTGGTTTAAAGTCAGGAAAGGTGTGCGTCAGGGTTGTATCTTTTCACCATACCTATTCAATCTGAGCAAATAAACTGAGCAAATAAGCTGAATTATATGAAGAAGAACGGGGCATCAGGATTGGAGGAAGACTCATTAACAACTTGTGTTATGCAGATGACACAACCACGCTTTCTGAAAGTGAAGAGAACTTGAAGCATTTACTTAAGAAGATGAAAGACCATAGCCATCAGTATGGATTACCCATGACATAAAGAAAACAAAAATCCTCACAAATGGACAAATAAACCATATCATGTTAAGTGGAGAAAAGATTGAAGTTGTCAAGGCTTTCATTTTACTTGGCTCCACAATCAACAGCCATGGAAAGAGAAGTCAAGAAATCAGAGGAAGCATTGCATTGGGCAAATCTGCTGCAAAGGACGCCTTTATAGTATTGAAAAGCAAATATGCCACCTTGAAGACTAAGGTGCACCGGACCCAAGCCGTGCTATTTTCAATTGCATCATATGCATGTGAAAGCTGGACACTGAATAAGGAAGACTGAAGAGAAGTGACTTCTTTGAATTGTGGTGTTGGCAAAGAATGTTGAATATACCATGGACTGCCAAAGAAATGTATAAATATGTCTTGGAAGAAGTACAACTAGAATGCTCCTTAGAAACAAGTATGGCAAGGCTGCATCTTACATACTTAGGACATGTTGTCAGGAGTGTGATCAGTCCCTGGAGAATGACATCATGTTTGGTAAAGTACAGGGTCAGCGGAAAAGAGGAAGACCGTCAATGAGATGGAATGACACAGCGGCTGCAACAATGGGCATAAGGATGTAAGGATTGTAAGGATGGCACAGGACCAGGCTGTGCTTCATTCTGTGATACATAGGGTTGCTATGAGTCAGAACCACCTCGAAGGCACTTAACAACAACTGCTAGATTCACCCACATCTTGAGTTCTCTTTCCTCTGTAAAAGTTAAGTTTTAAACTTCCTTTCTCCTAAGGTATCAGAAAATTGGAGAACTCATAAATGAGGGCAGTGAAAGAGCAGGGCTTCATTATGAACATATATGTTCATATAAAATTTCAAAGTACAAAAAGTTATTAATATTTCTGTTTAATTTGAGAGTGTTGACCTAGTGGCACAACTATTAAATGTTCGGCTGCTAATCTAAAAGTTGGCTGTTCGAACCCACTTAACGTCTCGGCAGGAGAAAGACCTGGTGATCGGCTTCCATAAAGACTGTAGCCTAGAAAACTATATGGGGCAGTTCTACTCTGCCACATGGTATCACAATGAGTTAAAATCAACTCGAGGGCACCTAACAATCACAATATTTTTCCTTCCAAAATTATAGGCCACTTTTTCAGACTCACTCCATATATTCTGGACTCACATTCTAAACAGCTCTAATAAGTTGTGCTTGACTTTACTGTTTCTACCACTAGACAAAGAGCTCACTGGCAGTAGAAAATGAACCAGCACCTATAATAGAATTAGGGTAATGCATTTGCTGTGGGAAGTATACTTGAATGAATGACTGCCAGGCAAGGCGTCTTAATTAGTTCCCAAGTTGATATCAAACTACACATGCTAATCCCTTGGCCTGATTCATGCCAAGCTAGACCTTTACATAATGTAAACCCTTTTTATAAAAACAATTATTTTCCCTCCAGGTGCCAGATTATCTTGCTTATGTTAAAGGTAAAAATTTTCATTGTTCAGATTCAGCAATTTCACATATTGTTTAGTACCATTGTTTGATGTATATATATTTTTAACCAAGCAATGACTTAACCAACTGTGAAATACCATGTAATAAAATTGTATATACTTTGGTATAAACAACTGCATTTAGCATATACAAACTAAATTTAAGAATATACACATACATAGGGGAAAATTGAGTATGATAATGAAATCAGTGATTCAACCCGTTTTATTTAAAATGCGATCATTTTCTACAAAACTGTTGGTCTGAGATGAGAAAAATCTGTACTTATAGTATTTCTGTGAAAAGAAAGGCTCTCCATAAGTCATCACACACATAAGGGCTGCCATTGCTAGCAGGATACAACCACCTTAAAAGCTATCAACTGTGTAAATAGCAAGTGCTGTGACAGGCTGAGGGACTGAAAGAAACCATTTATTTATTTATTTCCTGCTGAGTTTACACACTTAACTCTGAGTGACTTCAGAAGTTGGTAATCTTTCTGTGTTAATAACATTGAATTGTGTTCTACCTTGTATTACAATTTATAAAGCATTAACAATAAGGAAATGAAACCTGTCAGCTTTTTTTTTTTTTTTCCTAATTTGTGGGATACACACTTAATTTTCTGAGGACTCAATTATACTATTAAAAAAATTATTTTTAATTTTTATTAATTTTGGACTCAATTATACTAAGGGATGGTAAATTGTCACAAGATTCCTTCAAAAGTATAAACAAGGTACAAATACCCATCATATTCTTCTTTTACAAGTTGCAAATGAATCTAAGGCATTTCTAAATGACTAAATACCAATGTAGGAATTTATCTTTTCCAAAAATTTGGTGAGGAGGTGTCGTGGATCCAATTATGTTCCCCCAAAAATGTGTGTATCAATTTGGCTGGGCCATGATTCCCAGCATTGTGTGGTTGTCCTCCATTTTTTTACTGTAATTTTATGTTAAAAAGGATTAGGGTGGGATTGTAACACCACCTTTACCCAGGTCACAGCCCTGATCCAGTGTAAAGGGAGCTTCCCTGGGGTGTGGCCTGTACCACCTTTTATCTCTCAAGAGATAGAAAGGAAGGGGAAGGAGCAGAGAGCCAGAGAGGGGAACGTCATACCACCAAGAAAGCAAGGCTGGGAGCAGAGCATGTCCTTTGATTCCTGAGGTTCCTGCATAGAGATGCTCCCAGACCACGGAAGACTGAGGCATCACAAGGACCTCTCTCCAGAGCTGACAGAGAGAAAAAGCCTTCCCCTGGAACTGACGCCCTGAATTTGGACTTGTAGCCTACTTGTCTGTGAGAGAATAAACTTCTCTTTGTTAAAGCTATCCGCTTATGGTATTCCTGTTATAGTAGCACTAGATGACTAAGACAGGATGTTTAAAATAATGCATAAAATAATGGTATATTTATTTCTAATACTATAAAAAAATTACACAGGGCTATTGCTAGAAATCCTCTTTTATAAAATAAAGGAACATTTAATTAACATAAATACATATAAGGGTAATTAAAAGGAAAATTATGACCCTTATGCAAAATGTGTCAATTATTTTATTTAACTCACTAATTATTGAGAGAATCAGTAAGTTGTGAAAACCAGTACAAATAAGAGTGCTAAAATGATTTTGCTGATAGATTCAAATCTGACCTCACCTAAAAGGTAGAAATAATGGCTGAATTTTTCATAAAGAAAATTTGATTGGAACCCCAGCATTATGATGTATTTATAACTATGCATGCATATGCATGGATTATACCTCAACATAAAACAAAAGTCCTCACAACTGGACCAATAATCAAAATCATGATAAACAGAGAAAATATTGAAGTTGTCAAGGATTTATGTCATTTTACTTGAATCCACAATCAACACCCATGGAACCCGCAGTCAAGAATAAAATGCCTCATTGCATTGGGCGAATCTGCAAAAGACCTCTTTAAAGTGTTAAAAAAACAAAGATGTCAGATTGAGAACTAAGTTGCCCCTTACCCAAGTCATGGTATTTTCAAGCACCTCATATGCATGTGAAAGCTGGACAATGAATAAAGAAGACTGAAGAAAAATTGATGCGTTTGAGTTATTTGAATTATGGTGTTGGTGAAGGATATTCAACTGCCAGAAAAATGAACAAATCTGTCTTGAAAGAAGTAGTACAGCCAAAATGCTTCTTAGAACAGAGTATGGAAAGACTTTGTCTCACTTAATAAGGACTTGTTATCAGGAGGGACCAGTTCCTAGACAAGGACAATCATGCTTGGTAAAGCAGAGGGTCAGTGAAAAGGAAAAAGACCCTCAATGAGATGGATTAACACAGTGGCTACAACAACTGGTTCAAACAGAGCAAAGATTACGAAAATGGCATCATTTCATTCTGTTATACATAGGATTGCTGTGAGTTGGAACCGACTCCAGGGTACCTAACAACAACAACAACAACATATATGCGCATATTGCTTGCAGTTGACTCATTTTAATATCTGGAAGCTGTAATTGAAACAATGTTGGAGAAAAATTTATTTTTTCTTATACAACAGGTCTAGAGTTTTATATTTGATTACCTGAAGTTCATTCTTCAGAGATGTCCTGTCACTGTCTTATAGTAAAAGAAACTATATAATGAAAATGTACTGATGAAATAATAGAAATAGATGATGTGCACATTATTTTTCCCCCCAAAGATCGTGGCTCCATGCTGCCAAATAGAACGTGAGGAAGGCAAGATTAGATAGTTAAACTATAACAAAAGGCAGAATTTTCAACCCTGTGTGTACTGTGTTATCTTTGCATGATAACGTAAATGATAAGTTCACACTAAATACAGCCAGCAGGAGAAAGGATTTTCACTTAGTCAATGAATGAAAAATGCAAAAAGAATGTAGGGCATTTGTTCATCTAAATCTGGACACTACCATGAAGGCAAGTGCATTTGGTTCTCTGGAAATTAAAAACATACATCAGGTAAACATTAGTTAAGTAATAAATATCTAGTTAATCAACTCGACAGCACTGGGTTTTTGGGTTAAAAAACAGGTATTGGTTTTCCTAATTCAGCAGTCAAGATGATTAGTTTGTAGCAGTTAAAATAAAAATCAGGGTTTTAGGTCAAATATATATAGGGCTATTCTCAATATGTTTCCTCTTTTCTCACTTGCATGAAAGTGTCACTTTCATACTAATGAAAATACGAAGAATCTTCTGATAAAAATGTAGATCAAGGGCATTGCTTATAAAAATGGTTGCTGTTGTTAGATGCCGTCAAGTTGGTTCCGACTCATAGCGACCCTATGTACAACAGAACAGAACACTGCCTGGTCCTGCGCCAACCTCGCAATCATTGTTATGAGCTCTTGTTCAGCCACTGTGTCAATCCACCTCATTGAGGGTCTTCCTCTTTTTCACTGACCTCCAAAAGGACAACTCCTTTCCAAAAGCAAGATGAGAAAGTAAGAAGGGACAGGAACTGGATGAGTGGACACAGGGCACTGGGGTGTAAAGGTGGAGCATGCTATTACATTGAGGGGATTTCAGTCAATGTCACAAACAATACGTGCATTTTTTTAAGGAGAAATTAACTTAAGCTGTAGACTTTCACCTTTAGCACAATAAAATTTAAAAAGAAAACTGGTAGTTTTCTTTTTGATAGGCAAGAAGTACTGAAAGAAGTAGGAAAAAAAATTTAAGAGTGAATATGGTTATACGGTTTATACAAAGAAGGTCTTCCCTTGCAGTGGACGAAGAGGCACTTAAAAAAAAAAAAGTCCTCAAAGATTTCGTTTTCTTTGTGATGCAACCTATGGATCTATTTTTTTTCTGATTAGATATCCAGTAACACCAAGACTTTCTATCAAATAACTCATTAACTTTCCCAGAATTGAATCACCCTCTTTATAATAACTGAATTCACATATATACTCAGAGCTATTTTACATTTTCCATAATCTACCCTCATCTATTTGTTCCTTTTTCTCTTCATGGCATATTGTTTGCACCAGCTTTATAGTGTATATTGCTAGCTGATAAGGCTAGACCCAACCTGATCATCGTTTCAGTTTAGTTTATATGTACATTACTTAATTATATGTACATACTTTAAGAATGTTTTTCCAACAAGAAAACAAACAAAAGAAAAATAAAGTAGAAATTCTAATTAAAGTCAAATTTAGATAATGTTTTGAAAGAAACACAAATAGAACATATACATATGACATATTTCTCTCCTAGTTTGGATCTTGTTTCAATATCATTTTATATTTTTCTTCATATAGATCTGGGTCCCTTCTACTATACTTAGTATTTTGTAGTTTTTAAAAAAAAATTGTAACTGAACTATGTCTCTATTTTCCACATCTAATTATTTTTCCTCAAGTAGACAAATGTATCAAGTTTGTATATATATATATATATAGTATCCAGCCTTCTTATCAATTTTCTTAACTGTTCAAATTTATTAAAAAGCTCACTGAATTTCTCAACTATAAAAACATATCAGCAAACAAAAAAATATTTTATTTCCTATACTAATTATTTTGTGTTTTTTCACATAAATTTGCCACAAATACAGAAAATATAATGGAACCGACTCATGGAGGAGAGAGCTGCGTGCCTCTATGCAAGAAGCTTCCTGGAGGAAAGGGGTGCCTCCAGGCACTTATTGGTGGAGCTACAGAGCTTTGGAACATTTGTCCCAGCAGGGCAGATGTGGCCGTGAAGCCCAAGAACTGAAAAGCCAAGAAACCAGGAAGCAGAAGCTGAAGAGACAAGGAACAAAAGAAGCTGAGCTGCCTCAGTCTCAAAACTATGGCCAGGACTTCTGGAGTTTCAAAGGGTGGAGCAGTGGCCTCTGGTGTTTCTAAGGGTGGAGTCACCACTCAGATAGACTAGGCAAATAGTGCATCTAAAGCCAAGGGAGCAGAGTTGCTGTCCTAGTGGGCCCAGAAGCCAGAGGTGAAGCCCAGAGCTGAGGGACCGCCTATCAGAATCCAGAGTGTGGGCAATACCTAGAGTCTGGAGGGCAGGGCCATCGTGTAAATTGTCTCAGAGAAGAGAGGATTATTTTCAAAGCCTTGAGGGCTAATGAAATGTGTTCTGCTGACTTGCTTGGGGCCTATTATCACTTCTTTCCCTGAAGTTTCTCTCATTTGTAATGGAAATTTCTATCTTGTGCCTGTTCTGCCATAGTACCTTGGAAGCAGATAACTTGTATTCTAGATTTCACAGATGAAGAGAAATTTTTAGATTTTGGACATGGAGCCCATTTAAGACTTTTCCTATGATATGATGGGGTGGATGTGTCTTACATGTAGCAAGGACATGAATTTTAGGGGGCCAAAGGATGGAGTGTAACGGATTGAACTGTCTCCCCCCAAAATATGTGTCAGCTTGGTTAGGCCATGATTCCCAGTGTTGTGTGGCTGTCTTCCATTTTGTAATTTTCCTATGTGTTATAAATCATAATCTCTGTCTGCGGTTAAAGAGAATTGAGGTGGGATATAACACCCTTGCTCAGGTCACATCCCTGATCCAATATAAAGTAAGTTTCCCTGGAGTGTGGCCTGCACCACCTTTTTTTTTTTTTTAAATAATTTTTATTGCACTTTAAGTGAAAGTTTACAAATCAAGTCAGTCTGTCACATAGTAAACTTATATACACCTTACTACACACTCCCATTTACTCTCCCCCTAACGAGTCAGCCCGCTCCCTCCTTCCAGTCTCTCCTTTCATGACCGTTTTGCTAGTTTCTAACCCTTTGTACCCTCCCATCTCCCCTCCAGACAGGAGATGCCAACACAGTCTCAAGTGTCCACCTGATACAAGTAGCTCACTCTTCATCAGCATCACTCACCAACCCATTGTCCAGTCCCTTCCATGTCTGATGAGTTGTCTTTGAGAATGGTTCCTGTCCTGGGCCAACAGAAGGTTTGGGGACCATGACCGCCGGGATTCCTCTAGTCTCAGACCATTAAGTCCGGTCTTTTATGAGAATTTGGGGTCTACATCCCACTGATCTCCTGCTCCCCCAGGGGTTCTCTGTTGTGCTCCCCATCAGGGCAGTTATCGGTTGTGGCTGGGCACCATCTAGTTCTTCTGGTCTCAGGATGATGTAAGTCTCTGGTTCATGTGACCCTTTCTGTCTCTTGGGCTCATAGTTATCGTGTGACCTTGGTGTTCTTCATTCTCCTTTGATCCAGGTGGGTTGAGACCAATTGATGCATCTTAGATGGCCACTTGTTAGCATTTAAGACCCCAGACGCCACACTGCAAAGTGGAATGCAGAATGTTTTCGTAATGGAATTTATTTTCCCAATTGACTTAGAAGTCCCCTTAAACCATGGTCCCCAAACCCCTACCCTTGCTCTGCTGTTGGGTGGAGTGTTCTGTATAAGTCAATGAGGTCAAGTTGGTTGATTGTAGCCATTAGGTCTTCCGTGTCTTTTTTGAACTTCCTACTGGAAGTCCTATCCTTCTCTGAAAGTGGTGTGTTCAAGTCTCCTGCTATAATTGTGGAGGTGTCTATCTCACTTTTCACTTCTGTTAAAGTTTGTTTTATGTGTCTTGCAGCCCTGTCATTGGGTGCATAAATATTTAATATGGTTATACCTTCCTGGTCAATTGTCCATTTAATCATTATGTAGTGTCCTTCTTTATCCTTTGTGGTGGATTTAACTTTAAAGTCTATTTTGTCAGAAATTAATATTGCTACTCCTGCTCTTTTTTGATTGTTGTTTGCTTGGTATATTTTTTTTCTATCCTTTGAGTTTTAGTTTGTTTGGGTCTCTAAGTCTAAGGTGTGTCTCTTATAGGCAGCATATAGACGGATCATGTTTTTTTATCCAGTCTGAGACTCTCTGTCTCTTTGTTGGTGCATCTAGTCCATTTACATTCAGTGTAATTAGAGATAAGTATGTGTTTAGTGTTGTCATTTTGATGCCTTTTTGTGTGTGTTGTTGACAATTTCATTTTTCCACTTACTTTTTTGTGCTGAGACTTTTTTCTTTGTAAATTTTGTGTTCCGCATTTCCATAGTAGTTGAATTTATGTTTGCTGAGTTGTTATGTTTTTCTTGGTTTTTATGTTGAGTTATGGAATTGTTAGACCTCTTTTTGGTTACCTTAATTTTTACCCCTACTTTTCTAAGTAAAAACCTAACTTGTATCGTCCTATATCGACTTTTTTTCCTCTCCATATGGCAGTTCTATGCCTCCTGTATTTAGTCCCTCTTTTTGATTGTTGTGATCTTTTACATAATGACTTAAATGATTCCCTGTTTTGAGCATTTTTTTCTTTTTAAAATTAATCCTAATTTGTTTTTTGATATATCTATTTGAGTGGATATCAGGATGTTCTGTCCTATGACCTTGTGCTGTGTCGGTATCTGATATTATTGATTTTTTTACCATTTTCCTTTAGTATTTCTTGGTTTGTTTTTTGCAGATTTTCTAAGCTTGTGTTTATCTGTAAATGTTTTAATTTCATCTTCATATTTGAGAGAGTTTTGCTGGATATATGATCCTTGGCTGGCAGTTTTTCTCCTTCATTGCTCTATATATGTCATCCCATTGTCTTCTTGACTCCATGGTTTCTGCTGAGCAGTCTGAACTTATTCTTATTGATTCTCCTTTGCAGGAGACCTTTCTTTTATTCCTGCCTGCTTTTAAAATTTTCTCTTTATCTTCGGTTTTGGCAAGTTGTTGGTAATATGTCTTGGTGATTTTCTTTTTGGATCAATCTTAAATGGGGTTCGATGAGCATCTTGGATAGCTATCCTTTCGTCTTTCATGATGCCAGGGAAGTTTTCTGCCAACAGATCTTCAACTATTCTCTCTGTATTTTCTGTTATTCGTCCCTGTTCTGGAACTCCAATCACATGCAAGTTATTCTTCTTGATAGAGTCCCACATGATTCTTAGGGTTTCTTCATTTTTTTTTTTTTTTTGATTCTTTTATCTGATTTTTCTTCAACTATATTGGTGTCAGTTGCCTTATCCTCCAGCTCCCCCACTCTGCATTCCAATTGCTCGAATCTGCTCCTCTGACTTCCTATTGAGTTGTCTAATTCTGTAATTTTACTGTTAATCTTTTTCGATTTCTGAATGCTGTCTCTCTATGTATCCTTGCAGATTATTCACTTTTCCACTATGTTTTTGAGTAATCTTTTTGATTTCTTCAACTGCTTTATCAGTGTGTTCCTCGGCTTTTTCTGTAGATTGCCTTATTTCATTTTTGAGGTCATCCCTGATGTCTTGAAGCATTCTATAAATTTAGTTTTTTATATTCTGCATCTGGCAATTCCAGGATAGTATCTTCATTTGGGAAAGATTTTGATTCTTTTGTTTGGGGGAGTTGTAGAAGCTATCGTGGTCTGCTTCTTTATGTGGTTTTATATTGACTGCTGTCTCCAAGCCATCTATAAGATATTGTAATGAATTATTTTATATTTGCTCACCGAGTCTTACCTTGTTTTGTTTTGTTTCAATATACGTAGATGGGCTACTAGATTGTGCTGTCTTGATTGTTGTAGCCTTTGAATCACTTATGTCCTCTTACCAGCTGGTTTGGGCCGTTACCAGAAATGTAAGCCTAAGAGTCCATTCACTACTCTTGAGTAGAATCTGATTTTCGGTCACCAAGTGTGTGGTGTAGACTGTCACCTATTCACTTAGAGGAGTAGTGGTGATAGTTGTGTGCACCAGATTCTAGTAGCAGCAGGGGGTCACACTCCAGGGGGAGCAGAATGCTGACAGGCTTCCTCCAAGTGCCAGTGAGGTAGGTGTGTCTCTATTCCTGAAGCACTTTGGTTGATGGGCTCTGCAGCTGTACCTTAGGCACCCAATGCATGTACCTCTACAGATTGGTAGGTGTCACTATCCTCAGACCCCTATGGCAGGAGGCTAGGTGGTTTGGGTGGAGTTCCCTGTTGTGGATCAGTGAGGGCTCTGTTTAATAGGTAGAGATGTCAGACCTGGGAAACTTGTCTTTCCAGTAATCCACGAAAACAATTACAGTCAGATCACTATCAGAATGACCTTTAAATTAGAATAGCCACCTTGTTCCCTGTAGGGATGAAAGCCCAAGACTAGGGATCTCATATGCTTGGCTGGAGCTGGTTCTGTATTTTTAGTCCAATTTTGGGAAGTCAGGGAAGGATTTTTGGCCCCTGGGTTTTTTGTAGCTGCTTCTCTTGGGCCAGGAGAATGGATTAGGAAAAGACACAAAAAAAAAAAAACCCAGAGCACTTCACCCTCTGTCCCAGGATATTCCAATGTTAATGAGGCCGCCTGGGAAGGGGAAGGGAGGGATCAGATAGATAGGAGAGAGTAGCACCCAGGAATGTAGACAAAGTTACTTATCTTGCTTGGTGATGACTTTTATCTGAAGTTCCCAAGGGGCGTGTAGCCTGTGTGCTGTTGGCTGGGTCAAGATTGCCCCCAAGGGTCAGGCCCGCATCCTGTGCTTGTGCTGTCTCAGAAACTGTGGTCAGTTCCTCTGCTTTCAGTCCAAAACCCAGCGCCAAGGTTCCCTGGCTGGGACACTGCACTCCAGGCTCCAAAACCAGTCGCTGCCTCCCAGTGACTTCTCCTCCTGTCAGCCGCGTAGCTGTGCTGCCTGCGTGCACTGGCTGGGCTTCCCCCAAGGTCACTTCTGGGGGCTAGGGCTGTGTCACATGTTTGCGCCGTCTCAGAATGCCATGCTCAGCTCCCCTGCAGCCCAGTCCAAAGTCCGGCGCCAAGGTTTTCTGATTGGGATGCTGGCTCCAGGCTCTGAAAACAGTCACTGCTTACCCGTGATTGCTCATTCTCTTGTTAGCCGCATCAGTGTGCAGCCTCCTTGTGCTGGCTGAATCTCTGTCACTCAGGTCAACTCTTTAGATCTGTGTTTGCTGGTCGGGGTTCGTAGACTGTCATGTATGTGATTGATTCACTTGTTTTTCCGAGTCTTTGTTGCAAGGGGGATCTGAGGTAGCTTCTACCTCGTCAGCCATATTGGCCCCGCCTCCTGCACCACCTTTTGTCTTACAAGAGGTAAAAGGAAAAGGATGCAAGTAGAGAGTATAGGACCTCATACCACCAAGAAAGCAGTTCTGGGAGCAGAGTGCATCCTTTGGACCTGAGGTTCCTGCACTGAGATGCTCCCACACCATGGGAAGACTGATGCATCACAAAGACCTTCCTCCAGAGCCAACAGAGAAAGAAAGCCTATCCTTGTAGCCAGTGCCCTGAATTCGGACTTCTAGCCTACTGGACTGTGAGAGAATAAACTTCTCTTTGTTAAAGCCATCCATTTGTGTTATTTCTGTTATAGCAGCACTAGATGACTAAGTCGCCATCCTTACCTCTAAGGAGAATTCTGGTTGTGATTCTTCCAAGACAGATTTGTTCATTCTTCTGGCAGTCCATGGCATATTCAATATTCTTTGCCAACACCATAATTCAAAGGCATCAGTTCTTCATTCTTCCTTATTTATTGTCCAGCTCTCCCACACATGTGAGATGATTGAAAATACCATGGCATACCTTAGTCCTTAAAGGGACATTTTTGCTTTTTAACACTTTAAAGAGGTCTTTTGCAGCAGATTTGCCCAACGCATTATGTCCTTTGATATCTTGACCACTCCTTCCATGGGCACTGACTGTGGATCCACGTGAAATTAAATCCTTGAGAACGTCAATATTTTCCGTGTTTACCATGATATCGATTATTGGTTCAGATGCAAGTATTTTGTTTTCTTTATGTTGTGGTGTAATCCATACTAAAGGCTTTAGTCTTTGATCTTCATCAGTAAGTGTGTCAATTCCTCTTCACTTTCAGCAAGCATGGCTTTGTCTTCATATTGCAGGTTATTAAGGAGTCTTCCTCCAATCCTGAGGCAGTGTTCTTCTTCATATTGTCCAACTTCTAGGATTATTTGCTCACGTGTAGATGAATTAGTGCGGTGAAAGAATGCAACCCTAATGCACACCTTTCATGATTTTAATCTGTCCTAATCCCATTGTTATACAAGATATTACATTTTATTTTTCAGATCCATTTTTGGTCACATAATAGTTTTATTATCATTGTTATCACTTTCAAATTCTACACTATGATTAGATGGTTAAGTAAATTTTATCATCTGTAATAAGATTTATTTTTTAATGTCATAAATTTTTGTAAATAACTCACATATATTTTTAAGAAATTATTTCCTTACATAAGGAAGTGTGATTATATCATAATTTTATAATCAAATTTAATGATATATTAGTCTATTACTTATGTTCTTTTTTAATCTTTAAAATTTAAGCCTATAATTTTAGGTTTATCAAGTCTACTTAGCATTTTAAATTTCTTGCTGTTTTGCTTCCTATGTCCACCTACATAAAATTTCATGAGTGTCATATATCTTCTTTATTGCTTCTTTTATCATTCCATGAGAATACTTTACTGTACTAATTTTAAATTCATATTCATATTAATTATCTGATAATAATATTGTTACTACTACATACATTTTTTCTCCTCTCTTTTCTCTCAAGATCTCTCTACATTACCTGATATTTTATCAATTCCTGTTAAACACTTTAAAAAACACTATTTAAACAGTATCTTTTTCAGACATCGTATACCTGGATTTCATTTGTAAATCCTGTACAACCAAGGGGAAAATTCAATCCAGTCATATTTGTTATAGTGGCTGACTTGTTTGATGTCATTACTTCCATCCTGCTTTATTATTTATTTTTAATTGTTTTCTTCCTATTTTTCTTTTTTTTAGTAAATTCAGTTGGATCAAGTTGTAACAAGTTTCATTTATTTGTCCATGACAATTGGAAGTTTTAAAATTATTCCCTTACACCTCCTCACTTTAACAATGCAACAAAGTATTTATTAATATTTGAGAAAAAAATAACAATTTCCCACTGAAGCATTTTCTTCTCTATTTTGTCATTATGTAAATAACAATTCTGTTTTTTTCTGTACTGCCATAAAACTTTTCATTTTTTGAGACAGTGGTAATTTCAATTATTACTTTACTTTAGACATTCCTTTGTAATATATCCTTTTAGCATTTATAGTACATATTCTCAGGCTGTCTAACTTTATCCAATTAATCTCTTATTAATTTTATCCAATTATAATTTAATTTTAAAACAAATTAATCAAATGCATTAATTTTAAAAGATTCCTATATTCATTCTTACAGTGCAATGAATTACTTAATATGGCCCTTCTAGCCACAGTCTTCCCCCACGCATCTGTCAGTTTGTCATATTTTGGGGGCTTGTGTGTTGCTGTGATGCTGGAAGCCATGCACCGGTATTCAGATACCAGCAGGGTCACCCATGGCAAACAGGTTTCAGCTGAGCTTCCAGATTAAGACAGTTTAGGAAGAAGGATCCAGCAGTCCACTTTTGAAAAGAACTAGCCAGTGAAAACCTCATGAATAGCAGCAGAGTATTGTCTGATATAATGCCGAAGATGAGCCTCTCTGGTTGGAAGGCACTCAAAATACTACTGTAGAAGGGTTGCCTCTGCAAAGTAGAGTCTACCTTAATGAGGTGGGTGGAGTTGAGCTTTCAGGACCTTCATTTGTTGTTGTGGCAAGACCTAAAATGAGAAGAAACAGCTGCAAACATCCATTAATAATCAGAATCTGGAATGTATGAATTATGAATCCAAGAAAATTGGAAATTGTCAAAAATGAAATGGAATGCAAATAGACTGGTTTTGGCCATTTTGAATCAAACAATCATATGGTTTACTATGCTGGGAATGACAACTCGAAGAGGAGTGGTATTGCATTCATTGTCAAAAAGAACATTTCAAGATTTATCCTGCAGTACAATGCTGTCAGTGTTAGGATAATATCCAAAAACCTACAAGGGAGACCAGTTAATGTGACTATTATTCAAATTTATGCACCAATCACTAAGGCCAAAGATGAAGAAATTGAAGATTTTTACCAACTTCAGTCTGAAATTGATCAACATGCAATCAGAATGCACTGATAATTACTGGTGGTTGGAATGTGAAAGTTGAAAACAAAGAAGGATTGGTAGTTGGAAAATATGACCTTGGTGATAGAATCAATGCCATAGATCACATGATAGAAGTTTGTAAGACCAATGATTTCTTCATTGCAAATACCTTTTTCCACCAACATAAACAGCAACTATACACGTGGACCTTGCCAGGTGGAATACACAAGAATCACATGGACTACATTTGTGGAAAGAGAAGATGGAAAACCTCTATATCATCAATCAGAACAAGGCCGGGGCCAATTGCAGATGAGACCATCAATTGCTCATATGCAAGTTCAAGTTGAAGCTGAGGAAAATTAGAACAAGTCCAGGAAAGCCAAAGTAAAACCTTGAGTATATCCCACCTGAATTTAGAGACCATCTACAGAATTGATTTGATGCATTGAACACTAACAATTGAAGACCAGACAAGTTGTGGAATGACACTAAAGATATACATGAAGAAAGCAAAAGGTCATTAAAAAGACAGAAGAGAAAGAAAAGACCTAAATGGATGTCAGAAGAGACTCTGAAACTTGCTCTTGAACATCGAGTAGCTAAAACAAAAGGAAAAAATGATGAAGTAAAAGAGCTGGACAGAAGATTTCAGCTCAAGAATACAAATTATTATGATGACATGTGCAAAGACCTGGAGATAGAGAACCAAAATGGAAGAACATGCTCAGCATTTCTCAAACTGAAAGCACTGAAGAAAAAATTCAAGTCTCAAGTTGCAATAGTGAAGAATTCTACAAGGAAAATATTAAACAAAAGAATTAGCCAAAATTCAACCACTTCAGGAGGTAACATATGATCAGGAACTTACTATGATACTGAAGGAAGAAGTCCAAGCTTACTGAAGGCATTGGTGAAAAACAAGGCTCTGGTAATTGACGGAATACCAATTGAGGTGTTTCAACAAATGGATGTAGTGCTCAAAGTACTCACTCATCTATGTCAAGAAATTTGGAAGGCAGCTATCTGGCCAACTGGCTGAAAGAGATACGTATTTATGCCTATTCCCAAGAAAGGTGACCTACTAAATGTGGAAATTATCAAACAATATCATTAATATCACATAGAAGCAAAATTTTGATGAAGATCATTCAAAAGCAGCTGCAGCAGTGTATCAACAGGGAACTGCCAGAAATTCAAGCCAAATTTAGAAGAGGATGTGGAATCAGGGATATCACTGCTGAATTCATATGGACCCTGTCTGAAAGAAGAGAATACCAGAAAGATGTCTACCTGTGTTTTATTGACTATTCTATGGGATTTGACTGACCGTGTGGATCACAACAAATTACGGATAACACTGTGGAGAATGAGAATTCCGGAACACTTAATTGTGCACATGAGGAATCTGTACATAGATCAAGAGACAGTCTTTCCAACAGAACAAAGGAAAGACTGCCTCTTGATCTATGTACAGGGTTGTATCTTTTCACTATACCTGTTCAATCTGTATGCTGAGCAAATAACCCTAGAAGCTGGACTATGTGAAGAAGAACAGAGCATCAGGTTTGGAGGAAGACTCATTAGCAACCTGTGTTAGGCACATGACACAACCTTGCTTGCTGAAAGTGAAGAAGACTTGAAGCACTTACTGAAGAAGATCAAAGACCACAGCCTTCAGTATGGATTACAATTCAACATAAAGAAACAAAAATCCTCACAACTGGACCAATAAGCAACATCATTATAAACAGAGAAAAGATAGAGGTTATCAAGGACTTCATTTTACTTGTAACCACAATCAACACCCATGGAAGCAGCAGTCAAGAAATCAAAAGATGCATTGTATTGGACAAATTGGCTGCAAAAGACCTCTTTAAAATATTGAAAAGCAAAAATATCACCTTGAGGACTCAGGTGTGCCTGACCCAAGCCATGGTGGTTTCGATCACCTCGTATACACGCGAAAGGAAGACCTAAGAAGAACTGAAGCCTTTGAATTGTGGTGTTGGTGAAGAATATTGAATATGACATGGACTGCCAAAAGAACAAAAAAATCTGTCTAGGAAGAAATACAACCAGAATGCTCCTTAGAAACAAGGTTGACAAGACTGCCTGTCACATACTTTGGACATGTTATTAGGAGGGATCAGTCCCTTGAAAAGTATATCAGGCATGATAAAGTAGAGGATCATGGAAAAGAGTAAGACCTTCAATGAGATGAATTGACACAGTGGCTGGAACAATGGACTCAAGCATAGCAACAATTTTGAGGATCGCGCAGGACAAGGCAGTGTTTCCTTCTGTTGTGTGTAGGGTTGCTATGAGTTGGAACAGATTCCAAGGCACTTAACAACAACAACAACCACAATCTTTTTGACTCACATGCAAAGACTGAGTGGGTATGCAAATAGGGTATTTGGAACCCTAACAAAGGAATTGGTCAGTTTTGCTATCCTGCTAGGCTTAAAGTGAGCCATCTCAGAGGCAGAAAGAAGAGGATCTCACCACCACTAGGAAAAAAAGCCAGGAGTGTAGTGCCTCTTTGGACCAGGGATCCCTGTGCTGAGAAGCTTATGGAACAAGGAGATCGAGAGAGAGAGAGAGAGAGAAGCTGTAACACTGAAGAGAGGAAGAAATGGTGACAGAAAAACTGTGGCAAGAGAGACAAGCAGGAGATGGCCTGACCCATGGAACTAGAGCTGAGCTCTTTTGGGCAGAGGCAGACAATTGAAGTGGGGTGTCTCGGGGCACTTATCAGCAAAGCTAAAAGATCTTTATAATGCTTGCCCAAACAGGATAGAGGTTGAGGGGCCAGAGAGAGGTATGCTTGGGGTCATGGCTGAGAAAAGGCTGCCCTGATGTAAGATCTGTATTCTGATCTTGAACTGCAACCTGTTACTTCCCTAATAAACCCCATAATCTTGAGTATTGTCTGTGAGTTCTGTGTGGCCATTGCAATGAATTACCAAACTCAGCAGGGAAGCAGAGAGTGCCATGGAAGGGACAGTTGGTGTCCGTATTTGGTAAAAAGGTTGGAGGGGGAAGGCATATCTGACCTTCTCCCTGGTGGCATAGTGGTTCAGAGCTTGGCTGCTAACTGAAAGATGGGCAGTTCGAATCCACCAGATGCTCCTTGGAAACCCAAGGGGCAGTTCTAACGTGTCCTGTATGGTCAGTATGAGTTGGAATCGACTTGACAGAAACGGGCCCTCAAGAATCAGCCTTGGGCTATTATTGACGCTGGCTCTCCGTTGTGAAGTTAGAGGTTAGAAGCTGCCTTTGCCACACCATTTTCACCATTATTCACCACACATACCTCTCCTTTATTTGTTCATTTTCCTCATTTTGAAACTCATAATGTTTGCATTTTAAGTCTCCTGGAACTTTCTATTTCTTTTTATGTTTATTTTGTTTCTTTCGATAGTTATTATTCTTATATTGCAGGCCTCTAATTCACTTCTCAACAGTTCAGATACAATTCTCCAATTCAATTCATCAATTACAAATTTAGGAAATCTTGTTATAAGGAAGCAGAAACATTGTTTTTGTGCTGGATTTTAATATTTTTAATTACTCTTTTTTTAATGGAAATTGATACCTTTCTTTTACAAAGCTCTCTTCCTGTGAATATTTATGATTCAACTGATCTTTTTCTGTCTTGCCATCAAGTAATTATTTTTGTTTATCAGCTTCTTTATGTCCAGGCCTGGATTTGACGTACTCCAAATGACAGTGGTCTTATCAAATGGTGGAAGGAAATATGGTCCTTAAGTGCTGGTGGTTTTAAGATTCTTTTCTTTGGAAACACTTTCAGTACCAAAACCTGCATTATTCAGGGCTCAACCAGAGAAACCCAGCGAATAGGAGATGTATATTAAGAGATTTATTGCATGGATTTGTCTAATGTGATTGTGTTGTTGTCTAGACAAGAGAGAAATTAATAGGGCAGTCAAGAAGAACAGGCAGGAGCTCTCATGCACAGGCCAAAGGTGCTATCCATAGGAAGACTTTGTTCTTCTCTCCTTTTAAGGCTTCTCCACTAATTGAATCAGGCCCACTTGGATTATCTGTAATAATCTCTCTTGCTTCAAATTAACTGATTATGAACTTTGGTTATGGGTTTTAATCACATCTACAAAATACTTTCATAGCAACTGTTAAATTAGTATTTGATTTAATAAGTGGAGACTGTAGTCTAGCCAAGGTGACACATCAAAAAGACCATCACACTTGCTTTAGGGAAAGAAAGCTGTAGACCTCCATGAGTTCTAATGACCATAAGCTCCGTTTACCAAATGGTGTAGTAAAAGCGATTGTATTTTAGTTGAGGGTGGAAGAAAATTAAGTAATTTTCAGGTGATTTTCTCACTAAGATCCAATAAGTAAGTCAAAGTTCACTGGTAGGACTTCTTCCTAAATATTGTCCACAGTAGGCCTTCTTTATTACTTGAGATAGCAAAGATTTTTAAGAAGTATTTCCTTGTATATATGCTTTTGAGCTTTTTCTTCTGAAGGGAACATGTATAGACTCACAGGCTAAAATTCAGTGATACGGTTGGGTGTCCCGCTTATACATCATACATGGATGGAATTCTTCTAGCTTCCATTCTTGTTGTTTTCCTTGTTGCTATTAGGTGCCATCGAGTGACCCTGTGTACGATAGAAAAAAACACTACCCAGTCCTGCACCTTTAGCACAATCTTTGCTATGTCTGAGCCCATTGCTGCAGCCACTGTGTCAATCAACCTGGATGAGGGTCTTCTTCTTTTTCACTAATGCTCTGCTTACCAAGCATGATGTCCTTCTGCAGGGACTGTTCCCTCTTGAAAACATGTCAAATATACGTGAGACAAGATCTCGCCATTCTCTCTTCTAAAGAGAGACATTGTGGATACAAATAAAATGAAATCCTTGACAACTTCAGTTTTTTCTCCATTTATCATGATGTTATTTATTGGTCCAGCTGTGAGGATTTTTATTTTCTTTATGTTGAGGTGTAATCCATACTGAAGGCTGTAATCTTTGATCTTCATCAGTAAGTGCTTCAAATTCTCATCACTTTCAGCAAACAAGTTTGTGTCATTTGCATATCACAGGCTGTTAATGAGTCTTCTGCCGATCCTGATGCCATTTTCTTGTTCATAAAGTCTGACTCCTTAGATTATTTGCTCAGCACATAAATTGAACTAGTATGGTGGAAGGATACAACCCAGATGCACACCTTTTCTGATTTTAAAACACTCACTATCCCCTTATTCTGTTCGAACACTTCCTCTTCATCTATGTACAAGTTCTGCATAAGCACAATTCAGTGTTCTGGAACTCCCATTCTTCGTACTGTTATCTGTAATTTGTTATGAATCCCACAGTCAAATGCCTTTGCATAGTCAATAAAACACAGGTAAACATTTTTCTGCTGTTGTCCGCTTTTGGGCAGGATGCATCTGACATCAGCAATGATATCCTTGCTTCCACGTCCTCTTCTGAATCTGGCTTCAATTTCTGGCAGTTCCCAGTCAATGTACTGCTGAAATTGTTCTTGAGTTATCTTCAGCAAAATTTTACTTGCATGTGATATTAATGATATTGTTTGATAATCTCCTCATTCTGTTCCATCACCTTCCTTTGGAATGGGCACAAATATTGTTGCCCAGTAGCTATCTTCCCAATTTCTTGGGATAGACAATTGAGTGGTTCCAGCATTGCATTTGTTTGTTTAAACATCTCAATTAGTATTCAGTCAATTCCTGGAGCCATGTTTTACACCAATTCCCTCAGTCCAGCTTGGATTTTTTCTTTCAGCATCTTTGGTTCTTGATCATATGCTACCCCCGAAATTGTCATCCAAATCTTTTTGGTATAGTAACTCTGTATTCTCTTCAACTTTTTTTTTCTTTTTGATAAGTTTATGTACTTATTTCCCCATCCTTTTTAGATGCTTCCTGTGCCATTCAGTATTTTGCCAATAGAATCCTTCAATATTGCAAAACGAGGCTTGAGTTTTTTCATCAGTTCCTTCAGCTTGAGAAATGGTAAATGTGTTCTTCCGTTTTGGTTTTCTAACTCCAGGCCTTTGCACATTTCATTATAATACTTTATTTTGTCTTCCCCAGATGCCCTTTGAAATCTTCCGCTCAGCTCTTTTATGTGATCCCGTCTTTCATTTGCTTTATACTCTATATTTAAGAGCAAATTTCTGTCTCTTCTTATATCCATTTGGTCTTTGTTTCTTGTCTTTTTAATGACCTTTTTCTTTCTTCATGTATGATGTTCTTGATGTCATCCCACAATTTGTCTGGTCTTCAGTCATTAGTGTTCAATGCATCATATCTATTCTTGATATGGTCTCTAAATTCAGGTGGGATATACCTGAATATGACCTCACGGTCGTATTTTGGCTTTCATGGGCTTGTTCTAATTTTCTTGAGCTTCAACTTGAACTTGCATACGAGCAATTTATGATCAGTTCTGAAGTTGGCTCCTGGCCTTGTTTTGACTGATGATATTGAGCTTTTCCATCATCTCTTTCCACAGATGTAGTAGATTTGATTCTTGTGTATTCCATTTGGCAAAGTCCACATGTATGGTCACCACTTATGTTGTTGTCGAAAAAAGGTATTTTCAATGAATAAATCTTTGGTCTTGTAAAATTCTATCATGCGATCTCCAGTGTAGTTTCTATCACCGAGCCCATATTTTCCAACTACTGACTATTCTTCTCTGTTTCCACCTTTTGCATTCTAATCACCAGTAATTATCAATGCATCTTGATTGCATGTTTGATCAATTTCATACTGCAGAAGTTGGTAAAAATCTTCAGTTTCTACATCTTTGATATTTGTATTTGATGCATAAATTTGAATAATAGTCTTATGAACTGGTCTTCCTTGTAGGCATATGGATATTATCCCATCACCGACAGCATTGTACTTCAGGAAAGATCTTGAAATGTTCTTTTTGATGATTAGTGTGCTGCCATTTATCTTCAATTTGTCATTACTTGTATAGTACCCATATGATTTTCTGATTCAAAATATACTTCACATTATTTATAAATGTAGCTAGAACATTAAACCAAATATTTTTCCATTTTAGAGAACACAGTGAGAAGTTGTCATCTAATTAAAAAAAAAATTTCATACACTGTTATTTTTGGATGCCACGTAATATCAAAGGCATGTGTTGTGAATGAAGAATAATAGATGCATGTTAAAAAAGATGCATAGTTTTTCATCTTATAAAACCAATAACCTACGTAGTACCTAGAAATGATACATGAATAAAGGAGATGATCTAAATTAATATTGACCTATTTCTGAAGCTCTGTGCTACAGAAAATTATTGCATTTTATTAACTGGCAACACTATTGATGGAGAACAAAGTATACAACACTAAAGTGAAATGAAGTGAAGTTCTATGCAGAGAAAATGTCAGTCAAAATTTACACTTCTTTTTTCAGTGTTGAAGGAAACAATGAAAATTGTGAATATAAAGATGCTGAGCTCATCTCACCAATTTTAGAGATGAAAGATAAGAAAAAGCATGACTTTGAAACACTGACAATCCCAATGTATTTCTGTGATTGCACGTGACTTGCTCAAGTAGAGCTTTGCAGGAATGCAGTCAGGATTGAAATTTGGGGCTAAAATACATATATTTTTTGTGACTGAAAATAAGATAATTTTTAAAATCATTACATCAGCTCAAACCCTTAGAATTCAACAATTGGCTCCCAATATCTGATTTTTTTTTAATCTATTAGTAAGAGAATTGATGATGTTTGTTCTTTATTTTAGCAAACACTTCTGAATACTCCAACGGATAGGAAGAATTGTACTTAAGACTTGGATGAGAACACATTTTCCACTGCCTCTCAAGATAAAAATTGCAATTTCAACTTATGAGGGTGATAGGTTTATTAATTTAGCTTCTGAATATACTGCTGAAGGTAGTCTTCAGTGACAAATTTATCTATAATTTCACAATCCATATTCAATCTGAATATATAGAGTTTAAGAATTGTCCGACATTTTCCGACAGTATCCATATACATGATCCTGAGTTATAATATTCTAATTTAATAGAAACAAACGTTCAGAAAATAATTATAATGATTGTGAAACCTTACCTATGGATTGTGTCATCCCCCCCGGACCCCGCCATTAAGCCAGATTTGCTTTGCTTTGCTATTGAAGGATCGTAAACAACATTATTATTTATATTGTGTGGTATGTTTTTTTATTTGTTTTGTATTTAACTGATTTGAATCTTTGTAAAAGCTCATGAAATAATCTTATAGATACATGAATTTTCATTAACTGCTCTGTGGATTGCAAAAGCTAGAGAAATAATGCATTGTTCTGTGAACTACATTACCTGAGGATAGCAGGATTCATGTAGTGTTTATCTTTGCAAAGTGGTGACAATAATATTTTTGGCATATAATACTTTTTAAATAACTTGCTAGAAATAAATTGAATTGAATTGACTAGGAAGGTGATAAGATAATGAAAGGCTGAGACGTTTCTTCAAAAGGGAAAATAAAAGACAATACTCCAGTGAAAAGGCAAGAAAAGGAATTATTTTTTGGAAACAAGTAAGTTTATTTAGGCTAACCTAAATGATGTTTCCCAAAGGATTGTTTCTGTATAAAGGATATGTCATGGCCAAAAAGGTACACGTTTCTCCTTTTTTAACTTGTAAAAGGAGGGTGAGAATGGTTGCGAAACTCAAAGAATGTAATTAATGTCTCTGAATTATACTTGTAGAATTGTTGAACAGGTGTATGCTTTGCTGTGCATATTCAACAACAACAAAAATAAAATAAATTAAAAAAAAAATCATATTCAGGCATTCAAATCCTGCACTGAAGGCCCTCACTGCCAGAGAGTGAGAATAAATATCACCAAAAATGGTGGTAGACAAAGACATTGGTATGATCATATCCACGCTTTACCAAGCCAGTAAGCCAACATATTTATTTTGCTCATGAAATTAGGTATCTAGATCTAGATCTACAAATGCCAAACCACCAGATGGCACTGAGTATGAGCTCCATTCTCAAAAGGAATATTGAATGAACAATCCAAAAGTGTAGGAATATCCAATCGTGTAGGACATAAAGATAAATGTTTTCAAAAGAGTACTTCAATAAAGGAAGGGAATAATTTACAAATATATCAGGTTTGTAAATGGTTTTAGTAAGTAAGTACTTTTGTTTTAAATTGTCTTAAAAATAGAATTTAACAATAGCAATATTTTCAACTATACCATGCAAAATCAGTTTGTTTTGTTGTTGTTAATTTGTATGTTTATTTGTTTCTTAATTTCTTTAATTTTAAGTTGCAAAATTGTAATGTGCTCACTAGGGAACAAAAAGCAAGCACTTAAAGATGAAGGAAGAACATTTGCAATATTATCCCCCGAGCCTGTATTCAGTCTAAGTCCACCCACTTACTCCACAAATCAAACAAATGAATAAACAAATATGTAACCCAAACAAATAATGAAACAAAGGTTAAAAAAAAAAAAAAAGAATTTTCCCCACATCATACAGTTATTATATGTCAGAATTGGGGTATGGATCCAGGCACTTCCACTCCAGAATCCATGTTCATCATATAAACCTAACTCATTTGTTTAGCTACACAATATTTAAGAGTCAGTTTTGCATGTTTTAATAAATTTGAGAAATTTTTAACCCCACCAGGAGTATCTATGTCTGCTACTCCTTAAAGCCCTGGATGTAGTTTATTCAAGCATTTAATTTTTTTTTTTTTAATTTCAGTAGGCTTGGCAAATCAAGTAAATAGATAAAAATAGATTTGGAAAAAAAAATACCTTTAAAGCAGGAGGCCTATGATTCATCATTAATATAAAGGAATTGAACACTTAAAATTTACAGATTAGACAACCCAGTAGAAAAATTGACAGAAAATAAGGTTATGAATGGATAATTCACAAAAAATATCTAAATGGCTAGACTGTGTATGAAAAGATACTCGGTTGGAAATTAAATTAATAAGATTTTCATTCATCAGATTACTAAAGATGAAAATATCCTACCATTACTGTCTTTGAAAATGTGGAGTATCCTCATATATATTTCTGGAGCAAATATGAAATGCTTTTTCCAGGCATATCTGGTAATGTATTCCTTCAGGACATGGGTCTTCATTAACATGTATAATTATTGCAAAGAAAAATCTCATAAAAATTTTCACAGAAAAATCACTCCTTGATATAGACTAATATACTTTTTTAAAAATTAGAGTGTACTCAGATTGGACAACAATTTTGGCTTCTGCTATGAGAATAAACCTTCAGGTCATTTCAGCTTTCAACAGAGAAGGAATGATTAAATTCAGAGGGGGTTTAACCTTAAACCAAGCCATCAGATATTTAACATTAATAGTAGCCCAAAGCAATATTTTAAAGTTGTTTACAATAGAACGAAAATGAACAGCATTTTTTTTTGTTCTTGTTTCATGCCGAGAATTAGTAATTTCAAGTCCTCAGAGTCTATGTTGAATTCAATAGGTAGATAGTAGTTGTGATATTATTTTTAACAGGCTATAACTTTTTGTAGTTGTTTTTGTTGTTAGGTGCCATCGAGTTGGTTCCAGCTCATTAGCAACCCTATGTACAACAAAACGAACCACTGCCAGATTCTGTGCCATCCTCACAATTATTGTTATGTTTGAGCCCATTGTCACAGGTACTTATTGAGGGTCTTCCTCTTTTTCACTGACCCTCTAGGTTACCAAGCATGATGTTCTTCTCCAGGGACTGGTTCCTCCTGATAACATGTCCAAAGTACCTGAGACAAAGTCTCACCATTTCCACTTCCAAGGGGCACTCTGCCTGTACTTCCAAGACAGACTTGTTCGTTCTTCTGGCTGTCTATAGAACATTCAATATTCTTCGCCAATAAAAAAAAAAAAATCACCAATACCATACCATAATTCAAGGGCATCAATTCTTCTTTCATCTCCCCATTTATTGTGTAGCTTTTACACGCATATGAGGCAACTGAAAATACATTGGTTTGAGTCAGGCACATCTTAGTCCTCAAAGTGACATTTTTGCTTTTCAACACTTTAAAGTGATCTTTTGTAGCAGATTTGCCCAGTGAAATATGGCCTTTGATTTCTTGACTGCTCCTTCCATGGGCATTGATTGTGGATCCAAGTAAAATGAAATCCGTGACAACTTCAATATTTTATCCATTTACCATGATGTTGTTTATTGGTCCACTTGTGAGGATTTTTGTTTTCTTTTTTTTTTTTTTATGTTGAAGTGTAATCCATACTGAAGGCTTTGATCTTCATCAGTGAGTGCTTCAAGTCCTCTTCACTTTCAGCAAGTAAAGTTGTGAATGTAGTACCTGATTTCCTAGCAAATATTTCTGTAAATGTTTATTTAAATAATGTACATAAGTAAGATTACATGAAGCAAAAAAAAATCAGTTTCATAAGTATAAGCCTTTCACTTGATCTTGCTCCTTGGTAGATGCTGACAAACTTGAAAACCAATTTTAACACTGATAATTCAGAATCTCTTCTATAAGTTATGCATTAAATATCAGTTAGGGTTTTCACCTAATTTATTTAAATCAATTTATGATGTAAGTTGTATTCTTCTTGTCAATGTCCTGTAGTAAGCTGAAAAATTCAAACGTTTCCCTGGGAGTTCTGTAAATTGGCTGTTGCTACGCTTTATCTATGTCTTCCCAATTTTTTTCATCCTCTCCCCTTAAATTTCCCTTGGGGTTTCCAACTAAAAAAAAAACACCAACTTTAGGGCACAAATGAGAGAGACTGTATTTGAAACATAACAAAACAGAATAAGAGTTGGAATGGAGAAGAGTAAAGACTGTAAGTAAGTCATTCCACTCTTGTCCTCTGCAATAGAAAAATGGTCTCAGATTTCACATGCATATGAACCAATTGAAAATACAGATTGCTTATAGGCATTGCATTTTTACCGTTGGATGTGATGTACCTGTATCAGTCAGAAAATGCCCTGTAAAATGATGACTACTGAATCATATGTAATTGATTTGATGTTTATGGAAACACTACAATTCAAGATAAGTATACTTTTTGCTGTTATGCAATTCATAAAATTGTCAAAAAGTCTCTGTAATAATTCAGAATTACTAAATTTCACTTTTATTTTTGAAGACTGATCTTAAATATCACAGTTGAAAACTTCTAGTGAAACAATGTGCCACCATCTTAATTCTTGCGTACGCTCATTTTAGTTTATAATATAATTTACCTTTCTGTCTTATAAATATGATGCATAAATTTTAGTTAAATACGTACTTTGATTTTAGACAAGTTCTATTGACAAGTAGAGCTTTTGTTACTCTGGGATTTCCCGTATATAGGCAAGTTCACGATTAGCTATAATTTAAAGGAGCTGAGAAAGGAGGTAGAAGCTGGTTCATGGAACTCTTCTTCCTTATCTTCCATTTATTCTCTCTCAGGTATCTTTTTACTATTTGAGGAGAGACAGTGATTTTATTGAAGCTTTGAACTGAAACGATATAGCTAGCTATTCAGAGAGAAATTTGACTGGTCTGAACTGGACATGCTGGATTGAACTCACACACCACAACCAACTAGAAGGCATTAAATCGAGGCCTGCATGCAATCATAATATCTTTGCATAAGGGAAATTTAGCATCTATTTAATTTGTAGTTAGACAATGCCTTGCACATGAATACACTTGCCAAAATGAGCCTGGATCAAAATTAACAAATAAATAAGATTCTATCTTGTTATATTTTCATAACTTTTCCTTTCCCAAACTTCCATTTCCTATTTCTGGTATTGAACGCCTGCTGCTTTTAGATAAAATTCCCACCACTTAAAATCCACAAACTCATTGCCATCATACCTTTATCCAAGAACCCCAAAATTTGTATTTAAAACATTTACCATCAGGTCCTCAAAGATCTCAATTCTCTGTCTGTTTAATATTAGTGTAATTATTTTATTAAAGTTATTGGCACAAAAGTATGACTGTAGGTTAATCCTCCTCATGTATATCTACTGATTTAAAAGAAAGATTTTAGTGAAATACAGTGGAGAGAGGATGTTTATACAGGCTAAACATTATTACCCGTGCGTCTCTTGATCATTTGTCTCTTAAGTATTTCCTTTGTCTCTTAAATATTTCATCTAGCGGAAAAGCATATGGAATATATACATTGTTTCACAGTTTGCAACTGAGCACAATTCATTTCGTGGGCCTCTCTTTAATGTCGTAAGTAACTCTGCAAACCTGGAGATTCTTTACTTGAGAGATAAAGTAGTTTGTCATAATAAACTAATAACAGCTGAAACTTAATACAAAGGACTTTTCATTTCCTTTAGCTAAGAAAACAATGGCTTTCCCATCGTTATTTCACCTGTAACTGTGAACTATTTGAAAGATGATATCTTTAATATAGCTGACCTGAGAGAAAATAATAAGCAAAGGAAATGAGATATTTCCTGAGCTTTCTCAAAAATGACTATTTCAGATGCTGTTATACTATTTACTTTAAAGCTCAACTTGGGTTTTAACTTCTCAAATGAAAACCAATACTGAGAAGAAATGAAATCCATGCCTCCTTGAAAAATGAAAACCAAACGATGGTGTTACATTTGGAAAGAATTTCAGATGCTTGAAATTGGATGGATTTTTATTTCCTGCCTTGAAGAGGTACAATAAAAATCCACACCAATCAAATATGGCAATGAAAACTCATTGTTTGATTTGAAAATTCCAGAAACCTGTTTTTTAGAATAGAAGTAATTTAATTGCACACCCTGGTGGCTTAGTGGTTAAGAGCTCGGCTGTTAACCAAAAGGTCGGCAATTAGAATCTACCAGCTGCTCCTTGGAAACCCTATGGGAGAGTTCTACTCTGTCTTAAAGGGTTGCTATGGGTAGGGATCAACTCGACGGCAACAGGTTTGGTTTTCTAGTTTTGTATATAAATTTAGCCTTTAACCTATAATCTAAAAGTATTGAAATATTTTTGGATAAAAATATTTATTATCCTTCCTTAGGAAAAAAAAATTCAAAATTAAACATTTATATTCAAGATCCCCAGAGGCTAATTAAAATAAAAATTAATTGTGAGAAGTATGAAAACTGCCAAAACCTTTTCAATCAGAAAATGACAGAAAGAACTAATATCTTGATATTTCATAAATAATAAAAATCTAAATATTTAAGTTTTATTTTATTTATTCTCATCATAACATCTGGTTACTCATATGGCTACTTAATATTGGTCCCATGCCATAAAAATATGCACTTTTTATAACTTTCAAATGTGCTAATGGCTCAGAATACTGTACTCACTTTGAGACACATTGGGTCATCTATTTCCATCCCATTTGTATGGATTCTGCACTAGTGCAATCTAAATTTTTTAAATGGTCATTTTCTTTGTCTTCAGAATTTTCTCCTAGATCTGGGAGTCTCTTTTTGGTGTCTTCTGCTAACTGCTCACCATTCAACCATTTCTTAAATATTCATGATCAGCTAAGTTTAATGTTGGGTCTTCTAATTCTAGATAGACTTCCTGCATCATCCGATTCTATCCAGTGGATTAAATTATTTCCTATGTTCTGATAATTCCCTAATTTACATATATAGTCAATAAAGTACTCCTGAGCCCCAGATCCATATGCCTTACTGCCAACTAAGTATATTTATTGTGGTATTCCAGAGATAAATGTCTAAAATATATATCATTATTTTCTTGTCTTCCCCATCTTTGCAACCTTCTGTTTCTCAGTAACATGAATAATACACATGGAACCAAAGTGAGTAGCTTTGATATCACTCTTCCTCAGGCCCCATATTCAAGCAGTATCTCCCAAGTACTGTTAATTATAAATCTGTGGGTTTCTTTGTTAAGTACTACCACTGTGATAATACATATTCTGTGACTGTACCCATTGAACAGAAAATAAAATAACAGGAGAAAAACATGGAGTTATACTAGCAATTCTTTTTTTAAACCCATGATTACAAGCATCAAATGAACTCTTTAAATTATGCAGCGTTCATACAGAAAAATTGCTAGTACTCTCACTGTACCACTCCCCTACCTGATTATTTTATGCTTCCTCCTCTCTCCTCAAGTCACAACAGCTGGTCTTCCATTGTCACTCACCCAGTGGTTTGCTTTCTAATTCACTGAGAACATTGAAGCCATAAAAATTCGCAGACTCTGACAACCACAGCTACCAAGTTACTAGCATGAGCAACCACTTTGTCTGCCTTATTACTTTTGACCTTAGATGAAATTTCATGCTCCAATGATACTACAATTCCATGTGTGTATTAGAGCCAATCCACCTTGTTTTAGGAAGACTTCCCACTTTTTTTCTGCAACAGTTCTTCACTCCCCACTGCCTAATTTTCATGAGCATACAAGAATATAAGCTTCTTCTGTCAGTTACTGCCTACTTTTTGGCTCCATTAGGCAACAAATCTTCCCAGGTAAGTTGTTTATACAGACTGTCTCCAATCCCTCTCCTCTCATGCTCTCTTAAACACAATTTAGTTTGTCATGCTATAGAAACTATTCTTGCGAAGATCAATAATGACCTCTATTTTGAAAAATCCAATAGTCAATCTTTAGTTCAATTATTGTTTCAGCTAAAAGCAGCATTTGACATAGCTATGTACTCCCTCTTCCTTGATCCTTTTCTTCATTTGGCTTCACTTTATCTCAATGGTCACGCTTCAGTTTATCTCAGTGGTCACTCTATCTCAGGCTCCTTAGTGGAATCCCCCTCCCAACTTGTTATTTTTTGTGTGAATTCCTGTGTGTGTATTTTTTTTCTAATCTGCTAACAAAATAATGCATTTCTATGAAATATGCTGTGGTTATTTATCAAATTGATATGTCTGAAGTGATATAATCATTTACTGAGTGAATATCTTTCTCATTTGAGCCCTAAAAACTCAACATTTTCTTAGAAAATAATTTTCTATGACTTCTGTCATTTCTCTAAATGAAAAGTTGACTTGTAACATTGTAATAATTGAATTACTCAAAGTTGATTCATTAACACATCAAACCCGTTCAAATGTATAGCATGGTTGTAATGTAGAGTTATTTCTAGTATATGCTAACTAAATTAATAGAGTATCAAAGTGTTCATATTATCAAATTGTTGCCTATTTTTTCCAAGCTTCACCAACAATAAAATGATATTCTCAGAACATTAGGTAAGTAGGGAACATATTTTAATTTTACCTACTCATAATATGCTCTCTCTGTTTCCACTGGACATTGTTTATCAGGTATATATAATTTTCACTTTTTAAATGCATTCCATTTTGGCATCCATATTTGAAAATTAAGCACAATCAAATTTATTCAACTCTTCATTCTTCAGATATATTATCCGTTCATAAAAATAGAAGATCAGACAATTTATGGGATGACATCAAGGACCTTATACATGAAGAAAACAAAAAACCAAACCCATTTCCATTGAGTCAATTCTAAGTCAAAAGACAGGAAAGAAAAAGACCAAAATGGATATCAGAAGAGATTCTAAAACTTGTTCTTTAATGTAGAAAAGCTAAAGCAAATGGAAGAAATGAGGAGGTAAAAGAGCTCAAAAGAAGATTTCAAAGGGCAGCTTGAGAAGACCAAGTTTCGTAATGAATGGCAAAGACGGGGAGTAGGAAACCCAAAATCTAAGAACATGCTCGTCTTTTCTCAAGCTGGAAAAACTAAAGAAAATATTCAAGCCTTGAGTTGTAATTTGAAAGATTCTATGGGCAAAATATTGAATGATGCAGGAAGCGTTATAAGAAGTTGGAAGTAATACACAGAGTCACTGTACCAAAAAGAATTATTGACATTCAAACATTTCAAGAGACAGCATATGATCAAGAACCAATGGTCTTGAAGAAAGAAGCACAAGCTACACTGAAGGCACTGGCGAAAAACAAGCCTCCAGGAATTGGGGGAGTACCAAATGAGATGTTTCAAAAAAGATGAAGAGCTAAAGGTACTCACTAGTCTACACCAAGAGATTTGGAATACAGCTATCTGGCCAATGAACTGGAAGAGATCCGTATTTGTACCCATTCCAAAGAAATGTGACAAAACTTCGTCTTATGTACTTTGGACATATTAACAGGAAGGACCAGTTCCTGGAGAATGACTTTATGCTTGGTAAAGTAGATGGACATCAAAAGAGAGGAAGACCCTCAATGAGAAAGATTGACACAGTGATTGTGATGCTAGGCTAAAGCATAGCAACAATTGTAAGGATGGTCCAGGACGAAGAGTGTTTTGTTCTGTTTTAAGATCTCTATGAGTCAGAATCTACTCGACTGCAATGGATATAGGGTCACTGTGAGTCGGAATCAACTAGAAGGCACCTAACATTAAAAACACGAAAATAGAAGCCAGTGGTTCTACTACTAGTGCATTGGACACATCACAAGGAAAATGCCCAAACATTATTCTCTACAATACAATTCCATGTGTTTATCAGATTTAATAAAAATTCACTACTAGTTAAGAGCACAACTTGTGAAAAAATAGTCTATATTTGCAAAACATTTGTCGGAAATGTAAAATATTTTAGTCACTTTGGCATAAATCTTTGTTCTCCAAGGAATGGGATTTCATTAAGGCATTTGAATTTCTTTTGATATTCTTTATTAGTAAAATCTAGCATGCCAAGCTTGTACTTTCTATATTCAGATACCTTTCATACAATGCAGAAACCTAGCACTTTTGAGATTTTGCAACTCCTGCATAGGACACTTGTGCAAAAACTCTCAAATGACCAGATTCTCTGTGATGCTGGACTTGGTGATATAGCTCACATGCTTCAGAGAACCAGGGTAAGCATTTAAAGTCTCTAGATCAAGCTCAATATCCTGCCTTCCCCCTGCCTTTTAAAAGTAACTACCTGAAGGGAAGAAGAAGCCCCTGGGTGGTTCTAGTACTGTAGCATCAGAAGCCACCTAACTTCAGGAGGAGGAGAGAGAATCACCGTCAGCCCAAAGCTGATTCCTATGAGGTGGAGATGTGATATGCCTCCACTCCAAATTTTTTACCTTTTCTGACACCAGCCATCCCTCCCACGGCACTCTCTACTTCTCTGCTGGGTGTGATAATTCAAGGCAATAGCGACACAGCACTCACAGACATACTCACAATTATGCGTTTTTTTAGAGAAGCAACAAGCCACAACTTGGGATTAGGATCAATTTGGAAGTAACAGGGTATGACTCAGCAGACACGGTACAGCTCTTCAATCAGGACACCTTCTAACCAAGGAAGCTTTCAGTTTCTCATCAGCCATGCCTCCCACTGGGACTCACTCTCGGCCTGGCCTCTGCCATGTTTGGGCAAGTGTTACAGCTCTTTATCTCTGCTGACAAGTGCCCAGAGGCACCCCACTCCTCCAGCAAACCTCCTGCCCAAAAGTGCTCAGCTGTCTTGCTCGTTGGATTGTACTGTTGCTGTCACTGTTTCTCTGCCACTGGGTTCTGCTGTGCTTACTGTGGTTTCTACCACATTTTGCCATCTTCAGTATTACAGCTGTCTCTCTCCTGAGTCTATGAGGTTCTTAGCACAGGGACCCCAGGTCCATGGTCCAAAGGAAGTGCTTTGCTCCGGACTGTTCCTGATGGTAGTGAGTCTCCTCTCAATCTCTATGGGATTGGCCTTTTTTTAAGCCTACTTCTCCCACCAAGACCACAAATGGACCAACCCTTTCAGCAGACTACAGTCCCCTAATTTATGTAGTAATCAACCAATCTCCAGGAGTGTTTTATGTACCTTATTTTCACAGTAAACTCTCCAATTCCTTCAAGGTACGTAAAATAGACCAACCACCAGACCAGCTGTAGCCCAACCAACCATCATTTTGGCAGAACACAAACCCAGGACCAGGAAGTACATCTATCAAGAGAAACCTGTTGCAATGCAGTGGTGCAAATGGTTAAATGCCCAGCTGCTAACCAAAAGGCTGGTGGTTCAAATCCATTCAGAAGTGTCTCAGAAGAAAGTCCCAGAGATCTACTTCTGAAAAATCAGCCATCAAAAACCCTGTGAAGCACGGTTATATTCTGACACACATAGTATTGACAGGAGTCAGAAGCTGCTCCACTGGAACTGCTTTGGTTTGGTTTGTTTACTGTTGGGAAAACCGTAGAAATTCTGATACTTGAATGCTCAGGTGCCTCATGTTTCTGATTTTGTTCTTTCCCACTCTTTTAGTGATCTCAACAAGTCCCATGCCTTTATTATGTGTGCTGACAGCCTCCCAAATTTATATCCACTGCCCAAATGTCTCTCTGGAACTGCAGACCCGTATATCAAACTGTCTGCTTGACATCTCTTTAGAATGTGAAATAGACATCCAAACTTATCTTACCCAAAATTAAACTCATGCTTTCTCCCCAAAGCTTACTCCATAGGCAGCCTTAGCTATATCAGTCTGGATCTGCAATTTTTAATTCGCACAGTCAAATTAAAGCAATCCTGACTACTCTTTCATACCACTTACCCAATACATCAGAAATTCCTGCACCTTTAACTTCAAAGTATTTTCAGTACCTAATAGTTTTTTTTTTTTTTTTTTAATAATAATCTCTATTGTTATCACACAAAATATACTTTGATGGGGGTTAGTATAATAGCTTCTTAAGTGGTCTCCCTGTTTCTACACCTGCCTCTTATAACTGCTTCTCAGAGTAGTAGATAGGCTTATTCTTTTAAAAGTTTGAATATGTCACTACTCTATTAAAACCTCTGCAATGAATTCCCACTGTAGTCGGAGTAATAGCCAAAGTCCATGCAGTAGCCTGTTGTTATTAGTTGCCATCGAGTTGATTTTTGATTCATAGTGACTCCATGAGACAGCGTAGAGCTTCCCCATAGGGCTTTCTAGGCTGTAACTTTACGGAAGCACATCTCCAGGTCTTTCTCACTCACAGCTGCTGGGTGGGTTAGAACCACCAACCTCTGGTTAGAAATCTAGCACTTATCCATTGTGCAACCAGGGCTCTTATGCAGTGGCCTGTGTAAGGATTAACATCATCTGCTTTAATATCTCTTTGACAGGCTCTTCTCTCCTTCTTTCACCTGCTCACTCTGCTCCAGCCAAACTCACCTTCTTGTTCTTCCTAGAAATCTCTATCCAGGCTCTAACCTTAGATTCTTGTTCTAGCTCTTATTTATTTTTTTCATGGCACTTGTCGCTTTTCAACAGAATATGTAATCTATGTTTTTATCATAACAAATTTTATGTCAAAGAAATTAATATAAAATGAAGGCAGAGATCTGTATCTGTTTCATTCACTTATGCGTCCAAGTGCCTCAAGCTTAAGCAATATTTGTGGAATGGCTAAATGTGTCATGATCTTCTAAAGTATCTTTCTGTGTCTGATAATTCCTAATTTAAAAAATTATTTACTTTGCAGTTATGGTGGCGTTGCTAAAATGCAAATCTGAGGTTATTGTAGCCTTTCTTGTTTTATTGTTAGGTGCCATGGAGTCAATTTCAACTCAAAGTGACCCTTCTAGAATGGGTAAAATACAAACCTCTGACACCTTCGTGCTGCCAAAGATGTGGATCAAGAGAATCTCTCATTCTTTGCTGATGGGAATGCAAAATGGTACAGCCACTTTTGAGGACAGCCAGTTTCTTACAAAGCTAAATGTAGGCTTACATATGGTTCAGCAATCATGCTTTTATGAATTTATCCAACAGTTTAAAATGTACGTCTACATAAAAATCTGCACACAAATGTTCTTAGCAGCTTTATCCATAATTGCCAAAAATTGGAGGTAATCAAGATGTCTTATGATAGGTGAATGGATAAACAAACTGTGATGCATATAAACAGTGGAGTAGCATTCAGCTACAAAAAGACATGAAGTCTAAATTCATATTGATAAGTGAAAGAAGTCATTCTGAAAAAGCTACATACTGTGGGACTCAACTATATGACACCTTGGAAAAGACAAAACTATAGAGAAATTAAACAGATCAGTGGTTGCCAAGGGTTCAGGAGGAAGGAGAGAGGGATGAATAGGTGAAATGCTGGTCATTTTTAGGGCAGTGAAACTATGCTGTAAGAAACTGTAATGGTGGACACATGACATTATGCGTTTGTCAAAACCCATAGAACTTTAAAATGTTAATAGTGAACTCAAATCTATGAACATTAGCTAGTAATTAATATAACAATATATGTCCATCAGTTGTAACAAATGTACCACACAAATGCAAAGGAGAAACATTGTGCAGGAAGAGATGGGAATTCTCTGTACTTTCTGCACTTTTTTTTTTCTTTCTGTAAACTGGTGGCAGCGTAGTTAAGAGCTAGAGCCACCAGGTTCTCCTTGGAAACTCTATGGAACAGTTCTACTCTGTCCTATAGGGTCACTGGAGTTGGAATCGACTCAAAGACAGCAGGCTTTTTTTTTTTTTTCAATTAGACACAAAATATCTTAACTTTTGGGTATGGATTGGATGGGGTAGTAGAATAATCCCATGAACATGCCTTGGGTGTCTTAAACAATACGTGGCTTTTACAGCTCCATTACAGCCTGGTGAAAACTTACCCTAATAAGCATTCTTGAATACACTTAAGAACAATGAACCAATTTCAGGGGAAGAGGTTTTAGTCATTTGCAAATGGGAATCAGTGACTGGCCCATTTCTTCACAAGCTGTGACAGAAAAATTAACCAAATTGAGATTCTCCTTTGTTCTGCATGTTTTTATGATACTACAAAATCCAAAAAGGTATAAGTCACTATGAAGCTTTCAAAATACCTATGTATAATCACTCATAATATGAATTTACAAATAGAAACATGCCTTTCTTTGTGAGGCTTTCTAACATTAACTATAAATCATTAGAAACCTCTAAGTCATTAAACAGTTATTTATAAAACTTCTGAGTGTAGACATAGAAACTTGTAAAGAATGTACTAGGAAAAAAAAAAAAAAACTTTTAAATTAACTTAGACCTGGCCTGCTGTGATAAAAGAAGATGTAACATAGTATTTGTAAACTATCCTTAAGATCTAAGTCTAAACAACCTCTCTAATCTCTATCCTTGAAGAAAAATGTATTATTAGAGTAATATCTGACCCTGGAGAAAAGATATACCTGGCTTTGATGTCACACTGGCACTTATTGTATGAGGCCAAGGTGAGAATTTCACATATAAACCTTGAATTTCTGCTTACTCACTGAGAGAAAGCAGAGGTAAAAAATCTTTGTCTAGTCTCTTACTCTCTGAAGACAGAGAGCCTGCTGAGACTCTGCCTACTGCCACCAACCTCCATCAACATTGAGCCCTAGCTACAAGGGACCTCCGCCAATTTCAAGCCGTGGTTAAGCCTCCCTCCCAAGAACACATGTAAAAGGTAAAAACTTACACCTAAATATTTGAACCCTACTATTGAACTAACATTATAATTGTAACTGTTAATTATGATTCTCTAGTTCTGAATGAATGTTGTGAGGACTTACTTGTATGCCTTGCCAAGACTACCTTGCAATAAACTGAGTTTATGCATGATGAACCTGAGTGTCTAGGAGGATTTTATCTTTAAAAAAAAATGCTTGAGTTTGTCATGCATAACTCAGTGGCATCAATGGGGGGGTGCAGGGAGTGCCGACCACACAGTGTGACACTTTTAGAAAGGGTGACACCAAAATGACTGTCTATAACATTTTTGTTTACTGTTTCAGCAGAAATTTATATGTTATAAAAAATATCCCTGTAGTTAGTTATAGTGGTGATGCAGTGGTTAAAGCACTTGGCTGCTCATCTAAAGTTCGATGGTTTGGACCCACCAGCCACTCCAATGGAGAAAGATGTGGCAATCTGTTTCCATAAAATTTTACAGCCTTAGAAACCCTGTAGGGCAGTTCTACTCTGTCCTATAGGGTTGCTATGTGTCGGAATCAACTGGACGGTAACTGGAAGTTAGCTACAACAACAAAGAATTTTCACAAGCCCAGCTTACATGCATCACTATACCTACAAAGCTAAAACCATATGCTAATTTACTTTTTAAACCCTCTAATGCACTCCTTCAGAGTTGTCATTATTTCCCGATTTCAATGACGCTTCAAATCATGTTGTTTCATCTGTACAGGTACAAGTCAGGGCTGTTGTTTTCCTTGCTATCAGTGTTTTAGCCATAATATTGTGGTAATTAGTATTTATGAACCTCTATCAGTAACTCTTTTGAGAAATGAAATAGTGATTAAAGGGAAAAAGGGAGAAAAATTTAAAAAAGGCTTCAGCTCAGTTACTAATAATGTAACTAATAATATAATTCAATTTAGAAAGGTTTTACAAGACAATTTTGTTGATATTCATACAAAATAATTATAATCTTTCAGCAATTATTGATCATATAACTCTTTGATAGCTAAATAGTTTAAAACAAGGAGTGAGGTAAATTCTATGTTTCTTCATTCATGTTTAGCAGTATACTTTAAATCTTAAATTCAGGCTTTTTTAAATTTTAGTCTTTAAAAATTTTTTTTTTAATTACTGTCTTGCAAGTATTAAAAAAATATATATGACTTTAATCAAAGTTGTAGAGTTTAAGTTTGAATTATAGTTTAAAAAAATAGTGACTCATTAAAAAGTGAGTTGGTGAAAGGCATTGATTTTGATGAAGTCATTCACAAGGTTGCAACTTTGAAGACCAGGAAAGGAAAACTCTGATTTCGATGTTCATTAAGTGCTGAAACGCTTCTGTATTCGCTCCTGTTTATTTTATGGTATTATTTTATTTATGGTATTATTACGCATTTGTCTACAACTTCTACATCATTTGGGCTGTTACTGATTATGCAAACCTAATCCATCAATGTATCTCATGCAAAGGTAAAGTTTAATGTTAAAATGAACATAATTTTGATTTAGTTCTTAAACATTTTTACTTCAAATTCTATTGTTTTTTTTTACTGACATTTCACTTTAACTGCATGAAACTACATACATGTAAATACATTTAGGCTGTGAGTGATATTGTAATTAATGGTGTAATATTAATTTTGCTAGTTGTTTCTGTTACTACTATTGCCATTGCATTCAGTGATATACGGGAATTACAATTTATGGGTAATATTAGTGCAAAAAACATGACTAAGGATTCTGTATGATCTGGTACAGGAGGAGGCCCACATGGAGGGGACAACAAAATGAGTTACTGCACTGGGTGACACCAACCCTAGTGACATCACTGCAAATTGCACTTGACTATTATCACAGACTGACTTATGTCACCCCAGAAATGTGTGTATCAACTTGGTTAGGCCATGATTCCCAGTGTTCTGTGGTTGTCATCCATCCGTTCTGTGATTGTAATTTTATATTAGGCAGGATTAGGGTGGGATTGTAACACCCTTACCAGGTCACATTCCTAATCCAATGTAAAGGTTTCCGTGGGGTGTGGCCTGCACCACCTTTTATCTCTCAAAAGATAAAAGGAAAGAGAAGCAAGCAGAGAGCTGGGGAATTCATACCACCAAGAAAGCTGTGCCTGGAGTGGAGCCCGTCCTTTGGCCCTGAGATTCTTGTGCTGAGATGCTCCCAGACCAAGGGAAGACTAACGAGAAGGACATTCCTCCAGAGCTGACAGAAAGAGAATGCCTTCCGCTGAAGCCCTTAATTTGGACTTGTAACCTACTAGACTGTGAGAGGATAAATTTCGCTTTGTTAAAGCCATCTACTTGTGGTATTTCTGTTATAGCAGCACTAGATGACTAAGGCAGCTATTGTACCGTAGTCATGGCAAGGCACACAGATAAGACCTCAAGAAATTCATTTGCGTTGGAGGGTCAGAACTAACAATTGCAATCTTAGTTTAAATGTTGCACTCCAAATATTTAGACTTCAGGCTTTTACCTTCAATGAGTGGTCTCACGGAGGAGATTTGACCACTCCTTGGGCTCAGAAGAGTTCCCCGTAGCTATGGTTTTAGGTCAGTTCAGGTGAGCAATAAAGCTTTTCAGTTTTCAGAGAGTTAGGGAAACTTTTTGCTTCTGTCTTCTTCTCCAAAAATGAGCAAAAATCCATGGGTTTATATACCATGTGTGTTGTCAAACTATAATTGGTGTGATTTATTGCCCGTTAAGGGCATTATTGCATGATATATTTATGTTTTGCTAATTTTTACAGATTTGAATTATTGCTAATCAAGGCATGACATATTTGTGTTCTTGTTTATTACCTATGTTTCAAGACCGAGTTAATTAATTCAAAATTATCAAAATTTGCCTAGTGACATATTTATGTTTTGCTAATTTATCAAGGTTTGATTAATGTAACATTCTGTTACCACAGAATGCAGGTGCACAGCCCAGTTTTAAATTGCTATTTACAATATATTTCCAAGGTTAGAACAACTTTCTAATGACTTATAGTTAATGGTTAGAGGGCATTATAGAAATATATGTTTCTATTTTTATGTTAAAAAAATTCTTTATTTCTAACATTATAAGTGACTTTTACATAGTTGCTGAAATGCATCATAAAAACATCTAAACTGTGTAAAAATCATTATAGAAGCATACATAACAGTGACTTACACATATGTGTTTTAAGAACATTACAGAATCACATGTGAATTGAAAGCATAAAGGAGGCATACCTAACACTAAACATGTCTCTGTTAATTTTATAAGAAAAAACCCTATACCACATCCTGTGATTCTGGAAATAGAAGTCCTCAAGGTATAGAGCATAAATTCATGCAGGAAGGCCAGATTCATGCCTCCCCTGGCGTAAAGACCAAGGATTCTGACCTCACCAGGTGGCTGAAATTTCATGTAGAAGAGGTCATGGCTATTTTTTCTACATAAAGTAATCTCTACAGGTCAAGCAAGCCCTATCTGAGCTGACAGAGAACAGGGAATACTGGGTTCATTATTTTGACAACTTTACTTCTAAATTAGTACTTAAGGTGAACAGCCTCATATAGGTTAGGAAGGAACTTAGAAATCCTAAAGGCCAAAAAGAAAGGAATTAGTTTTCATCCACCAGTAAACAAAAGCTAGCTGGGATAGATCCGTTATATATTAGTTTCTCAATTTTAAATGTAATACAAGGGAGATCTGGCTCTGTTAAGACACCACAGGCCATGACAGCCCATTCCTTCCACTGATTATAACTAAAACCTCTGGTAAATCCCTGAAAACATGTGTGACAAGGCTTATCTCCTTGATAACATGTAAGCTTTGGGTATTTTTAGACTTGTCTTTTAATTTTAGCTAATTTGATAGGCGAAAAAGAGTTTTAATATATTTCAGCACTAATGAAGTTGAAGTTATCTTATAGACATGTCTGTGAATATTCACAACTAACTTCCTTTCTTCCAGCTAACCAAGAAAATTCTTTCATTCTGGGGCCCACTTTTCTGCATAAGCCCACCAATCCTGTCAATCCACAATACTGTGGCCTGACTGCCCCTTTTCTAACACTCCAGAAACAGTGTATTTTGTGTTTGATATAATTTTAGGGTGTTTTCTTTTTTTAATAAGGCAAAATCTGGAAAAAGGAGATAAAGTGGCAGAAGTTCAGATTTGAAAGTAAAAGGGAAGGACTTAGTCCAAAATGAAAAAGCAGTTATATGTCGTCATACTGGAGCCCTGGTGGCTCAGTGGTGATGAGCTTGGCTGCTAAACAAAAGGTTGGCAGTTCAAATCCACCAGCCGCTCCTTGGAAACCCTTTAAGGCAGTTATACTCTCTCCTACTGGGTCACTATGAGTTGGAATCGACTTGACAACAATTTTTTTTTTTTTTCTTTTTTGGACTTTATGCCGTTAGGAAGGAAAAGAATAAATAAAGTCCTAAAACTGGAGAACAAAAAGAAAGTGTTTTTTGATTTTTTGTTTCAGAAAGGGATGCACATGAAGAGAGAAGCACAGAAGTATGTATGAGAGAAAGCAGTCTTTCCCATGGCCCTGTAACTATAGTTCCTCCCTGTCCTCCCCCTGCTGGTATCTTTAAGCTTTGGGGCAAACAACAGCCCACCTTGATATCTGATGCTCTTGGGTGGTCAGGATGGTCAGGCTGGGAAATCCATGGAGTGAGTCACATAGCCACTGGAGAATAAAATTGGGTGAGGGTAACACTTCTTAATCTCTTGCCTATGGTGTAAAGTCGGGGCTATTAAAATAAAAATAATATTAAGCCAATAATAGGAATTGGTTGAAGATTATTTAATATATGAGTTGCAAATAAGTGTAGTATTTTGGCTATCGTAGTTGTTGTTGTTAGGTGCTGTTGAATCGATTCAGACTCACACTGACGCTATAGGACAGAGTAGAACTGCCTCATAGGGTTTCCAAGGAGCACCTGGTGGATTCAAACTGCTAACCTTTTGGTTAGCAGTTGTAGATCTTAATCACTACACCACCAGGGTCTCCATATTTTGACTAGGAAGTCAAAAATATTTCAAAGATTAAATAACTTCCAAAGATTCTTATACCCTATATTATCAATATAGCCTTTTGAAACATGGCTAGAACAGTGTTTATACAGTAACAGTTTACCCTAAGGCACTGCTTTTAGTCTGACCTGACCTTGGAGTTTTTGATTCTCAAAACTGAGTCCACATCGATAATTCTTCAGAAGAACCCAACGCCTAAGGCAAAACACTCTTACTAAGCTACCTACTATGCTATTGTTTGTATATTTCTATAATGCTTTTTACATTGTTATGTTGCTTTTATAATGCTTTTAAAAACTTATGTATAAGCCTCTTATAACGTGAGGTTACAAATAGAGATTTTTCTGGACTTAGAAACATGTGTTTCTATAATGCTGTCTATTAACTATTAGTCATTAGATAGTTCTAACCTTGAAAATAGATTAAAAAAGAATGTGAAGTAGGTCATAAATAACTTTCTGGAATTGTGCTGTGCACCTGCACTCTGTAATAAAGAACTATAACCATAATCAAATCTCTATGAATTAACAAAACATAAATATGTCACTGAACAATTCCCATAATTTTTAATTAATTAACTTGACCTTGAAACATAGGTAGTAAACACTAACATAAATATGTCATGACCTGATTGGAATAATTCAAATCTGCACGTATTAGCAAAACATAAATATGTCCTAAAACAATGCCCTTAATTTGTAATAAAAGATACCAGTTATAGTCAAACATGACAGCACATGTGGTATATAAACCTGTGGATTTCTGCTCATTTTTGGAGAAGAAGGCAGAAGCAAAATGTCTCTCTTACTTCCTGTCTGAAGACTGAGAATCCTGCTGAGATTCTTTTCACTACAACTGACCTGGGACCCTAACTACAGGGGACCTCCTCTGAGTTCAAGGGGTGGTCAAGTCTCCTTCCTGAGACCATTCATTAAAGGTAAAAGCCTGCAGTCTAAAGATTTGAATTCTATCATTTAAATTAACATTGTAATTATTAATTCTGTGTGATGGCACTCTGAAACTGAAGTGTGTGGCATGAATGAAAAAGTCTGCCCTAGGTCCGAATCAAAACTCCATTTTTGAATTAAACTTTAGCTTGTCATAAGTCCTCCTCTCTGCCTTCCCAAGAATAGAACCTGTGGTTTAGAGCCTTATGACATGTAACCTCTTATACAACTTTGACTACCTTCAGCAAACAATGGAGGGGGTAAGAATGTCGTTTGGGAGGAAATGTTTGTGAGGAAATGTTTATCAGGTCCTTAGGAGAATGCTTTCAAGCATGCCCCAGGAAGAATGGATATGTAGATATTTCAGAAAATCCCTTGCTAGGCTGGGTCCAGGAAGTCTATGTTAAAAAAAATAGATTAGCTAACCTTGTAAAATTTTAACTCGCTATTGCCTTGGCATAGTAGTTAAGAGCTCATTTGCTCGTCAAAATGTCAGTAGTTCTAATCAATCCATCAGTCACTCCTTGGAAACCTGATGGGGCACTTCTACTCTGTCCTATAGGGTTGCTATGTGTAGAAATTGACTCTACAGCAATGGGGTTTTTTTTTTTTTTTTTCGAGTTTATTGCCTTGTAACAATATGTAATCCCAACCCCCCATGATTGTGTTAGGAACTCCCTTCCCCACTTTTCTGTTTAAAAAACCTCACCTCTCCCTCAGAATGTTGGAACACTTTGTGACTCTACACTGTCACACCGTGTTGCCCAGCCTAAGCTGCCTTATTCCTCAAATAAAACTCTTTACTTTCACATTTAACAGTATAAGCTTGTTTATCACTATGACAATTCTAATTCTCCAATGCTTAATGAATGTCTTGGGGTCTTACTTGTGTGCCTTGCCATGACTACCTTATAATAAACTTAACAAGTTTATGCAAAGGGAGAGGTGGTTATCTTCTAGTGGTCAAAACCTTGTCATTTATTCATTTCTCAATAAACAATTCTCAGGGTTGACGTTAAGCAGCATTGCCAGTAGTTTTATGTTTTTGGTTTTTAGAAGAACATTGAAGCAAAACAATGTGAGTAAACAATTTGACTTATTCAAAGCACTTACATCTCAAAATTTAATTACTTAATCCAAAATTAATTGCTTTAACAATTCAAAAGTAAATTTAGTCAATACATTGAGAAGGTTTTATATTTGTGGGAATAACTTTGAAAAAGAAATATTTAAACAGTGGCATCAAGGAAGGTATAGCTGCTATATGCTACTTTGCAATAATCTCTCTCAGCAGGTCAGCATTTCAACCCATCACAAAATACATACTGGAGAGCTTTCAAATACTTACAGATAAAAAAAAAAAAGAAAAATCTCTCTCCTTCTCTTTATCTTCCCAGGTGACATATCTAACATAGGAATAGTTGATACTCACCTTGCATAAATTATATCCTAGATGAGTTAATATAATATAGAAATAAGAGTTAGCATTACTTGCTTTCTCACTTTCAGTTCTTATCCTTTTCAGAGTCCTTTTAATCCAATTTCAAAGAACAATTCTCTCTTATAATTGGATTCCATTTTATATGAAAACAGTTAGCATTGCTTTAAGACTGAGGGGGATGTATTGAAATGTATAGAGATAGGAAATATGGATTCCAGCCTAGAAAAAGAACTCAGAAAAAATTATTACAGACTAGTGTGGTTTAATGTGTCAGGACGAAGTGATTTCTTTAAACTGTTTTCCTATCTCAGGTAATGTAGAATACAGAAAATGTTGTAGGAAAAAATGCTTTGATAAAATTGAAGTTCTGATGAATTCTTCCACATTTTCCCAAGAAAAAAATTCTCTAAATTCTCTGTACTGTTTCTCCCTTACTTATTCTTCTCTTGAGGGAGAAAAGATGTGCATCACTAAGAATTTTGTAATATAATCTGTAATAGGTCTGTATGCAAGGCTTCATTAAGTTTGCTTTTAAAGGGGCATTATTAAGAAAAACATAAGAAAAAATACGGGGATATATTTTTGTCTCACTATGTGAAAGAAATATTGAAGTTTTCATTATTCTTTCAGACACAATTTTGGGCTCAATAGATGTAAGAAATAAAACTATTACAATGTATTGGGAGAGAGAACAATATTTTTTAAATTTACAACACATTGGAACAGTATAATTAGGACATCAGAAGGATTCAAACATAAATTGATGGGAGTTGAGCGAAAGATTTTATTTCGGTTCAAATAGCAAATCCTAAAAATGGCCATCCTGGACCACCAGCTTACATAAAACTGCGCCCCACTTTAATCCATCTGCAGTCATACCCCAATTCATCACCTTGTTTCATTCCCTTTATAGTTCTTAGCACTGGCTAAAATGGCCATGTTTATCTCTTCGTTTGCTTGTTTATTCTCTCTTGCTACTAGAGAATAAGCTCCCCACAGGGTACAGAGCTTGTTTATGTTATCCATTGCTATATACTCAGCGTTTATGATAGTGCCTGGAACACAGAAGGACACACAGTGTATTTCCTCAGGAAATGAATGATCCTCATGATTAATGGTGCTGTGTACTATACGAGGGATATATAGACCATACATATATATATGTGCGTATGTTACATATGGAGAAGATGTAGGCCTTTGAAACTGTACGGTAAAGGCATCAGGAACTCAGAATCTAGAGCCCAATTGCCTAATTTAACTCATGATAGTGACACTGATTAGTTCTGTGATTTTGGGCAAGAGGTCAATTTCTCAGTGCCTCCGTTTCCTCAGTGGTAGAATGTGGCTAATAACAGTATCTGCATCTTAGGATTATTAAGGCACTAAAATTGTTTTTTTGTTTTTTTTTTTAAATTGGTTAATACATTTAAATCCTTGAAAAATACCTGAGCTATAGTATGTAGTCAATATATAGCAGCTACTGTAGTATACATAGCTATTATTAGTACTTGTATTAGCATTAGTAAAATTACAAGGTCTTAGTATATATTCCTTGCATTAAAGGGATTTTTCTACTATATTCATATTAAAAGACTTATTCAGCCCAAAAAGTCGCAGCCTGTTCATTTGTGAAATGTTGGTAGGTTATAGGTTTCTGTGTGAGCACTTCTCTCTGGCCATGTTGGACCTTCTTGCTTATGCTGTAACAACAACAACAACAAAATTTCTAGACGTCACCCTTCTGTGACTATAGACCTAAATGCTGGATAAACACGACAATCCCTATCTCCATATTGAGTCGTGTTTGAGGTTATGGTCACCAAATAAGTCTTTCTTATATGTTACTTCTTTAGTAATGGAGCTTAAATGTATTTTAATATATTAAAGAATATGCCATATATAATGAATGTTTTTGTAAATAATGAAAAGAAAATACTTGTGTAAACACAGCTTAGAAAGTAGAGTAGTTCCCATACTATGAAACCTTTCTGTGTATACTCTGCATTCATCCACGAATATGAATTATTGTGTGCCGGGAATTGCTCTACGTGATGAGGGCACAGCTTTGAACAAGAGTCTCCTCAAATGTCAGACATCTACTCTTACCAAAGTACCTGTAATGGAATCATTTCCCATCCATTGCTTTACCATTCATTTTGCCTAATATTTATGCACAGATGCTGTAACTTCCAGACACTAAAACATTATCTTTATGATTGCTGTTGTTGTTGTTAGGTGCCATTGAGTTGGTTCCGACTCATAGCAACCCTATGCACAACAGAAGGAAACACTGCCCAGTCCCGCACCATCCTTACAATTGCTGTTATGCTTGAGCTCATTGTTGCAGCCACTGTGTCAATCCACCTCGCTAAGGGTCTTCCTCTTTTCTGCTGACCCTGTACTTTGCCATGTATGATGTCCTTCTCCAGGGACTGATCCCTTCTGACAACGTGTCCAAAGTATGTGAGATGCAGTCTCGCCATCCTTGCCTCTAAGGAGCATTCTGGTTGTACTTCCTCCAAGACAGATTTGTTCATTCTTTTGGCAGTCCTTGGTATATTCAATATTCTTCGGCAACACAACAATTCAAAGGTGTCAATTCTTCTTTGGTCTTCTTTACTCATTGTCCACCTTTCACGTGCATATGATATGATTGAAAATACCATGGCTTCGGTCAGGCACAACTTAGTCTTCAAGGTGACATCTTTGTTTTTCAACACTTTAAAGGGGCCCTTTGCAGCAGATTTACCCAGTGCAATGCGTCATTTGATTTCTTTTCTGCTGCTTCCGTGGGTGTTGATTGCCAATCCAAGTAAAATGAGATCCTTGACAACTTCAGTCTTTTCTCCGTTAATCATGGTGTTGCTCATTGGTCCAGTTGAGAGGATTTTTGTTTTCTTTATGTTGAGGTACAATCCATATTGAAGGCTGTGGTCTCTGATCTTCATTAGTAAGTGCTTCAAGTCCACTTAACTTTCAGCAAGCAAGGTTGTGTCATCTGCATAAAGCAGGTTGCTAATGAGCCTTCCTCCAATCCCGATGCCCCATTCTTCTTCATCTAGTTTAGATTCTTGGATTATTGGCTCAGCATACAGGTTGCACAGGTATGGTGAAAGGTTACAACCCTGACACACACCTTTCCTGACTTTAAACCAACCAATATCCCCTTGTTCTGCCTGGACAACGCCTCTTGATCTATGTAAAGGTTCCTCATGAGCACAATTAAGTGTTCTGGATTTTGCATTCTTCTCAATGTAATCCATAATTTGTTATGATCCACACAGTTGAATGCCTTTGCATAGTCAACAAAACACAGGTAAACATCCTTCTGGTATTCTCTGCTTTCAGCCAGGATCCATCTGACATCAGCAATGATATCCCTGGTTCCACATCCTCTTCTGAAACCAGCCTGCATTTCTGGCAGTTCCCTGTAGATACAGTGCTGCAGCCATTTTGGAAGGATCTTCAGCAAAATTTTGCTTGCATGCAATATTAATGATATTGTTCTATAATTTCCACATTTGGTTGGATCACCTTTCTTGGGAATAGGCATAAATATGGATCTCTTCCAGTCAGTTGGCCAGGAAGCTGTCTTCCATGTTTCTTGGCACAGATGAGTGAACGCTGCATCCATTGGTTGAAATATCTCAATTGATATTCTGTTAATTCCTGAAGCCTTGTTTTTCTCCAATGCCTTCAGAGCAGCTTGGACTTCTTCCTTCAGTACCATCGGTTTCTGATTATATGCTACCTCTTGAAATATTTGAACATCGACTAATTCCTTTTGGTATAATGACTCTATGTATTCCTTCCATCTTCTTGCTAATTTAGAAGTATATAATTTTAGTTCTATTAATGAACCCATACTGACATAAAAGAAATGCAACCAGAATGCTCCTTCAAAATGAATATGGTGATACTTCACCTCTGTCGCTTTGGACACTTCATCAGGAAAAAAACAATCACTAGGAAAGGATATCGTGTTTTGTTTTGTGTGTGTGTGTGTTTTTTTTTTTTTAATTTTTGTCGTGCTTTAAGTGAAAGTTTACAAATCAAGTCAGTCTCTCATACAAAAACTTATACACACCCTGCTATATACTTCTAATTGCCCTCCTCCTACTGAGACAGTACACTCTTTCCCTCCACTCTCAAGTTTTCTATCCATTCTGCCAGCTCCTGACTCCCTCTGCCCTCTCATCTCCCCTCCAGATAGGAGATGCCAACATAGTCTCATGTGTCTGCTTGATCCAAGAAGCTCATTCTTCACCAGCATCATTTTCTATCCCATTGTCCAGTCTAATCCCTAGCTGAAGAGTTGGCTTTGGGAATGGTTCCTGTCTTAAGCTAATAGGAAGTCTGGGGACCATGACCACCAGAGTCCTTCTAGTCTCAGCCAGACCATAAAGTCTGTTTTTTTTTTACGGGAATTTAGGGTCTACATCCCACTGCTCTCCTTCTGCCTCAGGGGTTCTCTCTTGTGTTCCCTGTCAGGATAGTCTTTGGTTATAGTCAGGCACCATCTAGTTCTTCTGGTCTCAGGCGGATGTAGTCTCTGGTTTATGTGGCCCTTTCTGTCTCTCGTGCTCATAATTGTGTCTTTGGTGTTCTTCATTCTCCTAGAAAATTATATCGTGTTTTGTAGAGGATGATTGAAAATGAGGAATACCTTCAATGAGATGGAGTGACAAAATAGCTGCAACAGTGGAGTAAAACATGTCAATGATCATGAAGAAGGCACAGGACCAGGTGAAATTTCATTCTGTTATGCATAACATTGCCATGAGTTGGAGCTGACTTGATAGCAACTAACAGCAACTGAAATAAAAAGTATTTCCTATCATTTTAAACAATGCTCCAATAAATGAATATTTAAGTTAAACTAAGATTTTTAAATTGTAATGATATCAATTTTTGGAATCCCTTTTTAGTCAATGCTTTGATTAAACAACTGTGTAAATACAATTGATCTCTCCCTTCTGTTTGAAACAGTTCTTCGCTTTGCTTCCAGAATATGACATCTTTTTTATTTCTTCGTCTCTTTTGTCTCAATCTCCATTCATGGTTTCTGCACAGTAAGTCTCAGGGCTTGAACTATCAACCATATGGTGAGTACTGTTTTGGAACTATAGTGCTGACTCTCTCTCAGACTCCAGACTGCTTATATCAAATTCTGACCTGACATCTTTACTGTAATCTATAATATACCTCTCAAATTTAGCATGTCCAAAACTGAACTCTTCACTTTCCTCACCTTACTTACTTCAGGCACAGCGCCCTTTTTGCACTTCTACAAACATGTTATGCTCTTTTTGGCTTTGAAATCTGTCAATAGCATTTTAATTCTTCTTTGCAGAAGATTTTCAAGCGGAACTTGTCAAGGCTCATCCCATGACTTAATTTGGTTTTCTCTTTCAATTTCAGTTTCTTCTAGAGGTCTTATCTGATTTCCTAAATTAAAAGAGTCCATCTCAGGTACATCACTCCCATACCCTTAGAGCTTTATAATTCTGCACAGTACTTTTCACTCTTTGAAATTATGGTATGCATTTATTTTATTTGTGGTTTGCTCTTCCTCTACCCCACTAAAATAAAAGCTTCATGAAGACAAAGGCTATTTACTTATTGCTATAATCTCAGCCTTCAAATATGGATTAAACCTGAACATAAAACAAAAACCCTGGTCATATGAGCAGCAACCAGTTAAATGAGCAACATCATGATAAATGACAAAGAAAGTGATGTTGCCAATGATTTTATTCTATTTGGTTCAACAATCAATTCCCATGGAAGCAGCAGGAAAAAATAAAAGGATATATAGCATTAAGAAAATCTACTGTGAAAATGTTAAAAAGCAAAGATGTCACTAAGGTGTGGCTGCCCCAAGTAATGGTATTTTCAATCACCTCACATGCTTGTGAAAGCTGGTATTCAGTACGTTTCTATTGTTGTTGTTAGGTACAATCGAGTTGGTTCCAATTCATAACGACCCTATATACAACAGAATGAAACACCACCTGGTCTTGTGCCATCCTTATAATCGTTGCCATGTTTGAACCTGTCCTTGCAGCCATCTTGTTAATCCATCTTGTTGAGGGTCTTCCTATTTTTTGCTGATCCTCTACTTTTCCAAGCATGATGTCCTTCTCCAGGGGCTGGTTCCTTCTGATAAATGCCCAAAGTACTTGAAACGAAGTTTCACCATCCTCACTACTAAGAAGCATTCTGGCTGTACTTCTTCCAAGACAGATTTTTTTCATTCTCTGGCAGTCCATGGTATATATAATATTCTTCACCAACAACATAATTCCAAGGCTTCAGTTCTTCTTTGTTCTTTCTTATTCATTGTCCAGCATTTGCATTCACATGAGGCAATTGAAAATACCATGGCTAGGGTCAGGCATTAGGGTCAGGACGCTTTAGTCCTCAAAGGGACATGTTTGCTTTTTAGCACTTTAGAGAGACCTTTTTGTAGCAGATTTGCCCAGTGCAATATATCTTCTGATTTCTTGACTGCAGGTTCCATGGGCATTGATTGTGGAACCAAGTAAAATGAAATCCTTTGCAACTTGAATATTTTTCTGTTTATCGTGATGTTGCTTATTGGTCCAGTTGTGAAGATTTTTGTTTTCTTTATGTTGAGGTGCATTCTATACTGAAGGCCATAGCCTTTGATCTTCATCAGGAAGTGCTTCAAGTCCTCTTTGCTTTCAGCAAGCAAGGTTCTGTCATCTGCATATTGCAGGTTGTTAATGAGTCTTCCTCCAGCCCTAATGCTGCATTCTTCTTCATATAGTCCACATCTCAGATAATTTGCTCAGTGTACAGATTGAATAAGTATGGTGAAAAGATACAACCTTGATCCACACCTTTCCTGATTTTAAACCATGAAATATCCCCTTGTTGTGTTTGAATGACTCCCTCTTGGTCTATCACAGGTTCTTCATGAACACAATTAAGTGTTCTGAAATTTCCATTCTTTGCAATGTTATCCATAATTTGTTATGATCCATAGAGTTGAATGCTTTTGCATAGTCAATAAAACAAAGGTAAGCATCTTTCCGGTATTCTCTGTTTTCAGCCAAGATCCATTTGATATCAGCAATGATATATATCCCTTGCCCCCTAACATCTGAACCTGGCTTGAATTTCTGGCATTTCACTGTGGATATACTGCTGCAACCATTTTTGTATAATCTTCATTAAAATTTTACCTGCCTGTGATATTAATGATATTGTTTGATAATTTCCACATTCTGTTGGATAACCTTTCTTTGGAATGGGCACAAATATGGATCTATTCCAGTTGGTTGGCCAAGTAGCTGTCTTACAAATTTCTTGGCATAGACGAGTGAGTACCTCCAGCACTGCATCCATTTGTTGAAATATCTCAATTGGTATTCCATCAGTTCCTGGTGCCTTGTTTTTTTGCCAATGCCTATGATGCAGCTTGGACCTCTTCCTCCAGTACCATCGGTTCTTGATCATTTGTTACCTCCTAAAATAGTTGAACATCTCTCAGTTCTTTTTGGTACAGTGACTCAGTGTATTCCTTCCATTTTCTTTTGATGTTTTCTGTGTCATTCAGTACTCTGCCCATAAAACCCAAAACCCAGTGCTGTCAAGTTGATTCCGACTCATAGCGACCCTATAGGACAGAGTAGAACTGCCACAAGTTTCCAAGGAGCGCCTAGCAGATTCAAACTGCTGACCCTTTGGTTAGCAGCTGTAGCTCTTAACCTCTACACCACCAGAGTTTCCATTCTGCCCATAGAATCCTTCAATATTGCAACTTGAGTTTTGATCTTTTTCTTCAGTTCTTTCAGTTTGAGAAATACTGAGTGTGTGAAAGAAATGAAGTAAAAGAGGTGAACAGAAGATTTCAAAAGGTGGCTCAAGAAGATAAAGTATTATAATGAAATGTGCAAAAGTATGTTTCTATGATGCTTTCAAGTCCCGTAACCTATTAAGTCATTATTTTACCTTCAAAACACATAGATATAATCACTTATAATATGAACTTAGAAACATCTCCTTTTGTGAGATTCTCTAACATTGAACATAAATCATTAGAAACCTGTAAGTCATTAGAAAGTTACTTATAAAACTTCTGAACTTAGACATCGAAGCATGTTAAGTACATGAAGAATGTGGTAAACAACATTTAAGCTAAGCTGACTTTGACCAAGTGTGCTGTGATAAAAGAAGGCATAGCATAATTAATCTTTGTAAATGATCCTTTAGACATAAATCTAAACAACCTCCCAAATCTTTAACTTTGAAGAAAAAATGTGACATTTGGCTAATCTCTAACCCTGGAGAAAAGATACAAAATACTAGTCTTTGATGTCACACTGCCTTTATTGTGTGAGTCCAAGGTGAGAATTTCACATATAAACCCTGAATTTCTGCTCACTCATTGAGAGAAGCAGAGGTAAAGGGATCTTTCTCTAGTCACTTACTCTTTCTAAAGATCAAGAGCTTGCTTAGACTCTGCCCACTGCCACCACCATAGCTACTAAGGTCCTCCTCTGAGTTTGAGCCATGGTCAAACATTCCTCCCAGGTTCTTCTGTAAAAGGTAAAAGCCTTAAGTTTAAAGATTTAGACTGTAATTATTGAACTAACATTGTAATTGTAAATTCTGATTCTCCATTTTTAAATAAATATTGCGAGGTCTTACTTTCATGCCTTGCCATGACTACCTTGCATGAGTTTATGCATGAGAAACCTGAGTATCACTCTATTAATTTTCTAAGATGAAATTCTACAAGGCAACTGTTATATAAGACTTTTTGTATTCTCAGAGTGTCATGAGTATCCCGGATTATGAAAGCTAATGGGTTAAGGTTTTTCCACTTTTTCACCATTAAAAATAATAAATATATATTATAGTGTGTTTAGATTATAACTTCAGATATTATTTTTGCCCATCAAGTGAAAGATAGTGTAAATGGAATTTTTCATCAAGAGATATCATTTGAGTGTTGTTGTTGTCATTGTTGTGTGTTGCCCAGTAAATTCTGAATCATAGCAACCATAAGACAGATTAGAACTGCTCCATAGTTTTTCCTTGGCTATTTTTTTTTTTTTTATAACCTTTATGGGGGCAGATCTCCAGGTCTCTCTTCTACTGAGCCAAAAGTGGGTTTGCATGACCACCCTTTCAGTTAGCAGCCAATTCGTTAACCATTGCTCCATCACAGCTCTTTAAATTGAATGTAAACCAAACCCATTGCTATTAAGTTGATTCTGATTTATAGTAATAATGGTTAACTAAGTAGAAAACTGATTATGATATAGGAGAGATTATGATAGATGAATGAATAGTGGAAGCACAAATGTATATGATATTCCAGAGGAGGGAATTCCTAGTTCCTGAAGTGGTGGGGCAAAGAGCTTCTTACAAGAGGTAACATTCAGGGAAATCATGAGAGATGAGGAGAATTGAAAAGGCAGAAATATGTAAGTGGACATTATACACGTGGGGGAAAAAGACAGAGAGAAAAGGTGATTCAGTTATGGTAATATTCTATTTTAACTTGGGATTCATTACAGGAATGAAGTATGTGGGCTTAAGTAGCTCATGAGACGTGCTTCACAGGCAATAGACTCTGTAAAATAATCTACTCTCACATAATTTTTTAAGTTTGTTCAAGATTTATTTAAATCTTTAATGCAGAATAATGAAACTTGTTACCCATGGATTCTTGCTCTTAATTTCTGAAGTATTCTGTTTTCTGGGGCATTTTTCAGAAGGTTATCTAGCTTTAAAAAATGAAAGAGGCAGAACTGCATTAAAATTTGTTCTTTTGAATAAGATGAATTACAAAAACTATGTAATAAATGGTAAAGTAATGTGCATTTGAAACAGTAGATAATTCAAATTTTCCTATACAAATTAACAATATCTCCGTTCCATTGTTAAATAAGTTTTTTTTTTTTTTTTTTCCTACTGATAACCAACTGATAGTTTCTGTGGGAAATTATAGAGATACTAATACGTGACATATAAATGGAATTTTGGAAGACAACCATTTGTTATTTAATAGCTGCTTTTATTCACAGGAGGAGCCCTGGTGGCACAGTGGTTAAAGAGTTCCACAGCTAACCTAAAGGTCACCTGTTCAATACCACCAGTGACTCCACAGGAGAAAGATGTGGCAGCCTGCTTCCTTAAAGATTTTCAGCCTTGGAAACCTTATGGGGTTGCTATGAGTCAAGGACTGACTCCCACGGCAGTGGGTTTGATTTATTCACAGGGCTAAAGAGCTATCTGTAAAGAACACAGCCATAGGGTTTTTGCATGTAAAACTATTGTCTAGGATGCAAGGATTTTTTTGTCTTCTTACAAAACGTATTCCAGCTTTAAGTATTTATATTCATAATCAAGCTTCCTTTATGTTTTCACAGACTTTGTCATATGAAATATACTTCTAATATTTCTACTCCACTAACTTCCTTTAATGCCTTAAACCAGTAATGTCCATATAGATTTTTTATCTTCTAATTTCTTTATAAATGTTTTCATTATTTCATGTTTGTAGGTGTGTAGTCTAACCTTGGAAAGTGGTTTTGGAATTAGCACTTGTAATTTAAAAGATTGGAAGATTTTTATTTGTAGAATTTTATAATAATATGAAGATATATATAAATAACTTGACAAGGATTGCAAGGTGTTTTAATTAAAATCATTGATTTCTTTACACTTCCAAAGTCAATCCATTTTGTTCTGTTTCTCCAAATAGGTCTGAAAGCCTTCAAAGAAGAAGAATTAAACAGATTTAAATATTCCATACTTCTATGCAGAAATGTGGAAGTATAGCAAATGTCCAGTCTTAGAGCATTACACTGTGAATGCAAATACAATCCAATAAGAATCAATCATTTCAAAGAACAATTGGTCCTACTTTGTATTTCTTTATGATAATTATTTAAGGTATTGTCTAAAAAGTTATGAAACTCTTCACTGAGCACAAGTTAAAATAAAGGAGAAGAAAAAGAATAAATGATTTAGAGGTTTAATAAGAATATATTTTTAGTGTTACATACAAACTGAATTCTACATTTCTGGGTTTTGTGCAGCCCATCTTAGGAGCTGCTGTCTCATAATCTACTAGTAGATGCTATTGTACCAAGACTTATTTCTGAAAGGTGTGGGACTGACTAATACTTTACAATTTAAAAATCTTCTTTCTATAACAGGAATAATTAACAAATACAGAGTGATGCTTGAAAAAGCACACATTGTGCATTTGAAATGTCATGTATTTTAGCATAAGGAATATTATGATCTGAAAGTAAACTTGGTTATTAAAAGCCTCAATTATACTTATCTATAATATTTCTGTGGGGAAATAAATAAAAACATAGAAGAAAAATTTTGGTGTATGATTCCATGAGTTATATATGAATATGATGCACATATTTTTGTTATTTTAGCATCAAAAATGAACTAAAATTATTCTTGGCTGAAGTATTCCCTTCTCTTTCTTACTTTTCTATGTAATTGGTGAGTGAGATGACTCGATATTTCTCGTCTAAAAAAAAAATAGACAGTGGTAAAAAAGTAGTGTTCATGGAAAACTTTTCAGGAATATATAGATGTAGTAATAGATTTGCTTTAAGAAAAGGCTAGTGATTCAATTATTGCACAGCTCACAGCTCAATCTGTAGAAAGCATTTTAGGATGAATAGTCATCTTAATATTTATAGCAATTCTAAGCTGTCAGAATATTTTTTTAATTGTAAAGAATGTATCCATATATTTCAAATTTCTTTTAGTAGCTTTATCATTGTTATCATGATGTCTAATATTCTGAGCACTTTTCATTCTGAATCTTAACATTTTAAAATGCATTACATCCTCAAATCTGCTCATGATCTTTCTTAGGAAATGGTTGGTTATATGCATATTAATCCTTACATTATGCAGTCTACAAATGAAATGACAATTATTTTTTCCTTTAAACATCAAATATACACTATATATTTAAAAAAATACATTAGGGTACACTTTAATCTCTTCAATTAAATTTTTTCATTACGATTTTTATTTCTAGACATTTTAATGAAATACACAAATATTTTCCATTCTAAAAGATATCCTTTAGTCTGTGTTATTATACATCTAAATTGTTAATGAAGTGATTCCTCTATTCCAATCAACAATATCCAGTTATAATTTTAATATCATTTCTAAATGACTTAAAACAATTTAATTGCTTTAAGTTAAAACAAACTTTGGAGAGTCAGAGTTGAATAAAACAGCACAAATCCCTGCCTTCATAGAGTTTAGAGTGGGGCTTAAAAATAAAAATGAATAAATAGATGATAATCATCCAGATCTTGCCTCTCTATGATTATCATCAAATTGACAACATCTGTGGAGATGGTGGAAAAGCTCAATATCATCAGTCAGAACAAGGCCAGGGGCCAACTGTGGAACAGACCATCAATTGCTCATATGCAAGTTCAAGCTGAAACTGAAGAAAATCAGAGCAAGTCCACGAGAGCCAAAATATGACCTTGACTATATCCCACCTGAATGTAGAGACCATCTCTAGTGACCAAAGGCCAGATGACTTGTGGAATAACATCAAGGACATCATACCTGAAGAAAGCAAGAGATCATTGAAAAGACAGGAAAGAAAGAAAAGACCAAGATGGATGTCAGAGGAGACTTTGAAACTTGCTCATGAACGTTGAACAGCTAAAGCAAAAGAAAGAAAGGATGAAGTAAAAGAGCTGAACAGAAAATTTCAAAGGATGGCTGGAGACAAAGTATTACAATGACATGTGCAAGGAGCTGGAGATAGAAAACCAAAAGGGAAGACTGCACTCCGCGTTTCTCAAACTGAAAGAACTGAATAAAAAATTCAAGCCTCGAGTTGCAATAGTGAAGGATTCTGTGGGGAAAATATTAAACGATGGAGGAAGCCTCAAAAGAAGATGGGAGGAATACACAGAGTCATTATACCAAAAAGAATTAGTCGATGTTCAACCATTTCAAGAGATAGCATATGATCAGGAACCGATGGCACTGAAGGAAGAAGTCCAAGCTGCTCTGAAGGCAATGGAGAAAAACAAGATGTCAGGAATTAACAGCATATCAATTGAGATGTTTCAACAAACAGATGCAGCACTGGAGGTGCTCACTCATCTATACCAAGAAATATGGAAGAAAGCTTCCTGGCCAACTGACTGGAAGAGATCCATAGTTTTGCCTATTCCCAAGAAACGTGATCCAACTGAATGTGGAAATTATAGAACAATATCATTAATATCACATGAAAGCAAAATTTTGCTAAAAATCATTCCAAAATGGCTGCAGCACTGTATCTACAGGGAACTGCCAGAAATGCTGGCTGGTTTCAGAAGAGGATGTGGAACCAGGGATATCATTGCTGATGTCAGATGGATCCTGGCTGAAAGCAGAGAATACCAGAAGGATGTTTACCTGTGTTTTGTTGACTATGCAAAGGCATTCAACTGTGTGGATCATAACAAATTATGGACGGCATTGCGAAGAATGCAAAATCCAGAACACTTAATTGTGCTCATGAGGAACTTTTACATAGATCAAGAGGCAGTTGTTCAGGCAGAACAAGGGGATATTGATTGGTTTAAAGTCAGGAAAGGTGTGTGTCAGGGTTGTATCCTTTCACCATACATATTCAATTAGTATGCTGAGCAAATAATCTGAGAATCTGGACTATGTGAAGAAGAACGGGGCATCAGGATTGGAGAAAGACTCATTAAGAACCTACATTATGCAGATAACAGAAACTTGCTTGCTAAAAGTGAAGTGGACTTAAAGCATTTACTAACAAAGATCAGAGACCACAGCCTTCTGTATGGATAGCACATCAACATAAAGAAAACAAAAATCATCACAACTGGAACAATGAGCAACCTCATGATAAGTGGAGAAAAGATTGAAGTCGTTAAGGATTTCATTTTACTTGGATCTACAATCAACACTAATGAAAGCAGCAGTCAAGAAATCAAAAGACTCATTGCATTGGGTAAATCTGCTGCAAAGGACCTCTTTAAAGTGTTAAAGAACAAAGACGTTGCCTTGAAGACTAAGGTGTGCATGACCCAAGCCATGGTATTTTCAATCACATCATATTTATGTGAAAGCTGGACAGTGAATAAGGAAGACTAAAGAAGAGTTGACACCTTTGAATTGTGGTGTTAGCTACGAATATTGAATATACCATGGACTGCCAAAAGAATGAACACATCTGTCTTGGAAGAAGTACAACCAGAATGCTCCTTAGGAGCAAAGATGGCGAGACTGTGTCTTAGATTCTTTGGATATGTTGTCAGAAGGGATAAGTCCCTGGAGAAGGACATCAGGCTTTGCAAAGTACAGGGTCAGCGGAAAAGAGGAAGACCCTCAACGAGGTGGATTGACACAGTGGCTGCAACAATGAGCTCAAGCATAACTACGATTGTGAGGATGGCGCAGAACCAGGCAGTGTTTTGTTCTGTTGTGCATAGGGTCGCTGTGAGTCTGAACCGACTTGACGGCACCTAAGAACAGCAACAAATGAAGCAAGTGGAAATGATTCACGATTTCTTAAAGAGCTCTCCTGCCATTTACAGTGGTCTTGATCACACCTAATAGGTATAATGTGTATTTATCAAGTAGACTTTGACTTAATTCAAAACCTCTTTTCCTCTATACAAATTTTAACAATTATGTAATCTCTTGCTTAATTATGAAGTGTAGTCATAGTGTAACTGGCACAAATAGGTTTGGGAAAAACATAACTTGATTCTTGGTGGAAGCAGAAGTTAGGAATATCGGAATATTAAACAGCAGCCAAATAACATCCAACATTCAATAAATAGTGATTATGCCAGTTTCTTTTACAGAGTGGAGAGCCTCAGTTAATTAAATGAGTAGGATAAGGGGAGTGTAAGAGAACTTTTAATGTATACCAGATGTCAATGTTAAATGAATATGGCCAACATTACAAGATGCTTTGAAAACATTATACCTAATCATCAGTTAAAACTTGTGAGGTCAATGAGGTGGTAAAGTAGCAGATAAGAAAACAGCTGAACAGGAGGATTAAACAAACTACCAAAATCAAACAGCTAGTCAGTGACATAGGCAATATTTGAATGCAGCATTTGGAACTCAAAATTTTACTTTCTTTCCCTATTAAATATTGTCTCTCCATAAAATAAAAGCTTTGCCTTAATTTGGAACAGTTTTGAAGAATATCTTTTTCATAATTTTAAGATCTTATTTTGAATCAAGTATAAACAGTTAAATATTAAAGTTGGTATTAACTGAAACTTTATACTCTTTAATGAATATTATCTAAGATAACACAATATTTCGTAGGAATAATATGTAATATGAGATAGCATACAAAATGACTTCTTTTTAAATATCTCTATTTCCATTAAATTATTTCCAGACAGAAGCAATTTTATACTTTACATTTATAAAAATGTAATCCAATGATTTCCATAGTCGGTACTTTTTTATTAAATTGTTGTGCTATTGCCATTTGATAAAGTTTTCAATGCAGCCTGAAAATGAATTGATAGCAGTTAGCAAGGAGAAAATCAATGAATTAGAAAGAAATAGGAGGAATTTTAATCATAGGCAAGTGCATTTTCATTAAAGGAAGTCATTACATTATCAGGAATTCTTTTAATATTCCTCTGCAAGTTTTTCAAAGAACATTGAAGGTCATATAAAAATCTAGGCTATATTCTCACGTCTTTTTTTTTTTTTCCAGCATAAATGAATTTAAACCCACTTCAGAAAACACTTACTTCTTTGTAATACAGATCATTCAACTGGTCCCTTCGCCACTGACTTTTCTTATTTTTCTAAGTTCTACTAATACTAGTCTTTATTAATTTTATTTGATAATTAATTATCTAATGCTGCAGTTCTGAAACAAGTAATTTTACTTGACGGCACTGGGTTTTTACTGATTTCTTTTAATTAAGAATTTGTTTTAAATCTTCTATACCTGCATCTTTATTGACTTGTATTTTTATTAAATATGAGCAATAAACTGCATATAAAGTGTACATTCTTATAAGTTTTGATCTAGTTAAACACCATTAAAAAATCACCATGATCAGGCTAATTAGCCTATATATGACCTCAAAAGTTTCATTGTGCAATTTTTTGTTCCTCGCTCTTGCCTTCTCTCCATCTCTCTCTTTGCCTCTCTATCTCTATCTCCCTATTTCTGTTTCCACAGGCAAAAAAAAAACAAATCCATTGAGTTGATTGCGATTCACAGCGACCCTATAGGACAGAGAAGAACTTTCCCATAGAGTTTCCAAGGAGCACCTGGTGGATTTGAACTGCTGACCTTTTGGTTAGCAACTGTAGCACTTAACCACTGTACCACCAGGGTTTCCACAGGCAAATAGTAACCTGTTTTTCGTCACGATAGTTTTTATTTTCTAGTTTTTTTTTTTTATATATATATATATTTTTTATATAAACAGAGTCATATAGTGTGTACTCTATTTTGTCTGGGTCCTTTCCTTCAGCATAATAATTTTGAGAGTCATTAATGCTGTAGCATACATCAAGAGTTATTCCTTTTTACTGCTGGGTAATATTTCATTGTATGGATATATCACAATTTGTTCATTAACTCAAGTATTGATGAATATTTAGGGTGTTTTCACTTATGAAACAATAAAAATTAAATTATTTTGAAAGTCCATATACAAGCCTTTGTATAGACATATACTTTTCATTTTCTTAGGTAAATACCCAGGAATGACTAGCTCAGTCATATGATGGTTACATATTTATTTATTTATTTTAAATACCAAACTCTTTAGAGTGTTTGTACCACTTTACATTCTCAACAGCAGTGAGAGATACTTCTGGTTGCTCCATATCCTCACCAACACTTGACATAATCAGACTTTTTAATTTTAAACATTCTAGTAAGCATACAGTGGTATGCTATTGTGGTTTTCATTCTCATTTCCCTAATGGCAAATGATGTCGAACATTTTTTCTTTTCCTTATTTTCCATCTCAATAAATTTCTTGGTAAATTGACCGCTCAAAACTTTTTTCCCATTTTGTAATTATTTTTCTTATCGCCAAATAATCAGTGTTTTCCTCATATGGAGATACAGCACCAGAAGATAAACCAAAATAGTAGGCTATATATACAGTGTAGTTTAAATATGGAGTTTTAATAGCGTCTTGTGTTGTAATTCAACTGTCTTTAAATCTCATAGGAATTGGTTCTTGTATATATAGTCAATATTTGACAGAAAAAAAGGTTTAATTTAAGATCTCGAGGTAGAGATTTTCAAAATTTGGTACCAATTTTTTTTCAAAAAACCTAAGTATTATTTGTTTTCTCACAATTATTGCATATTGGAAGTTAATTAGTGTAATACTAAGTTAAGAAATATGTATCAAATGTATCTGAAAAATTGGAGTTAGCACAAAAGAGTATTTGTGAAGTAAAATAGCAAGGGTCTTAGAAAATGTACACTAGAAGAGGTGAAAATAAAGTAGATGTAAATTGTGAAAGTCAGTGAAAAAAAAACTAAAAGAGAATTTTAAGAAAATTGTTGAATGCAGCATTTAGTTCTATTCTTTGTTGTTATATTTTCCAGGGCTCATTATAATATTATGTGTCCTCTATTTTACATTTTATAGAGAAAAAGGTAGATTAAAAATTATTTTTCAGATCACACAGTGTAATACAAACTTTGTAAATAAAAAACTCAATAATGCGTAAAAGTATATAATAAAAAATAACTGGATCATTAACACTAACTTCAGGGAGAGGTAATGGGTTGAGTTTAGGAAGGAGAACATATATGACTAAACTCATGGTATTGGTAGAATTCTGTATTTTTTAATTATGTGGCAGCTATTATGTTATCAAACATAAATGAACATAATCATTATCTTATTAAATTAACACATAAATAAAAAATAAAGTTTGAGAATATGCAAACCACTTCAACTCAGCGTCTCTGTCCATTCTAATGCCTCTGTCATCTAGCTTCTCTGGAAGAATGTACCCAGCCTGCCACCTAGAACAACTGTAACTTATCAATCAAGACTTCACAGTAAACCATTCTGATAACCAGATAAAAATTTTTTGGTCCAGCAGGGCACACGGACACAATCAGTTGAACTCACAACATTCCAATGAGCAGTTTTATAGGAAGAGGAAACCAGGATTATATCCCTGATCTTTCTGGTCTAAGAAAAGAGTTCAAAATGTCTATGTATCTGTAGAAGTAAAAATAGAATTATTATTATTATTTCAGCTATTTTATTGTTGCCTAACAAACAACTCCAAATTTAGTGGCTTAAAACCACAATTGTGTTTTAATTTAGGGTTCAAAAGACTGGCCGCACTTCAGGTCGACTGTTCTCTACTGCTTTCCCTTGGATGTCTCATCATACAGTTATAGCCAGGCTGTGGCTAGGGCTGAATGTCTAGAGCTTTGGAGCTTCTTCATGTGGCCTCCCTCTGTGCATGGCATTGCATATCTACAGTCTTTCCACATAACCTCTATCTCCAGAAGTAGAACAGACATAGTACATGGAGGATTAGGGATGCAAAGAGAGAATGCACTGGGAAGGAGTATTCCAGCATTCCAAGGGGAGAAAGTAGAAGCTCATAGTCAATTAATAGCTAAACCCAGGCCTTTCAAAGTCACTGTCCATGAATTTTATTTGTCTAAGCATTAACAGGCCCATTATCATTTCCCCTTGTATGCTATCGGTCAAACAGCCATGAGCTCAGGCAAGCTTTAATGTGGATGTTTGCAACATAAAGACATGAATACCCAACGGTGAATAGGAGGTCATCAAAGAAATTGCCTGTCACACATTATTATTACTATTATTTTACTTGGATTGGGTAGAGTTTGAAGATGTCTTTAAGAAGTTGAGTACTTGGAGCTAGAATTTAAGAGAAAGTGAAAGGATAAAAATAATTGGTTAGTGATATCACTAGCAAAAAAATCGATAAAGAAAAATTAGGTACAAAAAAATCAATGTGAATATCCTGTTTATGATTTTGTATTATAGTTTTGTAAAATGTTACCACTTGGGGAAATGGGTAAAGGGTAGTATTTCTTAAATTTCCATGTAGCTATAAAAGTATCTCAAAATAAAATTTTTAATTAAAAATTTCAATAAAAGTCAACCTTCATTTCTTCATTTGCAGCATCCAAATTTCAAATGCTCAATAGCCTAATGCAGCTAATGGCTAACATATTGAACAGTGTATCATCCTAGAAAATTCTACTGAAAGACTCTTAACTGTTGAATAGGAATACATATAGTGAGAGAGAGAGAGAACCTTGATGGAGCAGTGGTTAACAGCTACGGCTGCTAATCAAAAGGCCAGCCGTTCAAATCCACCAGCCACTCTTTGGAAACCCTATGGGACAGTTCTACTCTGTTCTAGAGCGTCCCTATGAGTCAGACTCGACAACAACAGGTTTGTTGTTTTTAGGTGCCATTGAGTTGGTTCTGACTCATAGTCACCCTACACATAACAGAAGGAAACGCTGCCTGGTCCTGAGCCATCCTCACAATAGCTGTTATATTTGAACCCATTGTTGAAGCCACTGTGTCAATCCATCTCCTCGAGGGTCTTCTCTTTTCCACTGACTCTCTATTTTACCAAGCATCATGTCCTTCTCCTGGGACCAGTCCCTCCTGATAACATGTCCAATATATGTAAGACAAAATCTCACCATCCTTGCTTCCAAGGAGCACTCTGGCCATATTTCTTCCTAGACAGATTTGTTCATTCTTCTATCGGTACATGTTATATTCGATATTCTTTGCCAACACTATAATTCAAAGTCATCAATTCTTTTCCAGTCTTTCTTAGTCATTGTCCAGCTTTTGCATCCGTATGAGGTGACTGAAAATAACTTGGCTTGGGTCAGGCACATCTAAGTCCTCAAAGTGACGTCTTGGCTTTTTAACACTTTAAAGAGGTCTTTTGCAGCAGATTAGCCTAATGTAATACGTCGTTTGATTTCTTGATTGCTACTTCCATGAATATTGAATGCGAATGAATCCAGGTAAAATGGAATCCCTGACAACGTCAATCTTCTCTCTTTGTATCATGATGCTGCTTATTGGTCCAGTTGTGAGGATTTTTGTTTTCTTTACGTTGAGGTATAATCCATCCTGAAAGCTGTAGTCTTTGATCTTCATCAGTAAGTTCTTCAAGTCCTCTCACTTTCAGCAAGCAATGTTACGTTATCTGCGTAGTGAAGGTTATACGCATTATATGTATCATATATATAATATATAATAATATGGAAACCCTGGTGGCGTAGTGGTTAAGTGCTACAGCTGCTAACCCAAGGGTCGGCAGTTCAAATCCGCCAGGCGCTCCTTGGAAACTCTACGGGGCAGTACCACTCTGTCCTATAGGGTCGCTATGAGTCGGAATCGACTCGACGGCACTGGGGTTTTTATATAATAATATACATATATATAAAATAGTAAAAATCTCTGTTTAATACAGATTCTGGTGAAGGGTAGATATAAGTAATTTAACTCTCATGTTACTTAAGTGAAAATTCTTAAAACTATAAATCCCATTCACTTCAAGTCTAGAGCATATGACCCCTGAACTCTCACAGGAATTTTCCATTACATTGAACTTATTTTCTCAACTGTGTTGCTTTACCAGGCATATATTTTTCAATTCATTAATCACTTAAGAAATAGAACAGTAAATACATTTTGCAAAACACTTCATCATCATCATAATTATTATCATCATAGTTGAAGGTAAACTCTATAAGCCTATGAGGAAAACTCACGTTCTTTACATGGATAAAGACAATCTATAATTTACACTGCTCTCAAACATTCACTATTTTATTTAGATTTAAAATTCATGTGTGTAAGCTAACTAAGAAAAACAGCATAGCTTTAGATTAAAAAAGTGAAAACTAAATCTCAGAAACCTGAAGTGTATCTAAACCAATTGAATAAATAACAAAACAAATCAAAATACATACATTCTGCAATGAAATAGAAAGATCATAGTCCAAATGTTTTATGTATTTTTAGAGATATTAGGCATTTTGAAAAAATAATAAATACAGAAATGAAGAATATGGAGGTAACTAAAAATAAATGATGAATTGAGTTAAAAGAAACCTGTCTTAAGCCATTATTTTAAAAGTATAAATCTCAGGTTTACTTCAAATTGTTTCAAATTGCAGATTAACTTAGCATGAATCTTGGCTGAGTAGGTTTTACTATCAGTTGATTACATTTTGATATTTCATAGTGAAAAACTATGGATTTGGGGATTTTTAGAAAAAAGAAAAATATATACGCCTTAAAGAAAACCCCTAGTTTGTTCAGGGACGTTCACTTAGACTTTTCTCGCAGTTTGTAATTTCTGTTCTTCGATTCTTGATTTGAAATTGTGATTTTTCCCTTTGGGTGCATATCTTTAGTGGGTAAAGCTAGTGTCCTTAGCCTCATGCCGCTGTTCCTTTTGCTGTCGCTTTCGAGCAGGCGTTGCCTAGGAGATGGGTGTTCAAATTAAAACAAAGCAAGAGGAAATGCTACGCTGCGAGTTTAGTCTTACCACAGTGTTAGAATCGCTTTGAGGCAACATTTATAGTCGGAAGAAAAAAGGTCTAAGATACATAATGACTAAAAATTATCTTTTAAAAAAGTGTTATTGACAAGGATGTTACACTATACAGGAAATTTGACTTTTTTTTTGGCCCAGTAGGTTCACAATGTAAGTACAACTAAATTACATGGAGGCTGGAAAAAATCTGAAGTAAATAATGTAGATAATTTCTTTTTCTACCAGGAAGATTAAAAACTCCTTTTAAAATAATATGCTTTTGTTTTAATGTCTTCTAGTTGAACAAAGAAGGAGTATTTATATAATGTTTTTTCAAGAGTAAGCTTCTGACAACACACATGGATAATTAATTTCAAGAAAAAATAGCTGTTTAGACTATTTTAAATTCATTTTACCACTTGACTAATACTTATTAGCTAATATGCTTTTGGCTACATGTATAACTAAGTGGGCAAGCTGGCACATTTAACTGAAAAAGCCTACACTCGAGAGGATAGACTGTCACACTTGTATAAAGGCTTCAGCTCCACTTCTGCAAATCTCTTAGCTCTGTCCCCCTTCCATTGCGGTTTTATTTTCAGCCTGGTAGTAAAATGGTTGTAATTTTTTTTACATCAATATATGACATTATCCAGATAGCATATGTCTTCGCCTACCTCACTGACTCAAATTGGGCACATACATATCTCGAATCAGTCCCCTGTCCAGGTGATGTCATGTCCTGATTCTCTTATTTCTGGGTTCCTTGAATGAACCTTTGGTTAAAGGATTGATTTATCCTTAAGAATCAGGTATCTCTATGGATATGGGGAAGGAATATTCTTTTTAGAAGTATCTGGGCTTTGTGGGCAGAGAATACATATCTGGATGAAAATTGGGAAATCATTTTCATGGGTTCAAAGTGGGAAATATATGCTTTGGTGGTAACCAACATACTATTATGTCTATTAATTTTATACTTTAAAATGTTGATAAGAGAGACCAGAATGATTTTGAAAGACAGGTTTTTTGACTTTGAGTTATCCCCAGAGATTTATCATCAATTAGAATACCTGGAGGGCGTATTAATATAATAAATAATATATGCAAAACAATTTAATGGATAGAAGCAAAGCAAACGTGGCTTATTTTAAAGCTGAAAAGGATCATAGATATTATCTCGAAATTAACAGAATGTCATACTTTTTTTTTTCATACTTGGAAATATTTTATATTTGAATCATGAAGCCAGTAAACCTGAATTTTTATCCACACACTGAAATTAATGAACCTTTTCTTCTTCTTTTGCTTTTTCTCCTCCTTTTTTCTTTTATTTTTATGTGTTAAAATTCCTTTTCTATAAATAAGAGAGAAATACTCCCAATTTACAGAAAAAGAGTAAAGAAGTCTCAGTCTTTTGACCTTTCTGAAACCAAGTATAAACCAGGAGAATGAAAAACAAAGTACCATACTTAATAAAACTAGCAGCGTGTAAAATAAAAATGAAATGAAAGGTTTCTAAGTTTATTGCAATTTGCCAATGGGAAAGGAAGTGAGTATCAATTTATTTTTGTTTTTTGGCAAGTTAGCAAAGATCTAACTTTTACAGAATAGATTGTTGTCTTAGGCTGGGTTCTCTAGAGAAGCAAAACCAGTGAAGCATATACACAGAGAGAGAAATTTGTATCAAATAAATGGCTCATGCAGTTGTAGAAGCTGGAAGTCCCAAGTCTGTGGGTCAGGTGTCAGGCTGGATGCTTCTTTTGACTCATGTAGATGCTGGGGCTGATGACCCCAAGATCAGCAGGTCAGATAGCAGGCTGCTGGCTCATAGGCTGCAGAAACTCATGAATCCCAAGGTCAGCAGGCAAAACTGCAAGCCACTGGTTCAAGTCCCGAGAACTGGAGGTCATATAATGACAAGCTGGATGCAGGATTCAGAGCGAGCAAAAATCAGAAAGCCATGCCAGAAAGTGCATATATATTGGATGTGGGCCACACCCCTAAGGAAACTCTCTTTCACCTGACTGGCTGCTCATAGCACATCTCATCAATGAGTTGGTTACATTTTCTGAGATCTCATAATGATTACACAGTTACATAGTGGCCAAACTACATTATAACTGCCAAACCACTAAGAATCATGGCCTAGTCAAGTTGACACACAACTTTAATCATCATAGTTGTGTACTCTGAGGAATAAAACCAAAGACGCCTTGTCTGGAATAATACAAGCAGAACGTTTTCGCTAGCTACAGGAGTCTTCCTGAAACTCAGTTGTCATGGCAAAGAGACGGTGGGATATTTTGCTAAGTGAAGACATATAGTCATGGCAAAGTGGCAGGGTTCATGTAGTTAACTGAGACACATGTAGATTTAATTTTCTTTGTAAGAACTTTTGATATGAAAGGGAAAAGGAGAAAGCATGGAATACAATCAGCATTATGGTATTTATTCTTAATCAACTAAAGATAAGTCAAGGCAAAAGAATTAACACACGCTCCCAGGGAGATTTTTTACTAGCAAGAAACACATATATATTTAAAGGCAGAATAGTGTTGCGAGATTTTTTTCATAGACAATGATACTTTCTTTTTGAAGCACATGAAAGGATTTTAAGAATATCACAAGAGATAAGCAATTAGTGAGAAACAACCACAAGTGAAAAGTTGAAATATGAAGTAAAAAACTAAGTGGAATAAAACAGTAGAGGATTATATTTTATTGCTACAATGTACAATGCTCTATGAAACATTATATATCATATAATAAAATATTTAAATATGTAATCAAAAAAGGTTCATTTTACAATGAATAATTTAAGCAATAACAAAATGAGATAATGTATTCATGACAGATTATGTAAGCAATAAATAAATATGGTGTATACTCATAATCTAAATACAAACAATATTAATAAAAACAAAATTAAAATCAGAAGGCTCTGTTTGATTGCATATGCAACTTAATTTCCAGGCTTACATATTTTTAAGCAAAATAATATATGTATCATATGTTCTTGTTGCTATTGTTGTTAGGTGCCATGGAGTCGGTTCCGACTCACAGCGACCCTATGCACATCAGAAAGAAACACTGCCTGGTCCTGAGCCATCCTTATAATCGTTGTTATGCTTGAGCTCGTTGTTGCAGCCACTGTGTCAATCCACCTCGTTGAGGGTCTTCCTCTTTTCCGCTGACCCTGTACTCTACCAAGCATGATGTCCTTCTCCAGGGACTGATCCCTCCTGACAACATGTCCAAAGTATGTAAGACGCAGTCTCGCCACCCTTGCTTCTAAGGAACATTCTGGTTTTACTTCCTCCAAGACAGATTTGTTCGTTCTTTTGGCAGTCCATGGTATATTCGATATTCTTCGCCAACACCACAATTCAAAGGCGTCAACTTTTCTTCAGTCTTCCTTATTCATCGTCCAGCTTTCACATGCATATGATGCGATTGAAAATACCATGGCTTGGGTCAGGCGCACCTTAGTCTTCAGGGTGACATCTTTGCTCTTCAACACTTTAAAGAGGTCCTTTGCAGCAGATTTACCCAATGCAATGCATCTTTTGATTTCTTGACTGCAGCTTCCATGGCTGTTGATTGTGGATCCAAGTAAAATGAAATTCTTGACAACTTCGATCTTTTCTCCATCTATCGTGATGTTGTTCTTTGGTCCAGTTGAGAGGATTTTTGTTTTCTTTATGTTGAGGTGTAATCCATACCGAAAGCTGTGGTCTTTGAGCTTCATTAGTAAGTGCTTCAAGTCTTCTTTACTTTCAGCAAGCAAGGTTGTGTCATGTGCATAACGCAGGTTGTTGATGAGTTTTCCTCCAATCCTGATGCCCCGTTCTTCTTCATATGGTCCAGCTTCTCAGGTTATTTGCTCAGCATACAGATTGTATAGGTATGGTGAAAGGATACAACCCTGAAGCACAACTTTCCTGACTTTAAACCAATCAGTATCCCCTTGTTCTGTCCGAACAACTGCCTCTTGATCTATGTAAAGGTTCCTCATGAGCACAATTAAGTGTCCTGGAATTCCCATTTTTAGCAATGTTATCCATAATTTGTTATGATCCACACAGTCGAATGCCTTTGCATAGTCAATAAAACACAGGTAAACATCCTTCTGGTATTCTCTGCTTTCAGCCAGGATCCATCCGACATCAGCAATGATATCCCTGGTTCCACGTCCTCTCTGAAACCAGCCTGAATTTCTGGCAGTTCCCTGTCGCTATACTGCTGCAACCACTTTTGAATGATCTTCAGCAAAATTTTTCTTGCATGTGGTATTAATGATATTGTTCTATAATTCCCACATTCGGTTGGATCACTTTTCTTGGGAATAGGCATAAATATGGATCTCTTCCAGTCAGTTGGCCAGGAAGCTGTCTTCCATATTTCTTGCACAGATGAGTAAGCACCTCCAGTGCTGCATCCGTTTGTTCAGACATCTCAATTGATATTCCACCAATTCCTGGAGCCTTGTTTTTTGCCAATGCCCTCAGAGCAGCTTGGACTTCTTCCTTCAGGACCATCGTTTCCTGATCATATGCCACCTCTTGAAATATTTGAACATTGACTAATGCTTTTTGGTATAATGACTCTGTGTATTCCTTCCATCTTCTTGTATATACACATATATAGATGAGGGTAAAAAAGATGCATAAAAAGATTCCATGAGTAATGATTTTAACCAACATAGTATTTTCGATAGCCTCATATGGATGTGAAACCTGGACAGTGAATAACGAAGACCAAAGAAGAATTGTTGTATTTGAATTATGTTGTTGGAGACGACTATTGAATATACCATGGACTGCCAAAGGAACAAACTTGTGTTGGAAGAAGTATAGCCAGGATGTTCCTTAGAAGAGAGGATGGTGAGACTTTGTCTCACTTACTTTGGACATGTTATCAGGAAGCTCCAATCCCTGAAGAAGGACATCATACTTGGCAAAGTAGAGGGTCAGCAAAAAAGAGGAAGACCCTCAATGAGATGGACTGACACAGTGTCTGCAATGATGGGCTCAAACATAGCAATGGTCATGAGGATGGTGCAGAAATGGGCAGTGTTTTTGTTCAGTTGTGCATAGGGTTGCTATGAGTTGGAAACAACTGGACAGCACCTAACAAAAAGGAACAGTTTTAAGAAAGCATTTAACTTATTTTTAATAATAAAACTAAATTTAATGAAATTTAAACTAAAATTTTAAGTATTTGAAAGTAATAAGACTTTCATTATTAATGGAGTCCATATAAATTCAAAATGATAATGCTACAACACTTAGAAAATAAATGCTAATGAGAAAGGAATTAAATATTTATTTGAGGCATATAAATGATTTTACATATTTTCATTATTAAATATAAAAATAAATGAAATGTTTTCAACTTTGAAAATTGGAAAGAGAACAAAAAATGAATTTTTGAAAATTGTTAGAACGTTCAAATAGAAGCAAAACAAACATTAATGGATTGTAAAAAGAGAATTCTTGAGAAATGTAATCTAAAGTATTCTTAAGCATACCGTAGTTTATAAATGAATGGAGTGAAAAAAGACAAAACCACAGATCTGAAATGACTGAACAAGTCATGAGAAATTATTATATAAAATCACCTACCAAATATTTGAAAAAGCAGAATAAATGACTAGTTCTTTAAGAAAATATAAACCTTAATACATAACATTATAAAATATTAATTTCTCACCAAAAAATACCTACCTCAGTGTTTTTCAATTATCCTGTTATTAAGAATCTCCTGGAATACTTGTTATAAATCTCCTCTCTTAGATTCTGACCTAGTTAAGTGGGCAGGAGTCTTGAATTCAGTGTTTTTAACAACCATCCTGATGAATATTCTAGTCAAAAACTCGTGAATCCAGCCTAAACAAAGCTACTAGGCTTAGATCTTTTTAAAGATAAACTATTTTAAATTTTCCATAGCCATGTATCTCACAGGTTACGTAATTCTTTTCAGAGGTTATAAAAAGATTAAAAATTTCTACTTTTTTTGTGAAATTACCATAATTGCCTTATCAAAATATGCCATGAAAAGAAAAGAAGTAGAATGCAAGCTAGAAAACACAAGGGTTACGGATTTTTGTAAGTAGCTTATGCCTGAGTAAAAAATTTTCTAATATTATTAATATCAGAAATTTTAGAGTAGTTTTTAATTATGTTGCTTAATATAATGCTGACACATAAGTGAAAACCAAAGAAGGGAGAGGACTAATGAAACTAAGAAATAATACCTAGAAACTCCTCTTTAACCAAGATAGCCTCTTGCTGTAGTAGCTGAAGTTCGCATATCCAATGAAACTGAGAAAAAAGATTACACAACACATTGCCAAGTAATTCAGATTGGCTTCAACTAGATGTCTTAAAGAAAGCGAAGTTTTAAATAAAGACAGGTTAAGCTATTTTTCATATTATTCTTGAAATATATGTAAACCTCATTAGGTTCATATCTAGAGTGTGAATGCATATACGTATGTACACATTTTCTTGTGCTTTATATATATTAGTTGCTGTTCAGTCTAGGCCAACTGACGGTGAACCCATGTGTGCACAGTAGAACTGTGCCTTACAGGGATGTCAAGGCTGTGGCCTTTCAGAAGCAGATCGCCAGGACTATCTTCAGTGGTGCGTCTGGTTGGGTTTGAATGGCCAACCTTTCGGTTTCTAGTCAAGCACTTCATCTGTACCATCCAGAAACTCAATTTTCTTTCATATAAAACACAGTTATGTCAGTTTTCACAACACTGACCAACAGATGCAAGAGGAATAATTTAAAAAGTTGACTTAACATTTAATACTGCAAATGCATGTCATTTATGACTTTAGACAAATTATTTTTGATATTTTAAAATTTGATCAGTATAATGGTAAATAGATCATTATTGTGCCTCTATGAACCTCAAGATCAAATTTTTTTTTCTGAATTGTGAGCATAAACACAATCACAAAAGCAACTAGCAGATGATCTGATTTGCCTAACTGGTTATTGTGTCAGTGTTCTTGGACTTTTAAGAAATTTGAATGATTTCTTTGTGGCATCAGGACACATTGCCTAATCTGCCTTCCCTGAGAAGGACGTTGGTCTCTGCATACTGTTTGCCCACTTTTTTAAAATCTAATCCTAATTGTCCTTTCAGATTCAGATCTCGCTAAAAATTATAAAGGAATACGTGTAATACTTATCAATTTTATTTGATTTTTATCTATTTAATGTGCTTGTTTACTTACTCGTATTATATTAGTTTTATTTATTAAGTAAGTGCTGGAATGTGGGTGCCATGAATGTATGTAATATGTTAACGCTCTTGGATAAATAAGATAAATAAATAAAATGGAGTCCTGGTGGTGCAGTGGTTAAGAGCTCAGGCTGCTAACCAAAAGGTCAGCAGTTGGAATCAACCAGCTGTTCCTTGGAAACTCTATGTGGCAGTTCTACTCGGTCTTAGAGTGTCGCTATGACTCGGAATCAACTCCACCTCAATGGGTATGGATTTTTCGTTTTGATTCATTAAAATACACATTTGTTCAGAATGCAGTGAAGGAGGGCTGTTGCTGATGGTGTCTCCAAGTACTCTATCAACTCAGTAAGGGGGGGATTTCAGGTTAGATGCTGGCCAAATTGCATTATATAGGATATTTATATGAGACAGATATGCACGCATGCACGCAAGCACGCAGGTGCATTTGCACAGATTTAAAAGACTTAAAAAAATAGAGATGGAAAAGAGAATATTAGAAATGAATGGGATATTTCAAATTTCTCTAGATGGGAAGTATATTGTCTGTATTAATGTTTCATAGGTTGATTTGCTAAATCTTGATTTTGTAGCCATAAAGAGAAATATTTGGGAATAAGGGCAAAGTTTATGGGAATTTGTATATTCTCTAGCCACCTACCTGACATTTACCCATAACATTATACTGCAGTATACATCTTTTTTTCATCTGTTACCTTTACTTATCATTTCTCTTGTCAAATTCAGGGTCAGATGCAGAAAACTACTTCGAAAAAAAATGTTGCTTAAGAACTTTCAGCATTATTTTCTAAAAAAGAGCACTTCAATCATGCTGTAAGTATTCTATTTATTCAAAGTTGTTAAAGCATAAAGTTTGTATCATAAAAAATATCTTAACTAATTTAAGTATTACTTTATTAAAGAACAGCCAAAAGAATCTAGTCATGTAGAAAAAAATTACTTAAACATGGTTATCTTAGTCAATATGACAAATATAATCATGTTATTATGTTTATGTAACTATAATCCATTATGTCTATTAAGTCTATTTCTACCTGAGAATATAGACACAGCGAAATTTTTATTGGCCTTTGTGACTATAAGAATAATATACTAAAACTTCTTGTATTTTGGCATTATAAGCCTTCCTGGGGATAAATTCTTGGTCTAATTTGAAGAACTCAGTTTAGCTTATGAAAATTCTCTCATCAACCTTCAAGAGAGACTATGTACACACTTTTATAACCAGGAAAAAAATTCTATGGTTATTGTCATAACAATAGCATGTCAGAGTTTTTATACATTATAAAATAATGTTAAGCATAACTTATTAGCACTTCTTCCCTATTGTTTGGTTTGACAAGCTTGCATAATTGCCCAACCACCTGCTCACCTGCTGTTCATGACAGGCCTCTGACACCAATTCCTAATTGCTTGGGAAAAATTAGCATTTGACCTTTAACAACCAAACTCAACTAGACTTGTAAATGAAAGCTAAGGCTCTAAAATTTTTATTATTCTAGCTTATATAAGCAAGCTATGGTTAAAAAAAAAAATATGTAAAATGCATAAACGTATGCCTGTACTGGAATCAAAAGTGATGATAGTTCAAGATTTATACAATGGACAGGGTGTGGTAGTCTATAACATGTTCAGCATGACAGATAATTCAATGTGGTTAGTTTTATAATCCGCCGCTTGCAAGTTACAAATCCAGTTGCCAGTCAAGAGCCCCAATCCCCTTTGGGATTTTTTTTTTTTTTTAAAGAATGATATACTCCCTAGCAAATATTAAAAAAAAAAAAAAAAAATTTTTATATATTCATCTAAGTCACATGTTCCTTTTTTCTAAAAAACAAATTTCACAAAACAAACTTCTACCTATGTGTAGGTAAAAAAATGAATATAATCCTATGACTTTTGATTAATTTAAACTAACATAAAATTTCATGTTTAGTGAGATTGAAAATTAATAACATAATAAAGTATAAGACATAACATCAAATAAAGAGAGAGGTCTAAGAAATATTGTGGGAGAAAAAGAATTACAGGTTAAGAACATCTAACTAGGAATAAATAAAAAGAATTTAGGAAATAATTTATTTTTAAGCTTCCTAACTTCCATGAAATCCTGGAAAAACAAATTAATTTTGAATAATTCTCACTGTCTATTACGGTTAGGCTATATATTAAACAATTAAAATTTAATATAATAGTAAAAAATAGATATTTTGAATTTATCCCTTTACCAAAGTTGTTGATAAACTTTTCCTGAATTGTTATTTACCATGTGTTTACTTTGGTATCATATTTATCTATGGCAAATTCTTATTGTTGTATTTTGATGTGCTGTTTTTTTCCACAAACATCATTAGGTAGTTAGACAAAACAAAAATAAAAAGAGAAAATTTAATGTATTTTTCACTCAAAATCAATCTATAGGTAAAATGTATTATTTATTCTTTTTGTAAGAACTATTCTTTACCCATTGAATTGCTTGGCTATTTGTTGAAATTCAATTGGCTGTGTATAGTCAATCGGAGGCTCTGGTGGCGCAGTGGTTAAGAGTTCAAGCTGCTAACCAAAAAGGGTTTGGTTTGGTTTGGTAATAACCAGAAGTGAATGTTTTCATTGTAACTTGTTAATTTTTCTTATGTTTCCCTATAATCTTCTGCTTCATTTGAAAATAATGCCAAAGTTTATTTTCTTTCCAATGATTAACTCCATTTATTTATTTATGTTATTTTCTTATTGTACTGGCTATTTTTTTACTGGCTAGTATCTCCAGAACAAAGTTGTAAAGGATGATATTAGTGGGCTCCTTTGACTTGCTTTTGACCTTAAAGGAAATTTATTCAATATTTTACCTTTCATCTTTTAATCATTAAAAAACAGTAAGTTCCCACTGAATATATTCCAACACATGGTGACCTTATGTGTTTTAGAGTAGAACTGTGTTCCTTAGGGTTTTCAATGGCTGTGATCTTTTGAAAGTAGATTGCCAGGCCTTTCTTCTCAGACACCTCTGAGGGGTGAATTAGAACCTCCAACCTTTTCATTAACAGCCACGCTCATAACCAATTGTGCCACTCTAGGACTTCTGTTAACATGGTTAAATGTATTTATTGATTTTGCTATTAATAAAACAACCCCCATCCCTTAATTAACTCAAACTGATCATGTCACATTGTTCTTTTATTCTATCTTTTCTAGAGTCAAATTTGGTAAGTGATATTTTCTCTAAGAAGTTACTTATTTATCTAAATTTTCTCATGTATTAGCATAATGTTATGTATAATACCCTTTACTACCTGTTTAAACTCATCAGCATCTATGGTTATATTATTTTTCTTATTGTTAATATTGTCTATTACTAATTTTTTTACTTATTCATATTACTAGATTATATTATTTTATTAGCTATAAGGAGACAACTTTTTATATTTTATGTTTGTTTATGTTTGTTTTATCATTCAATATTTTTGTTTATTTTCTTTCAACTTTCTATGAATTTAACTTAAATTGTATATTTAGATCATTTGTTGGCATTTCTTCAAATTTTATAAACTTTCTTCTAATTTCTACTTTAACCAGACACTGTATGTTTTGATAGGAAGTACTAGCCTATCAAACACTACATAGAAGACTTGGTGATCTGCTTCCATAAACATCACAGCCTAGGAAACCCTATGTCAAACACTACATAGAAGACTTGGTGATCTGCTTCCATAAAGATCACGGCCTAGAAAATTCTATAGGACAGTTCTACTCTGTCACGTGAGGTCTCTATAGTCGGAATCCACTCTGTGAGTTGGAATCCAATCAATGGCACACAGCAACAACGAAAAGTATCTTCTAGATGTTTTTGGTTTTATTAATTATATAGTTGCTTTTCCTTATTCCAAATAATGGATATTTAATATATTTATGAATGTTTACATATCATTTCTGTACAGAAGAGAAAAAAAAAAAACAGAAGAAGTATCCATTATTTCAATGCTTTCTACTTTGATTGGGGCTTGTTTTTGTTTGTTTCTTTTGTTTTTTGCCTAGTACATGGGCGAATTTCATAAACGTGACATTGATTTGGAAAAGAATGGATGTTTAAAAAAATTAGGGAAATATTCTGTGTATACCAAACTTTGAAATAAATGAAATTTCCATCTTTTTGGTGACCATAGAGGAAATGTGCCTTTACGATTTCCTACTATGAGAAGAGTAGTTGACTGACAGCGTCTCTTGATCAACCCCTATGTTTGTGCAAAGAACATACTTCCCTAGGGTGCTTCCAGACAATGGCTAAGCATGATGGGATACTACAGCAGGCACATTCTTGCAGGAAGGTGAACAACTCCGGGGCACAATTTTGGCCTGAGAACAGTATTAGTTTCCTATGGCTGCTGTGAAAACTTACCACAAAGTTGGTGGCTTAAAACAACCGTAACCTATTCTCTCACAGTTCTGAAGTTCAGAAGTCAGAAATAAGTATTATTGGGCCACAATCAAGGTGTCAGCTCCCTCCAGATGCTCTAGGAGACCATTCATTCCTTTCCTCTTCCAGCTTCTAGAGTCTGTCAGCATTCCTTGTTTGTGTCCCCGTGACTCCAGCCTCTGCTCCAAGGTCACATTACCTTCTCAACTGTTTGTATTTTCCCTTTTTCCATCTTTGTCATCTCCTCTTCAGAGGGAAATTGTGAAATTTCCCTATGTCTCGTTCTTATGAGAACACACATGATGGTATTTAGGACTAATCTGGGTAATCCAACATAATCTTTTCATCTCAAGGTTCATCTTTAGATCACATTTTTTATCATATAAGGTAAAAGATTCACAGGTTCTGCAGAATAGGACCTAACATGTTTAAGGGATGTTTTCAGCCTACTACAAGGATACATCTTTCTTCTTGTGAAAACATTTTTTTTTTTTACAGTGTTTAGGTGAAGGTTTACAGAGCAGATTAGTTTCTTATTAAACAATAAATACATGTATTATTTTGTGACATTGGTTGCCAACCTCGTGATGTGTCAACACGCTCCCTTTCTTGATCTTGAGTTCCCCATTTCCATTCATCCAGCCTTCTTGTCCTTGCCTCTGGGCTGATGTCCCCATTTATTCTCATATACATGTTTGAGCTACCTGCACTATTGTTTGTTTCATGAGTCTGTCTAATCTTTGGCTGAAACGTGAACCTTAAGAGTGATATCAGTACTGAGTTAAAAGGGTATCAGGGACCCACACTCTCAGGAACCAAAACATTCTTAAAGCTACACTTCAGTAGATATTTTCTATCCTGCCCTCCTTTCTTTCCTTACTTCGTTAACAGTTCATAGATGTGCATTTTATACGAGGATTTTTCCTGCTTACTTCTGCTTCCTCCCCTTTACCCTTCACAATCATTTTCCTCTATTAATCTTTGGGCTATCTACATCTGCGTTTAGCCTCAAAACTGGCACAGTGATTGTATTGTCCGAGTGGCCACAGTGGGTTTCCCATGCTGAAATCTTTACAGGGAGCTCTGGTGGCACATTGTTTAGGAGCTCAGTTGCTAACCACAAGGTCAGCAGTTTGAATCCACCAGCTGCTCTTGGAAATGCTATGTGGGCCCAAGAGCATGGACGTCCACTTACTAAATTCAATCTAGTTCTCTTTGCTTCTGAACACCCAACGAGTCAGGAATGGAGATCAATGCTGAGTCGCTTATATGCAACTATTACTTGAGAAGACCAAAAAAAAAAAAAACCACTTAATCACAAGTTAACTGCACTGGGCATATTCCATCCTGGAAAGTCCACCATTTTGTCCTCACAAGGATAGATATCTATTCTGGGTTGGGTTTGCATTTCAAGCCCACAAAGACTAACCCAACACCGCTATCTACGGCCTTATGAACTGTGGAATTCCATGCAACATTTGACTGGCGACCAATTTGACTGTGACAGAGGTGCAAGATGGTTATATCTTGCACAATGCCTGGTGTAGTAGACACTCAATAAATATTTGCTAAATTAATGAATTATGTGTCTTATGTAATGCTCTCAAGAGTGTTTATTGGAGTGGAAAGATAATAATAGCTAATATGGAATAAGTCCAGACTTTATAGCCTTTATGTCATTTATATCTCACAATATCAAAAATAGTTTGCCATTTTATAAATGAGGAAAATTAGGCACAGATAGATTAAATTAATTCCCTAATTCACGAAGTTATTAAGTGGAAGAGTATGTTTATTAGACAGTGTTTTAACTCTGGAAGCTGTCCTTTTATCTAACACTAGAGAAAACAGTGATTGTTTACTAGGTAGCAATGCAGACCACAAACTAACACATACATTTCGTAGAAAATGATCTCGTTTAAGATATCTTTTGGAAAGGAAAATATTCACTTCGAATATAAAATCCTCTGCATGCAGTCTGTGTTGTTCCATTAATGAAAATTGTAATTAATGGAAGTGCTAGAGTAGTGATGCTCTTAACATATGATGAGATAGTCTTAAAATATGATGAGACAGAATCCTCAAGTAGCAACAGAAATGTGATTTCTATCACTGTCATCACTACAGACAAAATGTGCTTTCAAAGTTTTGGGACTCGGTTTTAGCACAATATTCTGTACAATAAAACTCTAATTACACTAAAGAAGTTTTACTTCAGTATAATTTCTAAACAATTCATGAAGCAAAGATACATTTTTATGTAAAATTCCCCACTTGATAATACCTAACAACGCTCTTTTGACAAAGACTAAGTAAGGGCTAAAATTGTCAAATAACCACATTATTTTACCTAATATTCTGTCAGGCAGCATATACTTACTACACATTTAGATATTTTGTAAACATACTGCAACAGAAAAATATTTTATAAATAACTCAGACTGCAGTAGTACTGCTATAAAGCAGTAGCACTATTCCTTCTAGAACAAGGTTTTTTAAACTATGCTTATAATTTAGTTAGTAGCTTTGTTAATTATTTAAAACCTTTTCTTACTGCAGAACCTTTCACAACCTCTAAAATGTGTGTGTGTGCATGTGCGAAGTTTAATCTTAGATACTAAAAATGCTAATGATTCCCATAAAGAAGCCATGTACTGGCCATTCAGTGATCAAAAGGCCAAAACACAATATAATGTAATAAAAAATACATAAGTTTGAAATGACATGAAAGAATCTTAAATGCATGTTGGTAAGTAGAAGAAGCCAGTCTGAAAAAGCTACCTACTGCATGATTCCAACTATATGACTAGGAAAAGGAAAAACTGTCTAGACAGTATAAAGACTGGTAGTTAGCAGGAGAGAGAGGAAGAATGGTGAACAGGTAGAATACAGGGGATTTTTAGGACAGTGAAACTATTCTGTATTATATACTAATGGTGGATATATGGCATTATTCATTTGTCCAAACTCATAGAACTTTACAACACAAATAGTGAATCCTATTATAAACTATGGACTTCAGTTTATAATAATACAGCAATATTAATTCATTAATTGTAATAAATGTACCAACATGTTAATAATAGGGGGAAGGTGTGAGAAAACTACGTTTTCTGTAGAGTTTTTCAGGAAATATAGAACTGCTCTAAAATGTGTTCAATGAAAATACTAAGTTAACAAAATCGTTTCATATCATAAAGGAAACAAATCTCTACCAACGCATTCTATGTAAAAGCACCACAGGTGCTTCTCAGCCCTTCCCCTGAATTCACTCTTCTGGTTTACCAGGACATTTTGTTTAGTATACTCACATTTCCGTTGGACTTTCTTATTCTGCCTTGTGCTTTTAGAGCAATTGTAGGCATATCCCTCTTCCCTTTTTCCATGAGGTTTTCTCAGACTGAACTTGCTCAACAAAAAGAATTTTGGCTACAACCCAGCAGAGAGCTTCTCAGCAAGACCTTCAGTCACCCTTGGGCAGACGCATTGTTAGTGCCATGCAAGGGACCCAGTGCTGCCCAACCTCTGGAGAACTCTCCTGGTACCCCAGTGCAAACTTCTCTGTTACCCAGTCACCCAAAGCTACTCTCTCTCAATGACATCTGAGTCTCAGGTTTGGTGAGGCGTCTTCTAAGTGTATTCCTTCTATTATGCTCTTCCCTGTTCTAGAGGTAATGGCTGTCCCTTTATGTTTGCTATCCTTATAGTCTTTAGAGTTTTCTTTGCTCCTCTGAGTAGCCAATCCCCTTTTAGTAGTTAATAAATCTTTATCTTAATTTTATTATTGTTTTTCATGTTACTGGTATGTTTTCTTTCCATCACCTGCCTGGAGCCCAAGTAATACAAAATTATTCCAAATCGAAAATTTCTTCATTACTTATAGGCAAGTGTTTAAATGATAGGCTCTCATTAGCAAGTTCATGTGTTGGCTATAGTCACAGAAATGAATTATTAAGTGGGTATTATTAGAAGAATATGTAGGTTCATCGAACTATAAAACAACAGTTTTGTCATTGCCAAAATCTGCTCAGCCATGTCTCTGCCATGTCATGGACTATATGACGTACAGTATTGTCACTGAAATCAATTTTTCAGGTTGTCTGCTAAGCTGTTTCCAAATGTTTTTTAACCTCAGTGAGACAAACACAATTGTATTCAAGATAAATGAGAGGCATGCCTTCTTTTGTTATGAAATGAGATGGGGTATTAGGGAAAAGGATTCAAACGAAAGGATCTATCAAGGCTTCTGGACCACCTTGACGTTCAGGTGCAGATCAAGGTGAGGAAAATTATACACAGGGACTTCTACGTTCCATGTAAAGCTTGTGTGCTGCAATACTCTTACATCAAACAATCATGGAAAAATAAGGTAGAAGCAATTCACTCAAAACTACTGCAACACTGTAACCAGAATTTAAAAAGAAAAAAGAAAAGCATATTACCTTGAGAGATTACTCCATCAGCCCAGGCAGGTAGCTCACTGTGTAACTACAGATTTTCTAGGGGGATAATAAAAATCTCATTGCCCTCAAGAGGATTCCAACTCATAGTGACCCTATACGACAGAGTAGGACTGCCCCATAAAGCTTTCCACGCTGAAATCTTTACAGGCAACTCCATTGGTGGAGTGTTGAAGAGCTCAGTTGCCAACCACAAGGTCGGCAGTTTGAATCCACCCGCTGCTTTTGGGAACGCTATGGGGCAGTTCTACTCTGTTCTGTAGGGTCACTTTGTGTTGGAATCGATTCGACGACAATGGCTTTGGTTTTGTGTAATCCTTACCAAAGAAAGCTGCCATGTCTTTCTCCCAGGGAGTGGCTGCTGGAGGGGCTGGTGGGGTCAGAGGGTCTCCTTTCAGTTAGCGGCCAGTGCTTAAAAGCCACTGCTTAAGGACAGTGAAACCAGGGCTCCTGGCTTATGAACTAATTGGTGTTTTAGTGACAATGGTGCAGCATAATGGAATGTCTATGGAAATTGCATGCCTAAAAACTGATTCTCTCAAAATTCTCTGTGCCCAGTTACCTTTTTGAAAGCCTTTTGTGCTCCAAGAAATGTGTACCTCACTTAGAAGATTGCTGGTGATAGTATTGTACCATGCAGGAAGAGTCATGATAAACCTAAGCGCAAAGTTGACTCTAAAAGCACAGTACTCTTTTACTTATGAATAAAAATAGTGCAAATTATATTACAAGCCAGGTTCTTTGTATTTAACTGCCTAGAAAATTAAAGCCATAATGGAGCTTAATTTTAAATTTATGCATATGTTGTATCCATTGGATTTTATACATTCTGTTGAGGTAAAAGAATGAATGATTGAATAAACAATGAAAAGTTATATGGTTTACGTTTCTCCTTTTCATTTTGTTTTGTTTTGACTCAGAATTTACAACTTCTAGATGGTTTTTTAGAGCAGAATACTTATAGAGACAATCCAAACATGGTTGAATTATTTTTCCTAGATGAAATCAGGAAATGGAATATTGTGCTTACACTGTCTGTAAGATAAAAGGTTTGAGGTCTTAGCAAACTTATTAAGTATACTTTAGTTATTTTCAAAGTAATAGACAAGTGAGCCTCTTAAGAGTTGCTCCTGGAGCTATTATTCTATGATTTTTGACAACCTGTAGAAGAGATCAGAAAGAACTAATTAAGTCTGGGACTTAAAGAGTCCCACATTCATCATATAAAGTTGATCCTTGTTACAATAAAAAGAATAATAAGCTGATTTAAATTGGTAGTTACGAATGAAATGCCCTTAGTTCCTAAAATAGACAGTTGTGACTCCTGGGTTGCAACATACTTGCATAATCATTTCTTTTTAATAAGAATTTTAATCATTAGAGAAAGAATTCTTTTAAAAGTAAAATGATTAGATGGAGGAATGATTACATCACCATTTGTTTTGAACTTACTCTTGATGCTTTATGAAGTTTATGTATAAAATATGTACTTCAAATGCGTGTTTATGTATACATTGAGTTTCCAAGAGGGTAACAGTGTGTGCAGCATTAAAAACGACTCTAGAAATAGTTTGGATATTTGTCTACTATAACCTAGACCTAAAAATGAGAATAATTTCTAGTTATATATAAATAAAAAGCAGAAAAACAGAAGAAAATGTAAGTTAACACATATCACACCTGACTGAGAGAGGACTCTCCTAATTTAAATTTTGTATTTTCTTTTTTAAGTATTTGAAGTATTTTCATATAACATTTGAAAGTATAGCTTACAGTAATTTCTATTATTCAGTAATTAATTAGCCCCTTTTTATTGGATATCTTGTAATCGTCAGTTAAATCAGCTTCATGAAGAAAAGATATAAGCTAAGTACTTTAATTGACTTAAAGAATTCATATCAGTGAGACTCATTAGACAGTCATTGGAATAATGATTTTTTACCTCACAGTAACTGATATCACATCATTAGGCAATACATCAAATGTTACTAAAGGAGATGTTTCCTCCTAAAAATCACTAATAATTGGACAGACTTTTTTTCTAATTACTGAAGTAACTAAAATAAAGCAAGATTGCTTTATGAAAGTTGCATGCCTGAAAACTGATTCTCTCAAAATTCTCTATGCCCAATTACCTTTTTGAAAGTCTTTTGTACTCCAGGAAATATGTGTCCCTCACTTAGAAGATTGGTGGCTTATAGTATTGTACCATTTGGGAAGAGTCATGATAAAACCGAAGTGCAAAGTTGAGTGTAAATGTACACTACTCTTTTCTTATGAACAGTACAAATTATATTACAAACCCTATTCCTTGTATTTAAGTGCCAAGAAAATTAAAGCCATAATGCTCAATAAATAACTAAATACTACTAAATAAATAACTAAATGACAGTATTATTCTTTAAATTATAGCTTTGTTAGCATGAGAAAGATCTCAAAAACTGGAATTTTACACATAAAGCATAAGAAATATGTTTCCTCAATGAAATTGATGGTATTTATTCAGCAAAGAAAAAAATATATATATATGTATCGATATACGTTAAGATGGGGCTATGTGAAAGAAGACAAGTTATGGCAGAAATAATCCTAAAAAAGTACTTTTGATTTCTTGGATAATGGAAATCTACCTAAGAATAATTATCTTTTGTTGCTCTGTTGTGTTAAGCACCAACATAAAATATAGGCTATTTGAAAGTTATATAGGAGCAATACATTATTAATCCTTAAATGATTTGATTATCATTTTTTTTTAACATTTCATTTCAAATCTAAAAACTATTTTTTTTTTCTACAAAATACAAAATAAACATGGCCAGACATTAATTAAAATGTATCAGTTAAGATGTAACATTTGGACAAAGAATCCCTGGTGGCTTGATGGTTAAGTGCTGGGCTGCTAAATGAAAGGTCCATGATTTGAACACATCAGTCACTCCAAGGGAGAAAAAACCTGGTGATGTGCTCCCACAAAGACTTACAACCTAGGAAACACTAAGGGGCAGTTCTACTCTGTCCTGTAGGGTGGTTGTGAGTCAGAATCAACTACGAGGCAAGCAACAATAGCATTTGGATAAGTTTTCTATTATCCAATAATTGTGTCTTAATTTCACTGACAGGAAATCAAAGCAGGAAAGTGACTACTTAGCGACAGACAACATTAACCCATCGCCATCGAGTGGATTCCGACTCATAGTGACCCTATAGGACAGAGTAGAACTGCCCCATAGAATTTCCAAGGAGTACCCAATGGATTTGAACTGCAGACCTTTTGGGTAGCAGTCGTAGCACTTAACTACTATGCCACCAGGGTTTCCCACTTAACATTAGGTAAAGCAAATGCTAGATGTTTTGGGTTGGTAATTGCCAAATTTATTGTGCCTTGAGTGAACAGTGTCAAAGGGAGATGACCAAGGGTCCAAGTTTTACTTTAAATTTATGACAACAAATTGCTAGTCAATTCTTTTTGCTATTAAGCATTCTTACTAGTTCTCTGGTTTTCACTTCCTCTATTCCTCTATTTCATACCTCTACCATTAATATCTTAGTCCAAACTTTCTGGATTTATTGCAATGCCTTTTTTATTAGAATAAAATATATATAACAAAACATACGCCATTTCAATCATTTTTTCATGTGCGTTTCAGTGGCATTATGTTCATCATGTTGTACAACCATCACCACGATCCATTTTCAATCTTTTCCATCACCATTAACAGAAACGCGATGCCCCTTAAGCAACAATCCCTCCCTTGCTCCTCTCATCTGCCCCTGGTAACCACTAATAAACTTTGGTCTCTATGCCTCACGTAAGTGGAATCGTAAAACTTTTTGGACCTGGCTCATTTCCCTCAGCATAATGTTTCCTCAGGTTCATCCATGTGGTAGCATATATCAGAAATTCATTTTTCTTTATGGCTGATTAATATTCCATTGTATGAATTTACCACATTTTGTTATCTGTTGATGGACATTTAACTGATATCCCTGATTCCACCCAATTCTATATACAACGGCCTGAATTATCCTCTTAAAATATAAATTATTCGTCTCTCTGCCCAGAATTCATCAGTAGCTTTCCATTTCACTCAGAGCAAAGGCCAAATCTACACCAGAAAAACGGAGTGGGGCAAGATGTGTGTTTTCTGCACCTGAGGTTCTTCATATGTAAAATTTGGTGGTTCATTTACATAAAAGATCTATTTCTTTCCAGCTCTGAGAATGATTTACCTTCTCTTTCTTTTATTCTCTTTAGGCATAAAATACAGTTTGAAGTATTTTGAGATGATTTTAAAGCTGAAATCTTTATTCTATAACATATTCAAATTATATACTTATATACAATAGCTACCATTTGTTCCCGCTTAACCATTTACATATAATAGTTCATCGAGAAAAAGAAAAGCACAAATGTCATAATTAAAATTACAGTAAATATATGACAGAAATTCAGAAGCTTTTCTTCTCTGAAACATTGTATCAGTAATTTTGTCAAGTTTTTTGTATCAAGTGACACCTTGTTAAAAGAAAAAATAATTTAGTTTAACTTTCATGATGGCAAAAGCTTTAGTTCGATTTTCTTACATTTTAACATTATTCCTGGGAAGTTATTTCACCTAAAATTATATTTTTCTGCATCTTCTTTGAATTCATTTTCTATTTTATTCATGCAGTGATATAAGTCATATCTATATTTCTTCAGTACTCAGGACCACTTTCCTACAAATGGGAAATTCTGTCTCAGTATACTTACTCCCTGTGAATTCCCCTTATCTCGCATACTATATTATTAATTATCCTTAGGAACTTTGACTGATTTTGATATTCTTATGTAAGTACATAAGAAGAGGCTCGATATGCATACATAGAAATTAAATGTGCATGTGTGCATTTCTTAAGACTTAATCACGAAACCCCTAGGAATGTCAAATTCCGAGTTGAACAACAGCATATTATTGAACAGCTGTATATTATTTAGTAATAAATTTTGACAGACTACTGCTAATATTTAGTACAAATCAGAAATTGTACATCATATGCCTAAAGTTTTACCTATTCTTTTGGTTGCCTTTTTTATTTCCCTCATCATATCTTCTTTGAGAAATATGGCTTCGGACTCTCAATAATGAATAACTATTATAAACTGATGCTTTTAATATGGTATTGAGGTAAACACAAGAAGGAAGAAATATTTAACTGAACATTTTGTAATTTTTATTTTTACAAACCTGTGTATTTTTGATGTTTTTAGTGTCATTGATTAGTAGATCTTTCCTTAAAAGCAGCTCTGGTGGTGCCATGGTTGAAGCAGCTAACTAAAAGGTCTACAGTTTGAATCCATCAGCTGCTCCATGGGAGAAAGATGTGGCAGTCAGCTTTAGTAGAGATTAGAGCCTTGGAAACTCTATGTTCTACTCTGTCCTACAGGGTCGCTATGAGTCAGAATCGACTCTACAGCAGTAAAATAAAAAAAAAGTGGGTGGGTCAAAATAGTGGATAGAGTAGACCTAGCAGCATCTTTAATGTGAGAAACTCAGACACATGGTTATCTTCATCTAATTAAGCCCTCACTGCAATTCTATTGTTAGGTGCTCTCTAGTTGGCTCCGACTCATGCTAACCTTGCGTGTAACAGAAGGAAATATTGCCTGGTCCTGTGCCATCTTCACGATTGTTGGCGTATTTGAGTCTATTGTTTTGGCTTTTGTGTCAATCTATCTCATTGAGGACTTCCTGACCCTCTACTTTATCATCCATAATGTCTTTTCCTAGCAATTGGTCTTTCCCAGCAGATGTGTACAATGCTATGCAGCTGTTATTATTCTCGTTTCTCACTGAGAAACCCTTGGTTCAGGGTTAAATGAATTGCCTAAGCACACACAGTTGTTGAAACTCTTTAAACTATATACACTACTTCCACTGGGTACAGTGCAGGGCTGTGTATGTATCACGCAGGACACTTCCATTAAATTTATTACGTATCAATTTTCAAATATCCTTTAGGAATTTTAAATCAATAGATGATTAGCAATGACTATTTTAACCCTTGATTTTTTTTTTTTTTCCTGAAAGATTCATCTTATTTGTGATGTCCTGGTCACTAGCACAATCTAGCATGAAATAGATTCTATTAAGAAAAGAATTTTTAGTGTCAATAAGGAACACACAGCATGTTCCATATTTACTGTATATTATTTTACTTTAGAAGTGAAAACTTATTTTCCCAACAGAATGCCTCATTTTCTGTACAAAATTTTATATTTTTGTAATTTATTGAGATATTAACATGGAAATGGTGATGTTAAACAATACTTTTAATAGCTCTAAAAGTGTAGTGGGAATCGTGATTCCATAAGAAGAAAATTAGGTATGTTGGTAACATTATTCTATAATTTCCCACAAGATCTCTACATCAGGATTGGTTTTATTATATCCTAAAATAAGTTGCTTACATTCACTTTAGATATAAAGTAATGTTGGATACAACAAATATCACAAGTTAGCTCGCACTACAGGTAAAAACATCTGTTTATGGTACTATGAATAGTTAACTGTGGTGTTCAAATGGCTTTGTTAGCAAAGCATTGCCTCCTAATTTATTTTTACAGCAAATAGAGGCCTCATTTTTCATGGTTTGGTAGTTTGCATTCAAATATTCCAATAACTTCAAATGTAATCACTTTTATACGGCAAATTTTAATGTAGAACATAAGATAAAAAACCCACCCAGTGCTGTCGAGTTCATTCTGACTCATGACGACCCTATAGGACAGGGTAGAACTGCCCCATAGAGTTTCCAAGGAGAGCCTGACAGATTCCAACTGCCGACCCTTTGGTTAGCAGCCGTAGCAGTTAAACACTATGCCACCAGGGTTTCCAGAACATAAGACAGAATGGCTAATATTCTGTTGATGAGTGGACAGCTTCTCCATCAGCAGTCTAGTCTTAATCTTTTCTTGCTGTTTTTAAATAAATTTTAAATGATTTTTAAAATTTATTTTCCATTAAATTTAGAAAGTCTGATTTTTATGAGGATTTAATATGATTTACAAATGAACGAAGCTGGCAAATTATAAATCTTCTCTCATGGAATCCTGGAACTCTGTCATTTCTTTTCCAATATTTTTAGTAGCTGACAGTATTCTTATATAGAAAAATGAAAACTTCGATCTATTAAAATATTTCATGATTAAAATGGCCATTTCTCTTATAGGACAGCATATAGATGCTTAAAAAGTATTAGATTATTATGTATGCAAATTTTTAATTTCTGAATAGGTTTGTCATGGATTGTATTGTGTCCCCCAAAAATCTAAAAAAAAATTTTTTTTTCCCAAAAATAAGTGTTGTAAATTCTAATCCCTCTACCTGTGGATGGAACAACTGCACCACCAGATCTCCAAGGAACTGCGTAATATCAGGGTTATAGAAGCTCAGACGAGTATCTTCCCCCAGGGCCCACAGACAGAGAATCTTTGTCCTGAGCTGATGCCCTAAGTTTGGACTTCTGGGTTCCTGAACTGTGAGAAAACAAATTTTGTCCATTATAACCATCCTCTTGTGGTATTTCTGTTTCAGCAACGATAAGAGAATAAGACATGACTACTTCATTTATCACTTTCAAATCACGTTATTCAAAGGTAATGACGGTCACTTGACTTGTATGTATTTCCATTGGTCCCTGGATCTGAAAATATAAAATAAAATAATTTTAATCCTAAATATATACCTCATGACTTCCCCCATCAAAATTAATGCTTACCTGAAGAATTCTGTGTTGAATATTGGTAAACTTTTGTAGAAGAAATGACTAAGTTATTACGCCTATGAATTTGTAACGGTAACAATATTATTGGACAATTCACTTAATATGTGTATAAATAGAAGGTTATTCCATTTCAAAATGTTTTGTATTAAAACAGTTGAGGTTTCATTAAAATTAAATAATAAGTAGCAATCTTACAAGAATGTATAAAAATAATCAAGTAATTGCAAGTTTTGTCATGTAGGAAGTTTAGCATAATGTATTAGAAAAAAGAGAAAGTAGGATAAACTTGCAAGTCAAGCAGACAGAGATGACACATAATAATAGTAATAATACCAATGACACCTATTATTTGAATGTTATAAAATGTATAATTATCATTATTTTTAGTAGTAATAGTAGATCATCATCTGTCTGTAGTACAGTTATGGCTCACATGTTTGTATAATGCTAGAAGCTATGCCACAGGTATTTCAAACACCAGCAGGGTCACCCATGGTGGGCAGGCTTCTGCAGGGTTTCCAGATTACAACAGACTAGGAAGAAAGGCCTGGAAATCTACTTCCAAAAATTGTTGTTGTTATTAGTCACTGTGGACTCAGCTCTGACTTATGGCAACTCCATATGAGCAAAGTAGAACTGCTCCACAGGATTTTCAAGGCTGTGGTCTTTTGGAAGTAGGTTGCCAGGCCTGTCTTCCAAGGCATCTCTAGGCGTGCTTGAACCACCAACCAGTCAGTTAGTAGTTGAACACTTAAACATTTTCACCGCCATGGGTTATAAAAGAACATTGTTTGGCTAGCTTGCTTTGGACACATTATCAGAAAGGATCAGTCGCTACAGGAGGACATCCTGTTTGGTGAAGTAGAGGGTCGACTAGAAGGACCCTCAGTGAGATGGGTTGGCACAATAGTCACAGTGGATTCTAACATGCTGGTGATTTTGCACATACGACTGTGCAACCTTTGTTCTGTCGTACATTAGATCACCATGAGTCGGAACTGATTCAATAGCAACTAACAACAGCAGAAATAGTGACAGTAATATAAACGTAATACTGCAGTAGTATAAATGTGTATTATAAATTTAAATTTATATATTAATTTTATATAATATAAAATAATAATATATGGCACTTATATCACACTATGTGCCAAAAGCATTTTAACTGCTTTTTCGTATAGTATCAAATTTAATCTCACAATAACTGTCAAAAGTGTTATTAATATCCCATGTTTGGCAATGAAATTCCAAAAGAAAAATAATATAAAATCATGTTATTGTTGTAGAGCAGAATTTGAACTAGATATGACTAGTGCTAGAAACTACCATTTTAACTGTGATATATAAAGTCATGTACAATAATTTTTTAAAAATCAATTATTTCTACTTATTTTACTTTTCATACCTCAAAATGTTAACATTCATCTTTAGTCTTTTCCCTGCAATGTTTCTAACCATTGAGATAGGTTTATTCTTTAAATATTTGATGGAAAGTAAATGGCATTAAAAAAAAAAGCCTAGAATTTTGAAAAATTATATTTATCCAGTAAAATAGATTGTAACTTGGCAATCACTGAGGACAATAGATATCATTCTCCCCTTAGCTGTATGATATTTCAATATATACCACAGACATTTTGACAATATTTTCTAAGATTCTAAGTTATTCATAACAAAAATCTCAACAGACAGACTTAAGACTAGCCAATTTCAAATAGTTGTTTTCTTCAGGTAAATACAAATATCATCCTTCACCGTTCTTGCTAGCTCATGTCTGGTGTTGTTTTTGTTAGTTTCTGCTGAGTTAATTCTGACTCATGGAAAACCCACGTGTGCAGAGTAGAAATGCTCCACAGGGTTTTCAAGGCTCTGACCATTCGGAAGCAGAGAGCCAGGGCTGTCTTCCAAGGGACCTCCTAGTGGGTTTGAACAACCGACGTTTCAGCTAGTAGTCAAGCACATAAACATTTCTACCACCCAGGGAATCCCAGCTGATATCTAGGAAGTGGTTTTTAAAATTATGTATTAAAGTTTCCAATTTCCAAATGACTAAAGCTACAACCTTGGAAACAGAGCATAAGCTAAGGTCTGAGATCTAGTCCACCAAAATGGATCTGAACAGCGTCCTTGACGATCAACATGTTACTGCCAGTGCATACTTCCTGGTTCTTCATTCACCATTGCAGGTGAAACCCTGAATTTCTTAACTCTTTCCTTTAAGTCAAATAAGCTCTGTACTTGCTAAACACTGCCTGTTAGGATGTGATCAGTTCACAGACCTGCAGGAGTAAAATATAAAACACACTGATCTTTAAACATCTTGCCTTTCTGAAGATTTTTGCATAGAAAATTTCGAATTATTCGACATGGTTGAAAAGACACAATTAGTGCTAATTTTTTTTTTAATTGGCGTAGCCTTAATACTGAGTATGATTTCTGTGTACTTCTCTACACTTTGATGAGTCTAATTTCTGCATACTTGTCTATGCTTTGTATTCATAAAAGCTAGTATAGAGTCTTTAAGGTATAAAGAATCAATAGAACTGTGAATGTAACAAATTCTGAATATATAAAACAAATTGTTTTATACATACAAATTCAAATAAATTTAACCAGTCGTATGTCTAAAATAAGGAGCTCTGATGGCGCAAACAGTTATGCACTCAACAGCTAACCTAAAGGTTGGTGGCTTGAATCAACCCAGGTGCTCCATGAGAGAAAGACCTAGTGATCTACTTCTGTAAAGATTACAGCCAAGAAAACACTATGGGGCAGTTCTTCTCTGACACATATGGGATGGCTATGAGTTGACATTGACTTGAGGGCGACTAACAACAGCATGTCTGAAATATGAAAAACCAAACCAAACCCACTGCCATAGAGTCCAACTCATAGGGACCAATATTATCCATATGTGAAAATAAATTTAAGTGATAATGATAGAACAATTTAAAGTAGATAATTTTCAATATGCACAATATCTTTCATCTAGTAATAAATATTCCAGAGGCTTTATAAGCAACTTGAAGACCTGCCTAATATTAAATACTGAGCTCAAGTATAAGAATTTAGTGGAATGTGAACTATGAACAAAAGTTTCTGGAAGGGTTGATGCTTCAAACTGAGAGTGGTTTAATATCTATATACTGACAAGACATCTGTAATTCCCACTTTCCTGAACATGAGGCTGGCTTATGTTTTTACTTTCAATGAGAAATGTTAATTAGAAATAAAAGGGAAAGTCATTCGCATGTTTCAAAATTGAGATCTGACCCATTTTTACCACTTCTTCAACTTTTTTTTTTTAATTTCTTTGAACTTTTCTTCATGGTTCACCTTTCATCTTTCCAAATCCTGATCTGATAGCAATATTTGGTGCCAGCAAGAACCCTTAAAATGTCAAATCCTTGCATTCTGTCACAGTGGTTATAGATCATGTAATTTTAAAAAACACTTCTGTGAAAGGGCAGGATGCCTGGTGGTTTCTGAACTCTGACTAATGTTACAAGAGATTTTATACTTTCTGACAGAATTTTTTATTTTGATAAAGATTGAACCATAATCATGCTTTCAACAAAACCAATAGATGTAGCATTTACTATGCTTATAAACAGTAAAATGTGCATGTTCTAAGTATACCATGATTTGGAGTTTTGATTTATTTATAGTGTCTGTTGCAGATTTTCCGAAAAAACAGTCGTTATTCTGACATAAAATTTTAGTTCGATTTTAACTATAGCCTTGTTAGTAATGTTAATAAAGCCATCTATTCTAACTGTGCATATCTTAATAATACCATCTATTTTTGGATAGGACATCATGTTGGGAAAATTAGAGAGTCAGCAAGAATGAGTAAAACTCTCAGTGAGATGAGCTGACATAGTAGCCTCAACAATGGGTTCAAAAATACCGACAGTTGTGAGAATGACTCAATACCAGCAATGTTTCGTTCTGTTTTACATAAGGTTACTGCGAGCTGGAGCCAAATGAATGACAACTAATAGAAACAACAATGTTCAATTTAGATTTTGTTCTTGGGAACAGAAATGAAATATTTTTAATATCTCTCTTTTCCACTGACCCCATGTAATTTAGAAATAATTATTTAAACTCATGCTTCCTACTTATCATTTCAATGTAGCTTGTAAGTTCAGTAAGAATCTTTTCTTCATTTTCTCAGATATGTATTTGAGCAAATTTATTGTACAACCAATGCTATACCTAGAAGATCATATTTGAGAATGATAAATAAGAAAACAGATTGAATTTTTATCAGGAGCCAATTCCTGAAAATTTTCTTTCAGGTAAGTAGCTTGGAACCTGGCTTACAGGATTCCAGTTTCAGAGATGGCAATCAGTGCCACTTCCTGGGAGTTGAGGAAAACAGCAAATGTTTAAGAACTCAGGAGGAAAAATAGTCATTCAAATCTGTAGGTGGTGATGTTACAATCTGGCGAAAGTGTGCCTTGGGCTTGGTTTTCCAGACTTGGGAAAGAAAAGAAAATCATGCAGGCTTTTAAAACTCCAATATGTGATTGATGAGTGCAAATTTCCAGACAGAAGCTAAATATCTGGCATTAGAAGTTACTTAATATTATAAGACTTAAATTAGTGGAGTGAACTGAAGGAAGCCCGTAATGGTTAATTAGGACCTTTGCTGCACAGATGCTGGTTATCAAGCCAAGCACAGTGACAGCAGCCCTCCTGTGCTCAGGAGGCATCACTGGACATTATTTACAGGATAAGGGAGACTGTGAGAAAACGCACACAAAACTGGGTAATAAGCAAAGTAGATTATTGGCTATTCCTCAGTGCGGCACTGAATTGGAGTTATTGTCCAAAAAATTCACAATTCTGTAGCAGCAGAAATTCATATGTACATTTTGGAGCTACAAATTTCTGTACAGTAAAGCAAATAATGGCAAAATCAGACTCTGAAACCAACAGTATTGTGTTTGAAAAACAGCACTTCAAGCTTGGTAATAACGGCATTTCCAAAAGTTTCTCTTTTAAAGTACAAGGTTGGTAGAATTTTAAAAACATTGTTTGTAGAAGCTTATTTCAGTTAATTAACTACTGCATTCACTTTATGAATCATATTTTAGAAAAATTGGTAACATATAAGTTAGTTTCAGAAAATACTATGATAATATGAAAAATGTGATTACCTGCTTAGATCATTGGTTTCACTAAAATGTCTAAAAAATCTAAGAGTGAGGACACTTCAGAGCTAAATATTAATAACAGGCAGTTAATTTTCTTTATTACAGTCCATATCTCCCCAAATTAAGAAATTGAACTTTAAGCTGTGACATTTAGTTTTTACCTTTAAAACATTCTCAGAAAAGTCAAGATTTTTCCAATTGAGAAAAGCACACTATAATTTAGGTTTATAATTGCATGAAACTTATTCTTCTGCTTAGTTTTTTTTTAAAAAAAACTTCAGTAGCTAAAGCTTTGATAAATTCTGTATGCTTTTAAAAGGGTCATTTTGTTTTCTCCAGGATTGTAAAAAATTGATTAGTAACGTATAATGTGTCCCTAAAAATCTACTATTGCCTTGTTTAATGCTATCTACCAGTTTATTCTGGGACCAGTTACAATGATAGAGAAATAGAACTCAGTGTGAAAGGAACATTGGGGAACGGACTGCTTGCGATGTGAATGTGGATGAGTCTGCATCAATTTCCCACTTGCTTTGCTTTTTAATACAATTATGTGCTACCCGTATCTCAGAAACATACCCAACAAAATTACATTTTGCTGTGATACCCCTAAATACAGGTGGATGTTATAAGATTTGTTCAGAGAACATCAAAGAAAGCTTACTATCCTCTTAAAAGAAGCAAAGGTGCTAAGAGATTATTAGGTCACCATATGCTGAAATCCTTGTGTCTAACTAAATGTATCCTTAAGTGTTCATAAATAAAGCACTTGAATTATCTGATTGTGAGTAGTTCTAAAATCTTTCTCTGTACATAAAAACTGATAGCATCTAATATTCAGCTGGAAGTGACAAATGGGATAAAATAAATTTGATATCCTTGCCAGCATCCTTAAATCAGATTCAGGCAGTACATTCGGACTGATGTGAAATGTCTACTGACCAATTGAGAAAGCATACTTCAGTTGCTTTACAAACAAGCTAAGCTCTCAGAACACAATTCTAACCACAGATTATTTTTTCAGAGTGGTAGACAAAAGGAAAGGGGAACACTTTGTGAGCTGTCGTCTGTTGATTTGATTACAATAAAAAGTGAATCTTAAAAAAGAATTCAAGGAAATAGAATATGTTGGCTTCTTCTTTATTTACATGTGTCTGTACTGCCAAATGTTTGCAAACTTTAGTGTATCAGTGAGCCAAGTACAGTAATTCCCCATTATCCATGGGAGATATGTTCCAAGACCCCCAGTGTATGCCTATATATACCCTATATATACTATGTTTTTTCCTGTACATACATACCTACGATGAAGTTTAATTTATAAATTAGATGCAGTAAGAGATTAACAAATAATAATAAAATAGAACAATTATAACAATCCCACTGTAATAAAAGTTATGTGAATGCTGTCTCTCTCTCTGTCTTTCAAAATATCTTATTATACGGTACTTCGGATCTTGGTTGACCACCAGTAACTGAAACCTTGGAAAGGGAAACCACTCATAAGGGGGAACTACTGTAACACATATGTGCTGAAGCTAATTTTTTTTACCCCCCCAACAGAATTAGGCTTATTTAACTCAATTCCATAACTTTCAAACTGTGATAATTTTCTATTGAAGATTCTCCTCTGTTGTTACAATTTGAAATTTACTATGCAAAAATTATGATTTTTTGAAGCAAATGCGTTTTCAGTTTTTTTTTTTTTTTATTTAACACATTAGGCCTAGGTATTTTAATACCTAAATATATCTAAATATTTTGGATTTAATTTTACTCAAGTTATTTGAGAATATTCACAACAGTGTATATAATGAAGTTTTAAGGAAGGTCTTCAGATATATAAACACGCTTTTTTTTGAAATATTTAATAGCTACATCTTATGCTATTTTCCTACATATATAGGAGGATCACTTATGGCTTTAAAATGATTCTATTCTATATTTTATTAAAGCAATAATGACAACAGTAAGAACAAAAATAATAACATCTAATAGTTCTTAGTTTTTTCAAGGTGCCAAAGTATTGTGCAAACTACTTTACATGAACTATCTCATTATTTAATCACAATTCTATGAATTCCATGATCCAACTGAATGTGGAAATTATAGAACAATATCGTTAATATCACATGCAAGCAAAATTTTACTGAAGATCATTCAAAAGCTGTTGCAGCAGTATATCGACAGGGAACTGCCAGAAATTCAGGCTGGTTTCAGAAGAGGACATGGAACCAGGAATATCATTGCTGATGTCAGATGGATCCTGGCTGAAAGCAGAGAATACCAGAAGGATGTTTACCTGTGTTTTATTGACTATACAAAGGCATTCGACTGTGTGGATCATAACAAACTATGGATAGCATTACTAAGAATGGGCATTCCAGAACACTTAATTGAGCTCATGACGAAACTTTACACAGATCAAGAGGCAGTTGTTCGGACAGAACAAGGGATACCAATTGGTTTAAAGTCAGGAAAGGTGTGCATCAGGGTTGTATTCTTTCACCACACCTATTCGATCTTTATGCTGAGCAAATAATCCGAGAAGCTGGACTATATGAAGAAGAATGGGACATCAGGATTGGAGGAAGACTCATTAACAACCAGCGTTATGCAGATGACACAACCTTGCTTGCTGAAAGTGAAAGAACTTGAAGCACTTACTAATGAGGATCAAAGACCACAGCCTTCAGCATGGATTGCACCTCAACATAAAGAAAACAAAAATCCTCACCACTGGACCAATGAGCAACTTCATGATAAATGGAGAAAAGATTGAAGTTGTCAAGGATTTCATTTTACTTGGATCCACAATCAACAGCCATGGAAGCAGCAGTCAAGAAATCAAAAGACGCATTGCATTGGGTAGATCTGCTGCAAAGGACCACTTTAAAACATTGAAGAGCAAAGATGTTACCTTGAAGACTAAGGTGAGCCTGACCCAAGCCATGGTATTTTCAATCACATCATATACATGTGAAAGCTGGACAATGAATAAGGAAGACCGAAAAAGAATTGACACCTTTGAACTGTGGTGTTAGGAAAGAGTATTGAATATACCATGGACTGCCAAAAGAATGAACAAATCTGTCTTAGAAGAAGTAAAAGAATGCTTCTTAGAAGCAAAGATGGCAAGACCGCATCTACATACTTTGGACATGTTCTCAGGAGGGATCAGTCTCTGGAGAAGGACATCATGCTTGGCAGAGTACAGGGTCAGCAAAAAAGAGGAAGACCCTCAACGAGGTAGATTGACACAGTGGCTGCAACAGTGAGCTCAAGCATAACAACGATTGTGAGGATGGCACAGGCCTTGAAAGTGTTTCGTTCTGTTGTGCATAGGGTCGCTATGAGTTGGAACCAACTCGATGGTACCTAACAACAACAACATGAATATACTGTAATTAATATTGCCATTTTTATTAGAAAAAGGCATATAAGGAAAATGTAATTTGCCAAGGTTGTTGGGCAGTAAAGATTTAGCTAACCAGGACTGAGTTTCTCAAAACCTCCATATTTCAGAGAGGCCTGTGTTCAAGCCTTGTTAGGTGACATCAAGTGAGTTCCAACTCATAGTGATCCTATGTACAACTGAACAGAGCTAACACAACAGTCCTGTGTTATCCTCATGATCATCATTATGCTTAAGCCAGTTGTTGCAGCCACTGTGGCAATCCATCTCATTGAGGGTCTTCGTCTTTTTCAGTGACCCTCTACTTTACCAAGCATGATGTTTTTCTCCAGGGACTGATCCCTCTTGATAACATGTCCGAAGTATTCAGACAAAGTCTCACCATCCTCACTTCTAAGGAGCATTCGGGTTGTAAATCTTCTAAGACAGATTTGTTCATTCTTTTGGCAGTCTACTCAATATTCTTCACCAACACCATAATTCAAAGTTGTCAGTTCTTCTTAGGTCTTCCTTATTCATTGTCCAGCTTTTGCATGCATATGATGCAATTGAAAACACCATGGCTCAGATCAGGTGCACCTTAGTCCTTAAAGTGACATCTTTGCTTTTTAAAACTATAAAGAGGTCTCTTGCAGCAGGTTTGCCCAGTGTAATGCGTCATTTGATTTCTTGACTGCTGCTTCCATGGGTGTTGATAGTGAATCCAAGTAAAATGAAATCCTTGACAACTTCAATCTCTTCTCCATTTATCATGATGTTGCTTATTGGCCAAGTTGTTCAGCCTGGCCCTAGCTTAACTCCTGGGAGATAACCTTTGAGCCTTTACAATATTCTGCCCGATGAGAATACTTTTTGCATACTTGAGGCCTTGGGCTGCATTGTACCAATTTGGCCACATAAAACTATCCTAACAATGTAAATTATGGTGAGCACCTGCTTTTGCTTTAGGGGAAGGTGCTGGAGTTTGAGTAGCTGAGATCAGTCACAGGTTGGCACGTACCTAACACTACATACCCCCGATAAAATCCTCGGGCACTAAGACAGGACTGAGCTTCCCTGGTTGGCAACCCTTCACAAGTATTTTCACACATTGCTGCTGGAAGAACTAAGTACATCCTTATGCAATTCTATTGAGAGCAGACACCTGGAAACTTGTGCCTGGTTTTTCCTGGCCTTCACTGCATACACCTTTTCACTTTGCTCGTTTTAATCTGTAGCCTACCACTGTAAAAAACTTTAGTTATGAGTATAATATGTTTTTGAGTCTGGTGAGTCCTTCTAGAGAACAGTCAAGCTTGAGGATGTTCTTGGGAACCCCCAACGCAGTTGCATAGCTAGAAAATGTCATAGCCAATATTTTCAGACTCCAAAGTCCCTGTTCTTAATAAATTTTGCAACATTCTATCTATAGACTATGTTGTTGTTAGTTGCCATGGAGTGAATTCCAACTCATGTAGGCCCCATGTGTTACAGAGTACAACTGCTTCATAGGATTTTCTTGGTTGTAATCTTAACAGAGGCAGATGTAAAATTATAACACAAGAAGCAGTTAATAGACTGGATGCATTTATACTTCCAGCACTTAATTTGATCAGTCAGTGAAATTATGACGAAGTCAAAATGTCTGTGACTTTTAATTGTCATTTTAACTGTTAAATCCAAATCAAGGATTGACCAGTTTTTAAAAGAAAATATTTTTCATTGATGTTTACCTGATGGAGAAAGTTTAATGAACTTCTCCCTCAGTTTCTTAATGAGCTAAATAATGTCTCATTAACCACACCTGGGTAATGTAAATTATTAATGTGCTTGGCTGCTAACAAAAAGGTTGGAGGTTAGAGTCCACTCAGAGGCACCCAGAAAGAAAGGCCTGGTTGATCCACTTCCAAAAAATCAGACATTGAAAACTCTGTGAAGCACAGGTCTACATTGCAAATATGGATCACCATGGGTTGAAGTCCACTCCATGGCAACTGGTTTTTGATCCTTTGAGTCACATGAACAGAAGGTAGTATCACCGTATTTGTATGAAAATTAGGGAATTTAATAATGACACATGCATTAATGAGGAGCTACACTGCTCTCAATAGAAGGTGGGTAAAGATAATGTATAGGGTCTACAATATTACTTAAAAATGATTTGCTATTTAGTAGACACATGAGACTATGTGAGCAGCTCCAGTCTGGAGACAAGATATGAAGGCAGATGGGTACAGGAGCTGGTTGAATGGACATGAGAAATAAAGGGTGGAGAGAAGGAGGGTGCTGTCACATTGTAGGGAGAGCAACTAGGGTCACATAACAATGTATGTATAAGTTTTTGTATGAGAAACTGACTTGATTTGTAAACTTTCAATTAAAGCACAATTTAAAAAAATCATTTGCTATTGAATTCAGTTTCAATATTAGATATTTTATTTATATGAAAATATTAAAAAATGCAATAGAATTATGCATAATTTCATTACAGATGCCTCATCAACCCCTGTATTGTAAAGTAATAAATATTGATGTCCAGAGAGGTTGAATGGATTGTCCAAACTGATGAGAAATTATGCCATGTCTGCTCTGCTTGTATTTTCAGATTTTTAGAAAAGCAATATAAAGAGTCATAAAAGGTAGTTAAAGTCTACAGGGTAAATGTCTATAAAATAAGAGCTTTTTCCTTCTTTCACTCTGACTACACTCTAGTATATTCCCACACTTCTAAATTTACATATCATCACTCATCTGTCAGATTGTTGTAGTGCGGTGGCTTGCATGTTGCTATGATCTTGGAAGCTGTACCATCGGCATTTCAAATACCAGAAGAGTCAACTATGGTTCTCAGGTTTCCATACTAAGACAGACTAGGAAGAAAAGCTTAGCAAGCTACTTTTAAAATTTAGGCAATGAAAACACTATGGAGCACAACAGAATGTTTTTTAATATAGTGTCGGAAGATGAATCCTCTAAGTTGGAAGGCACTCAAAATGTGACTCAGGGAGAGCTGCCTCACCAAATTAGAGTCAGCCTTAATGATGCAAATGGAGTAAAGTCTCTGGGATATGGTGATGCAGGAGAACTCAAAATGAGAAGCAACTTTAGCAAATATCCATTAGTAATAAGAATGTGGAATACACAAAATATGAATCAAATTGGCAAATTGAAAGTTATCAAAAATGAAATGAATGCTTGAAGATCAATATCTTAGATGTTCCCCTTGCTGTTGAGTCGATTCCGACTCATAGTGACCCTATAGGACAGAGTACAACTGCTCCAAACTGCTTCCAAGGAGCTCCTGGTAGATTTGAACTGCTGACTTCTTGGTTAGAAGCTATAGCTCTTCACCAGTATGCCACCAGTGGCTCCATAAAATCTGCATAACTTTTGGCAAGGTACGTTGTATCTAGTGCAGAAACCACTGCTTCACAATACCCGAAGACATTATTTTCATCGGGACTGTATGAGGAAAACGAAATAATATATTAGGAACTAAACACACCTTAGGGAACATACTATGATATTTGTTTATAAATAATTATGTAAACAAACTGCACTGGATATTTTGAAGCACTTACTGTGGAGGAATATATTTACTTTATAGATGAGGAAACTGAAGCAAAAAGGATTTTGGAAATTTATCCAAGGTCACACTGCTAATAAGATTCCCAGGAAAGATTTTAAAAGATCAGCAAGACTTCAGAACTCACATTCTAAACAACTACATCCTGTAGGTGTTAATATGTAAAATGTGAACATCTAGAATACAACTCCTGAGTTAATTATTAAACTCCAGAAAGTAGTTAGTAAAGGTCTTCAAATAACTTGAAAACTAATTGAAGATTACATATGTGAAGAAAATACTTTCTAGAATTCAGGTAGCTAAATATGAAGACTTTTGACAACTCCTGGAAAATAACATTTAACTTCCTACTTTATATACTAAATATTTAGTTTCCACGTTATTTAAATATCATAAAACATATAGTTATTATAATATGTGAATGCAGATATGAGACATGATTTCTAGAAGAAGAAACAGGAGTGTTGATTAAGCATGAACCATTTCTTTACTACTCGTCTGTCAGTTTGTCATACTGTGGTGGCTTGTATTTGGCTGTGATGCTGGATGCCACTGGTATTTCAAACACCAGCTGGGCCACCCATGGTGGACATATTTCAGCAAAGCTTCTAGACTAAGACAGACTACGGAAAAGGATCTGCCAGTCTACTTCTGAAGAAAATTGGCCAGTGAAAACCTCACGAAAGGCAGTGGAACATTGTCTAATATAGTGCTGGAGGATGAGCCCCTCAGGTTAAAAGGCACTCAAAATATGACTGGAGAAGAGCTACTTCCTCAAAGTAGAGTTTACCTTAATGACGTGGGTGGAGTAAAGCTTTCAGATCCTTTTCCTGATGTGATACAATTAAGAATAAGAAGAAACAGCTGCAAAAATCCATTAATATCAGAATGTGGAATGTACAAAGTATGAATCTAGGAAAATTGGAAGTTGTCAAAAATGAAATGGAATACTTAAACATTGATATCCTAGGCACTAGTGAGCTGAAATGGACTGGTGTTGGCCATTTGAATCGGACAATCGTATGGTCTATTCTGCCAGGAATGACAGAATGAAGAGGAATGGCATCACATCCATCCTCTAAAAGAACATTTTAAGATCTGTCCTGAAGTACAACACTGTCATTGATAGGATAATGTCCATATGCCTACAAGGAAAACCAGTTAATATGACTATTATTCAAATTTAAACACCAACCACTAAGACCAAAGATGAAGAAATTGAAGACTTTGACCAACTTCTGAAGTCTGAAATAGATCAAACATATAGCCAAGATGCGTTGATAATTACTAGAGATTGGAATGTGAAATTTGGAAACAAAGAAGGATCAGTAGTTGTAAAAATATGGCCTTGGCAATAAAAATGACTCCAAAGATCACAGGATAGAACTTTATAAGACCAAAGACTTATTCTTTCAAATATCTTTTTTCAACAACATAAATGGTGACTACACACATGGACTATAGGATGGCGAGACTTTGGACATGTTATCAGGAGGGACTATTCCCTAGAGAAGGACATCATGCTTTGTAAAGTAGAGAGCCAGCAAAAGAGGAAGACCCTCAACAAGGTGGATTGACACAGTGGCTGCAACAATGGCCTCAACCATAACTAAGATTGTGAGAATGGTGCAGGATGGGGCAGTGTTTTGTTCTGTTGTACATAGGGTCGCATGGGTTGGAACCAACTCAACGGCACCTGTCAATAACATTACTGTCTTCGTTTTACATATAAGCACACCAGGGCTTACATAAGACAAATTATCCAAGGTTACACAGCTAGTCACAAACTTCTAAGAGACTTTTTTTTTTCTCTGATTGCTTTAAAAAAATTATTTTTTTCCTTTCATTCCCCGTTCATATACATCTTTTCTGAATATAAGGTTTTATTTTGGATGTTTATTTATTCTTATTTTTCTTTAAATCTTTGGATATTTCATAATGATTTTTTTATGTGCTAAATTGTGTCCCCAAAGATTGCATGTTGTAAATCTTAATCCTTATACCATATTTTTATGTAAATAATATACACTTTTTATGTTTCTTTGCCGATCTTGCCCTCCTCCTCAATATATTTTCATAAGTGCAGTATGATTTTTTTTTCAGCAACATGTAAAAAATAATTGGCATAGGGGCGCTTATGAAAATACTTTGCAGAGGCAAACAAACATAGAAGGCGCATGTTATTTGCTTAAAATATGGTTTATGTTAAAGAAGCATGGGTGGTGCAGCGGTTAAGTGCTCAGCTGCTAACCAAAATGTTGGTGGTTCAAACCCACCAGCCACTCAATGAGAGAAAGATGTGGCAGTCTACTTCTGTAAAGGTTTACAGCCTTGGAAACCCTATGTTGTATTTCTACTCTGTCCTGCAGGGTTGCGATGAACAGCATCAACTTGACAGCAATGAGTCTGATTTAGTTTGGTTTGGTTTTTAAAGCCACCTAGTTGTGGTATTTTTGTTACAGCAGCAATAAGAAACTAAAACAGAATTTTACTAAATCACAAAAACAAATACATCAATTAATTAATAACTAATTTCTTACTTAATAATAGGTATAAAATTTACCAGTTACACAGCCTCTGAAAAATTATTTTGAAGACAGTCATCTTGAAAGGAATAGAACCTGAAACCTTAGGCATATCAATGACAATAAGCCTTTTTTTTTGGAAGTTTTGAGCCTGAATTTAACTTTGGTTCTTGAAATTATCCTGTTCTGATTGTACTGTACTTTGAAAAACTAATATGTGACAAAACAGTTTCATTTTTTCTGTCAAATATTTGTGTATGGGTATGAGAAATACACACTGAAAAAGGCTAAACAATACATCCATGTTCTATATAACTATAGTTTTTTAATAAAGTATAAAATTATTTACGAGAAGGGAAAAATAAGTATACCTACTTTTATGTTTATTTATTATGTTATTAAATGACTGAATAATCAGATGCTGGCTGATGACTTACATTTATTGCCATGGTGAGAACAAGCTTGGGTCTTTTCTACCAGGACAAGAGGAAAGTCTCTCTCTGTCTTGCTCATATTTTTAGTTTGCGAGTCAATAGTAGGGCATGTTTTTCTGGGTTTGAAGTTTTTGTTTTTCCCTTTCTCAAATTATGGATATTTACTTCATTACTATAAAACTGTGTACTTGATTACTTTGGCTTCTAGTTTGGATAACACATTCTTAGTAGGTAATAGAATTGGCCAGGACAAGTTGCCTTTCTGCTCAGCGCTAAGAACCCTTGTCTTTTCCAGTTTGGTAAACTGCCTAACACCTTGCAACTACCAAAAATTCTAACCAATTTGAATGCTATGGTCAGAGTCAGTTAGATCTTTCTGAATCCAGGTTTAAATTGCTACTACATGAAGATAGAGTTTAATGCATTTGATCAGTAAAAAGCTATATTAGAGAACTCAAAGCCTTAGCAAAATTAAGGCCTTAAAATATATTCATAGCATTATTTTACTACTGAAATATCTCAATCAAATGAAGGAATATATTAATGGCTGTAAAATCAGAAGTTTTAATAAAAATGCTTAATCTTAGTTTGTGGGGAAAAAATCAAATCATAAGCATGAATTAAATTTCCCCCTTTATTTACCCTAATTATTTTTAAATCAAAATAGTTAATAGTGACTTACCATAAAAATAGATTTTTCCCCCTTTGCCTTTTCATGTTCTTTTATTCTTTATTATTATTGCTTGGTTTGTAATCCCAAGATATTTGCTTTGTTTTTACTTGAATATGTTTATTATATCTATACATATTTCTTAAATCTCTTATCTATATTCTTTGTATGTTTCTTAATTGTCCTTCCAGGGAAAATATCCTCTGAGGGAAGGAAGCTTTGCTGTTGATGTTAATTTTGCTTTAGTGTGACCAGGTCAGAGTAGAACTTATATATAGAGATTGCCACTTCAATCACTGGAAGATAAATAAGTGTACATATGTAAATAAGACTGTAATTACCTGAACTAGGAAAACAAACTAGAAAGTAGTGCTGAATTTCTCTACATGTCATCCCTCCAACATGCCCAAAATGAAGACACAGAGAGTGGTTCTCTCTTTATATTGGAAATTCAGGTTTAAGTTGGACATGCATTATAATTCACTCCAGTCTAAACATTCAACTATCCTAGAACAAGCTACAAAGAGAATTATCTCCAAAAAAAGGTTAATACATTTTATTCATATCTAAGAGGAGATATAAGAACTACATCATCACATCAAGAAAACTATGACTTGTTCTACAAATATTAATAAAAATAAATAGGAAGATTCTTATCTCAGGTATTTTGTTAGTGTATGGAAAAATGGCATGGCGGCAGCAACTGACCTCCTCTGATTTCACAACGAGGAAGAATCAAGATCAACATCCAAAGGCTTATTCCTATGAGGTGAAGTTCAGACGTGCTTCCTCTCTCCCCCATCTTTACCAATTCTGACACCAATCATCCCTCCCACAGTGCTCTACTCCTCTGCTGAGTTCAATAATTCATTGCAATGGCCACACAGAACTCACAGACATTACTCACGATTATGGAGTTTATTAGGGAAGTAACAGGTTACAATTCAGGTTCAGGAATGCTCAGGATACAGTTCTAGCAACACAGGCTCTTCTCAGCCGTGCCCACAGGCAAACTTCTCTCTGCCCCCTTGGCCTCTGTCCTGCGCGGGGAGTGTTAAATTCTATTTTGGGTCTGCTAATTAGTACCCAGAAGCACCCTACTCTGCTAGCAAGTCTCTTGTCCAAAGCACTTAGTGTTCTTGCTCCATGGGCCAGGAAGGCCACTGTGCCATCTCCTGCTGGTCTCTCCTGCTGCCATTTCTCTGTCACTGTTTCTCACTGTCTTCAGTGTTATAGCTCTCTCAGTCTCCTGGTTTCAGGAGATTCTCTGCACATGATCCCTGGCCCAAAAGATGCTCTATAGCCCTGGCTTTTCTTTCTTGGTAGTGGTGAGATCCTCTTTTCTGCCTCTGGGATGGCTTATTTTTAAGCCTAGCAGAATGGCAAAACTGACTAATCCCCTTGGTGGGCCGCAATTACCTTATTTGTATAGTCTCACCCAATCACTTGGGTGGGAGTTACAAGACCATGGTGAGAAAGGCTACATAAAAGTGATCCATCACACCCATGCCACCTCCTGGCTTTTCTACCCATGGTTCTTTGGTATTTGGAGGGTAACTACCCACTCCCAAACATTTTTCCAGTCCCAAATAGTCATTTACAGTCCATCAGTAAGGCAAAGAGTCCTCAGGGTAAGGTTACACAGGTACCAGCCGTTCAGGTCTGCTGCAGGTGTTGTTCTGATATGATCAAATTCTCCAAAAGTCATCTCAGCTTCATTCTTCCTGGTTGTCATGGATTGAATTGTATCCCCCAACAATATGTGTCAACTTGGTTAGGCCATGATTCCCAGTATTGCATGGTTGTCCTCCATTTTGTGACTGTAATTTTATGTTACAGAGGATTAGGATGGGATAGTAACACCCTTACCCAGGTCAAATCCCTGATCCAATGTAAAGGGAGTTTCCCTAGGGTGTGGCCTGTGCCACATTTTATCTCTCAAGAGATAAAAAGGAAAGGGAAGTGAGCAGAGACAGGGGAACCTCATACCACCAAGAAAGAAGCTCCTAGTCCAGGGGAAGATTGATGACAAGGACCCTCCTCTAGAGCCGACAGAGAGAGAAAGCCTTCCTCTAGAGCTGATATCCTGCATTTGGACTTTTAACGTACTAGACTGTGAGGGGATAAATTTGTCTTTGTTAAAATCATCCACTTATAGTATTTCTATTATAGCAGCACTAAATGACTAAGACACTGGTATTGGATAACATTTAACTGAGGGAAGATTATTCCCTTGCTCTGAGCCTCCCAAGGTATCAGCATAGCAAAACCTTTAACGGACTTTAGATTTGACCACTGTACTCCAGTCCAGCAGTGCCTCCTCCTTAGCCTACACTTTCACACTTAGAGTTTCTACAATTACAGTTTTTATAACCATAATTAACCCTCTTAACGATCAGCACACAACTGAATCATATAGTCCTACCAGCATCCCCCCTACCCTCTCTTCCTGGGACCCATCGGGAAAACAGGAATCTATTCAATGTGGATTGTCCCTTGTCCCCCTCATGGTGAGTGTAAGCCCTCCCACAAAAGCAAGTAAGTCAGACACTTCATGCCTTTATGTCCCCCCATATTAGATAGCCAATGTTTTAATTGTCCTTCCCTGTAAACCAGTACTTTGAGTAGAAAAGCATGTTCCTTGGTCTTGAAGAACCTTCTGTTCCACTTGGAACTTTGCACGTCTGCAGCTGTAAGCAAAGTCCAGTCCAGAGCAATCTATCAAATTTGGAGCAAACTATACCAGCTCATGGTGTCAAACATCTTCCTCTTCATTTAATTGGGTTCTAGTCAGCTCATCCCTAGACATTCAGTTAGGTCACAATAGGTACTTGCCTTAAGTTCAAGACTTCACATACACCTCCTGGCACTTCAGACCAGACCAGCCCCTTCTCTCTCTCTCTTATCCCTAGCTGCCTTGGGCTAGGTCAACAGATTCCACCCATAAATTCAGGAGCCCACACAACTTCCTGCACTTCTGAACAGGCAGCCTTTTCTCCTCTCTCTCTTACCTAGCCCCCGTGGGCTGGGTCAGTGGGTACGCATGGAACATGTCCAGACTCAGCCTGACTCCTTATTGCTGCACTTTCCCCACTTCCACTCATGAGTGGACCCATGAGTGGTCACCGCAAGTGAGCATACCAAGTTTTCTATTCGCTGGCTCACTTTAACTTCCAGTCCAGGATGGAGCTTCTGATGGGCACTGACTTGTACTGTCTCAGTTCACCCAAAGGCAAATCTCTTGTTCGCTGGCAATTCAAAAGGGAATTTTTTTTTTTTATTTTTTCCTCTTGCAGGTCCTTCCTTTAAATGCAAATCTTTTGTTCTCTCAGTAGTTCTACATAGGTCTGCACGTCTTTTCAAATGGAAAATCTGGGTGTAGCTCAGGTTTTTGACCTAAGCTCCCACTCTATACACGGGGTTACTGGCATGAAACAAAAAGCCTTTGTATCATTGGTGAAATCCTAGTTACCCTTTTTAGCATATTGAAGCAAGTATTGACTGAAGGCGAAGTTATGCTCTCTGTAATCTATAATGGCCAATATTCATTTCTGTCATACATTTAGGTCTGCTTTACAACATTAGATAGGAGAAACATGCATTATCCAGAATACATTCAAATAATCACATAACACGTTTTAAAACATTTCAGTTGTATCTTCTCTTCTCCCCCCCTTGGCTATCTTGCCATTAATATGCATATTGCCTTGGACCTCTGGCTGGGAGGAATTAGTAGACCCTGGCACCAGTATCAATCATCTTGCTTATCTGGCCTGACTTTTGCCCCCAGGCTAATGCATATACACCTTTTCTCCCCTCAGTTGTAGGATATCATCTCTTACTTTTCTGTCAGCCATTACATGTAACAACAACCAAAGTAATCATCTAAGAATCAAAAGTTACATTTCCCAAGCCCCTTGTTTGTGTCTGCTACAAAGTCCCATGCTTCAAATGAGTTGAAGCCATTGCAAAAATCCCTACTTCTGACCTATAAAAATGGCATGACAGAGGAATCTTCTGATCTCCTCCTCCAACTTCTCAGGAGGAAGAAGAATCAAGATCAACAGACCAAGGCTGATTCCTGTGGTGGAGGTCAGACATACGTACTCTCTCTCACATCTTTACCAATTCCGACACCAACTGTCTAGCCAAGACACCCTGTACTTCTCTGATGAGTTTGATAATTCATTGCAATGGCCACACAGAACTCACTGACAATACTCACGATTATGGGCTTTATTAGAGGGGGAAAATGTTGCAGTTCAGGTTCAGGAATACTCAAGATGCAATTCTTCCATCCTGACTACCTTTTCTCAGCCGTGCCTGCAGGCACACCTCTCTATGGCCCCTTGAACTCTGCCCTGCCTAGACAAGTGTTTTGAAGCTCTTTTAATTCTACCTGCAAGTGCCCAGAGGCACCCCACTCCACCAGAAAGCTTCAACTGAAAGGCTCTCAGCTTTCTCAACCCTTGGGCGGGAAGCCCACTACACCATCTTCTGCCAGTCTCTCTTGCTGCTGTTTTTCTGCCACCGCTTCTCACCATTTTCACTGTTACAGCTCTCTCTCTCTCTCAATCTCCTGAATCCAGGAGATTCTCAGTGCATGATCCTGGGTCCAAACTATGTGCTCCAGGCCTGGCTCTTCTTTCTTGGTGGTGGTAAGATCCTCTCCTTTCCAGCTCTGGGATGGCTCATTTTTAAGCCTAACAGAATGGCAAAAGTGACTAACTCCCTTGGTGGGCCACAATTACTTTATTTGTATAGTCCCACCCAATCACTTGGGTGGGAGTTATAAGACTATGGCAAGAGAGAAGAAGACATCATGTAAAATTAATCCATCATATCACAGTATACTTGTAACTTTCCCAAATCTCTAAAACTCCATTTTGCCTCATGTACCAAACACAAAAAGCAAGTAAGCCTAAAGATGATCAGCTTGACTGATGTGTAGCCATCTTATAATCTAGGCATTTTACATTACTTAATTATTATTTTTTTTTATATACTAGCAAACCTCTAAAACTGAAGCACTTGACATAATAAAATGGCTAACATGAGGTCTGAATCAAAAGTCTACTTTGTTGCAGCTCCTTTTTCTGCATTCCTGAGAATGTAACTTTGACTTTTTCCATTCATATGCATATGGCCTTGGTTCTCTGGTTGGATGGGATCAGAAGACACTGGCCCCCTATCAATCACCTTGCTTAATTGGCCTGATTTTTGCTTTAAGATGAGTCATTTCAAATAAGGACGGAGGTCAGGAATGCAGTTGAGCAGCTCTTAGTAAATAAGGTGTGGATCAGTAATGTGATCGTAGAGGAATGAGTTTACTCAAGATGTTCTAGGAAGAAGGTAGTTGCTGGTGAAGTACCTACCTTATGACCATGTGACCATCATGTACTTTTCTTCCCCATCTTCATTATAAAAAGCTCACCTCTTCCCCCCTGCTTTGGATCATGTGGTAGATTTCTCTCTACCCTGTGTTTCCCCATTTCGTGAATTGTATTACCGTCAAAAAATCTCTTTGCTTTTATATTATCAGAGTGAGTGTTCTTACTATTGGACCTTTCTTGGTGTCAGATACGTGGGATTCAAAAAAAAAAAATTTATTTTTTTTAAGGCACATAATATTTAACAGGTCCTGGATGTCATGGACTTTGGGCTCCTGGTACAATGGGGCCATTTGGGCTTGACATTCTTCTTGGATTCTTGGAAGTCAAGTAAAAAGCCTCTTGAATCTAGCTCCACTTCAGACTCTATTCCAAAAAATTTCACCAGGAAAATAGACTGGGCAAAAGTTTAAGGCTGTAAAAAAGGATGAGAAAGTTTATTATTATAGGGACCACTTGAATCTACTCTTTGCTGAACACTTGGGCTTAAATCTAATAGAGCCTGGAGTAGAAAAAACTTTCAACTCCACATCCCTGAATGGACTTCACCCTGGATTATCTGAAGATAGTCAACCCATTTGTGCTGTCTTTTCTTTCCTCCTCTAAGGGGAAATTTTTCCTGCTGCTCAGGGTTGTTGGGATGTTTGTTCTTTGATATGGCCTCACAGACTAGTGAGTTTACATGATTTTCTCTTTCGTTTTGTTCTGAGAGTTTGCCTTTAATATAGAGAGTAGTGTCTGAGGTTCTGTCTTGTATCAGTTTGAAGGCCATGGCTGATGTTTTTTATAGGGCTGTCTAAAATCTCAGTTCTTTCCTCTTCCAAGAAAAATGGTTTTTTCACCTTGGCTTTTAGTAGCTACTTTGAAAAAGTTGAAATAAATTGGTCTAATTGGAAACAACATTTGAAAAGTACACTTTAAAAAAAGATAGATTGTTTATTTAGATTGGTATAACAAGGCCTTAAAGAAAAACAACATCTAAATTTCTTCTCTAAAGGATCTTATGTTGTTGTTGCTGGGTGCTGTGAGTCAGTTCTGACTCATAACAACCCTACGTACAACAGAATAAACACTGCCTGGTCCTTCTCCATCCCTACAATCATTGCTATGTTTCAGCCCATCTTTGCAGCCACAGTGTCAAACCATCAGGTTGAGGGTCTTCCTACCTTTCACTGACCTTCCACTTTATCAAGCATGATGTCCTTCTTCAGGGACTGGTCCCTCCTGATAACATGCCCAAAGTACGTGAGACAAAGTCTCACCATTTTCACTTCTAAGGAGCATTGTGGGTGTATATCTTCCAAGACAGATATGTTCATTCTTCTAGCAGTGTGTAGTATACTCAATATTCTTCATCAACACCATAACTCAAAGACATCAATTCTTCAGTCTTATTCGTAGGCCAGCTTTTGCATGCATTTGAGGCAATTGAAAATATCACGATTTGGGTCAGGTGCACCTTAGTCTTCAAGGTGACATCTTTGCTTTTTAACACTTTAAAGACGTCTTTTGCAGCAGATTTGCCTAATGCAATGCATTGTTTGATTTCTTGACTACTATATCTATGAGCGTTGATTGTGGACCCAAGTAAAATAAAATCCTTGACAAGATCATTTTTTTTCTCCATTTATCATGATGTTGCTTATTGGTCCAGTTGTGAGGGTTTTTGTTTCCTTTAGGTTGAGGTGTAATCTATACTGAAGGCTGTAGTCTTTGATCTTCTTCAGTAAGTACTGGAAGTCCTCTTCACTTTCAGCAAACAATGTTGTGTCATCTGCATATCACAGGTTATCAATAAGTCTCCTCCAATCTTGATGCTGCATTCTTCTACATATAGTTCAGATTCAATCAACATACAGATTGAATAAGTATGGTGAAATGATACAACCCTGATTCACACCTTTCCTGATTTTAAACCACGCAGTGTCCCCTCATTCTGTTCCACCAAATGTCTGTTGATCTAAGTACAGGTTTCTCATGAGAACAGTTAAGTGTTCTGGAATTTCCATTCTTCATAATGTTATTCATAATTTTTTTAAGATGCACATAGTCAAATACCTTTGGAAAGTCAATAAAACACAGGTGAACAACTTTCTGATATTCTCTGCTTTCTGCCAAGATCCATCTGACATCAGCAATAATATCCCTCATTCCACTTTCTTTTCTGAACCTGGTGTGAATTTCCAGTAATTCCCCATTGATATACTGCTGCAGCCATTTTATATGATCTTCAGCAAAATTTTAGTTATGTGATGTTCATGACGTTGTTTGATAATCTTTGCATTCAGTTGGAGTCTCTTCATTGGAATGGGCACAAATTAGATCTCCCCCAGTCAGTTTGCCAGGTAGCTGTCTTCCAAATTTCTTGGCACAGACAAGTGAGCACTTCCAGCATTGAATCTGTTTGTTAAAACATCTCAATTGGTTTTCCATCAATTCCTGGAGCCTTGTTTTACACCAATGCTTCAGTGCAGCTTGGCATTTTTCTATCAATATCCTTGATTCTTGATCATATGCAACCTCTTGAAATGGATGAACATCGGCCAAATCTTTTTGGTACAGTGTCTCTGTGTATTCCTTCCATTTTCTTTTGATGCTTCTTGCATCCTTCAATATTTTGCCCATTTAATCTTTCAATATTGCTACTTGAGCTCTGAATTTTTTCTTCAGTTCTTTCAGCTTGAGAAATGCTGAATGTGTTCATCCCTTTTGATTTTCTAACTCCAGATCTTTGCACATTTCGTTACAATACTTGGTCTTTGAAATTTTTTGTTCAGTTCTCTTACTTCATTATTTCTTCTGTTCGCTTTAGCTGCTATATTCTCAAGAAAAAATTTCAGTCTCCTCTGAGGTCCATTTTTGTCTTTTCTTACTTTCCTTTTTTTTTTAACGACATTTTACTTTCTTCAAGGTTGATGTCCTTGATGTCATTCCACAATTCATTTGATCAATGTGCCAAATCTATTCTAGAAATGGCATCTAAATTCACGTGGGATATAGTCAAGATCATAATTTGGCACTCGTGGGCTTGTTTTAATTTTCTTCAGCTTCAACTTGAACTTTCATATGAATAATTATCTTTTCCACTGTCAGCCCTCTCCTACAAAGCATGCACAAGATAGGGTTATGGAGATGTAATAATTTACCTCTAGATAGTATTATTAAATTAGATTATAAAATTTCTTCAAAGAAATCACTCTGACTCATGTCATGATAAAGTAGAGCTTATATGAATTTAGTAGTCAATCTTTCCAGGAATTAATGAAAGTGAATTAGTTCTGACAAAAGATTTTTTTTTGTTCTATAGTATGTCAATCTTAAAATCAAAACCTGTCTAAGTAATTTAAGCTATATATCAAATGAAATGTGCTTACTTAAGAAAAAGGTATAATTTTTTCTTAAAAACTAGTGGTTCTAGAGTGAGAAGAGGGAATGCATAGGAGAAACCTAGGAAAAAATGGTCTAGCCAAGAATTCATAGGTTCCTCTATAAAATTGCTAAAGAGCTATGGTATTTAGGTTGTGATAAAGAAAAAGCAGAAGTGCTAACCAAAAGAATAGTAAAGAATAGTCAAATGGAAATAATTTGGTTATCTTTTTGTCTTTCATAATGCTGAGGCCAACTGTCTCTAATCATGAGCTAAAAGATAGGGAGAGTGGGGCAAGGTGGGGCAAGATCAGGTATCCTGGGTCCCAGTCTCTGAGGCCTTGTAGCTCTATAGAAGATTTTGAAGGACCTCTTTTTAAGACAAAAGTAAATTTTATAACTGTTATTAGAGTTATTAGAAATTAGGTGAATCCCCATCAAAAAAGAACCTTAAAAAAAAAAGCTCTATCTACTGTAGAGGAATTCTAAGAAGCCAAAAGATAGAAATCACAATAAGACACACCTGAAATGGCCTGAGCAGAGACTTTGTGATTTCCAAAACCAGTTCATAAAATCTTAAAGGGCTAAAGTTATGGGAAATGGTAAAAGTTTGAATGAAAACTTAGAATACCCAAAGTTTATTTCAGCAGTAACTATGTTTATGGTATACAGGTTTAAAACAATTTCTGAGATCTTTAGGTAACTTACTAATATTAAATTGAGTTATGTATACACCTTTGTTTTCTATGATGTAATATATGTTGTTGTTAGGTGCTGTCGAGTTGGTTCTGACTCAGCAACCCTATGTACAACAGAACGAAACACTGCCCAGTCCTGTGCCATCCTTACAATCCTTGCTATGCTTGAGCTCATTGTTGCAGCCACTGTGTCAATCCACCTTCTTGAGGGTCTTCCTCTTTTCCACTGACCCTGTTCTCTGCCAAGCATGATGTCCTTCTCCAGGTACTGATCCCTCCTGACAACACATCCAAAGTATGTAATACACAGTCCCACCATCCTTGCTTCTAAGGAGCATTCTGGTTGTACTTCTTCTAAGACAGATTTGTTCGTGATTTTGGCAGTCCACGGTATATGCAATATTCTTCTCCAACACCACAATTCAAAGGCGTCAACTATTCTTTGGTCTTCCTTATTCATTGTCCAGCTTTCACATGCATATGATGCAATTGAAAATACCATGGCTTCGGTCAGGCGCACCTTAGTCTTCAGGGTGACATCTTTCCTCTTCAACACTTTGAAGAGGTCCTTTGCAGCAGATTGGCCCAATGCAATGCATCTTTTGATTTCTTGACTGCTGTTTCCATGGTTGTTGATTGTGGAGCCAAGTAAAATGGAATCCTTGACAACTTCAATCTTTTCTCCGTTTATTATGATGTTGCTCATTGGTCCAGTTGTGAGGATTTTTGTGTTCTTTATGTTGAGGTGTAATCCATACTGAAGGCTGTGGTCTTTGATCTTCATTACTCAGTGCTTCAAGTCCTCTTCACTTTCAGCAAGCAAGATTGTGTTATTTACATAATGCTGGTTGTTAATGAATCTTCCTCCAATCCTGATGCCCCTTTCTTCTTCATATAGTCCAGCTTGTCGTATTATTTGTTCAGCATACAGATTAAATAGGTATGGTGAAAGAATACAGCCCTGGCGCACACCTTTTCTGACTTTAAATCAATCAGCATCCCCTTGTTCTGTCCGAACAACTGCATCTTGATCGATGTAAAGATTCCTCACGAGCACAATTAAGTGTTCTGGAATTCCCATTCTTCGCAATGCTATCCATAGTTTGTTATGATCCACACAGTCGAATGCCTTTGCATAATCAATAAAACACAGGTAAACATCCTTCTGGTATTAGCTGCTTTCAGCCAGGATCCATCTGACATTAGCAACGATATCCCTGGTTCCACGTCCTCTTCTGAAACCAGCCTGAATTTCTGGCAGTTCCCTGTAAATGTACTGCTTCAGCAGTTTTTGAATGATCTTCAGCAGAATATTGCTTGTGTGTGATATTAATGATATTGTTCTATAATTTCCATATTTGGTTGGATCACCTTTCTTGGGAATAGGCATAAATGTGGATCTCTTCCAGTCAGTTGGCCAGAAAGCTGTCTTCCGTAGTTTTTGGCATAGACGAGCGAGCACCTCCAGAGCTGCACCTGTTTGTTGAAACATTTAAATTGATATTCCAATTCCTGGAGCCTTGTTTTTCGCCAGTGCCTTCAGAGCAACTTGGACTTCTTCCTTCAGTACCATCGGTTCCTGATCATATGCCACCTCTTGAAATGGTTGAATATCGACTAATTCTTTTTGATATAATGACTCTGTGTATTCTTTCCATCTTCTTTTGATGCTTTCTGCATCATCTAATATTTTCCCCATGGAATCCTTCACTATTGCAACTCAAGGCTTGAATTTTTTCTTCAGTTCTTTCAGCATGAGAAATGCCGAGCATGTTCTTCCCTTTTGGTTTTCCATCTCCAGCTCTTTGCATATGTCATTATAATGCTTTATTTTGTCTTCTCGAGAGGCCCTTTGAAATCTTCTGTTCAGTTCTTTTACTTCATGAATTCTTCCTTTTGCTTTAGCTGCTCGACACTCAAGAGCAAGTTTCAGAGTCTCCTCTGACATTCACCTTGGTCTTTTCTTTCTTTCCTGTCTTTTCAGTGACCTCTTGCTTTCTTCATGGATGATGTCCTTGATGTCATTCCACAACTCGTCTGGTCTTTGGTCACTGGTGTTTGATGTGTCAAATCTATTCTTGAGATGGTCTCTAAATTCAGGTGGGATATATTCAAGGTCATATTTTGGCTTTCATGGACTTGCTCTGATTTTCTTCAGTTTCACCTTGAACTTGCTTATGAGCAATTGATGGTCTGTTCCACAGTCGGCCCCTGGCCTTGTTCTGACTGATGATATTGTACTTTTCCATTGTCTCTTTCCACAGATGTAGTCAGTTTGATTTCTGTGTGTTCCGTCTGGCGAGGTCCATGTGTATAGTCGCCATTTATGTCAGTGAAAGAAGGCATTTGCAGTGAAGAAGTCGTAGATCTTGCAAAATTATATCATTCCATCTCCAACATTGCTTCTACCACCAAGGCCATATTTTCCCGACTACTGATCCTTCTACTTTCTTTCCAACTTTTGCTTTCCAATCACCAGTAATTATCAAGGCATCTTGATTGCATGTTTAATCAATTTCAGACTGCGGCAGCTGATAAAAATCTTGTATTTCTTCATCTTTGGCCCTAGTGATTTGTGCTTAAATTGGAATAATAGTCTTATTAACTGGTCTTCCTTGTAGTCATATGGATATTATCCCATCACTGACAGCATTGTACTTCAGGATAGATCTTGAAATGTTCTTTTTGACGATGAATGCAACACCACTCCTCTTCGAGTTGTCATTCCCAGCATAGTAGACTATATGATTGTCCATTTCAAAAGGGCCAATACCAGTCCATTTCAGCTCACTAATGCCTAGGATATTGATGTTTATGCATTCCATTTCATTTTTGACAATTTCCAATTTTCCTAGATTCATACTTCATACATTCCAGGTTCCAATTATTAATGGATGTTTGCAGCTGTTTCTTCTCATTTTGAGAAGTGCCACATCATCAAATGAAGGTCCTGAAAGCTTTACTCCATCCATGACATTAAGGTTGACTCTACTTTGAGGAGGCAGTTCTTTCCCAGTCATCTTTTGAGTGCCTTCCAACCTGGGGAGCTCATCTTCCAGCACTATATCTGACAATGTTCTGCTGCTATTCATAAGGTTTTCACTGACTAGTGGTTTTCAGAAGTAGACTGCCAGGTCCTTCTTCCTAGTGTGTCTTAGTCTGGAAGCTCAGCTGAAACCTGTCCTCCTTGGGTGACCTTGTTGGTATCTGAATACCGGTGGCATAGCTTCCAGCATCACAGCAATGCACAAGCTCCCACAGTATGACAAACTGACAGACACTTGGGGGATATACATATACATATTTGGGCCTGTTAATGAGGGTGTTCATTTTTGTTACTTAAATGTTTATACTGTAAGAGATATGCAACAAGAACATGCTTAAAAAAATTTATTAAAATGTAATTTATTTGATATGTTGAAAGTTTTTATCTGTTGCAGCCAAAATTTGTTCTGTTGCTTTATGATATTTTTTGAGAGCTTGGGTGTTAAATACCATATAGAGCAAAGAATTAGAGTCTTGCTGTTAAAATATAAAATTTTCTTTAATTACCAGTCAAAGAATTCATTTATTATTTGTGTAATCTGCCTCGATGGCAAGGGTTTAGTGTGTCATTAGAATAAATCTGGAGCTGAAAGCCAAACCACATGGTTTAAAAAAAAAAAACCTAAGGTTTTTACCTTTAAGATCTTTAGTTAAATAACAGTATTATTTAACTAAACCTTGATACAAGCTCTCGACAACTTAGAAACTTCATGGAAAGCTATGAAAAAAATTATTCAACTTATGAAGGAAAAGTGCTGAAAGAAAAAAGTTTAGTTTATGTGTTATGAGTTCAAAAGAAGTGCATGATTTTCTCTGGGCTAAAAATACATGCATTAGTGTTTTCTCTTATGTGTTTGCCTGGTATTTGACAATGAAAGCATACTATTATGTCATAGTTTTATCATTTTTTAACTCAGTCACAATTTTATTTCTTTTGAATCTAGCATCATTTAAACCAATGGTTTTAACTGGGGAATTCACATTATCTTTGGAGTTTTCTGTTATTATTATTACTATTCAGGTATTTAAAGACTTAATAATATTGATATATTCTCAGTATAGCCTCAGTATATGCTATTATGTCTCAAGATTATTATGTGTTATGTTTGAAGCTCTTTGAAAATAAGGTTAATCATTCTATTTAGGGTTTTGTTTGTCTAAAGTTTTTTTTTTTTTAATTGACTTTATTTGGCTTTGCATTACTTTTATAATCAATTCCTATCTGGTCTTCCACTTTTAATAAGCATTATTATTAAAAGTTAGTCATGGCCATACTAAGTTTTGTTGTCTGCAGATGAGTTTTTAATTTGCTGATTTGCTGAAAATGGTTGACTAAAATATTTTAACAAAACATGGGCTATATCGGACTTATGAAAAGGACTGTGATATTTTGAACATGGTTACAACTAGACTGAAGCATGATTTCTAGAACTCTTGTGTAGAAGCTGCTGGGTTCCCAGACTATGGCTGATCCAGAATCATGTAAAATAGAAATTAACTACATAGGACTAAGTGGACTAAAGGATTACTATTTGTTTTATGTGGAAATATTGCTGATATTTTAATGTTCTATTTTCTAGATATAAGAAACCATTTATTTCTTTTTTTTAATGTAAGTATCAGCTATTTCAGTAACTAACAACACTATGCTGATTACGGATATCCTATGGTGAGGGCTTTCCTTATCTATTTGAATAGCCCAAATGGCACATCTTGATCATATGGCTCTAACTTTTTACCTTGGCTCCTATCTGAATGAATTAACAGATGTACTGTAGGACTGAGCTAGACTCAAGGTCAAATGTCAATTGATTTACCTCTTCCAAATGATGAGCCCTGTTTTAAGAGTTCATTAGTCCAGATCCATATTTCAATGGTATAAATATTTGGCTTCAATTTTTGTACCCCAGATAGGATTAGAAACTATTATAACTCATGTCTAAGTTCTGACTCAATAAATGATTCCACCTATGGACTCACAGGTAAAGGAGCCTTTGATGGACAGAAACTAAACTCTCCAGGCTCACCTTATTTCCATCTTGGAGATTATGTATATTGGAGGGGACACCAATTAAAATACTCATTGGAACCCCACTGGAAGGCACCAAAATTTACCCTCCTCACCAACCCATGTGCAGCAAAACTGGAAGATGTTAAGCCATTGATAGACTTCGAGATAGAGAAACAAGACTGCATGCAAGTTATTGAAACTTTTTGACTTTGCTTTATCATTACAGGTATTCTTATGTTATTAACCGTTCTTCACAAAATTGATCATATTACTTGGTAATGCCAGTTATTGAAGTATTTGTACTTTGCCTTATACTTATTACAGTTGAAATAGCCTTATTTAAATTTATTTATTAATAGCTTTTATTATTTATGACTGATATTTGTGGAAACATTTTTCTGTTGCCATTATTCTTATGAACTTTGCCTCATTATATCTGGTTAGTTTTTCTTCATTATGAAGCCTTTCTTAAGTTTTATTTTACTGGTTTCAGTAATCCCCATTAATGCTTGGAAAGAAAATGTCTTTGTTAAACTAACTTAAGCCATAGCTAGTGCTGACAATATAACTGAACGCTGGATATGTACATTCCTCTCCTCAATCAGTACTAGACCATTTTTATCCCTTTGCTGTCCCAGGTTTGAACTATAAATTTACATAAGTTTATTTAGAAGAAACCAAATTTATAGGAGAAAATGAGTAAATGATTGCACACCTTCAGTTAGCCCTTTTGAGTGCCAAATTGTTCCTCCACTTTCAGCCCTGTTTGCAGTAGTGACTCTGACAAAAATCAGCTCACCCTTAAGATGGGGCATGATATGGCAAGATGAAGAAGAAAATTATCCAAAAGGCCTTAAGGTCTGGTACTCTTGACTCTTGGGCCTGAAACATACCTAAGAATCCCTTGCAGAAGAAGGGTAATTCCAGTGTGGGTGTTCAGTTCTCCCTAGCAGAGGCTTAAACAAAAGGGGAGAATGGGTGGACATTATGCTTTTGATTATTACTTAAAAATCTCTTTAAAATGGTCATGTCATTTCTCTGCTGCTTCTCACATTTTGTATGAATTTGCCAATCATCTGGAGCATTCATTACATAAATTTTACATGAATTATATACAGACTTTCATCTTGAATTCTCAAAACAAATGGATGTGCTACTGCTGTTAAGTATTCTATTCCAAGATATTGCAAAAATGTTATTAATATACTACTACATTATAACTGTATAAAGCTATCAATAAGATGCCTCTATATTGTTATGGAGTTACAGCAAGGATGTATTCTTAAGTGAAAAAGTAAGATCTAAATGAATGTGAGGGAGTAGGGGTGGTTCAGTGGTGGAATTCTCTTCTTCCATGCAGGAGACCCAGGTTGGATTCTCAACCAATGACCTAAAGTGCTGCTAGCACCCCTCCATTGGTGGAGACTAGCATGTTGCTGTGATGCTGAATTTATTATAGTGGAGCTTTCTTTTTAAGACAGACTATCAAGAAGGCCTGTGGATCTACTTCCAAAAATCTGCCAGTAAAAACCCTGATGATCACAACAGTTTGATCCACACCAATCATGGGGATGATGTAAGACTGGGCAGTGTTTCTATACATGGGATCACCATGAGTCCTGCAGACTTGATGGAAGCTAAAGAACAACAACAATAAAAAAGTGTGTGTAATACTTTACAATACATATGAAAGGGGGAATGCAACATAGAAAGGTGTTGGCTTACAGTTTATAAAAAGTAGAAGGAAAAAGTGAAAAGAACTATAAAACTTTGCTCTCTGCATGTAGGAAGGAAACGTCATAGAGGAAGCAGCAATAGAAGCAGACCTTCAATGATGTAATTTGTAGGTTTTAAAAAAAAAATTGGTTTTTCTTTACTATAGAACTCACAAGTAGTTTAACATTGCAAAAGTTAAATTAAACAAATAATCCCTAAAATTAAGAAAAATATATGCAAATGAATTTGTCTCACTATTAAGTTAACATCAGCACATTCAGAGGGATTACTTCAAGCTTCAAGTGATTTTTTAAATCACAGTAATTTGACTCTGCAACTCCAGCGGTCAAGGAGCCCTGATGGTGCAATGGTTAAGCACTCAGCTGCTAACCAAAACGTTAGGCAGTTTGAGCTGACCAGCCACTCTGTTGAAGAAAAGATCTGGTAATATGCTTGCTTAAGGGTTAACCAAAACAAAACCAAACCAGTTGCCATAGAGTCGATTCTGACTCATAGTGACCCACAGATTACAGCCTAGGAAAACCAATGGGGAAGTTCTACTCTGTCATGTAGGGTTACTATGAGTCAGAATCATTCAGAAGCACACCACAAATGCAACAACAGCAATCCTAATGGGATGTAAATAAAGACAAAACAAACATATGTGTTCTGATCAAAATATTAGAATAATTTAATAAGAACATTTTAGTATAGTGCATACATTAAAATATGTACAAATATTCTATAGAATGTTCTATATTAAACTATTCTAATATGTAATACAAATACTGAAGTAGTTTTAATCAATTCTTAATAGTAATATTGATATTGGTATTAAATTATATGTAGGTTAAAGGATAAAACAAAACTTTTTAAAAATTTTAGTGAGAACTACTGATAAACTCATTAAAAATGGTTATTCAAATAGATAAGAATCTCTATGCTGAGTATAAATATTAAAGAGCAGTAAAAGCTAAAAAATTTTATCTCACATTTCTATCAACAAATACTAGATGTTCTTATTTTTCCATCAAATTAGGAAATTCTTGGAAAAATTGGCAAAGTTTCAAGGTTTCTCTCCCATCATTCACCCTTAAGTTATAATTGCGGGTTGACGTTTGTGGGATAATTGTAGCAATGATTGTAAGGATGGTGCAGGACCAGGCACTGTTTTGTTCTGTGGTCATAGGGTCGCTATGAGTTGAAATCAACTCGATGGCACCTAACAACAACAACAATTGTGGGTTAATTATATCTACAGTTGTGTCTTATGATATTTTCCAGAAGCTTTGCCTGATTATTTACATCACCTGGAAAGATGTTACATATACCTAAACTGAGCTGAAGATAATAAGTTCAACAATTCATACTTTAACTTTCAAATGATTTTGTCTGGACAATGGATATTAACTGCATTTTGAATGTGGCTTACAGTAGGTCCATTTTCATAACACAATCTAAAATAAAGGATTCAAAGGTAAGGAGCTTTTGAATAACTCTACACTGTCAGTTCCTTGAACACTGTTTGGCACATTGCAGACACTCAATGAATGTTTATTGAATGCCTGATAATTGAGTGGATCTCAAAGACTTCAGTAAGACCTTTCTTTCTCTATTAGTATAACACAACATTTGGAGTGTCTGAAACATCAACAAATCTCCTTGAAGACATATTTTGATTCTTCACAGTCCTTGAGACTGTGGTGGTGGTTGCACATATCTATTGTTGTTAGGTGCCATTTAGACGGCTTCAATTCATGAAGACTTTCTGTATGACAGAAGAAAACATAGCCCAGTCATGCACCATCCTGACAATTCTTGCTATGTTTGAGCCTATTGTTGTAGCAACTGTTTCAATACATTTCAACAAGGGTGTCTTAGGCTGAGCTCTCTAGAGAAGCACAACCAGTAAAGCATACAAATATATAGAGAGATTTATATAAAGGCAATGGCTCAGGCAGTTGTAAAGGCTGGAACATCAAGTCCGTGGATCAGGATAGAGGCTTCTCCTCATTCATGTAGCATCAGGGGCTGGCAAACCCAAGATTGGCAGGTCAGAGAGCAGAGCTCTTGCTCATAGGCTGTGAAGATCGACAAATCCCAAGATCTGCAAGCAAGATCACAAGGCTTCTCCTGATTCACGTAGCTGTGGGGACTGCTGAACCCAAGATCAGCAGGTTGGAAAGTAGGGCTCTTGCTCACAGGCTGTGAAGTTCGATGAACCCCAAGACTGGCAGGCAAGACCACAGGTAAGCTGCTAGCTCAAGTCCCAAGAACTGAAGGTCAGATGGACAGGAGTCAGCTGCAGGATCCAGAGCAGATAAAAGCCAGAATTTCCACTTATATTTGGATGCAGGCCATACACCCAAGGAAACTCCCTTGCAACTGGTTGGCTACTCACAGCAGATCCCATTGTGGGGGTGATCAAATATCAAATCTCAACAGGGAAGTGATCACAACGTTATACGACTTCCAAAACACTGAGAATCATGACCCAGCCACACAATCTTAGCCATCACAGAGAATCTTTCTCTTTTTCATTGACTCTGTACCAAGCAATTGGTCCCTCCTGACCACATGTCTAATGTACATATCTATAAATATAGCAAAAGTTATTGAATTGCATATGAAATTGCTAATTTTCCTCAATATAAACATTACACAAAGCAATTTTTGTTCATACATTTTATAATAATCTTTTCACAAAAAAAATTAATTTCTACATTTAATTTCAAATTCCTAAAGTTTTTTTCCCCCCCACAACAATGGGTATATATATATATACATATATATATATATAAGCTTGACAACTATAATTCTTTCCATATATTGTTTCTGATGTTTCAAAGACGGATTTATTATCTGGTTTCATATTCTTGGACACACTGGAAAATCTCAGTTTCCAGTTTCCTCACAGTTAGGTTGGAGCCATAAGACTAAACTGAGACAAGCCTTAACATACCCTGCATAATCCTACACAGACTGTCTTTTTTAGCCAAATGAGTGGAGAGGATCCAGTGGAGAAGTCTTCCAAGGTTCTGGGGTATAGTGAACCACAAGATGGAAGAAGCCTGGATGCCTACATCACTTAGAAGAGAGCCCACAGGTGAACAGTATGATGTACAGCAGCATGTGATATGGGCAAGAAGTAAACCTTCCTTTTACTAATCCAGTGAGATGGTGGCCTGTTGGTTGTAACAGCCAACAATATATATCATAACATCCTGAATAAATAAAATACTAAAAGAAATCTTGATTTATTTTGTGTAAATGTATCATCTCCTTATCAATTTCCTTAATTACATTAGTGTAAAGTTTTTTTTAAAGCAGATTTTTTAAGTATAATCTTAGTATCCACAGGGAAGAAAATGCCAAGAAATTTGAAGAAAATATGTAGTGCAACCCAGAAGTTGCACTACATATTTTTATTGTAGGCATCTTTTATTACATCAACGTTTATTATAGGCATGTTTTGAGGCCCGCAATAACATCGAAAACATGAGTGGTTTTAAATATGTGTATATGTGAATGACACTTCTTGCATGGATGAGTGAATAGGATATATAGGTATGGAATGCAGTGTGTTGTGTGATAGCAGGTACTCAGAGCATATGTTTTACTGTAGTGTCAATGATATTTAATAGAATATCAGTATGTAATAGGTGTTTTAATAGTATCTGAATTAATGAATAAATAAAGGAATTATGATAGTCTTTTGCCTTACTGATATTTTGCCTACTATATTGAACAACCAATATTCAGCTGAATTTCTTCCAGAGAAAATTAATTTTTGCAGTACTTTACTTAAAATCACATATTTCACCTCAAAAGGAAAACAGATGGCTAGACAGTAAAGATTTTTGACAAGCGATTGTAGGAGCTGCTAAGATCAGACACCACCCTTTAAGAGCAGCATAGTACAGTGAGTGAAGGACTCTATTGTGATCTTGCAAGCCCCTATGCCCCCTAGAGGATGATGTGGTGTTCAGGTTGATGAAAGGAGACCAGTCAAAAGAGCAGTTATGAGTATACTCATGAATTCCTAAGTGTATATACTGACAAAGTCTTCCTACTTTTGATGTATGAAGGTGTGAAGAGCTAGATATGAGAGAGAGTTTAAATAAATAGCACATACCCATGATATTTTTTTCAAGTAAAAAGGAAATTGCATTCATAAATTAATAAAGAGGATGATTAAAACATACCCATATTTAACATGTAAAAACTGAAATAAGTAAGAAAAAGCTTTTCAATGGACAAAAGCAAAACAAATAAGAAAACACTATTCTTTTTCTTTTTCATTATGTAAAAATAGTTTATTTTTCTACATAAATGACATAATGCTATAAGCCTAAAACTGTACCAAACTATGAAATTTTAAATGAAAATAATGTCCTTCTAAAAGCTGTTCAAAGTAATTAGACATGCATTTCAATATGACTGTTTTGCAATTTAACATCGTTTTGCTTTTCAGTTTAGCCTCTGCACCTTAAGATCTGGGATCTATTTGTAAAAAACATTATTCTGTAGGTATTTTATACATTTATAAAAAGGGGAGTCCTTTGACCTTGAAGTATTTGCGGCTTGATATTTCAGGTGTATACGGAGCCCTGGTTGTTCAGTGGTTAAGAGCTCAGGCAGCTATAAAAATAAAGTGGTCTGCACAAATTCCATTCCTTAATCTGAACTGCTGGTGTACACTGTACACATTGATAGTCAAGGTCATCTCCAACTCAGCAACAAAAGCAATTTCTGCTTTCATCTTGACTTATAAATTATTTTCTAATAATATTGACCTTCTTAAGAATTTTCTATTTATTATATAACGTAACCCTCTGCTGCTTTTTCACTTATACTGCCTATCGCAAACATTGTAGAGGAAATGAGGTTTGAGGTACATAAAAGCAAATCTGAGGCTGCAGTTTATTCCTTCTAAAGTGTGAGGACGTACATTTGTCTATAGTGTGCAGGCTGAGAAGCTTAGGCTGCTCAATACTTATTGCAGCATAAATGAAGGGAATTATTCAGGGGATTATTGAAAAAGGATTAGTGGTAAAATTTGGCAGAACTGTGTACCTCTGTACTTGGTTGATTACTTCGTACTCTTGACTGCCTGAATGAAAAGATACCTCATTTCTATGCTGCGCTTAACGAGGCCATTGAGTAATTCAGACTTGTCTTTTTTTTTTCCTAACCATTAGTAAAGTAACAAAGAGTATGATGGCTTTATGAATTTTTTTTCACCTGCAGAAAAAGAATCTACATCAGAAGAAATCATTGCATATAACTCAGGTTCAGTATTGTCAGCAGTTTTTGTGTAAATCATTAGTTATCAAGTTGTATACTTTTAAAATGGTAATGCTGTTTAACAGGGTTGTCATTAAACTCAGTATATAGAAGTGGTTCACATCATTTTACATTTATCCCTGTCAGAGAACTTCAAAACTGATATGACAATGAACTGTAAAGCACCTGCCACCAAAGGGAAAACTATTATTATATGAGCCACAAACAGTGGTCGAAACAAATTACTTTAAATAATATGCAGTAGATAAACAGAGCTCATCAAGTAACTTATTGTCTTAATTCAGATTTCCACATACATTCTTTAGCTCTGGTAATTGATATCAGTCTTCGGGATGGTTGAATATCATGGTCAGTTGTGAAAGAGAAAACATGACTACTTAGTAAGAGGTCTACCAAGGAAGTTGTACAAAGAAATTTATCAAAGATACTTGGAATTAATGGCTTTGATAATATCCCAAAATTGACATGCTTGTGTGTAAAAAAAAATAGACAACATATGTTTAAGAAATAACTGCATAAACTATTATGTTCAATAAAAATCTAACACAGCATATGTATGTATATAAATAAATAAAAGCCTAATGTGGATTGTTAGAATTTTAGATTTTAATGAAATTTGTGTTTTGATTGTGGTGTTATTTGAGTTTTTATCAATGATAAATTTAGATTTTATTTGGTATTATTCCTTCACCACTTTGTTTTACCCTCATTTCCATATTGAAAGTTAGCCTCAAGAATGACATCATCAAAAACATTGGAATAAGTAGCTGCAAGGACCTGTCCCTCCACAGATACACAGAAAAATTGAGCAAAAACTGTTAGGATTCACTTTTGTCAAACTCTGGAAAATAGTCAAAAATGTACAGCAACCAAGTGAATGCTGACCAAGAAAAAAAAAAATACATCTCAAAAATGATAAGAATGCCTTGTGACATTTTTACATGTACTTACCCACTCCACTTACTGACTTTGCAACAGTCTTAAAGATGACAGTCCATAAGTCCTTGTGGGACTCTGGTTCCTTACTCCAGAGGAAGCAGACCAGGCTTTATTAATAAAATATATATATATATATATGTTTGTTTATTTTACTCTATCTGGAGGCAACTTGGAGTAATGAGGTAATGTTCTTGCCTTTGTGTAAATGTATCATCTCATTGTCCCACACTTGGAACAACTTGAAACTTCCCTTAGGAAAGTAGCTTCACAGCCAAGCATTTCTTGTAAGGCAAATGAACAACCAGATGAATTCTGGGACAAATGATTACAGCTGAGGCAAACAATAGCCATAGTAATTGCCTAGAAGACAAAGCTGGGGAGAGTCTTTGAAAAATTTGAAAAATTAGAGCATTGAAAAGTTCACCACATATATGGTGATATTGAAAGCCAAAAGAATGCTCAAAGCAGGACACGAGCATAGAAAAGAACTGATAAGACACTAAACTTTCACTTCTGGTTGATTTTGAGACTCCGCACATGCAAGAAATGAAGGCAAAGACAGGCTTATATATGGTTTGGCTTGAAAATGATTGGAGTGTCTCAACACAAAGCCAATCTAAAAACACTGGGAGAGTTTATTTACTTCTTCCTGTCTTTCAGTTTTTCTTCTTCTTGTTTTTTTTTTTTTGCAAACTTTCAGAGAAAACTCTCTCAAAATCTAACTAAAACTAAAAGAACAGAGACTTCTAAGATTCCAAAATACAAACCCACTGCTGTCAAGTCAATTCTGAGTCATGGCGACTCTATAAGACAGAGTAGAATTGCCCCATAGGATTACCAAGGCTGTAAATATTTATGGAAGCAGCTGTCATATTTTCTCCCAAAGAGCAGCTAGTGGGTTTGAACCACTGACCTTACATATAACAAATAATACAGTCTCTACCAAGTTTTTTCTTTTTTTTAAGAATCACTAAACAAATGAACAACTGCAATCCATGACAAACAACAAACCCTAAGGAGAGGGAAAAATCTGATTTCCAATGTTACTTAGGAGTTAAAATTGGAGCCCTTATTTCCTGTACTGAGTATAAAGAATGTGATCCAGCCAGAGGTGGACTCACAAGAACTCACAGAGGACACATCAACTGGGCACTGAGGTATAAAAACAATAGCTAGAACAATCTTGAAAAACATCTTTTTCAGGGAACTTTTCACATAAACAAATCATAGAGCATTAAAGACTCACATGTTTTTCACTCTTATCTTTTTCTATTAACATTTAGTGAATAGCAAGATTTGTTGGACCAATGAAGACCCTCCTGACTGTTGTTACTGAAATTTTCACCAATGATTATAAAGAAAGACAATGCAAAATGTAGAGTCAAGGTGATTTAGCAGTGTTTAGCTAATCTGTGAAAAGGTGAAAATTTAATGATTTTACCCATTTATTATATTAATATATACTGATGATTTTGTAACATTTCTTGGACTCAGGTAGACATAGCTCTGGTATCATGCTTGCCTGTTTCCTACTTTTGCCTCTTGGAACATATGCTGAATAAAACCTTTGTTCTTGCTTTACTATAACTTTATAATGATTTTACCATAGGACAAGAGTAACCATATTATAATACCCAAAATGCTCAATTTAAAAATAAACAAAACAAAACAACAAAAAATAAGAAGCATAAAGAAACAAGAAAATATGGGTCATTTTCACTTCTGGTGAGAAATTACCAGAAATTATTCATGAGTAGGAAATCCTGGTGATATAGTGGGTAAGTGCTATGGCTGCTAACCAAAAGGTCGGCAGTTCGAATCCACCAAGCATTCTTTGGAAATTGTATGGGGCAGTTCTACTCTGTCCTATAGGGTTGCTATGAGTCAGAATCAACATGACAGCAATAGGTTGGTTGGTTGATTTATTCATGAGTAATTACAGACATAGGACCTATTAGACAAAGACTTTAAATCAGTTGGCTTAAGTATTCTAAAAGAATTAAGGAAACCATGAGCAAAGAACTAAAATAATCCATGAAAATAACATTTCAACAAAAACAACAACAAAAAAGCATAACAATAATAAGGTAGAAATTTTTAAAAAGATACAAAATAGAAATTCTGGAGTTAAAAGGTATAATGGAAATGAGAAAATCATGAGAGAAGTTTAACAACATATAAGAGTAGGCAGAAGAAAGAATCAGTGGATTTGAAAATAGGTAAATTATAATTATCCAGTATGAGGAGCAGAAAGGAAAAAAGAGGGGAGGGGGAGGATAAAAATTAACAGAACTGTGGGACATCATTAATTGTATCAATATATGAAAAATCAAAGTCCCACAGGTAGAGAACAGAAATAAAGGGGAAAAAAGAAAATTTGAATAAATAACCTAAAATTTAACAAATTTGATAAGAGGCATAAATGTAAACATCCAAGTAGTTAAATGAACTACGCAAAGGATAAACACAAAGAGACCCACACCAAAACACATTATAATCAAATTATTGAAAAACAAAGAAAAAATGAATCTCGAAAGCAGCAAAAGAGGAGTTCACAATTATAAGGAATTCTCAATAAGAGTAACAGTCTATTTCTCTTCAGATACTATGGAGGACAGAAGGCAGTAGAATGGCATATTTGAAGTGCTGAAAGAAAACAAAACAAACAAAATACACAGAGAAAAACTGTCAATTAAGAATTATATATCTGGCAAAATTTCCTTCAAAAAATGAGAGTGAAATTAAGACATTTCCAGATAAACAAAAGCTACAAAAAATATTAAAGTGACCCATTCAGACATAAAAAAAAAGAACACCGGAGAGTACTGTAGTTTTATGCAAATACCTCACATATTCTACATGTATTTGCCAACAGTGCCGCCCCCATGAGATAGTTTCATAAATGTGCTACGCTAATTATTTCACAGTAACATGTAAAAAATTTGGCATAGAGGCGGAGCCAACATGACACTATAGATAGAAGCACAATGCCTCCTTCAATGCCATTTTTTAGTTGCTCTTACTGCTTTTTTGGGCTTCTTTTGGTTTCTTCTCACTCTCTCACCTCCTCCCCTTCATTTCTCTAGAATACCCAGCTCCATATGCCACCTCTGCTCCATCTTGACAGGCTGTGAAGTTACACTTGACTGGGGAACCACTTCCTCAGTTCGCACCCCCACACTGGTAGGATCCCTGGGGCATTTTTTTCTTTCTTTTTCCTTTTCGTTTTTCTTCATTTGTTTTCAATTTTCTTTCTCTCTACTTTCTTTCTTTTCCTGTCTCCTGAATACCTAGTGCTGCATGGCAACTCCACTTCTTCCTGACAGGCTATGCAGTGCCACTTGACTGAGGACCCACTTCCAGTGGGCTCGCTTGGGACATTTTTTTCTTAACTTTTTCTTTTTTTTTCTCAGTTTCTTGTATCTATCTATCTTCCTTCCTTACCCTTCTCCTGAACACATGGTGCCGTGTGCCATTTCTGCTCCTTCTTAATGGGCTGTGCAGCACCGCACAGCTGGGGACCCAATTCCAGTGGGTTCCCTTGAGGCATTTTTCTTTCCTTTCTTTCTTCTTTTTTTTTCTTCTGGGTTTCTTGTCTTTGTCTACCTTCCTTCCTTACTCTTGTTCTGAACACCTGGCGCTATGTGCCATTTCTGTTTCTTCTGATTTTTTTTTCTCAGTTTCTTGTCTCTCTCTACCTTCCTTCCCTTCCTTTTTCCTGACCACTTAGACATGTGTGCCTTTTGCTCTCCTTTTTTTTTTTTAAATCTAATTTCTTAAGTCTCCCTTCCTTTTTTTTTTTTTTCTGCCCACCTAGCTGTGCATGGCATATCTGTCTCTTCTTGACTGGCTGTGCTTCACTGCCTGGCTAGAATGCCACTGGCAAACAGCTTCCCCGGGTCTACTCCACTCCAAGAGCTGGCACCTTGAGGACTTTTTTGTTTGGCTCCTCTTTCTCTCTCCTCTTTCTCTTCTTTTCCACACCCACTTAGCTCCACACATTGCAACCTCCCTCCTCCTTCCTAAGTATCTGCACTGCAAGCTGGCCATTGCACCCTGAGCAGCACAGGCATGGTCTACTGGAGCCTGCCCTGCACTGACCCCTGGTCCCCCTATCTTCCCAAGAATATGCCACAAATAACCCATCCCAGCCCCTCCTCTTCCACTGGGCCTTCCTGTTGCGCCATAGCTGAGTGACTGCCCCTGCCCATTGGACAAGGTGGTAAGAAGTGTCACACCCACAGATGAGCAAACAAACAGCATCTAGCCAAACTAAACAAAAAAAGCAAGATGAAACAAAAAAATCTACAATCAATAAATGAAGAAAATAACTACTGAATGTCCTGAAGACAGTAGACAATGTCAAAACATAAAAAAAAATACAGGACAAGATTGTTCCAGTAAGCATGCAAAATAAAACACCAGATGATCTTCCAGTAGAAGGAAAAGCACTGAAACTAATTGATAGGGAATTCAAAACTCTAATATTCATAACTATCCAAGAGTTGAAGGAAAATCAGTCAAAAATGAGGAGGTAACAGATGAAATCATGGAAAATTGTCAAAATTGTGGAAAAGATAGACAAAAAAATGGAAGAATTCAGGAAAATAATACAGAAACAAGATGTCAAAATAAATTCACAACTAGAAATCATAAAAAACAGCAATTAGAAATCCAAAAGATAAACAAAAAGATAGACAGTGTCATAGAAGGTCTGAGGAGCAGGTTTGAAACAATGGAAGACAAGATTAGTGAAATTGAAGACAAACACTTGGATACCACTCTGAAGAAAACTCAGAGAAAAGAATGCAGATAAATGAAGAAACCATGAGAATGATGTGGGATACAATTAAAAGCAAAAATTTTCAAGTGATTGGTGTTCCTCAACAGGAGGAGAAAATTGAAAACATAGAGAGGATCATTGGAAAGTTGCTGACAGAAAACGTCCCTAATATCATGAAAGACAAAAAGCTGACCATCCAAGAAGCTCAACAAAACCCAGATAGAATAGACACCAAAAGAAAATCACCAAGGCTTATCATAATCACACTCACTAAAACCAAAGACAAAGAAGGAATCCTGAGAGCAGCTCGAGAAAAACGAAAAGTTCACTTACAGAGGAGAAACAATAAGACTAAGCTCTGATTACTCTGTAGAAATCATGCAGGCAAGAAGGCAATGGGATGACACATAAAACCTTGAAAGAAAATAAATGCCAAATGTGTAATAAAAAAATCCTGCAAAACCCTCATTCAAATATGATGGTGAAATTAGGACATTTCCAGATAAATGGAAATTAAGGGAATATGTAAAAATCAAACAAAACTTACAAGAATTCTTAAAGGGGGTCATTTGGTTAGAGAACAAAAAACACCAGTTTACAGCCTGAAAATAGGACAAAGAACACATCAGCCGTATACCAGTCTGAGGGCTGTGGGGACCGTGGTCTCAGAAAACATCTAGCTCAACTGGCATAACATTGTTTATAAAGAAAATGTTCTACATTCTGCTTTGGTGAGTAGCACCTGCGGTCTTAAAAGCTCATAAGAGGCCATCTAAATAATACACTGGTCTCACCCCATCAGGAACAAGGGAGGATGAAGAAAACCAAAGACACATGGGAAACATTAGTCCAAAGGACTAATGGACCACAACTACCACAGCTTCCACCAGACTGAGTCCAGCACAACTAGATGGTGCCCGGCTACGATCACTGACCGCTCTGACAGGGATCACAATAGAGGATCTGGGGCAGAGCAGGGAAAAAATGTAGAAAAAAATTCTAACTCACACAAAAGGCCAAACTTACTGGCCTGACAGCGATTGGAGAAAACTCTACAGTGTGGCCCCTGGACACTCTTTTTTAGCCCAGTAATGAAGTCACTTCTGAGGTTCACACCTCAGCCAAAGATTAGACAGGCTCATTAAAAAAAAAAAAAAAAAAAGAAGACTAAAAGGGCACACCAGCCCAGGGGCAAGGATTAGGAGGCAGGAGGAGACAGGAAAGCTGGTAATAGGGAACCCAAGTTAAAGAAGGAAGTGCATTGACACATCACGGTCTTAGTAACCAATGTCACAAAATAATATGTGTACTAATTGTTTAATGATAAACTAGTTTATTCTGTAAACTTTCATCTAAACTATAATTTTAAAAAATTGGCATAGTGACGCTTACAAAAATACCTCTCTGGGGAAGGTCACAGTTGACAAACAATTGTAGAAGGTTTGCACTATTTATGTAAAAATACAGTAACTACTAAATAAAGTCATATTAAATAAATAAATAAAAACACTGGTAAAGGTAACTGCAGATGTAAATACAAAAGCCAGTAGTAGTGTATTTGCAATTTGTAACTTTTTTCTTATATGATTTAAAAGACAAATGCATAAAATAATAATTATAAATCCATGTTGTTGGGTGCACAGTTTATAAAGAAGTAATTTTTGAACCAACAACATAAAGGGGAGCAACTAAGCTAATAGTAGCAGAGTTTTGTACACTATTGAAACTAAAAAAATAAAAATAAAAAAAATTGAAACTAACATTGCAGTAATTTAAAATATAGTGTTATATGTTTAATAGGTTAGTTGTAATCCCCTAGGTAAGCACTAAGAAACTAAACATAAAATATACTGAAAAGGAAATGAGAAATGAATCAAAAGCACACACTGGAAAAAAAAAATCACACAGAAAATCTATTACTGCACAAAAGAAGTCATCACTGAAGGAATTTAGGAAGAAAGAAGGTGTAAGGCATGTGGGAAACAAATAACAAAATAGCATGAGTAAATCATTCTTTATCAGTAATTACTTTTAATGTAAATGTATTAAATTCACCAATTAAAAGCATATATTGGCAGAATCAATTGGCAGAGTAGAACTGCTCCATACGGTTTCCAAGGAGCACCTGGTGGATTTGAACCGCCAACCTTTTGGTTAGCAGCCATAGCTCTTAACCAGTATGCCATCAGGGTTTCCTATCAAAATTAATGTTGTCTGTAACAGTCTCATGTAGATCCAAAAGACACCCATAGGTTAAAAATGAAAAGCTTGAAAAATATATTCTACACAAATAACCAAAAGACAGCTGGTGTGGCTATACTAATATTAAAAACAGACAAAATAGTGTTCAAGTAAAAAGTTATTACAGGAGACAAAGATATTGTGTATTGATAAAAGGGTCAACCTATCATAAGAGTATAGCAATTATAAGTATGCAAATAATCAACAAGAGAACCCCAAAACATATGAAGCAAAAACTGATAGAACTGGAAGGAGAAATAGATAGTTCTATAATGATATCTGGAAATGTTAATATCCCACTTTCAACAATGGGCAAAGCAACTAGAGAGAAGATCAATAAGGAAATAGAAGATTTAAATAATATTATAAAACAATTAGACCTAACAGGCTTATATACTTTATTCAACAAAAGCAGAATACATTTTCTTCTCAAGTGCTCATGGAACATTTTCCAGGATAGACCTTATGTTAGGTTGCAAAGCAAGTCTCAAAAAGCTTAAAGTCTGGAATCATAAAAAATTATCTTCTCTTATGCATGAAAATAAAAGTTAATAAGGAAGAAAAGTGGACTATCCAAAAATATGAGTAAATTATACAACACACAATTAAACAACCAATGGGTCAAAGAAAAAAATCTCAAGGGAAATTAGAAAACAATTTAAGATAAAATAAAAGCACAGCATACCAAAATTTATAGAATGTAGCAAAAGCAGTGCTTTGAGAGAAATTTCTAACTTTACCCTGGTGGTGTAGTGGTTAAGTGCAGGGTCGGCAGTTTGAATCCTCCAGGTGCTCCTTGGAAACTCTATGGGAAAGTTCTACTCTGTCCTATAGGGTCACTATGAGTCGGAATTGACTCGATGGCACTGGGTTTGGTTTTTTTATGTCTATGCTGGGGATGTTAAACAAGAAGAGAGGCATCAAGCCAATAACATAACTTTACACCTTAAGAAACTAGAAAAAGATGAGAAAAGAAAACCCAAAGTTAGTGGAAGAAAGGACTAAAATGGAGATGAACTAAATAATTACTAAACAATAAAGAAATTCGATAATATCAAAAGTTGTTTCTTTAAAAGATCAAGAAAATATTGACAATCCTTTAGTAAGACTGAGTAAGAATAGAGAAATTCAATGAAATCAAAATTTGGTTCTTCAAAAAGATCAACAAAATATTGACAAACCATCAGCAAGATTGACAACAACAAGAACAAATGCGGTAAGACTCAAATTACTAAAATTAAAGTTGGGTCATTACTGCAAACCTTAAATAAGTCCCTATGTAGTACAAATGGCTAACACACTCAGTTGCTAATGAAAGGAAGGAGATTCAAGTCTACCCAAAGGCACCTCGAAAGAAAGGCCTGGTAAAATGCTTCCAAAAAAATAAGCAATTGAAAATCCTGTGGAGAACACTTATACTCTGACACATATGGGGCCATTATAAGTCATAGTCAACACGACAAGTGGTTTGTAGATGAATAAAAAGAGGATACTACGAACAATTGTAAGCCAATGAATTAAATGGCCTAAATAAAATGAAAAAAAAAAAAATTCTAGAAACACATAAGCTACCAAAACCAATGCAAGAACAAATAGAATCTAATCATCTAAAGAGATTGAGTAAATTAAGAAAAAGCTCTCCAAGGGGAAACAAAAAATCTCAGAGCTAGATGGTTTGCTGATGAATTCCAACAAGCCTTAAAAGAAGAATTAACACCAAACTTACCCCCCCAAAATAAAATAAAACCCATTGCCACTTAGTAGATTCCGACTCATTGAGACCCTGTAGGAGAGAGTAGAACTGCCCCATAGAGTTTCCAAGGAGTTACTGGTGGATTCTAATTGCTGACCTTTTGGTCAACAGCTGTAGCTCTTAACCCACTATGCCAGCAGGGTTTCCAGCCCTACCCAAACTCTTCCAAAATTAGAAGAGAGGAAAATGGAGGAAACAGTTTCCAATTCATTCTATGAGGCCAGCCAAATAAAGCCAGATATAAACATAACAAGAAAAGGAAATTACGAACAAATATTCTTTATGAGGGTAGGTCTAAAAATCCTCAACAAAATGCTAGCAAATCAAATCAGGAGAATATTAAAACGATTGTACACCATGACCAAATGGGATTTATCCCAGGGATGCAAGAGTCATTCCATATATGAAAATCAATCAGCATATGTCACATTAATAGAGCAAGCAGGGCAAAAAAAAAAAAAAAAAGATAATCTCAATTACTACAGAATAGCTCTTGACAAAATCCAACATTGAAATAACAGAAACACTCAACCAACTAGGAATAGAAGGGAAAATCTTCTACCTAATAAATGAAACAAAAGATCCTAGATAAGATTATACTCAATGGTGAAAGACTGAAAGCTTTCCCCAGCAATCAGGAACAAGGTAAGAATGTCCATTTTTACCATTACTATACAATATCGTGGAGTTCTGGTGGCACAGTGGTTAAGAGCTCAGCTGCTAATCAAAAGATCCTCAGTTTGAATCCACCAGCTGTTCCTTAGAAACTCTATGGGGCAGTTCTACACTCTCCTATAGGGTTGTTATGAGTTGGAATCAACTTAACAGCAATGGATTTTTATACAATATTGTATTGGGAGTTCTAGCCAGAGCAGTTAGGCAAGAAAAAGAAATAAAAGGCATCTGAATTAAGAAAGAAAAAAAAAAAAAAAAAACTGTCTCTATTCACAGATGATATGGTCTTATATATTGAAAATCCTAAAGGATCCACAAAATAAATATTGGAACTAAGAAAAAATTCAATATAGTCGCAGGACACAAGATTAAAACAAAAAAAGTCAGTTTTAATTCTGTATGATAGCAATGAACAGCCTATAAAGAAAATTAAGAAAATATATTAACATCTAAAAGAATGAAATACCTAGGAATAAATTTAATCAAGGCAGTGAAAGACTTATACACTAAAAACTACAAAACATTACTAAAAGAAAACCTAAATAAATGGAAAGGCATCCTGTGTTCATAGAGTAGAAGACTTAATGTCATTAAAATGTCAAAAAAATACCCCAAGCAATCTACAGATTCAATGCAACTCCTATTAAAAATTTAATATCCTGTATTTTTTTTCCAGAAATGGAAAAAACAATTCTAAAATCAATATTGGATTGCAAGTGATTCCAAATAGCCAAAACAATCTCAAAAAGAACAAAGTAGAAGAACTCAGACTTCCCAATTTCAAAGCTTACTACAAAGCTACAGTGATCAAAACAGTGTGGTACTGGCATAAGTCTCAACATATAGAAAAATAAGATAGAATAGGGAGTCCAGAAATTAATACATATATCTATGACTGATGTGTTTTTGACAAGCGTGCCAACAAATTTAAATGGGGAAAAATGGTTTCTTCAAGTAATGGTGCTGAGACCACAGGATAGACAGGAGCAATGGAATGAAGTCAACTCCCTACTTAATGCGTATCCAAAAATTAACCCATAGGCCAGAACTAGGACTATAAAATTACTAGAAGAACACGTAAAGGTAAATCTTCATGATCTTGGATTTGGCAATAGATTCTTAGATATGACATCAAAAGCATGAGAAAAAAATGAAAAAACAGATAAATTGGACTTCAGAAAAATTTCAAACTTTTGTGTTTCAAATGACACCATCAAGAAAATGACAAGACCATCTACAGAACAGTATAAAATATCTTTAAAGCATGTATCTGATAAGAGTCTATTACATAGAATATATAAAGAACTCCTACAACTCAACAACAAAAAGGTAAACAACCCAATTAAAAAAAAAAAATAGGTAAAGGACTTGAATACACATTTCTCCAAAGAAGACATACGAATGGTCAACAAGCACAAGAAAACTTATTCAACATTATTAGGCATCATGGAAATGCAAATGAAAACCAAAATGAGATACCACTTCAGACAATCTGGGATTGTTATAATAAAAAAAAATGAAAATAACTAGTGTTGGTGAGAATATGGAGAAATTGAAACACTTGTACATTGCTGGTGAGAATGTAAAGTGGTGTAGCCACTGTGGTGAACAGTTTGGTGCTTCCTCAAAAAGTTAGACATAGAATTACCATATGACCCAGAAATTTCACTCCTAGAATAACTCAAAAGGGTTGACAAAGGTGCTTCAACAGGTACTTGCACACAAATGTTCATAGCAACAATATTGACAATAGCCAAAAGCTATAAACAACCCAATGTCCACGAACACAACACCTGAAATATACATACAATGGAATATTTTCTGTCATGAAAAGGAATAAAGTGCTGATAAATGCTAAAATGGGGATGAATCTCAAAAACATTATGCTAAGTGAAAGAAGCCAGACATAAAAGGCCCCATGTTGTATGATTCCATTTATATAAAATACCCAGAATAGCTAAATCTATAGAGACAGAAAACAGATTGTCATTTACCACAGGCTAGGAGGAGAGAAAAAGGGGAGTGACTGTTTAATGGATATGGAGTTTTATTTTGTAGTGATGACAATGTTTTGGAAATTGATATAAGTGTTAGTTATACAACATTTGGAATACGTGAAATGACAATGCATTATACATTTTAAAATTGATACTTTTAGTTTATGTCAATTTCACCTCAGTTAAAAAAAAGATTAACTTAGTCTCATATAGTTTCATACAAATAATTCACATCATTTTATCTAGTCAGGTGACTAAAGAAGGAGAGCTCATGGATTCCAAGTGTAAGTTCAGCTGCATAGATTTTTCTTCTCAAAATTAATGAAGATACATGCCATGTAGGATTTTTGTTTTGATCTTAGAAATTAATAGAGAGATAGGTTTGCCATGAATAAACTCATTTTGTTTATTGCGAGGTAGTCATGGCATGGAATTCTAGTAAAACCACATGGCATTCATTTTAGAGCTGGAGAATCAGGATTATAGTACAATGTAGTTTAATGGTTAGAGTCCAAATCTTTAGGTTGCAGGTGTTTACATTTTATGAGTGGTCTTGGGAGAAAGATTTGACCATAGCTCAAACTCAGTATACCCTTATAGCCAGGTAGAGCTCAGCATAGTGGTCAGAATCTCAGTCCAGAGTCTCAGTCTTCAGATAGTCTGTAGAAGGGATGTTCCATCTCTGCCTTCTCTCAGTGAGTCAGCAGAAATTCAGGGTTTATATGCGATTTTGTTATACATACGATAGCCAGATAGCAACAGCTCCCACACATGGGTTGACTCATTCATTCAAACCTCTAAAGCCAGTGTTATTATAATCCTGATTTCACAGAGGAGGGAACTAAGATAGGGATTAAATAAGATGAAGTCACAGAGTCTGCTTAATATTTTTTCCTCCACCAATTTCCCTGCATTTTCATCTTTGTATATTGGAAACCCTGGGGGCATAGTGGTTAAGTTCTATGGCTAACCAAAAGGTCAGCGGTTTGAAGCCACCAGGCACTCCTTGGAAACTCTGTGGGGCAGTTCTACTCTGTCCTATAGGGTCGCTATGAGTCGGAATTGACTCCATGGCAATGGTTAGGGTTTTTTCTGGTTATCTACATTACTGGCTCTTTTAAATGTTGTTTGGCTACCCTCTGACCAGATTTCCTTTACTGTTATGAGAAAGGCCTTTTGAAATGACATGAATTCATTCATTTACAGTAAGCACGATATGTGTGAATGGAAATGCTAATACATGTATTACATGTACATAATATGTACTAGCCATCAGCAGGGCAAAGGCACCCAAAGAGAAAAAAAAGAGACAGTAGGAAGCAATTATATGCTCACCAATGATGGATCATAGAACACATCACATAAGTGCTTTTGTTTGGGCCAGAACTGGGTCACATGGGGTCAAATATTAGCCTGAAGCCAAAGGGAGAGCCAGGGAACTTCAAATATAAGAATCAGTGTGTGAACAGAAGATGTGGAGAAGCCAGCTTGAGGAAGTAATTATGAGAAATCTTAGCAGATCCCTGCAAAAATGAACCCACAAGTTTGTCCACAGTCACTAAACCTGCTTACAACTTTCTCAATCACTAGCCAAGTCCTAAATTTTGAAACTATTCTCTTACCTTTGCTCCCTTCCCCTAGTTTTCACATTAGTCAGATTAATAAACAAACAAAACACACACACACGCACACACAGAGTTATCTATTTAATAATGAGTGAGAAGAGTGAAGAAAGAAAGCAGGAACCAACCACACCCTCTTCTGGAGATGGTAGACAGCTGCCTTTTATAGTTGAATGATATTAACTATTGATAGAGGAGTTAGAGTAAAAATAGAAACCACCAGTTGAGCCAATTGCCATAGGGTCAGTTCTGACTCATGGCAACTCCACGTGTGTCAGAGTAAAATTAAGCCCTATAGGGTTTTCAATGGCTGATTTTTCAAAGTAGATCTCCAGGTCTTTCTTCTGAGGCATCTCTAGGTGGCCTCGAACTGCCAAATTTCTGTTAGTAGCCAAGCCAGGTAACCATTTCCACCACCCAGGAACTCTAAAACTGTAAAAACTAAGTAATACCTTGGATTGGACTCAGAATTTCTGAGATGAGATTGTGTTCATTTCTATATTATATTTAACTCATAAAACACAATCTCAGTAGCATATAAAAACCATCCTCCATGGACTAAATTTTTAATAGAGTATTGAGAGATTAAAATAAAGTTATGTTTTTATTTTCTCACATATTATGGTTGTTCAAAATCAAGGAACATATTGATTTAATTTATCTTGTTTTTTTTTGAGAAATATTTGAATATAGTTATGACAATTGATAAATGTACATCATTTTCTCTTCAATGCAGATTTTACATTATACTATATATTTTACATAATATTACGTATAAATCTATGTACCAAAAGCCCTTTGCTGCAGAGTCAATTACGACTCATAAACTCATAAAAAAAAAAAAAAAAACTCATAGCGACCCTAAAATGCAGAGCAGAACTGCCCCATAGGGTTTTCAAGGAGCAGCTGGTAGATTCAAACTGCCAAACTGTTGGTTAGCAGCCTGGGCTCTTAATCACTGCACACACCAGTGTTCCATTATATGTATGCTTTGTGTGTGTTTGTATAAAACCCTGATGGCCTTGGTTTTCTTCAAAGAAATATTTATCTCTTCAATGCATTATATAATTTCTAGTAATACATTTTTCTTATGTTAATTTTACTTAAAACCATCATGACGTATTAGCATCAGAAAAATTTTAAAAATTTATATTTTCAGTTAAGCAAAATTTTACCTCTGTCTTAGTTATCTAGTGCTGCTATAACAGAAATACCACAAGTGGGTGGCTTTAACAAAGGAATTTATTTTCTCACAGTCTAGTAGGCTTCAAGGCCAAATTCAGGGTGTGAGCTCCATGGGAAGGCTTTCTCTCTCTGTCAGCTCTGGAGGAAGGTGCTTCTCATCAATCTTCCCCCTGGACTAGGAGCTTGTCAAATAATAATGATTTGTGTGTAATTCTAAATCACCAGTAGAACACAGTATGTGGTGTAATTTAAAGCAAAAACAAAGCAAAACAAAAAATCTGAAATAAAGATAAAAAGCAGTAAAGCCCATGAAATTCCTTCACTGTGTTAATATGCAAGCTACTGAAGCAAACAGCTAAGGTCAGGTGTGTAAAAAATGTTAGAGGATACCATTTAATTTTCTAAAATCGAGACTTAAAAATATAGTCAAATTGGGAAGTAACCAACACTATCTCTTACAAGTTCCCTATCCTACAAATAGCTTAGAAACAAAACAGCACCAATAAAGAAACAGACAGAAACCACTCAATCCCTTTCAAGAGAAGAGTAACATTTTAACAAGATGTGAGAAAGTCAAAACAGAATGATGTTATACAAAGAGATTTTCTAAATTAAAGTTCAGAAATGTTTTAATTATTGTTATTTTTGTTGAAAATATGCATGTACATATCATTTTAGAACTAAAATACAACATTAAAAAAAAACTACCAATATTTTTGATACAGACTGATGTCTAGGAATGTGGAAAATTACCAGCTGAACTTCAACAAATGCAACAATGCAGTTTTGCTTAACTCATAGATATTACTGAAAATAATTGTCATGATCCCTTCTTGGAGTTTTCCTCCACCTCCTTTGGCAACCATTAAAATCATGTATTAACAGATATAAGCTTAGAATCACACTTTCAAACATGAAGATTTTCAATAAAAGTGAACATGTTCAATCGTGTTTTTCACATTTTAGTAATAACAGAAAGGCTTTCTATGAATTAGTAAATGTTAGAAAATATTTGGAATTATTATTTACTTTACCTTTATTTCATCTTTTTGAAATCTATATTTTAATCTATGTTTGAAAATTTGCATGTATTAATACAGCATTTCTATAATGGGTAAATGCATGTATGCACGTGTCTAAAGTTATATATTTACTATGTGATATCAGATCACCAAATTTAAATATTACATTTTTGTCAAACTGGAAATTAAACATCACAGATAATGCCAACCTGGCTACGTAGGTTCCAGTCCATTATATTGTGGTAAAATTATATTATCCGCATTTCTAAAACTCAAAAACTGGCAAATAATATTCTACTTAGACTAATGTCAAACTATATCTTATTTACACAGGTTTTGCATGCAAATATTAGCGCAATATAAACTAAAAGGTACAAAATATTAAAGTATTGTTCTTATTTAGAAATAGAAAAGACAAACATAATTTGGTAATTTATATCAAGCTAATATTTGTCTTAGAAGAAGTACGACGAGAATGCCCCTTAGAAGCAAGAATGGCGAGACTACTTCTCAGATACTTTGGACATGTTATCAGGAGGGATCAGTCCCTGGAGAAGAACACCTTTTTTGTTAAAGGAAAGGGTCAGCAAAAAAGAGAAAGGCCATCAACAAGATGGATTGACACAGTGGCTGCAACAACGGGTTCAAGCATAACAATGATTGTGAGCATGGGCAGGATCGAGCGGTGTTTCCTTCTGTTGTGCATGGGGTCGCTATGAGTCGAAACTGACTTGACGGCACCTAACAAAAACTAACAACAATATTATCTTTGAGTTTCATCTCCTAAAAGCTCAGGTAAATAGGTTTATGAATAGTAACTGTATTCTAAGTTAATGTACAGTTGATATACTTTTGTAAAATCATAGTTTATTTTTTTCCATGTTAATGAGGGAGGATGGGCTGCAGTTGTATTAGTGAGGCAGGATTCAATCTACAAGACTGGATTGTGTTTTGAGGCAATCTCTTGAGATATAAAGGAAAGAAAGGAGCAGAGGCAGAGAGACCTCATACCATCAAGAAAGCAGTACAGGGAGAAAAGTGCATCCTATGGACCCAGGGTCCATGCGTGCAGAAGCTCCTAGTCTGGGGGAAAATTAATGAGAAGGCTGACAGAGAGAGAAAGACTTCCACTGGAGCTGATGGCCTGAAGTTGGACTTTTAGCCTACTTTACTGTGAAGAAATAAATTTCTCTTTGTTAAAGCCATCCACTTGTGGCATTTCTGTTAGAGCAGCACTAGATAACCAAGATGCTGTAATTTCTTTAAATCAAAATATGAATTTTTAAAAACGGACATTATTTTTGTATAAACGGCTGGTGCTTCTAGTAGCTATAAGAAAAAACAAACATTCTACGTGTTTTTTTTTTTTTTTTTCAATAACTTTGCTATGGAACATTTGAAACCTTGCATTGGATAAGTAATGCAATGAGGACTGAAATTTCATTTTATGTTTATGACCCATTTAGTCTAAATTGAAAATGTAGACGTGTCCAATTCTTTACCTCAAGGATAATATGCTAAATGTTATCTTAGTGTGTAGCAAATTATAGTGATTAACTCCCTCTAATCTAAAATGGAAAGCTATTATGTACCTTTGAAAATACTGAGAAAATTTTAACAGCTCTCACAGAACATGCTTCCTTAATAAAAATACCTATTAGAGAACTTTTAATGGAGCTTCTGTTTATGAGTTGTAAAATCTAAGATCTTTGAAATTTCACATACATAGTAGGAAGAAATCCTATCCCTGGAGTTTATCAGTAATTTGACTTAAGAAATGATGCACGTATTAATTTAAAAATTGTTAAAAAATGTCACTGTGTTGTTATGAGTATTGATCTTGGTTAGATGTCTGCTCGTTTCTTTTTGTTTTAGCATATTGATTTAATGAAAGTTGCAAATGCTGAAGCAGGTTGGGAATCCATTAAGAGGTTGTGGAGAATAACTAAATATCAAGGCATAAAAATGTAATAGAAATTGGAGGCACACAGCCTGGCAGCTAGAGATAAGGTAGAGATAGAGGTTAGCTGGGTATGGTCCAGTTATGTGAAAGAGAAAACTTTGAGAAGAGTAGTAGAATTTATAACATTCAAAATTCTTTCCTCTAATGGATTCTGCTGAGTCGCCTTTCATTAGAAACCAAATATTCAATAAAAATCTGCTGTATATAATATTTTTGTATGAGTGGTATACTGGGAAACACAAGAATCGGTTGAAGTAGGTACGTGAATCAGGCCTTCACACCCCAAACCCTCCCGAGGCCAGCTGACCTGAAGTGGCATCAGAGTCACTAGCAGAAGGTAGTTCCTGACGTGCAGATAAAAAAACAAAGGCAAAGGGAGTTAATGTCAAGATTTGATAAGAAGCAAACAGAAAAAAAATGAAAACCATTCAAAAAATCCCTTTTCATCCAATTATACCTACTGAAGGTTACCCTTGAAATTGTCAACAAACAATGATTTTTATTAAAGTTATTTATTTACTGTTTTTCTAAAAAGTAGGCATGACCATTATACTAATTTTAAGTAAAATTTAAAAAAAAAAATAAATAAAAAGCCTAAACAATAAAAACAGAAAAAAATAAATATCTCAAATTGCACATTTTAGAAATAACCATAATTAAAATGTGTTGTTTAAATTAGTCATCCTTGACAGCATCCTTTGGATAAAAAACACTGCTTGTGGGAAAACAGAAAACACCCTGATTGGACTGCTTACATAAGATCATTAGTTGAGACACTGGTCAAAGTGCCTATTGAGAATTTACTTTTTGGCGACTGAAATAATTGAAGAAAAAAATAGTTGCGTCACTCAGCATCCCATTATGAAATCGATGCCACATTTGAAGTGTGATAATTTCAGGAGCGTTTATTTGCAAAGGTATTACTTTCATAAGAGTGGGTTTAGAGCTGCTACCAGGAATAGTGCAGAAACCCAGTGTTAGTAGCAGTCGAGATGTTACAACCAATAGGTCTAAAAGAATGGAGGGAAAGAGCAGTTTCACAGACCCGGAAAGAGAAAGTCATGTAGAGTCAGATGCCTTGGGAATAGTATTAACTCTCAGATGGCTCAGTCAGAGTAAGAAGCAGGAAATATATTACTCTGTTCACAGTTTCCAGTCTTCTCCTGAGTTACTGTAGAATCTCCCCATTGGCCAAACCTCACCAGAAGCCAGAGGTTCACAGGTCCCATGGACAAAGTCCCTATCTGTAGGCAGCCATCTGGGAATGAGAGCAGGGCAAAAGTTTGGAGAGTAAATCCTCAGGAATAAATGGAAGATATGAAGGACAATCCCTAAGGGAGTACTGAGTCAGCTGGATTTCTAATTGCCCCTCTAGTTCAACCACATTCCTAAATCTTACAACTGTGACCCAAGTTTTTTGGTAGATGGCAGGGCTACTGGGGTTATTGTTGTAGTTAGGTGCTGTTAAGTTGATTTTGACTTATAGTGGCCCCGTGTAACAGAGTAGAACTGCCCCATAGGGTTTTCTTGGCTGCAATCTTTGTGGGAGCAAATCACCACGTCTTTCTCCTGTGGAGGCTCTTAACCCATTACCATTGAGTTGATTCTGACACATAACGACCCTATAGGACAGAGTAGAACTGGCTTATAGGGTTTCCAAGAAGCAGTTGGTGGATTTGAACTGCTGACCTTTTGATTAGCCGCTGAGCTAACCAAACTGCTGCGCCAGGGCTCTGTGGAGACTCTGTTGTTGTCAGGTGCTATCAAGTTGGTTCCGGCTCATAGAGACCCTATGTACAACAGAATAAAATACTGCCTGGTCCTGCACCATACTCACAATTCTTGTCATGCTTGAGCCCATTGTTGCAGTCACTGTGTCAATCCATCTCATTTAGGGTCTTCCTCTTTTTCACTTATCCTCTACTTTACTAAGTATGAAGTCCTTTATCAGGGACTGATCCCTCCTGATAACATACCCAAAGTATGTGAGACATAGTCTCACTCTTCTTGCTTCTAAGATGCATTCCAGTTATACTTCTTCCAAGATAGACTTGTTCATTCTTTTAACAGTCCATGGTGCATTCAATATTCTTCGCCAACACAACAATTCAGAAGTGTCAATTATTCTTAGGTCTACCAACCTTCTAGTCGTCCAGCTTTTGCATGCATATGAGGTGACTGAAAACACCATGGCTTGGGTCAGGTGCATCTTAGTCTTCAAGGTGACGACTTTGCTTTTCAATGCTTTAAAGAGGTCTTTTGCAAGTTCGCCCCATGCAATGCGTCTTTTGATTTTTTGTCTGCTGCTTCCATGGGTGTTGACTGTGGTTTCAGGAATGAAATCCTTGAGGACATCAATCTTTTCTCCGTTTATCGTGATTTTACTTATTGGTCCATTTGTGAAGATTTTTGTCTTCTTTGTGTTGAGGTATAATCCACACTAAAGGCTGTAGTCTGAGATTCACCAGTAAGTGCTTTAAAACCTTTTCAGTTTCAGCAAGCAAGACTGTGTCATCAGCATAATGCAGATTGTTAAGGAGTCTTCCTCTAATCTTGATGCCCTGTTCTTCTTCATATAATCCAGCTTCTTGGATTGTTTGCTCAGCATGCAGATGGAAGAAGTATGATTAAAGGGTACAACCCTGACACACACCTTTCCTGAGTTTAAATCATGCATTATCCCATTGTTCTGTTTGAATGAGTGCCTCTTGATCTATGACAGTTTCCCCATGGGCACAATAAAGTGTTCTAGAATCTCCATTCTTTGCAATGTTATCCATAATTTATTATGATCCACATAGTCGAATGCCTTTGCATAGTCAAGATAACACACATAAACATCTTTCTGGTATTCTCTGCTTTCAGCCAGGATCCATCTGATATCAGCAATGATATCCCTGGTTCCACATCCTCTTCTGAATCTGGCTTGAATTTCTGGCATTTCCCTGTCCATACACAGCTGTAGCTGCTTTTGAATGATCTTCAGCAAAATTTTACTTTTGTGTGATATTAATGATATTGTTCAATAATTTCCACATTTGGTTGGATCACCTTTCTTGGGAATAGGCATAAATATGGATCTCTTCCAGTTGGTTGGCCAGGTAGCTGTCTTCCAAATTTCTTGGCATAGACAAGTAAGCACTGAATTTGTTTGTTGAAACATCTCAATTGATACTCTTTCAATTCCTGGAGCCTTACTTTTCACCAATGCTTTCAGTGCAGCTTGGACTTCTTCCTTCAGTACTATAAAGTTCTGATCATATGCTACCTCCTGAAATGGTTGAATGCTGACCAATTCTTTTTGGTATAGTGACTCTGTGTATTCCTTCCATTTTCTTTGGATGCTTCCTGAGCCGTTTAATATTTTCCCTGTAGAATACTTCACTGTTGCAACTTGAGGCTGAATTTTGAAGTATTCTGTTCAGCTGTTTTAGTTCATCGTTTCTTTCTTTTGCTTTAGTTACTTGATGTTCAAGAGCAAGTGTCAGTCTCTTTTGACACCCATTTTGGTCTTTTCGTTCTTTCCTAAATTTTAAAGGCCTCTTGCTTTCTTCGTGTATGATATCCTTGATGTCATTCCACAACTAGTTTGGTCTTAGGTCATTAGTGTTCAACGTGTCAAATCTGTTCTTGAGACGGTCTCTAAATTCAAGTGAGATAAACGCAAGGTCGTACTTTGGTTCTCAAGGATGTGTTCTATTTTTCTTCAGCTTCAGCTTGAACTTGCACTTGAACAATTGATGGTCTGTTCTGCAGTAGACCTCTGGTCTTGTTCTGACTGATGATATTGAACTTTTCCTTTGTCTCTTCCCACAGATGTAGACAATTTGATTCCTGTGTATTCCATCTGGAAGGTCCATGTGTATAGTCACTGTTTATGTTGGTGAAAAAAGGTATTTGCAATGAAATCGTCAGTCTTGCAAAATTCTATCATTTGATTTCTAGCATCATTTCTATCACCAAGGCCATATTTTCCAATTACAAATCCTTCTACTTCATTTCCAACTTTTGCATTCCAATCACCAATGCATCCTGATTATATGTTTGATCAATTTCAGACTGCAGAAGTTGGTAAAAACCTTCAATTTCTTCACCTTTGGCCTTAGTGGTTGGTGCACAATAGCCGTATTAACTGGCCTTTTTTATGCGCCTATGGATATTACCCCCCACGTGTCTGTCAGTTTATCATACTGTGGGGGCTTGTGTGTTGCTGTGATGCTGGAAGCTATGCCACTGGTATTCAGATACCAACAGGGTCACCCATGGAGAACAGGTTTCAGCTGAGCTTCCAGACTAAGACAAACTAGGAAGAAGGACCCGGCAGTCTACTTCTGAAAAGCATTAGCCGGTGAAAACCTTATGAATAGCAGCAGAACACTGTCTGATATAGTGCTGGAAGATGACCCCCCCAGGTTGGAAGGCACTCAGAAGATGACTGAGGAAGAACTGCCTCCTCAAAATAGAGTCGACCTTAATGATGTGGATGGAGTAAAGCTTTTGAGACTTTCATTTGCTGATGTTGCACGACTCAAAAGAGAAGAAACAGCTGCAAATATCCATTAATAATTGGAACCTGGAATGTACGAAGTATGAATCTAGGAAAATTGGAAATTTTAAAAAATGAAATGGAATGCATAAACATCAATATCCTAGGCATTAGTGAGCTGAAATGGACTGTTATTGGCCATTTTGAATTGGACAATCATATAGTCTACTATGCTGGGAATGACAACTCGAAGAGGAATGGTGTTGCGTTCATCGTCAAAAAGAATGTTTCAAGATCTCTCCTGAAGTACAACACAGTCAGTGATAGGATAATATCCATGCGCTTACAAGGAAGGCCAGTTAATACGACTATTATTCAAATTTACACACCAACCACTAGGGCCAAAGATGAAGAAATAGAAGATTTTTATCAGCTGTCGCAGTCTGAAATCGATTGAACATGCAATCAAGATGCATTGATAATTATTGGCGATTGGAATGCGAAAATTGGAAACAAAGAAGGAACGGTAGTTGGAAAATATGGCCCTGGTGATAGAAACAATGCAGGAGATCGAATGATAGAATTTTGCAAGACCAACAACTTCTTCATTGCAAATACCTTCTTTCACCAACATAAACGGCGAGTATACACATGGACCTCACCAGATGGAACACACAGAAATCATATTGACTACATCTGTGGAAAGAGATGATGGAAAAGCTCAATATTATCAGTCAGAACAAGGCCAGGGGCCGACTGTGGAACAGACCATCAATTGCTCATATGCAAGTTCAAGGTGAAACTAAAGAAAATCTGAGCAAGTCCACGAGAGCCAAAATATGACCTTGAATATATCCCACCTGAATTTAGAGACCATCTCAAGAATAGATTTGATGCATCGAACACTAGTGACCGAAGACCAGATGAGTTGTGGAATGACATCAAGGACATCATCCATGAAGAAAGCAAGAGGTCACTGAAAAGACAGGAAAGAAAGAAAAGACTAAGATGGATGTCAGAGGAGACCCTGAAACTTGCTCTTGAGCGTCAAGTAGCTAAAGCAAAAGGAAGAATTGATGAAGTAAAAGAACTGAACAGAAGATTTCAAAGGGCCTCTCGAGAAGACAAAGTATTATAATGACATGTGCAAAGAGCTGGAGATGGAAAACCAAAAGGGAAGAACACGCTCGGTGTTTCTCAAGCTGAAAGAACTGAAGAAAAAATTCGAGCCTTTAGTTGCAACAGTGAAGGATTCCATGAGGAAAATATTAGATGATGCTGGAAGCATCAAAAGAAGATGGAAGGAGTACACAGAGTCATTATACAAAAAAAATTAGTTGATATTCAACCATTTCAGGACATGGCATATGATCAGGAACTGATGATACTGAAGGAAGAAGTTCAAGCTGCTCTGAAGGCATTGGTGAAAAACAAGGCTCCAGGAATTGATGGAATATCAATTGAGATGTTTCAACAAACACATGCAGCACTGGAGGTACTCACTCGTCTATGCCAAGAAATATGGAAGACAGCTTCCTGGCCAACCGACTGGAAGAGATCCATATTTATGCCTATGCTCAGGAAAGGTGATCCAACCGAATGTGGAAATTATAGAACAATATCATTAATATCACGCGCAAGCAAAATTCTGCTGAAGATCATTCAAAAACAGCTGAAGCAGTACATCGAGAGGGAACTGCCAGAAATTCAGGCTGGTTTCAGAAGAGGACGTGGAAGCAGGGATATCATTGCTGATGTCAGATGGATCCTGGCTGAAAGGAGAGAATACCAGAAGGATGTTTACCTGTGTTTTATTGACTATGCAAAGTCATTCGACTATGTGGATCATAACAAACTATGGATAACACTGCGAAGAATGAGAATTCCAGAACACTTAATTGTGCTCATGAGGAACCTTTACATAGATCCAGAGGCAGTTGTTCAGACAGAACAAGGGGATACTGATTGGTTGAAAGTCAGAAAAGGTGTGCGTCAGGGTTGTATTCTTTCACCGTACCTATTTAATCTGTATGCTAAATAAATAATACGAGAAGCTGGACTATATGAAGAAGAACAGGGCATCAGGATTGGAGGAAGACTCATTAACACCTGCATTATGCAGATGACACAACCTTGCTTGCTGAAAGTGAAGAGGACTTGAAGCACTGCCTAATGAAGATCAAAGACCACAGCCTTCAGTATGGATTATACCTCAACATAAAGAAAACAAAAATCCTCACAAGTGGACCAATGAGCAACAACATGATAGACAGAGAAAAGATTGAAGTTTTCAAGGGTTTCATTTTACTTGGATCCACAATCAACAGCCATGGAAACAGCAGTCAAGAAATCAAAAGATGCATTGCATTGGGTAAATCTGCTGCAAAGGGCCTCTTCAAAGTGTTGAAGAGCAAAGATGTCACCCTGAAGACTAAGGTGCACCTGATCCAAGCCATGGTATTTTCAATCACATCATATGCATGTGAAAGCTGGACAATGAATAAGGAATACCGAAGAAGAGTTGACGCCTTTGCATTGTGGTGTTGGAGAAGAATATTGAATATACCATGGACTGCCAAAAGAAACAAACAAATCTGTCTTGGAAGAAGTGCGGCCAGAATGTTCCTTAAAGGCAAGGATGGTGAGACCTCATCTTACATACTTTGGACATGTTGTCAGGAGGGATCAGTCCCTGGAGAAGGACATCATGCTTGGCAGAGTACAGGGTCCGCGGAAAAGAGGAAGACCCTCAACGAGGTGGATTGATACAGTGGCTGCAACAATGAGCTCAAGCATAATAATGATTGTAAAGATGGCTCAGGACCGGGCAGCATTTCGTTCTGTTGTGCATAGGGTTGCTATGAGTCAGAACCGACTCAAGGGCACCTAACAACAACAACATGGATATTACCCTATCACTGACAGCACTGTACTTCAGGGTAGATCCTGAAATGTTCTTTTTCACTATGAATGCAACGCCATTCCCCTTTAATTTGCCATTGCCAGCACTGATATTCTAATGTCTATGATATTTATGTTTATGCGTTTCTTTTCATTTTTGATGATTTCCAATTTTCCTAGATTCATACTTTGCACATTACACATTCCACTTATTAACTGATTCTAGCAGTTGTTTCATCTCATTTTGAGTTGTGTCACATCAGCAAATGAAGGTCCCGAAAGCATTACTCCATCCACGTCATTAAGGTCAACTCCACTTTGAGGAGGCAGCTCTTTCCCAGTTGTCTTTTGAGTGCCTTCCAACCTGGAGCACTCATCTTCAGGCACTGTATCAGACAATGCTCCATTGCTATTCATAAGGCTTTCACTGCCTAATTCTTTTCAGAAGTAGACTATTGGGTCCTTCTTCCTTGTCTGTTTTAGTCTTGAAACTCAGCTGGAACCTGTCCTCCAAGAGTGACCCTGACAGTGTTTGAATACTGTTCTCATAGCTTCCAGCATCACAGCAACACATCATAAGCCCGTATAGTACAACAAAATTGACAGATGCATAGAGAGTATAGACTCTAGGTGGGTCCAGATCTTCAACCTTTTGGTTAGAGGCCTAGTGCTTAACTGTTTCGCCACCAGTGCTCCTTACTACTGCGATAGCAACTCTTAAATAAACTTTGTCTTTTGCTCAAAATCAAGGGAGTTATATAATAGTTTCTAGATTTCTCTCATTTTAATCCAAATTCTGCAATAATTGGTAGCATCATTGATGGCATTCAGTTGTCTCTGTGAAGTGAGAGCTTTTGTCTACCCTCTCCATTGTTTTCTTTCTTCTCCTTTTCAATGGATTTAAAGGGGGACAGTGGAATGATAATTCTTTATACTTGCTATATCCAAATAGCATTTCACTATTAATTAGGTGTTATTAGTACATCTTATAATTTTAAGGTTTATTATACTATTCTTCATATAAAAACAATGTGGCTATTGTACTCAAGTGAAAGTATAATTTAAAAATTCTAAATCACTATAGAATATTATCAGTAACCATCTACCTACATAGAATGAATAATATGGGATATATCTTCTGGTTACTTTATACTTCAAATTAGCTGTGTTTCACCAATGCAATAATATTTCTCATAAAGCTCTACAGTATATTTTCTATTTGCGTGTGCATGTGTCACATTACATATGTAGTATGTCTGTTATATATAATGTAAATATTATATGTGTGCACATGTATTCAGCATTTATATAAATGTATGTGTATATATAAAACATATATATACCAATTCACATATTAGTACTTACTGTACTATCCAGTAGAAACACTGGTGGCATAGTGGTTAAGAGCAATGGCTGCTAACCAAAAGGTTGGCAGTTTGAATCTACCAGGTGCTCCTTGGAAACCCTATGGGACAGTTGTACTCTGTCCTATAGGGTCATTATGAGTCGGAATCGACTGGATGGCGATGGTTTTTTTTGCTTGGTGCTATCCAATTAAAGATAAGGAGCAGAACACTAGACTAGAACTTGTGGTTGTTGTTACGTGCTTTCAAGTCTGCGTCAACTCATAACAACTCTATGTTCAACAGAATGAAACACTGCCCAGTCCTGCACCATCCTCATAATCGTTGTTTTGCTTGAGCACATTTTTATAACCACTGTGCGAATCTATTTCCTTGAAGACCTTCCTCTTTTTCACTGACCCCCTGCTTTACCAAGCATGATGTCCTTCTCCAGGGACTGGTCCCTCCTTAAAACATGTCCAAAGTATGTGAGATAAAGTTTCACCATCTTCACTTCTAAGGACCTTTCTGGCTATTCTTCCTTCAAGACAGATTTGCTCGTTCTTCCAGCAGTTCATGGTATATTCAATATTCTTTGTCAACACCGTGATTCAAAAGAATCAGTTCTTCTTTAGACAGAACTAGTAGCTGCATAAGCCTGATTTACTGCACATTATATGTTCCTCTATACATCAAAGAACAAATATATTTTTTAAAAAGTAAAAAAAAAAAGTTCCTTTACCAATAAATATTATGAAAAGAGGAGAGGGCGCCAGATACTCCAATTATTTCTTACCATATTTCCATAGTCTCTCTCTTTCCTTTGTTAAAACAAAGCTACATTGGTGGAAGTAAATCATATAACTTTGCGAAGGTAGTTCACAAACTTAATCCTCACAAAGAAACAAGCAAACAAAGAAACACAAAGAAACAAGCAAACAAAGAAACACAAAGAAACAAGTAGTAGCAATTAGAAATTCTAGCAGACTCAGTTCTCCTTGATATCTTCCATTTATTCCTGAGGATTTGCTCTCCACCCTTTTTCCCCTGCTCTCTTTTCCAGATGGCTGCCTATAGATAGCAGGTGGAAAAGGGTGGATAGGAAACCCTAGTGGCATAGTGGTTAACTGCTATGGCTGCTAACCAAGGCTGGCAGTTCAAATCCACCAGGCAGTCCTTGGAAACTCTATGGGGCAGTTCTACACTGCCCGATAGGCTCACTATGAGTCAAAATCGACTCGATAGCAGTGGGTTTGATTTTTTTTTTTCTTCTCACCTATGGGTTTGGACTGTGTCCATGGAACCTGTGAACCAATGGCTTCTGGTGAGGTTTGGCCAGTGGGGAGATTCTACAGTAATTCAGGAGAAGAATGGAAACTGTGAACAGATTATATATTTCCTGCTTCTTACTTTTTACTGTGCCGTCTTAGAGTTAATACTGTTTCCAAGGCATCTGACTCTACATGACTTTCTGTTTCCGGGTCTATGAAACTGCTCTTTCCCTCCATTCTTTTAGGCCTACTGATTGTAACATCTTGACTGCTACTAACACTGGGTTTTTGCACTATTCCTGATGGCAACTCTAACCCACTCTTATGGATGTAATACCTTTGCAAATAAACGCTCCTCAAATTACCATACTTCAAATATGGCATCAGTTCCATAATGGGATGCTGAGTGATGCAACTACCCATTTTTTTCTTCAGTTATTTCAGTTGCCAAAAAGTAAGTTCTCATGAGTTACCTTTACCAATGTGTCAGCTAATGATCGTATATAAAGCGGCATGAATATGCAAAGTCTGATTGACTAATATGATTCATTAAGCATTCCCACTGCCTGCGTAAATTTGGTGATACTGGTGATCAAGCGAGGCAGGAAGTAGACAAAGGTGAGCTGCAGAATATATTAAGGTCACCATTTTTTTTATTAATAATGTCTATCAATATTGTGTGTTTCTTCTGGGTTAGGTATTCCTCTAGGCTGTATAGCCTGTGAGATTGGTCTACTGTCTTCATATTAAATGTAAGGATTCAGTTGATACCCCAGCACTTCATGACTAACAAGTGGCAGAGCCTGGATTGAAACCCATGCCTGTCAGATTCTGAAGGCTGCCCTTTTTTCTGCTTGTCCCAGTAGGACCCACTGTGTTAATTTTAAAAAGACCCACCACAACTTCTGCAAGTTGTTCTTACTCCTCTCTATTCCCAGTAGCTCTTCAGCAAAGGACCAAGGAAGCGTTCAGTAGGGCCCTTCTGAAAAGGGCCTATTGCTAGAGTTGTGCTAGATCCACTTGCATTCCAGAAAGTTCTCCCTAAGTACAAGGGGGAAAGCCATTTAGCAATAAGGTAGCAAATGTCCATCAGTTCTATATAAGTTTACTTATATTTTTAATAGTTGAATAAATGTGAAAAATAGCCAAAAAACTGAGCCTTTTAAATCATTACATAAACACAGCAGTAGAAATATAGCTTTTGGGGGAAAAAACAATGACCTTGGTTCTTTAAAACAACTCATTTTGATTAATTGAAAACCTGAAGTAAATTTGACAGCACTATTCTTAATTTCAAACAAATGTTATTTTGTTTTCATTTTCTTTGCTAAATAGAATGCTAATGAACTAAAATATTTTAAAATATCCCCAGATAAATACCAACAAGTAGCCTTGTATAGTCTAAGATTCAATTCAATAATCAATTGTTGTCTGCTTTTTTTGGTAACTGCACAGTGTCTCATAAGTGATGAATTTCTGAGTTCTTATTGTGACAGTGACTGGGTTAGCCTAATCCTTTATCTTCTTTGTTCCCAGCCTCTTCGTTAGACACCAATGGTATGGCAGCCTATTGCAGTGATGTGGTGAAGTATAATTAGTTTCCTGTGAAATGCTTTTAAAATGTATTAAAGATGCTACTAAAAGTAAGCTGTATCCCTTCATAATGATTTTTTTTTTTTTTTTTTTTTTTTTTTGCTATCTAGACATTCTTGTGGCATATTCTTTGGTGTGTGTGTGCTTTAGGTGAAGTTTACACCTCAAGTAAATCGTTTATACAAACATTCACACACATATTCATGTGACATTATGTGCAATCTCTATAATGTGCCAGCACACTCCGCTTCTCTGCCTTGGGTTTCTAATGTCCATTAACCAGTTCCTGTCCCTTTCTGTCCTCTCATCCTGCCTCCAGATAGAAGCTGCCCGTTTGGTCTTGTGTATCTGATTGAACTAAGAAGCACACTCCTCACGAGTATTATTGTATGTTTTATAATCCAGTCCAGTCTTTGTCTGAAGAGTGGGCTTCGGGAATGGTTTTAGTTTTGGGTTAACAGAGTGTCTAGGGGCCATGGTTTTGGGGGTTCCTCTAGTCTCAGTCAGACCACTAAGTCTGGTTTTCTATATGAATTTGAGTTCTGTTCTGCACTTTTCTCCCACTCTTTCAGGTAATCTCTGTTGTGTTCCCTGTCGGGGCAGTCATTGATGGTAGCCAAGCACCACCTAGTTCTTCTGGTCTCAGACTGATGGAGTCTCTGGTATACGTGGCCCTTTTGTCTCTTGGGTTAATATTTTTCTTGTGTCTTTGGTGCCCTTCATTCTCCTTTGCTCCAAGTGGATTGGAACCAATTGATGCATCGGAGATGGCTGCTCACAAGCTTTTAAGACCCCAGACACCACTCACCAAAGTGGGATACAGAATATTTTCTTAAAAACTTTGTTATTCCAATGGACTTAAATTTCCCTGGAAACCATTTTCCCTAGGCCCCAGCCCCAGCTACTCTGTCCTTCAAAGTGTTTGGTTGTGTTCAGGAAACTTCTTAGCTTTTGATTTGATACAGTTGTGCTGGCTGCCCATGTATTGTGTGTTGTCCTTCCTTTCACCTAAGATGAATCTTGTCTAATATCTAGTTAGTGAATTACCTTCTCTCTCCCTACCTTGGTAACCATCAAAGAAATGTTTTCTTCTGTATTTAAACCTTTCCTTGAGTTCTCATAATAATGATCTCATACAATATCTGCTCTTTGGCAACTGACTAATTTCACTCAGCATAATGCCCTCTAGATTCATCAATGTTGTAAGATGTTACAAGAATTCATCCTTGTTCTTCATTGTTCGGTAGTATTCCACAGTGTGTATGTACCACAATTTGTTTATCCATTCGTCTGTTGATGGGCACCTAAGCTGTTTTCATCTTTTTGCTATTGTGAACAGTGCTGCAATGAACATGAGTGTGCAAATATCTATTCCTGTGATGGCTTTTATTTTCTAGGATATATTCCAAGGACAGGGATTGCTGGATCCTATGGTACTTCTATTTCTAGCTTTTTAGGGAAGTGCCAAATTGATTTCCAAGGTGGTTGTACCATTTTACATTCCCAACAGCAGTGTGTTCTGTTGCAGTCTCTCCACAACCTCTCCAGCGTTTATTATTTTGTGTTTTTTGGATTGATGCTAGTGTTGTTGGGGTGAGATGGTATCTCATTGTAGTTTCAATTTGCATTTCTGTAACGGCTAATGATTATGAGCATTTCCTCACGCATCTGTTAGCCTCGGATAGGCCTTCTTTGGTGAAGTGTCTGTTCAAATCCTTTGCCCATTTTTTAACTGGGTTATTGGTCTTTTTGTTGTTGACGTGTTCCAGTATCTTGTAGATTTTAGAGATTAGAACCTTATTGCATATGTCATAGCCAAAAATTTTTTCCCAGTCCGTAGGTCGTCTTTTTACCCTTTTGGTGAAATCTTCTGATGAGCATGTGTTTGATTTTTAAGCGCTCCCAGTTATCTAGTTTCTTTTCTGGTGTTTGTGCTTTGTTAGTTGTGATTTGTATTCTGTTTATGGCGTGTATTAGGACTTCTAGCACTGTCCCTGTTTTTTCTTCCATAATCTTTATCATTTTAGATTTTATACACAGGTCTCTGATCCATTTTGAGTTAGTTTTTGTACATGGCAAGATGTATGGGTCTTGTTTCATTTTTTTAGCAGATAAATATCCAATGATGCCAGTACAATTTGTTAAAGAGACTGTCTTTTCCCTATTTAATGGACTTTGGGCCTTTGTCAAATATCAGCTGCTCATAGGTGGATGAATTTAAGTCTGGGTTCGCAATTCTGTTCCATTAGCCTATGTATGTATTATTGTGCCAGAAGCAGGCTGTTTTGACTACTGCGGCGGTATAACAGGTTCTAAAATCACGTAGTGTGAGGCCTCCCACTTTGTTCTTCTTTTTTCAGCAATGCTTTATTTATCTGGAGCCTCTTCCCTTTCCATATGAAGTTGGTGATTTGTTTCTCCATCTTGTTAAGTAATGTTTTTAGAATTTGGATTGGGATTTCATTGTACCCGTAGATCGCTTTGGGTAGAACTGACATTTTTAGTCTTCCTATCCGTGAGCATGGTATGTTTGACTACTTATGTAGACCTCTGTTGGTTTCTTGCAGGAGTGTCTTATAGTTTTCTTGGTATAGGATTTTATGTCTCTGGTTAGGTTTATTCCTAAGCATTTTATCTTCTTGTAGGTTTTTATAAATGGTATTGATTTGGCGATTCCATTTTCAAAGTTCTCTTTGTTAGCATAGAGGAATTCGACTGATTTTTGTATGTTATCTTGTATCGTGATAGTTTCCTGATATCTTTTATTAGTTCCAGTAGCTTTTTTTTTAATGGATTCCTTGGATTTTTCTGTGTATAAGATCATATTATCTGAGAATAGGGATACTTTTACTTCTTTCTTACCAATTTGGTGCTTTTTTTTTTTTTTTCCTTATTGCTTTGGTTTGGAGCTCCAGCACAATGTTAAATAAGAAGGGTGATAAAGAACATCCTTGTCTGGTTCCCGTTCTCAAGGGGAATGCTGTCAACTTTCTCCATTTAGGCTGATATTGGCTGCTCTTGCTGTTAGGTGCTGTCGAGTTGGTTCCAACTCATAGTGACCCTATGTGGAATAGAATGAAACACTGTTGGGTCCTGGAGCATCCTTACAATCGTTGCTATGCGTGATCTCATTGTTGCAGCCACTGTGTCAATCCACCTCACTGAGGGTCTTCCTCTTTTCTGCTGACCCCATACTTTGCCAAGTATGATGTTCTTCTCCAGGGACTGATCCCTCCTGACAGCATGTCCAAAGTATGTAAGATGCAGTCTTGCTATCCTTGCTTCTAACATGCATTCTGGTTGTACTTCTTCCAAGACAGGTTTGTTCATTCTTTTGGCAGTCCAACATCAAAATTCAAAGGCGTCAATTCCCCTTCGGTCTTCCTTATTCATTGTCCAGCTTTCACATGCATATGATGGAATTGAGAATACCATGGTCTAGGTCAGGTGCACCTTAGTCTTCAAGGTAACATCTTTGCTTTTCAACACTTTAAAGAGGTCCTTTCCAGCAGATTTACCCAATGCAATGCTTCATTTGACTGCTTCTTCCATGGGTGTTGATTGTGGATCCAAGTAAAATGAAATGCTTGACAACTTCAACCTTTTCTCCATTTATCATGATGTTGCTCATTGATCCAGTTGTGAGGATTTTTGTTTTCTTTATGTTGAGGTGCAATCCATACTGAAGGCTGTGGTCTTTGATCTTCATTAGTAAGTGGTTCAAGTCCTCTTCACTTTCACCAAGTAAGGTTGTGTCATCTGCATAACACAGGTTGTTAATGAGTCTTCCTCCAATCCTGCTGCCCTGTTCTTCTTCATATAGTCCAGCTTCTTAGATTATTTGGGCAGCATACAGATTGAACAGGTATAGCAAAAGGTTACAACTCTGACACACACCTTTCCTGACTTTCAACCAATCAGTATCTCCTTGTTCTGTCTGAACAACTGCCTCCTGAACTATGTAAAGGTCCCTCATGGACACAGTTAAGTGTTCTGGAATTCCCATTCTTTGCAATTTTATCCATAATGTGTTATGATCCACACAGATGAATGCCTTTGCATAGTCAATAAAACACAGGTAAACATCCTCCTGGTATTCTCTGCTTTCAGCCAGGATCCATCTGACATCAGCAATGATATCCCTGGTTCCACGTCCTTTTCTGAAACCAGCCTGAATTTCTGGCAGTTGCCTGTTGATATACTGCTGCAGCCATTTTTTAATGATCTTCAGCAAAATTTTGCTTGTGTGTGATATTAATGATATTGTTCTATAATTTCCACATTCAGTTGGATCACCTTTCTTGGGGATAGGCATAAATATGGATCTTTTTCAGTCAGTTGGCCCGGATGCTGTCTTCCATATTTTTTGGCATAGATGAGTGAGCACCTCCAGTGCTGCTTTTGTTTATTGAAACATCCCAATTGATGTTCCATGAATTCCTGGAGCCTTGTTTTTCACCAATGCCTTCAGAGCAGCTTGGACTTCTTCCTTCAGTACCATCGGTTCCTGATCGTATGCTACCTCTTGAAATGATTGGCTTTGTATAAATGCCCTTAATTATGTTGAGGAATTTCCCTTCTATTTCTATTTTGGTGAGAGTTTTTATTATGAATGGGTGTTGGACTTTGTCAAGTGTCTTTTCTGCATCAATTGATAAGACCATGTAGTTCTTTTTTTGTTTGTTTTATTTATGTGATGGATTACATTGATTCTCTTTCTAAGATTGAACCATCCCTGCATACCTGGTCTGAATTCCACTTGGTCATGGTGAATTTTTTTTTTTTTTTTGATATGTTGTTGAATTCTATTGGCTAGAATTTTGTTGAGGTTTTTTGCTGTTATGTTTGTGAGAAATATTGGTCTGCAATTTTCTTTTTTTGGCGTTTTTACTTGGGTTTGGTCTCAGTGTTATACTGGCTCGTAGAATGAGTTTGGAAATATTCCATTCTTCTCTATTTTCCGAAATACTTTTAGTAGTACTGATGTTAACTTTTTTCTGAAAGTTTGGTATAATTCTCCAGTGAAGCCATCAGCACCAGGGCTTTTTGTTGTTGTTGTTGGAAGTTTTTTTTTTTTTTTTTCCAGGTTTATTTAGTTTTTCTACCTCAGTTTGTGTTAGTTTAGGTAGGTATTGTGCTTCCAGAAATTTGTCCATTTCCTCTAGATTTTCAAATTTGTTGGAGTAGAGTTTTTCAGAGTATTAGTTTCAGTTCAGCCTATTGTGATATTGCCTATCTCATTTCTTATCTGGGTTATTTGCTTCCTCTCCTGTTTTTCTTTTGTCAGTTTGGTCAATGGTTTATTAATTTTGTTGATATTTTCAAAGAGCTAGCTCTTGGTCTTAAATTGATTCTTTCAATTGTTTTTCTATTCTGTATTTCATCTATTTTTACTCTAATCATTATTTTCTTTCTTCTGGTACCGAGGGCTTCTTTTGTTGCTTTCTATTTGTTCAATTGGTAGGGCTAATGTTTTGATGTTGGCCGTTTCTTCTTTGGGATGTGTCCCAAAGATTCTGGTAGGATGTGATTTTATTCTCATTTGATTCTATGAATTTCTTTATTCTATCTTTGATTTCTTCTATAACCCAGTAGTTTTTTAGCAAGATGTTGTTCAGTTTCCATGTATTCAATTTTTTTCCTTGCTTTTTCTGTTACTGATTTTTACTCTTATGGCTTTATGGTCAGAAAAGATGTTTTGTTTGATGTTTTGGATTCAGTTGAGGCTTGCTTTGTGGCCCAGTATGTGATCTATTCTGGAGAAAGTTCCTTGTATGTTGGAAAGAAAAGCATACTTGGCTGCTATTGGGTGGAGTGTTCTTTACATGTCAACGAGGTCAAGTTGGTTGACTGTGGCATTTAGATCTTCCATGTCTTTATTGAGTTTCTTTTTAGATTTTCTGTCCTTAACTGAAAGTGGTGTGTTGAAGTCTCTCACTATTGTTTTGGAGCTATCTACTTCTCTTTTCAACCTGTTAAGAGCTGTTTTACACATTTTGGAGCCCTGTCATTGGATATGTATATATTCATTATGTTTATGTCCTCCTAAATTATTGACCCTTTAATCATTAGATAGTGTCCTTCTTTATCCTTTGTGGTGGATTTTACTTTAAAAGTTATTGAGTCAGGGGTTAATATTGCCACTCCTACTTTTTTTTGGTGTTGTTTGCTTGATATATTTTTTCTGTCCTTCAAGTTTTAGTTTTTTTGAGTCTTTGAGTCTAAGTGTCTCTTGTAGGAAAAATATGGATGGATTGTGTTTTTTAAATCTATTCTGCCACTTTCTGTCTCTTTCTTGGTGCGTTTAGTCCATTTACATTCTGTGTAATTATTGATAGGTGTGACTTTAGTGTTGTCATTTTGATTTTTTTAATTTTTTTTATTAACTTTTATTAAGCTTCAAGTGAATGTTTACAAATCCAATCAGTCTGTCACATATAAGTTTACATACATCTCACTCCCTACTCCCACTTGCTCTCCCCCTCTTGAGTCAGCCCTTTCAGTCTCTCCTTTCTTGACAATTTTGCCGGCTTCTCTCTCTCTCTATCCTCCCATCCCCCCTCCAGACAAGAGTTGCCAACACAATCTCAAGTGTCCACCTGATATAATTAGCTCACCCTTCATCAGCGTCTCTCTCCCACCCGCTGACCAGTCCCTTTCATGTCTGATGAGTTGTCTTCGGGGATGGTTCCTGTCCTGTGCCAACAGAAGGTCTGGGGACCATGGCCGCCGGGATTCCTCTAGTCTCAGTCAGACCATTAAGTATAGTCTTTTTGTGAGAATTTGGGGTCTGCATCCCACTGATCTCCTGCTCCCTCAGGGGTTCTCTGTTGTGCTCCCTGTCAGGGCAGTCATCGATTGTGGCCGGGCACCAACTAGTTCTTCTGGTCTCAGGATGATGTAAGTCTCTGGTTCATGTGGCCCTTTCTGTCTCTTGGGCTCATAGTTATCGTGTGACCTTGGTGTTCTTCATTCTCCTTTGATCCAGGTGGGTTGAGACCAATTGATGCATCTTAGATGGCCACTTGTTAGCATTTAAGACCCCAGACGCCACATTTCAAAGTGGGATGCAGAATGATTTCATAATAGAATTATTTTGCCAATTGACTTAGAAGTCCCTGCAAACCATGTTCCCCAGACCCCCGCCCTTGTTCTGCTGACCTTTGAAGCATTCATTTTATCCCGGAAACTTCTTTGCTTTTGGTCCAGTCCAATTGAGCTGACCTTCCATGTATTGAGTATTGTCTTTCCCTTCACCTAAAGCATTTCTTATCTACTGATAAATCAATAAAAAACCCTCTCCCACCTTCCCTCCCTCCCCCTCTCGTAACCACAAAAGTATGTGTTCTTCTCAGGTTTAGTATTACTCAAGATCTTATAATAGTGGTCTTATACAATATTTGTCCTTTTGCCTCTGACTCATTTCGCTCAGCATAATGCCTTCCAGGTTCCTCCATGTTATGAAATGTTTCACAGATTCGTCACTGTTCTTTATCGATGCGTAGTATTCCATTGTGTGAATATACCACAATTTATTTACCTATTCATCCGTTGATGGACACCTTGGTTGCTTCCAACTTTTTGCTATTGTAAACAGAGCTGCAATAAACATGGGTGTGCCTATATCTGTTTGTATGAAGGCTCTTGTATCTCTGGGGTATATTCCCAGGAGTGGGATTTCTGGGTTGTATGGTAGTTCTATTTCTAACTGTTTAAGAGAACGCCAGATAGATTTCCAAAGTGGTTGTACCATTTTACATTCCCACCAGCAGTGTATGAGAGTTCCAATCTCTCCGCAGCCTCTCCAACATTTATTATTTTGTGTTTTTTGGATTAATGCGAGCCTTGCTGGTGTGAGATGGAATCTCATCGTAGTTTTAATTTGCATTTCTCTAATGGCTAATGATCGTGAGCATTTTCTCATGTATCTGTTGGCTGCCTGAATATCTTCTTTAGTGAAATATGTGTTCATATTCTTTGCCCACTTTTTGATTGGGTTGTTTGTCTTTTTGTGGTTGAGTTTTGACAGAATCATGTAGATTTTAGAGATCGGGCGCTGGTCTGAGATGTCATAGCTGAAAATTCTTTCCCAGTCTGTAGGTGGTCTTTTTACTCTTTTGGTGAAGTCTTTAGATGAGCATAGGTGTTTGATTTTTAGGAGCTCCCAGTTATCTGGTTTCTCTTCATCATTTTTGGTAATGTTTTGTATTCTGTTTATGCCTTGTATTAGGGCTCCTAGGGTTGTCCCAATTTTTTCTTCCATGATCTTTATCATTTTAGTCTTTATGTTTAGGTCTTTGATCCACTTGGAGTTAGTTTTTGTGGATGGTGTAAGGTATGGGTCCTGTTTCATTTTTTTGCAAATGAATATCCAGTTATGCCAGCACCATTTGTTAAAAAGGCTTTCTTTTCCCCAATTAATTGACACTGGTCTTTTGTCAAATATCAGCTGCTCATACGTGGATGGATCTATGTCTGGGTTCTCAATTCTGTTCCATTGGTCTACGTGCCTGTTGTTGTACCAGTACCAGACTGTTTTGACTACTGTGGCTGTATAATAGGTTCTGAAATCAGGTAAAGTGAGGCCTCCCACTTTCTTCTTCTTTTTCAGTAGTGCTTTGCTTATCCGGGGCTTCTTTCCCTTCCATATGAAATTGGTGACGTGTTTCTCTGTCCCCTTAAAATATGACATTGGAATTTGGATTGGAAGTGCGTTAAATGTATAGATGGCTTTTGGTAGAATAGACATTTTTACTATGTTAAGTCTTCCTATCCATGAGCAAGGTATGTTTTTCCACTTAAGTATGTCCTTTTGAATTTCTTGTAGTAGAGCTTTGTAGTTTTCTTTGTATAGGTCTTTTACATCCTTGGTAAGATTTATTCCTAAGTATCTTATCTTCTTGAGGGCTACTGTGAATGGTATTGATTTGGTTATTTCCTCTTCGGTGTTCTTTTTGTTGATGTAGAGGAATCCAAGTGATTTTTGTATGTTTATTTTATAACCTGAGACTCTGCCAAACTCTTCTATTAGTTTCAGTAGTTTTCTGGAGGATTCCTTAAGGTTTTCTGTGTATATAATCATGTCATCTGCAAATAGTGATAATTTTACTTCTTCCTTGCCAATCCGGATACCTTTTATTTCTTTGTCTAGCCTAATTGCCCGGGCTAGGACTTCCAGCACGATGTTGAATAAGAGCGGTGATAGAGGGCATCCTTGTCTGGTTCCCGTTCTCAGGGGAAATGCTTTCAGGTTCTCTCCATTTAGAGTGGTATTGGCTGTTGGCTTTGCATAGATGCCCTTTAATATGTTGAGGAATTTTCCTTCAATTCCTATTTTGGTAAGAGTTTTTATCATGAATGGGTGTTGGACTTTGTCAAATGCCTTTTCTGCATCAATTGATAAGATCATGTGGTTTTTGTCTTTTGTTTTATTTATGTGATGGATTACATTAATGGTTTTTCTGATATTAAACCAGCCTTGCATACCTGGTATAAATCCCACTTGATCAGGGTGAATTATTTTTTTGATGTGTTGTTGGATTCTATTGGCTAGAATTTTGTTGAGGATTTTTGCATCTATATTCATGAGGGATATAGGTCTATAATTTTCTTTTTTTGTAATGTCTTTACCTGGTTTTGGTATCAGGGAGATGGTGGCTTCATAGAATGAGTTGGGTAGTATTCCGTCATTTTCTATGCTTTGGAATACCTTCAGAAGTAGTGGTGTTAACTCTTCTCTGAAAGTTTGGTAGAACTCTGCAGTGAAGCCATCCGGGCCAGGGCTTTTTTTGTTGGGAGTTTTTTGATTACCGTTTCAATCTCTTTTTTTGTTATGGGTCTATTTAGTTGTTCTACTTCTGAATGTGTTAGTTTAGGTAGGTAGTGTTTTTCCAGGAATTCATCCATTTCTTCTAGGTTTGCAAATTTGTTAGAGTACAATTTTTCATAATAATCTGAAATGATTCTTTTAATTTCATTTGGTTCTGTTGTGATGTGGTCCTTCTCATTTCTTATTCGGGTTATTTGTTTCCTTTCCTGTATTTCTTTAGTCAGTCTAGCCAATGGTTTATCAATTTTGTTAATTTTTTCAAAGAACCAGCTTTTGGCTTTATTAATTCTTTCTATTGTTTTTCTGTTCTCTAATTCATTTAGTTCAACTCTAATTTTTATTATTTGTTTTCTTCTGGTGCCTGATGGATTCTTTTGTTGCTCAGTTTCTATTTGTTCAAATTGTAAGGACAGTTCTCTGATTTTGTCTCTTTCTTCTTTTTGTATGTGTGCATTTATCGATATAAATTGGCCTCTGAGCACTGCTTTTGCTGTGTCCCAGAGGTTTTGATAGGAAGTATTTTCATTCTCGTTGCTTTCTATGAATTTCCTTATTCCCTCCTTGATGTCTTCTATAACCCAGTCTTTTTTCAGGAGGGTATTGTTCAGTTTCCAAGTATTTGATTTCTTTTCCCTAGTTTTTCTGTTATTGATCTCTAGTTTTATTGCCTTGTGGTCTGAGAAGATGCTTTGTAATATTTCGATGTTTTGGACTCTGCAAAGGTTTGTTTTATGACCTAATACGTGGTCTATTCTAGAGAATGTTCCATGTGCACTAGAAAAAAAGTATATTTTGCAGCTGTTGGGTGGAGAGTTCTGTATAAGTCAATGAGGTCAAGTTGGTTGATTGTTGTAATTAGATCTTCCGTGTCTCTATTGAGCTTCTTACTGGATGTCCTGTCCTTCTCCGAAAGTGGTGTGTTGAAGTCTCCTACTATAATTGTGGAGGTATCTATCTCACTTTTCAATTCTGTTAAAATTTGATTTATGTATCTTGCAGTCCTGTCATTGGGTGCATAAATATTTAATATGGTTATGTCTTCCTGATCAATTGTCCCTTTTATCATTATATAGTGTCCTTCTTTATCCTTTGTGGTGGATTTAAGTCTAAAGTCTATTTTGTCAGAAATTAATATTGCTACTCCTTTTTTGCTTATTGTTTGCTTGATATATTTTTTTCCATCCTTTGAGTTTTAGTTTGTTTGTGTCTCTAAGTCTAAGGTGTGTCTCTTGTAGACAGCATATAGATGGATCGTGTTTCTTTATCCAGTCTGTGACTCTCTGTCTCTTTATTGGTGCATTTAGTTCATTTACATTCAGGGTAATTATAGATAAATAACTTTTTAGTGCTGTCATTTTGATGCCTTTTTGTGTGTGTTGTTGACAATTTCATTTTTCCACATACTTTTTTGTGCTGAGGCGTTTTTCTTAGTAAATTGTGAGATCCTCATTTTCATTGTGTTTGACTTTATGTTAGTTGAGTCGTTACGTTTTTCTTGGCTTTTATCTTGAGTTATAGAGTTGTTATACCCTTTTGTGGTTACCTTATTATTTACCCCTATTTTTCTAAGTAAAAACCTAACTTGTATTGTTCTATATCGCCTTGTATCACTCTCCATCTGGCAGTTCAATGCCTCCTGTATTTAGTCCCTCTTTTTGATTATTGTGATCTTTTACCTATTGACTTCCATGATTCCCTGTTATGTGTATTTTTTTTTAATTAATCTTAATTTGTTTGTTTTTGTGATTTCCCTATTTGAGTTGATATGAGGACGTTCTGTTTTGTGACCTTGTGTTGTGTTGATATCTGATATTATTGGTTCTCTGACCAAACAATATCCTTTAGTATTTCTTGTAGCTTTGGTTTGGTTTTTGCAAATTCTCTAAACTCGTGTTTATCTGTAAATATCTTAATTTTGCCTTCATATTTCAGAGAGAGTTTTGCTGGATATATGATCCTTGGTTGGCAGTTTTTCTCCTTCAGTGTTCTGTATATGTCATCCCATTCCCTTCTTGCCTGCATGGTTTCTGCTGCGTAGTCTGAACTTATTGTTTCTCCCTTGAAGGAAACCTTTCTTTTCTCCCTGGCTGCTTTTAAAATTTTCTGTTTATCTTTGGTTTGGGCGAGTTGGATGATAATATGTCTTGGTGTTTTTCTTTTTGGATCAATCTTAAATGGGGTTCGATGAGCATCTTGGATAGATATCCTTTCGTCTTTCATGATGTCAGGGAAGTTTTCTGTCAGGAGTTCTTCAACTATTTTCTCTGTGTTTTCTGTCCCCCTTCCCTGTTCTGGGACTCCAATCACTCGCAGGTTGTCCTTCTTGATAGAGTCCCACATGATTCTTAGGGTTTCTTCATTTTTTTTAATTCTTTTATCTGATTTTTTTTCAGCTATGTTGGTGTCGATTCCCTGGTCCTCCAGATGTCCCAGTCTGCATTCTAATTGCTCGAGTCTGCTCCTCTGACTTCCTATTGCGTTGTCTAATTCTGTAATTTTATTGTTAATTTTTTGGATTTCTACATGCTGTCTCTCTATGGATTCTTGCAACTTATTAATTTTTCCACTATATTCTTGAATAATCTTTTTGAGTTCTTCAACAGTTTTATCAGTGTGTTCCTTGGCTTTTTCTGCATTTATTCTAATTTCATTTGTGATATCTTTAAGCATTCTGTAAATTAGTTTTTTATATTCTGTATCTGATAATTCCAGGATTGTGTCTTCATTTGGGAAAGATTTTGATTCTTTTGTTTGGGGGGTTGGAGAAGCTGTCATGGTCTGCTTCTTTAAGTGGTTTGATATGGATTGTTGTCTCCGAGCCATCACTGGGAAACTAGTTTTTCCAGAAAATCCGCTAAAAAAAATGCAGTCAGATCCCTGTCAGAGTTCTCCCTCTGGTTCAGGCTATTCGGATGTTAATGAAGCCGCCTGGGGAGGGTGGGGGAGGGAACAGAGAGATAGGAGAGTAGCACCTCAGAATATAGCCAGAGGTGCTTGTCTTGCTTGGAATGACTATTATATCTGAGATTCCTATGGGGCGCGTCACCTATGTGTGCTGGCTGTGTGGAGATTGCCCCCGGGGGGTCTGGCCTACTGGAGTCAAGGTCAGATCCTCCGCTTCCAGCCCCATGCCCAGCGTCAAGGCTCCCCTACTGGGACGGTGCACTCTCGACTCCAAAATCAGTTGCTGCCACCCGGGGACTTCTCGTCCCTCCAGCCGCGTTGCCGTGCCGTCCCCGCGAACCAGTTGGGCCGCCTCCCGGGGTTAGTTCAGGTGGGTGGAGCAGCTCCCCGTGCTTGTGCCATGACCGAGTGTCCCGGCTGGGATGCTATTCTCCCCGCTCCAATACCAGTCGCTGCCTCCCGGGGACTTTTCCTACCGGCTGCGTCCCACGCCGCCCGCGTGACCCAACTGGGCCCCCTCCCGGGGTTAGTTCAGGGGGGTGGAGCAGCTCTCTGTGCTTGTGCCGTACCTGACTGGTACGCTGGCTCCAGGCTCTGAAAACAATCGCTGCTTCCCCGTATTAGTTCGTTCTCCGTCTCTAAATCTGTGTTTGTTGTTCAGGGTTCGTAGATTGTTATGTATGTGATCGATTCACTTGTTTTTCCGTGTCTTTGTTGTAAGAGGGATCCGAGGTAGCATCTGCCTAGTCCGCCATCTTGGCTCTGCCCCTTATTTTGATTTTTTGTGTGTGTCTTTATATTTTTTTCTTTTTTCTTTTGATGGGAAGATTTGTTAGTTTCCATAAAATTTACTTCTATTTTTCTAAGTTTAAACCAGTCTTTTATTTCTTGATACTGTCTTAACCTCCTCTCCATATGAAAGTTTTATGACTACACTATTCAGTCCCTTTTTTTTTTAATGTTGTCATCTTTTACATATTAACTTCTTTGTTTCCCTATTTTCAGTCTGTTAGCTTGGACTTAGTTTCGTGACTTCCTTATCTTTTTTGATATCTGGTTGTTCTGTCCCGTGTTCTAGTCTTGGGTTGTTATCTGATATTGTTGTTTCTCTAGCCAGATGACTCCCTTTAATATTTCTCGTAATTTTGGTTTTTTTTTTTTTTTAAAAATTTCCTTAACTTCTGTTTATCTGGAAATGCTATAATTATGCCTTCATATTTGAGAGACAGTTTTGCTGGATATATAATTCTTGGCTTCCAATTTTTTTCCTCAAGGCTTTATATACGTCATCCCATTGCCTTCTTGCCTGCACGGTTTCTGCTGAGTAGTTAGAGCTTAGTTTTATCGATTCTCCTCTGTAGGTGACATTTCTTTTATCCCTAGCTGCTCTTAAAATTCTATTCTTATCTTTGGTTTTGCAAGTTTGATTACAATACGTCTTGATGGCTTTCTTTTAGGATGTACCCTGTGTGGGGATCCATGATTTTCTTGGAGAGATATCTTCTTATCTTTCATGATATTGGGAAGTTTTCTCACAACAAATCTTCAACGATTCTCTCAGCATTTTTTTTATTCCCCCTGTCCTGGTTGTCCAATAGCAAGTAGGTTATTCCTCTCGATAGTGTCCCACATCATTCTTAGAGTTTCTTTGTTTTTTAAAAATTCTTTTCTGTGATTTTTCCTCAAATAAATTGGTGTCAAGTATTTTATCTTCAAACTCACTAATTCTGGCTTCCGTTGCCGAAATTCTGCTCCTATGATCTTGCTACCGAGTAGTCTAATTCTGAGATCTTATTCTTAATCTTTTGCTTTTCTATTTGTTGTCTACTTGTGGTTTCTAGGAGCCTGATAAATTTGTCATTCTGATCTTGTATTCCTTTCCAGAATTCCTCTATTGCTTTGTCTGTTTGTTCCTTGGCCTAGTGTGAGTTTTGCCAGATCTCCCGAAGAGCTCTGTATATTAATATTTTGAATTCTAACTCTGGTAATCCAAGATATTCCTTTCTTCTGGAAGGTTTCCTGGTTCTTTATTTTGGTCATTTGCTAGAGCCATTTTGAACTGCTTCTTTATGTGATTTGATATTGACAGTTGTCCCTGAGCCATTGATAAATTAATATATTTATCTATTGTATGTTTATTTACTGCTTCCTAACTTTTTTGTTTTGCTATGCCCAAATAGGCTGGGTGTGTGAGCTACTTTGGTTATCGGTGTCTTTGAAGCTCTCACAACCTGTCACCAGTTAGCTAGAGCTGCTACTAAGTGTGTGAGCCCAGGAGTCCATTTACATTTCTTGTGTGAATTCAACTCAGGTGTCCAGGTCGCCAGCCATCATGTGTGTGGTGTAGAGTCTCACCTACAGTCCTAGATAGGCAGGGCTACATAGGGTTTATTGGAGCAGGCACAAGCATCTGGGTGCAGTAGGGGTTATGTACTGAGCAAGGTAGGGGGGCTGATGGGTGCCCCGAGTGCCTAGGTAGAAGGCATGTCCCTGTCCCCTTGAGTGTGTAGGTGGGTGGATTTTGTAGCCAGAATTTGGGTACCCAAGCTGTTGGCTCTTAGGACTTGGAGGCACCACTTATTCTGAAATCCCTGTCATGTTTGGCTCAGTGGAATGGTTGAAACTGCCAACTGACTGAAAGAGATCCATTTTTGCTCATTCCAAAAAAAGGTGAGCCAACAGAGTTCAGAAATTAATGAACAATATCATTAATATCACACACAGGTAAAATATTGCTAAAGATCTTTCAAAGGTGATTGCCACAGTACATAGACAAGAAACTGACAGGCATTCAATCTGGATTCATTAGAGGACGTGGAGCAAGGAATATCATTGCTGATGTCAAATAGATCTTGGCTGAAAGCAAGAATATTGGAAAAATGTTTACCTGTGTTTTATTAACTATGCAAAGGCATTCAGTTGTGTAGATCATAACAAATTATGGATAATTCCCAACTTGATGGTAACGGGTTTTTTTTTTTGTTTTTTTTTTTTGGATATGTACATAACACAAACTTGCTTGCGGAAAGTGAAGAGGACTTGAAGATTTTACTGACAAACCAGTCAGTAGGTATTTAACCACAATGTAAAGAAACCAAAAATCCTCACAATTGGACTAATAAGCAACATCATGATAAATGGAGAAAAGACTAAAGTTTTCAAGGATTTCATTTTATTTGGATCCATAATCAATGCCCATGGGAGCAATGGTCAGGAGATTAAACAATGTGTTGCATTGGACAAATCTGCTGCAAAAGACCTCTTTAAAGGGTTAACAAGCAAAGATATCACTTTGAAGACTAAGGTGCACCTGACCCAAGTCATGATATTTTCAATCACCTCATCTGCATGTGGAAGCTGGACAAATGAATATGGAAGACTGAAAAGATTTTGTGCCTTTGAATTGACAAAGAATATTGACTATTCCATGGACTGCCAGAAGAATGAACAAATGTTTCTTGGATGAAGTACAGTCAGAATGCTCCTTAGAAGCAAGGATGGTGAAACTTCATCTCATAAACTTTGGACATGTTATCAGGAGGGACCAGACCCTGGAGAAGGACATCATGCTTGGTAAAGTACAGGGTCAGTGAAAAAGAGGAAGAAGCTCAATGATATGGATTGGCACAGTGGCTCCAACAATGTGTTCAAACATGACAATGATTAAGAGGATGGCACAGGATCAGGCAGTGTTTTGTCCTGTTGTACATGGCATTAGTAGAGTTGGAACTGGCTCAATGGCACCTAACAACAACAACAACAATTTCAGTAATTATGAATTCATTCTTATGGCTCAGTTTGGTTAAAAGTAAAACTTACTAAACCCACACATGAACGGTAAATTGATTTTTGACAAGAGTGATATATCCACTCAATGGGGAAAGGAGAGTCTGTTTAATAAACAATATTGTGAAAATTCATTTCCACTTGCAGAAAAATGAAACAAGATCCATGTCTCACATCATACACAAAAACAAACTCAAAATTAATTAAGAATCTCAATATGAAAACTAAAACCACACACTCTTAGAAGAAAAACATAAAACATTATTTTACTGTGTATTTCACTGTATAGACTAAAAATTCATGAATTTTGTTGTTTCTAAAAAGTTTTTTTAAGGAACTTGTTTTATAGTCTCATTTTAAAGTGTATGGAGATTTCATTATTTACATTCTGCATTGAGTAGATAACAGAAATTTATATTTATACTTATACAAGTTTGAAATCTTTTGAAGTAATTCTGGTGGATGTGAAGAAGCTACAAAAAGAAAAGGAAGGGCTACATAGAACTGAAAAGACATGCCCATGAATAAAATGACGGAGTAGGTGCTTATCACATATAAAGGTACATTCTGCAATAATAGAGTAGAATTTTCCTATAGATATTTTGCATCAATATTAAACTCTCGGGTGTTTCAACTACAGTATGGCCAGAATTTTCCTGTAGGCAAGCTGTAAGTCATGACTATGCATATATTAATGTAAATTTAATTGGTCATTTTTTTAAAGTTTTCTTGTGATAATAAAAATATTACATGTCGATTTATAAATCATCAACATATACACACAAGTATAAAGAAATTAATGGAGAAAAGCTACCTTTCCTTCCCTAGTGCTCAGTAACATTTCTCTCCTTCCTTGGACCAATCCTTCATGACACACGTGTATATGAATATCAACATGCTTGATTTTTTGCATTTTTTTTATAACATACTATTTAAACTTGATACTATAATATTATGAACCTATTTCATTATGAGGGGGCAATGATGATTCAGAGGTTAAATTCTTGCCTTCCATGTGCGAGACCTGGGTCTGATTCCTGGCCAATGCACCTCAAGTGCAGCCACCACCTATCTGTCAATGGAAGCTTGCATGTTGCTATGATGCTGAACAGGTTCTTCAGAGCTCCCAGACTAAGACAGGCTAGGAAGAAAGGCCTGGGGATCTATGTCTAAAACAGCCAATAAAAACCCTATGAATTACAAAGTCCATGATATTGGGCATGGAATTTCCAATGAATAAAAGGCCAACTCATGGCAGCTAACACCAACAATTAACCTTATGAACGAATGTTTATCTACACAAGCGTTTCAATGTTTATAATTATGTGAATGTTCCAAATTTATATAATCAATTATCTATTAATTTTGAAATTTAGTTACATACATTTTCATGCACATTTCTCATTATTTTGTTAGGATAAATTATTAGTGAGTAGTGGAAAATATGCACATTTTCTACTTCAATACAAACTATCCTTTGTAAAGTTAATTTGCAATTATTTCAATAATTTGTCATAAAATACATTTGTCTCCCATCAATAAAAAAATTAAAAACTTTTTAATATTTGGGTTTCTAAGTGTTGGCAATATTGTTTTATTTTTATCTGCCTTTCTTTGATCATTGATGAATTTGGATTATTTTTACTTTAATAGCTTTTACCTATCTCCTATTGAGAATGTGATTTTTGCTATTTTTCTCTTAGAGTGCTCATTTATTTTCTGAATTATAAATGCAACTTAACTGGATGATATGTATCATTTACTAAAACGTATTTCCAAAGTACTTTATATCAATATGTATTGTATCAAGCTGCATCTTCTGATTTTTATTAAAGCCAGAATGCCTCTAAATTACATTTTTGTTCAAGACTGTCATTTGCGACTGGACATTTATCTTCTTTCTTCTCTTTCATAATTCCATTGAACATGATCTATGTGTTTAAAAACATGAAATATACCTCATATAATCTAGCCATCTGACAGAATTTCTGAATATTTATAATGCCGGGGGGAAATATAGATGAATATCAATCAATAAAGGCAAGAATTAATTTCCTTGGGAAGGAAGTAGAATTTCCGAAGAAAATTAAAATCTATAACTGAATCAAAATGAGAGATGCAATTAGTAAAATTAAGCATACAATAGGTTTAAAGGCACACTAAACATTGCAGAAAAGAAAATCAGTACAAAGAAAATACTAAAACTGAAACAGGGGTCAAGGAGATGAAAAGTAGCATGAATAAATACTAAGCTGAAGAAGCCTAACATAGAAGAATACACACACAGACACATGAGCAAACACACACACACAGAGTTTTATATATATAAACTTTCTGGGAAAAAGCTGGATAAAGCTTTTGGGACCTTCATTTGCTGATGTGGCATGACTAAAAATTAGAAGAAAGAACTACAAACACCCATTATTAATCAGAATGTGGAATGTACGAAGCATGAATCAAGGAAAATTGGAAGTTGTCAAAAATGAAATAAAATGTTTAAAGGTTGGTAACCTGGGCATTAGTGAGTTGAAATGGACTGGTGTTGGCCATTCTGAATCTGACAATCATATAATCTGCTATGCCAAGAATGACAAATTGAAGAGGAATGCCTTCATACTCATCATCAAAAAGAATATTTCAAAAGCTATCCTGAAATATAATGCAGTCAGTGATAGGAAGATTTAGTTAATACAACTATTATTCAAATTTAAACACCAACCACTAATGCCAAATATAAAGAAACTGAAGATTTTTACCAACTGCTGCAGTCTGAAATTGATCAAACATGCAATCAAGATGCAGTTATAATTATTGGTGATTGGAATGAGAAAGTTGTAAATGAAGGATCAGTAGTTGGAAAATATAGCCGTGGTGATAAAAATAGACACAATAATTATTCATTGCAAATACCTTTTTGCAACAACTTAAACAATGATGCTACTGGTGTACCTTACTGTATGGAATACACAAGAATTAAATCAACTATATCTGTGAAAGGAGTTGACGGAGAAGCCTATATCATCAGTCAGAACAAGGCCAGGTCCTAATAGCGGAATAGACCATCAATTGCTCATATGCACTTTCAAGTTGAAGCAAATTTTAAAAAGTCTGCCAGAGCCAAAGTATGACCGTGGGTATACCCCAGGTGAATTTATAGACCATATTAAGAATAGATTTCATGCTCTGAATAGTAATGACCGAAGAGCAGATGAGTTGTGGGATGATATCAAGGACATCATACATAAAGAAAGCTAAAGGCTTTTCAAAGCAGAAGAAAAAAAATGAATGTCAGAAGAGACACTGCAACTATCTCTAGAACATAGAGTGGCTGAAGTGATCAGAAGAAATGATGAAGTAAAAGAGCTAAGCAGAAGATTACAAAGAGCTACTCAAGAAGAAAAAGTAAAATATCATGAAGAAATGTGCAAATATTTGGAGATAGGAAATCAAAAAGGAAGAACACACTTGGCATTTCTAAAGCTGAAAGAGTTGGGGAAAAAAAATTCAAACCTCAAGTTGTAATTTTGAAGGATCCTATGGGCAAAAAAATTTGAACAATGCAGGAAGCATCAAAAGACAATGGAAGGAATACACAGAATCACTGTACCAAAATTATTAGTCGATGTTCAACCATCTCAGGAGGTAGCATGTGATCAAGAACTGATGGTATTAAAGGAAGAAGTCCAGGCTGCACTGAAGGCATTGGTGAAAAGCAAGGCTCCAGAAATTGATAAAATACCAATGGAGATGTTACAACAAATGGATACAAGGCGGGAATGCTCACTCATCTATGCCAAGAAATTTGGAAAACTGCTACATGGCCAACAGGCTGGAAGAGATCCATATACGTGCCTGTTAAAAAAAAAGGTGATCCAGCAGAATGCAGAAATTAATGGATAATATAGGGTCGCTGAGTCAGAGTCCACTCGACAGCAATGAGTTTGGTTTTGTTTTTTTATCATTAATATCACACGCTGGTAAAATTATGTTGAAGATGCCCCAAAAATATTTGCAGTGGTACATAGACATGGAACTGGGAGAAATTCAAGCCAGATTTAGAAGAGGATGTAGAACAAGGCATATTATTACTGATGTCAGATGAACCTTGGCTGAAATCAGAAATACCAGAAAGATGTTTATCTGTACTTTATTGACTATACAAATTATTGATAACATTGCAAAGAATGGGTGTTCTAGAACACTTAATTGTGATTGTGTGGAACCTGTACATAGAACAAGGAGCAGTTATTTGAACAGAACAAGGGCATCTAGCTAGAGTGGTTTAAAATCAGGAAAGGTGTGCATCAAGGTTGTATCCTTTCATCATACTTATTCAACCTGTATGCTGGGCAAATAATTTGAGAAGCTGGACTATATGAAGAACAGGGTATCAGAATTGGAGGAAGGCTCATTAACAACCTGCATTATGCAGATGACACAACCTTGCTTGCTAAAAGTGAAGAGGACTCGAAGTGCTTATTAATGAAAATTGAAGACTATAACCTTCGGTATGGATTACACCTCAACACAAAGAAAACAAAAATCCTACAAATGGACCAATAAGCAACATCATGATAAACAGAGAAAATATTGAAATTGCCAAGGATTTCATTTTACTTGGATCCGCAATCAATGCCCATGGAAACAGCAGTCAATAAATCAAACAACATATTGCATTGGACAAATCTGCTGCAAAAGATCTCTTTAAAGTGCTCAAAAGATGTCACTTTGAGGACTAAGGTGTGCCTGACCCAATTCATAATATTTTTAATTGCCTCATCTGCATGCAAAAGCTGGACAATGAATAAGAAAGATCGAAGAAGAATCCACACATTTGAATTATGGTGTTGGTGAAGAAAATTGAGCATACCATGGACTGCCAGAAGAATGACCTAATCTGTCTTGGAAGACATACAGCCAGAGCACTCCATGTAAGTGAGGATGGCCAGACTTTGTTTCATGTATTTTGAGCATGTTATCAGGAGGGACCACTCCCTGGAGAAGGACATCACACTTGATAAAGTAGAGGGAAGAGAAAAAATAGGAAGACCTTCAAGGAGATAGACTGACACAGTTGCTGCAATGGGCTCAAACATAGCAATGATTTTGATAATGGCACAGGACCAGCAGTGCTTCTTTCTGTTGTACATAGGTTTGCTACGAGTTGGAAAGAATAGAAAGCATTCCAACTCATAGCAAACAACAACTATACACACACACATGTATATGGAGCCCTGGTGGAAGTGATTAAAGCCTTCGACTGCTAACTGAAATGGCAGCAGTTGGAAACCGCCATGGACTCCAGGAGAAAGATGTGACAGTCTGCTTCAGTAGAGATTTATACCCTTGAAAACTGTATGGGGTCGCTATGAGTCACAACTGACTCACCACAGTGGGTTTGGTTTGTTGGTTTATATACATATAAATATGTGTGTGTATATAAGTATATATTATAATATACATACTGTATATAATTTATATAAAAATAGGAGTCCCTGACGGGTGCAAATTATTAGGCACTCAATTATTATCTGAAAGTTTGACAGTTCAAACCCACCCAGAGGTGTCTGGGAAGACAGGCCTTGCAATCTCTTTCTGAAAGGTCACAGCCTTGGAAACTCTATGGAGCAGTTCTACTCTGTACATATGGGTGCCATGAGTTGAAATTGACTGGAAGGCAGCTTATAACAACAGCGATATACAAGTAGTCACATATAAATATACCCCAGTGCTGTCGAAGAATATATAAATATACACACATTCAAATGTATATAGCCATATACATGAATATATGATCATATTGAAGTAAATCTCTCAAACAGTACAAATAATGTATAGCAAAAAATAAGGAAAACGGATTTCTATGTGGGAGAGGGTACTGACTTGGTGGGAGAATGGAGTACTTATAAAAGAATTATTTTTTACTTTGGTACTGGCAATGCTAAATTTCCTAATCTGTGTGCTAGTGAAAAATCCTTTGAACTAAGTACTTGTGATTTGTGAACTTTTTTGTATGTTTCTTACACTTCCTAGAATTTTAGGTTAAATTTTAGGTTAAAGAAGCAAGGATAAATATTAATTTTGAATTTAAAATGATAATTTAATTAAATAATGTTTTTTATGAAAATACAACCTAAATATAACAAAGAAAAATGAAACTAATATGATTTTAACTATAATATACATTTATAGTTATATATAGTTATATATATTTCTTAAATGAGGAAAATAGTGGCTTAGATTAAAAAAATCAGTAAGTACTACTTCTAAATACCATTTCCAAAGCTGTATTAGAAAAATGATAATTTTTCTAATAGATGGTGACATTGGCATGAATAAAGTTTATTATGTAAGTCAAATTAAAATGCCTGTCATGGATACAGAATTTTAACTGCCAGCTTACTCAAAAATGTGTTAAATAAATAGTATAGCACTGACTGACGATTATCGTAGCGAACCTATGCGGACAGAGTAGAACGGCCCCGAGAGGGTTTCCAAGGGGAGCTGGTGGATTCAAACTGCCAACATTTTGGTTACCAGCTATAGCTCTTAACCACTGCAGCACCAGGGCTTCTTTAAATAAGAAGGTATCTTATAATGTGTTTATTGGATTTTATTTGGAAAGAACCAGGAAGTTATTAAAATTAATGAAATTGTTTTCAACACCAATATTTTTTCTAATTGCTGTCAAGTTAGCTCTCACTTATGGTGAGCCCGTGTCTGTCAGAGTAGAATTGCGTTCCATAGAGTTTCAATGGCTGACAACATCGACAAGCATGCTTAAAAATAAAGCCAGCCGATAATTCCCCTAAGTGAATAAGAAACAGGAGCATTCATTTTTCATGTTTTTATTTGTCCTAGAAGAACATTTCAAACATATTTTACCCAGACATTCTCAATAATACATCAGAGTTCTTGAATTAAGTGTTAGTTACAAGGACATGATGATGCAACTCCTGGACAAAAATTGAAAAATTAAATAATTAAGAAACATGTAGATATCACATTAAGGCTTACATTGTTCTTGACTTGTTAGAGAAAAGAGATTTTGATAATAGGAATGTAACTTTCTATATTATAATAGTGAAAATCTTGACTTAACAGTAGATTGTAAATTAAGGACTCTTTTCTGAATGAATTTGGCATATATATATTGCCAAACTGCGAGGACTTTGAAGTCTGGCCACCACTTAAGGTCAAGTCATATCTAGTACTCTTGCTACATAGGTGATCTTTGGTGATTACTTTATCTCTCTGCCTCTATATTCTTGTGTAAATAGAGATAATAGCAAACCTACTCCATAGGGTTGCTGTGAGGATAAAACAATATCATGCATTTAAGACATTTGGAAAATGTCTCCAACATACAGCACATAATAAGTAATAAACAAATATTAACTACTACCATTGCTATTGTTAATTAGCATACATACTGTGGAGAATAACATGATAGAAAATTTGTTTCTAATAAATATGCGAATGTTTCAACATACTCTACAAAATCAATCACAGAAGTCAATTATTTTATTTAATGTGAACTAGAATCTTCAGTAACATAACTTAGAAATCCTAAATATAACTAAAAAAAAACTGAAAGAAGTTATTAAATGTTAAAAATGTGATACACTAATCACCTACATAAGACCAAATGTCAGTCAATAATTATTTTCAAACAAAAGATGAGAATGTAAGGGAATAGAAAAACTAATGGAAATGGAACAAGCAGAACAGAAATAATGAGATTGTTCACACATTGTGAAGAATTTAACCAAGGCCACTGAATAACTTGTGCAGAAATTGTTGAATGGGAGCCAAACTACTGTGTAAACCATCATTGAAAATACAATAAAATATTATTTAAAAAAATAGTAAAATGAATGTCATTAATATTCCATAATGGCTTTAGAGTAAGGAATTTCATCTGGTTTGTAATCGTTGCGATATTATGTGTCTATGTGTTTTTCACTTAACATATTAGAACTTTTGAGAGATATTCTGGTTGAGGAGCAATGTACTGAAAATATTATTGTTGTTTTGAATATTAGTTTTATTACTGTCACCTACTGTGCTGGTAGCACACTGGACAAAAAGAGAAGAAAAATGCAAACAACCAAGTCACCATACAATTAAAATTTTGACATAGGAAAATAAGTTTCAACCCACTTGCTGTTACTGGTTTAAAAAAAAAAAAAGGTGATGCACTAAGAGAAGCATTTTAATTAAGTGCAACCTGTATCACTGAAGTCCTATACTGTAATCAGGGAAAGAAAAAAGTATTAAGGAACAAAGCAGCATATGCCTATACCTGCACAAATAAGTATAAGATAAATCTATGAAATATTGAGTTAGTGTACTAAAATTTATTACTACCACAGGAAATATTTGAAATTGTATAGACAAAATTATCCAATTGATTGATCCTATATTTCCATTTTCAGCAAACCCTATTTTATGAGAAGAATTATAGTATTTCACTCAATGTAAATACTATTACCTGTCTGTTTTACTCCAAAATATTTTTAAAAATGTCCCAATGTCCATATATTTGCGTAATTCAAATCATGAAACATTTCAAAACATTTTTCAAACATTCTAGGAAAAATTGAACAATTAAAAAAAAACCTGTGTCCTGCCAGAAAAGCTATTTTTTCTTTTAAAAAATGCTGAACAAGTATGAAAATAGCTGTCCATTCTTTATTCCATGTTACAAATAAAAATATGAAGTAAAATCAAAGGCCACTAAGATATGAAAACTAATTGGGAAACTATTTCCCTACAGAGAAGCTCTTCTGCTTTTCATTTTTCACCATGTTATTTTTTTTTTTATTTGCGTAGTGAAGACGTGGCAGTGAAGGGTCTCTCTGCAGACTCTGAATTGCAGGTGCTTGATTGTCTGGGACAATCACCTGTGAAATAAGACCTTTAATGATACTACAGCTTTGGTTGGTTTCTCTAAATGGAGAAATGGTATTACCATTCGTCTCAAAGGTAGCTGAAAAGTAGTAATTTGTTTCTGATTAATATCTCATAATTGAAGATGACCTCCTCGTATCTCCGGAGCAGAATATACAATTTCCTAATTACCACTTGGTTGATATTTTAAAATCTGCCCATACTCTAAGTTTTTTTTCAGTTCCACTATAGCTAATGTAATTTGGGGGAAAGACATGAGATTACATATAAAATCCCTTCTAAAATGTGGTCAGAAGGGAAGAACACAAGAATCACATGGAGAACAGATTCTGCAAGTCAAAATTTAAAAAAATAAATGATTAAGCAAGTAAATCACTTTTAGTCAACAGTCATCCTAAGTGCATGGTTTCTGACAGCAAGTGGGTTGAAATTTTTTTTTTTTATTATATAGGTGTATGAAATTATACACCTATTGCCTCCCCCATCCCAGGTGTCTGCAAAATGATGATGGCTTGCTTTGCCTCTTCAAACTGTGTGTACACTGTGTGTGTGTGTGTGTGTGCTTTGCCTTTTGTATGTTGCATTGTTTTGCTGTGGTTGTTGAAATTTAGACATGTATAGGAGAGTAGATACTCAAGTAAATATTTGTTTATGCTTGGAGATGAGCATGTCTTCCCTTCCGCCAGGCCTTTAGAATGGGATTTTGTCTTAACCTACAAATGAGTTAGGATGGGTTTTAGTTTTATTATTGCTAATTACCCTCAGTGCATTGTTGTTAGTTACCCATCCGGTTGGCTCAGACTCATGGTGACATTTTGCCTAACAGAATGAAACATTTTCCAGTCCTGTGCCAACTTCATGATTATCGGTATGTTCGAGTCCATCGTTGTGGCTATTGTGGCAATCCATATTATTGAGAGTGTCTCTGGTTTCTGCTGACTCTCTATTTCACCAAACATGATGTCCTTTTCTAGTGATTGGTCTTTCCTAATGACATGTCCAAAGTAAATAAGCCGAAGTCTTGCATCCTTGCTTCTGAAATATATTCTGGTTGTAATTCCTCTAAAACTGATTTATTTGTTCTTCTGGCTGTCCATGGTATCTTTAATATTGTTTGCCAACACCAAATTCAAACACACCAATTCTACTTTTTTCCCTTTTTCATTGTTCAGCTTTCACATCCATATGAGGCAATTGAAAAGACCATGGCTTGAGTCAGGTGGACTTTAATCATCAAAATGACATCTTTGATTTAAAGAGGTCTTTGCAGCAGATTTGCCCAATGAATTATGCTGTTTGAGATCTTGAGCGCTACTTCTGTCGACATTAATTGTTGATCCAAGTAGAATGAAATCATTGACAGCTTAATTTTTTTCTCCCTCTATCATGATGTTACTTATCAGTCCAGTTATGAGGATTTTCATTTTCTTCACATTCAGGTATAACCCATATTGAAGGCTGTATGTAGTCTTTGATCTTCATCAATAAATGCTTCAAGTGGTCTTAATTTTTGGTAAGCAATGTAGTGTCATCTGCATATCACAAATTGTTAATGAGACTTCCTTCAATCCTGATGCCACATTCTTCTTCATACAGTTTAGCTTCACAGATTACATGTTCAGCATGCAGACTGAATGAGTAAGGTAAAAGGATACAATGCTGCTGCACACATTTTCCAATTTTAAACCACACAGTATCCCCTTGTTCTATTCAAATATTGTGTTCTGATACATGTGCAGTTACACACGAGCACAATTAAGTGTTCTGGAATTCCCATAGGTTTCAAATGCCTCTAGTGATACCTTGTGTTTGTCTTTTTGCTTAGCTTTCAATCTTGCCTTTATGCTATTCCCCAGAGAAACTCTGTCTTACAGTTCTCTCAGCTGAATCACACTGTTATTTTCACTTGAGCTTGTTGTCTTGATGTTGTTGAGTTGTAGAAGAGAGGGGTATTTTCAGATATTGTGCAGTTAAACCTCCGTTGAGGACACCACTGTGATTTATTCCTCAGGTGTGTGGTCCTCACGAGGATTCCTGTCCTTCCCCGAGTGGCACAAAAATTTTGCTCTTGGCTACTAACTGAAAGGTTACAGCTAAGAAAACACTGTGGAATCAACTCTATAGCAACGAGTTTGGGCTTTTGGTTTAGTGCTGTTCTCCCCCATCCTGCAGTAGAAGAGCCTTATTTTTTCCTCCCAGTTTTCCTTCTCTAGCGAGTTCCCGTGTGGTGCAAATGGTTAACATGTTTGACTACTAAACAAAAGTTTGAAGATTAGAGCCCACCCAGAGGCACCTCCGAAGCAAGGCCTGATGATCTAATTCTGACAAGATAGCCATTGAAAATCCTGTGAAGCAGGGCATCATTCTGACACACGTTGGGTTGCCATGAGTCTGAATCAACCGGAGAAACTGGTAGCTGCGGTGTACTCCACAGCTGCTCTCAGGCTACGGTTCTGGTGTTCTTCCCCTTATACATTTAAACTTTAATTCTGTGCAGAAATAAGGAAGATGTGTCTGAGGGAAATTTAGGCAGTGACTGGTTCTCCAAGCCAGAACCATGAGGGAACTTTCTTGGAATTTTCCTTAATCTTTATTGTGGGTGCCTCTGGGGTTCCCTGAGGAAGAGAGGGTGGAAGGTCTTCTATGTCTGTGGCCCCAGAAAATTCACACTCTCACGCTAGCCCACACTCACTCTTCAGGTATTCATTAATAGTTGAATTTTTTCGCTGTCATTTACAGCATTCAGCATCGCTGTTCCAGGTAAACAAATGCTCACCTTCTTTTTCATCCCGCAGGTGCCCATTTCAGTCCAGATTTTTTGTGTTATAGTTTTGCCCTGTGACCTCATTCTAAATGGGTTCACAAAGAGTTCTAAATTTGCAGTTTATCCAGCTTTTTTTTTTTTTTTGTGAAGATGGAAACAACACTCTTTCCAGCTGTTTCTCTAAGCAGAAACAGTAAAAAAAAAAAAAAAAAAAAAAAGTAGTGCCCCTAAAAATCCAAAACAAGGATTTTGAGAATCTGTTAATAAGTTGCTAGGTCAGTTAACCTCTTTTAACCTCAGCTCTCTTAACTGTCAAACAGGGACAGTAATAGCACTTAATTAATAAATGTGCTGTAATCCATTAAAACACGAGAGAGAAGCAAGATTTATAATTTAGGTACACTAAAAGGGATTAAACATAAGTTAATATAAAATAATTTATATACGTGTTCGAGCATTTGCTAATTTTACTAAACATTAAGATGTCCTGAAAATGTGGTGTCAACCAAGGGAAAACGTGGAATTAAAACAAAAAGAGTTGAGATATAAAAGGGTAAATTAATTGGAATAAAAACACAGAATAATTATTTCAGCAATCAGAACATAATATAAAAAGTATACCCCTGCTTAAGAAATGTATATGCTGTGGCTTAAAGTACTAAAATATGAAGAGAACAATTGAAAATGGTAGTACTCAATTAAGTTCTGTTTTTTCTTAAGAAATAGGCAGTAAGTATTCAATATTAGTAAGATTAGATAAATAAATTGTTTAATTATATTTTCTGATGTCTTTGAAGAATTTTTCAGTCATACGTTTTTGCTAACAATTTCTTGAGATAAAAGGCACATTTTAGTTTATAATAAATATTTATAGGCACTAATGTCTTTCAGCCGGTCTTGGTTAATATTATAGCTAAAAGGCCATGTTAGCCATTTCAATAAGTGAGAAACCTAGAAAAAAGTCATTGACCAAGGGCTTTGATAATGTAAAACAGAGACACACACATAGACAAAACTGTTAGACATCATCTTGTATTTTAAAAATATAGGAAAGGAAGTTTGTAGATATCAATTTACCTATCTATATCTGTCTGTGTATATACAGATATATGTATAATTTATATACCTATATATAATACATATATAACTTCTGTTAAACAATTTTATATTATGTATGTTATCAATATAAAGTCACATTCCTGACAAACTATGTTTGTTTATAAGGTTGAAGATTTTTCATGGTATTAATAATTTTTTTAAACGGTCTCCAAAGACCATTGGTTCATAATATGGAAATTATATGTTTTGTGAAAATAATTGGTGTACTTTGAGTTATAAATTTCAACTCTTATAACAAACTTCTATAGGTTGTATAAAGTTTGTTATGAGTTGAGATTTGCTCAATTACCTTATGATAATTACTTAATTATGTTTCCACTGATCTTGCGGTAATTACCCAACCACTACATAAGAATCACATGAGTCTTGTCAGATTAGGTACATGGTTCAAACAAATTTCTGCTTGTATAAATTTTTTGTAAGTAATAAGTACATATATCTAATTTGTCAACACTTAATACAGGTAAAGTACCTCATTCTTCCACATTCTTAGCTTGGCACTCAGGGCTCTTTTCAAACTTTCCATCCATCTTTCCAATCTTATTTATCACCTTTTTTTGTTATCATCACTATTATGTTCAGTGGTTCTCTGCCTAGTTTCCCTTAACAGTCACTATGTGAAATACCTTTGCTGTATTATTATCTACAAATGTAAATTTGATGCAGATTTCCTGAGTGCTGCTTAAGGTATATAACCTTGTCTAAGTTGTAGCTATATTATTTCTTTTACAGTAAAAATGTCTTTCAAGGTGACCACTTATCTGATTCTTCTATGTATCTCTCCCAATATGGAAAGCAGTGAGTTAGATATAGTACATGAATGAATGAATATATATGCACACATACACACAAACATGAAATAAGCCAAAGCCAAGGATAAAAATTTTTAATCCAAGTATGCCTTGTTTCCATTTGGGTTGAAGTGAAACATTACTTTATCATTAAATCAATATATTTATAACTTTAATCACTGCCTTTTTTCAAGATATCCAACACTTCTTAATCCGGTCATTGGAAAAAGTATGAACTCTGTTATGAAATACTGTTCTATGTTTAGTTTTCTAGACACAGAGATGTAAAATAATATGGTAGGATGTCTGCTTGGCAAATTACTACAGTGCGAAGACAATCTTTTTGTTTAATATGTTACACAGAAATACAAGGCAAATCACCATGATATTGGTATTGGTGCTTATTCATCCATGAGAGTAATTTCTGAACTGCTAGGCCAGAACACATCCTAAATTTTCTCTGCCTCTGCAGAACACCTGCCTAAATCAGTATGGTCAATTTCAATTTCAATTTGCTAGGAAGCAACAGCATGACCAATGTCTTCTTGAGAAAAAGAAAAAAATCAGTGCAAAAAAATATATATGTATATATAATTTTAGAATTTTATCCAGGGTTTACTTGCTAAACACATTCCCCATTTTGCATTCAATGAAAAATTTTATTCAGTGCTCATTTTGGTTTTCTCAGCATATATCCCAACAATTAACTTGAAACAATTGTTCTTTGAAATGATGGTTGCATCAGCTTCAATGTTTAAGCAATATGTCCTGTTCAGTAAATAACAAAGTCCGTAATGCAAATATTCTAGCAAGATTTTACAGGGTCCTAAATTAATTTAAAGAGAAATGCAATGCATCATCTTCCATAACAAATGATTTGTACATCTTCTGTAATTTAGTAAATAAAATGCCTTTAGGTAACATAATTGAGAGTCTTTTGTCACCAAACACTATGCTTTTCTAAGTTGACTATTATTACTGGTATATTACATTTGTTTGTTTTGTTTTCATTCCTCTATGTTGATTCTTCTCAATTGAAATCTGTGATGAAATAACATATCTAGAGCATATTGCAATAGATTCTTTGGGGTAGAAGGAGTGGTTGGAAAATAAATGACTATATCTACTTAGGGTGATTTTCATACATCTTTCATCCCTTTACCTGCCCCCCCTCCCCTTCCTTTATGGATCTTTTCTCTTGCTCTGTTGAAAAGACCAGGATATTGGCTGCATGAACTCGAGTACATAGTAAATATTATTTGTAAGATCAATTTTACATTTACATGCCCTCCAAGGAAAGAAATTTGCTAAATTCTGAGTTTCCAGCAGATATTAATTGAAGACAAATATTTACGCATAGCTTTTTGAGAAATTGTGCTTATAATACACTTTATGAAAATATTTTACCAGTTACCATTTTCTATAGAATATGATCAAATTTTTCATGTGGTTAAACTTATTCTTACAAAAAAAAAAAAAGCCAAATTGTTTATCAATACGATATGTATTAAAATGTCAATTAGTTTAAAGAGTTAATGTCTGTTTTGATTTACATAAGGCAGGCAAAATCTGTCTTAGGAAGGTCAGTCTGTAATATAAAAATCATGGCTTAGAGAAAAGTAAAATGAGGTTATAAGAACCTCATTATAGTACATAATTCTAATACCTTTGGAAGGAAATTTTGTTCTGTGCATATTATGAGTTTCTTTGAGATTTCAAATAAATTGAAAACATGAGAAATGTTGAAAGTGTAATCAAGCTTTGGGGTTTAATCCATAAAGTGTTTGAATTTATATGGCTTAAATTGTTTTCCTTAAGACCTTAACTTTTCTCTCATTTTTTTCTTTGCACAGGTTCCATTAGATAAATGATGTTAAATTCAGATAAGTCCTAACAAATGTTCATTTCCATGCAATCATTTGAAATTGATACACTTCCATCTCTCTGAAAGGATTCTGATCATTATTTTGAGTATTAAAATACTATTTTGTGAAAAAAACCTTGAAAACACCAAGAAAAGGTACCCCATTCTTCAAGAGAAGTTTGTTTGGTTCTTCAGAAACTAGGATTATCTAGAAGATGTGTCAGGTAGCCAGAAAAATATGTGAGTTGATGAATGTCTTGTCTTTGAATATTCAGATAAAACACAATTAATACTTAATTTACTAGTTAATTAGCTAATATCTTATAGAGAAAATGAAAGTAGATACAAAAAATGATTTGGTACAATTAAAAATTTTTTGATTCTAAGAATGTGGCAAGAGAAAATAAGATGGAAATAGAAGTGAAATAAATAAGAAATAAATTGATATAGATAGCAAATATCCCCAGTAAAGTCACATATCGATCATATTTTTTTAGATTTTTTGGGGGGAAGACAATGGTCAGCTTCTCTTAAGATTGGCTAGACATGCTTGAAAGGAAAACGCATAAAGATGTTTTCTTCCATATAGCTTCAATTTTGCTTGTCCTTTCTTGTAGAAAATAGAACTTTGCTTCTAGGGCTTTGTAAGGTATAAAAAAGCTGTAGATTTTGTTAAAATATTTAATTTAAATATGAATCCAAATTTAAACAATTCCAAATGATATATGGGTGTTGATTTGGGATCACATTATCTCAATAGAAAATATATTATCAGATGCTTCTCTTATTACTTCTCAATGAAAATGCACTAAAAATTGTTAATTAGGAATAATGAAGGAAATGATAACATTTGAAATTTTAGTAGCCTTATTTGCTCTCAAAGTGTGTCTATAAGTATAATATATTTTTGCCAAAATGTATTTGAAGAGAAGCACATTTGTGTAACCTTGAAAAGCAGGTTAAGTAATTTAAGAATTAGTAAAGGAAGGTAAGACATTCTGGGCAAATCTGCAGATTTGAGTCATGATTTGTCACTGTGGTAAATGTATTAAATCTCTACACATTTTTTTAATATTCTGTTTTCCCTTTAATTGTTTTTCTGGATCATCTAATCAATCACAAAATCCTAAAAATTTTAGATTCTCTGTATTGATCAAACCCTTCTTCATGTTGCCAATCATAATGCTATTGTCTTAGCTAATTTCTTGCCCAAAATATTACACAGCTGAGATACACCTTTGATATTGACCTGAATAATTTAAAAGGAGAAACTAGTATTGAAGAGAAATGCTTTTACTTAAAATTATTAAAGCCTAACAAAATCAAAAGAAGCAACGATTTTTCCTTTTTTCATGTGCGTGTTTTAGATTTAAATGTTTTCACCACATTTGAGGATGAAAATGCATGTAAACAGGCCACAAAGAAAAACAATGACAGTAAGAAAATGAAAATATAATTATTTGGGACATTTAAAAATAATTTTGAAAATTTGAAACATTTGATTAAAAACACTTATAAGAATATTTAAAAGTAAATAAAAAAATAATAAAGAATAGTCAAGTTGTATTTATTACGAAATTATGGAATATATGTAACAGGAAACTAAGGTGATTAAAACCAGTTGCCATCAAGTTGATTCCAACTCATGATGATCCCATATGTGTTGAGTAGAACCATGCTCCACAGGGTTTTCAGTGGCAGATTTTTTGGAAGGCACCTCTGGGTAAACTAGAACCACCAACCTTTCAGTTAGCAAGTGTACATTTTAACCATTTACATCACCCAGAAAGTCCAAACAAAGTGATAATGCTTCTCATTTGAATTTATAGTCTTTGTTGTGACTCTGTAGAGCTAACTTTTAAATTCTTTTTGAGTAAGATAAAAAAAAATAATGTTGTCTTGGGGACTCTGTTGAATTACATGAATAATAGTGTTGTTTATATTTTATTATCATAAATATCATTTAAAATCATATCCTCAATTAATATAAAGCCATTCTCTATTTGAAAGTTAATTATTTTTACCCTCTTACAATTTATTTCAAAGCCACTTTTCTTGTTTGCAAGTTTTGTTGTCACAATGTCAAATAAACGGAAGAAAACAAAACAAAACAAACCATGATGTAAAAAATTCACAGGCAGGTTTTCTAAGAGAAGAAGGTGTTAGTTTGTTTATTCTCCTGGGATGAACCCTACATTTCCGTCTGCACAATTGCATTTTTGGTCCCATTTATCACAGCTGGATGTCTGGTGGTTCAATAACAGGAATAATGAACAGTGGAAGAGACTGAGCAATGTTTGCAGGGCAGCGTTAGTTTTTAGATATGCATGTGTGTGGTGTCTTTGAAACATCCATTTAGAGATGTGAATTTGGTTGTCATTTAATAGCATTTGGGAACTACACATTTATTCAATGGCTCCAAATATTATTTATTATTACTATTTTTTTTACTTACCTCTAAAATTTCTCCTGGCAAATTTGTTTTTGACTTGAAGATTTTTAAAGCAATTTGCAGATTTGATTTTATATTTTAAATTTCCACACATCACAACCATATAAAAATATACCAGTATCAAGTACTTCTTAGAGCTTAATCAGCAGTTAAACTGTTTAGAAACAATTTTTTTTTCTGAAAGATTACTAACAAGGTGGCATAGCTTAGCCTAAAAAAAAAAGAAAGAAAAAAAGCCTGGAATTTTTGTATTCATCTAGTTCAAAACCATGCTCAGTAATCTGAAGATTCAAAGCATGCCTTTTTCTTCTATCCTAATGTAGTTATGTAAAATTTGACATCAGTTCCTTATCACTTGCCCTTTGGTGGAAAAATTTTATTTAATTTTACTGTTCATTGTGTTGTACACTCTAAGTCTGAACACAACTCTTTCCTTATTTTGTTTCAGTATCTACTTTTGTTTTCCTCTGTTTCTATGATTGTCATTCACAATTCCCTCACCCCATAGAGCAACTAAATAAATCCATAACAAAAGAAGAGATTGGAAAGGTAATTAAAAAAACTCCCCACAAGGACAACAAAAAAAAAACCCTGGCCCTGACAGCTTCACTGGAGGTTTCTACTCTTCTTTCAGAGAAGAGTTAACACCACTACTACTAAAGGTATTTCAGAGCATAGAAAAGGATGGAATATTCCCAAACTTATTCTATGAACCCAGCATATCCCAAAACCAGGTAAAAAAAAAAAAAAAAAATTTTTTTTTAAAGACACCACTAAAAAAGAAAATTACAGACCTATATCCCTCATGAACTTAAATGCAAAAATCCTCAACAAAATTCTAGCCAAGAGAATTCAACAACATATCAAAAAAATAATTCACTATGACCAAGTGGGATTCATACCAGGTTTGCAGGGATGGTTCAACATTAGAAAAACAATTAAAGTAATCCATCATATAAATAAAACAAAGACAAGAATCACATGATCTTATCAACTGATGCAGAAAAGGCATTTGACAAAGTTCAACACACATTCATGATAAAACTCTTGGCAAAATAGGAATAGAAGAAAAATTCCTCAACATAATAAAGGACATTTATACAAAGCAAACAGCCAACATCATACTAAATGGAGAGAGTCTAAAAGTGTTCCCCTTGAGATCAGGAGCCAGACAAGGATCTCTTTTATCACTACTCTTATTCAACACTGTGCTGGAGGTCCTAGCCAGAGCAGTTAGGCTAGACAAAGAAATAAAGGGCATCCAGATTGGTAAGGAAGAAGTGTCTCTATTTGCAGATGACAGGATCTTATACACAAAAAATCCTATGGGATCCTCAAGAAAACTACTGAAACTAATAGAAGAGTTCAGCAGAGTATCAGGATATGAGATAAAGATACAAAAATCAGTTGGATTCCTCTACACCAGCAAAGAGAATGTCAAGAAGGAAATCAACAAATCAATACCATTTACAGTAGCCCCCAGGAAGATAAAATAATTAGGAATAAATCTAACCAGAGACATAAAAGACCTACACAAAGAAAACTATAAGAAACCACTACAAGAAACCAAAAGAGACCTACCTACGTGGAAAAACATACCATGCTCATGGATAGGAAGATTCAACATTGTAAAAATGTCTATTCTACCCAAAGTGATCTACAGATACAATACAATTCTGAACCAAATTCCAAAGACATTTTTTAATGAGATGGAGAAACAAATCACCAACTTCATATGAAAGGGAAAGAGGCCCCAAATAAGTAAAACATTACTGAAAAAGAAGAACAAAGTGGGAGGCCTCACACTGCCTGATTTTAGGATATATTAGCAGTATAACAGTCAAAACAGCCTGGTACTGGTATAACAACAGATGCACAGACCAATGGAACAAATTTGAGAATCTAGACATAAATCCACCACCAGCAAAAAAAAAAATGAAACAAGACCCATACCTCACACCATGCACAAAAACAAACTCAAAATGTATCAAAGACCTAAATATTAAATCTAAAACGGTAAAGATCATGGAATTAAAAATAGGGACAATGCTAGGAACCCTAATACATGGCATAAACAGAATACAAAACATTATTAACAGTGCACAAACACCAGAAGAGAAACTAGATAACTGGGAGCTCCCAAAAATCAAACACCTATGCTCATTCAAAGACTTCACCAAAAGAGTAAAAAGATTACCTACAGACTGAGAAATAGTTTTTGGCTATAACATTTCAGATCAGTGTCTGATCTCTAAAATCTACATGGCACCACAAAAACTCAACTACGAAAAGACAAATAATCCAATTAAAAAATGGACAAAAGCTATGAATAGGCACTTCACCAAAGAAGACATTCAGGCAGCTAACAGATACATCAGGAAATGCTCACAATGATTAGCCGTCAGAGAAATACAAATCTAACTACAATGAGATACCATCTCACTCCAACAAGGCTGGAATTTATCCAAAAAACACAAAATAATAAATGTTGGCGAGGTTGTGGAGAGACTGGAACACTTATACATGGCTGGTGGGAATGTAAAACGGTACAATCACTTTGGAAATCGATTTGGCACTCCCTTAAAAAGCTAGAAATAGAACTACCATATGATCCAGCAATTCCACTCCTTGGAATATACCCTAGAGAAATAAGAGCCTTTACACGAACAGATATATGCACACCCATGTTTATTGCAGCACTGTTTACAATAGCAAAAAGATGGGAGCAACCAAAGTGCCCATTAACGGGTGGATAAAAAAATTATGGTATATTCACACTATGTAATGCTATGCATCGATAAAGAACAGTGATGAACCCGTGAAACATTTCATAACCTGGAACGCATTATGCTGAGTGAAATTGGTCAGTTGCAATAGGACAAATATTGTATGAGACCGCTGTTAGAAGAACTCAAGAAAAAGCTTAAACACAGAAGAAAATATTCTTTGATTGTTATGAGGATGGGGAGGAAGGGAGGGAGAAGTGTATTCACTAATTAGATAGTAGACGAGAACCATTTTAGGTGAAGGGAGACATCACACAATACAGAAGAAATCAGCACAACGGGAGTAAACCAAAAGCGAAGAAGTTTCCTTAATAAACCAAACACCTGGAAGGCCAGAGTAGCAGGGATGGTGGTCTGGGGACCACGGTTTCAGGGGATATCTAGGTCAATTAGCATAAAAAAATGTATTAAGAAAACTTTCTGCATCCCACTTTTGTGACTGGTGTCTGGGGTCTTAAATGCTAGCAAGCAGCCACCTAAGATGCATCAATTGCTCTCAACCCACCTGGAGCAAAGAAGAATGAAGAACACCAGAGACACAGGTAATTATGAGCCCAAGAGGCAGAAAGGGCCACATGAATCAGAGATTACATCAGCCTGTGACTAGAAGAACTAGATGGTGTCTGGCTACAGCCAATTACTGCCCTGACAGGGAACACAACAGAGAATCCCTGATGGAGCAGGAGAGCAGTGAGATGTAGACTTCAAATTCTCGTAAAAAGACCAGACTTAATGATCTGACTGAGACTAGAAGGACCCCGGAGGTCATGGTCCCCAGACCTTCTGTTAGCCCAAGAGTGGAACGATTCCCAAAGCCAACTCTTCAGACAAGGATTGGACTGGACTATAAGATAGAAAATGATACTGGTGAGGAGTGAGCTTCTTGGCTCAAGCAGGCACATGAGACTATGTGGGTGGCTCCTGTCTGGATGGGAGATGAGAAGGCCGAGGGGGTCAGAAGCTGGCTGAATGGACACGGAGAATACAGGGTGGAAAGAAGGAGTGTGCGGTCTTATTTAGGTCAGAGCAAGTAGGAGTACATAGCAATGTGTATATAAATTTTTGTGAGAGACCTGACTTGATTTGTAAAGTTGCACTTAAAGCACAATTAAAAAAAAAAAAAAGCATAATTCCCTCACCCCAACATACTATATATATATACACACACACACACACACACACACACACACGTTTGTATACACACCCACAGGATCCCTGGTGGTGCTGTGGTTAAATCCTTTGGGTGCTAACTGAAACGTCAGCAGTTCAAACCCAACAGCTATTCTGCAGGAGAAAGATATGGCAGTCTGTTTCCGTAAAGATTTACAGCCTAGGAAACCCTATGGGGTATTTCTACTCTGTGTTATAGGGTTTCGGAATCAGCTTGACAGCACTGGGTTTGGTACACACACACACACACACACACACACACACACACACACACACATTCAGTTCATATAAACAATATATTCTCATAAGTACTATCTTTCATTATAAACTTTGACTCTTAATCCTGGGTTTGTAGATTGCAACAGGAAATGGGATTGTGTTTAACATGACTAGAAACATAATTTGGGAGTTACTTACATGTTCTTTAGCTGTTAAAAAGAGAAGTCAAAGTACTATATACTCTACGACAGATGAGAGAGACTGTGGAATGGGGGATATGTCCCAAACATAATATTTTCATTGTTGAGATTTCATTCAAAAGTGAATACGGGGGTACATGGAATTATATACATTTATTAAAACTTTATAGAACTTTTTAGCGGTATAGAACTAATCAACACAGACAGTAAATCTTAATATATACAGACTGAAAAATATTTTTAGAGATTTGTGGATCCAGGTAGCAAAGCAGATTGTGATAAACAAATTGTTTTACAAATGTATGAAATACCTTCACTAGGGGGGTGCGGGGAGCAGGTGCTTCCTTAAGTAACTTTCAAAATGAGTCTGTAAGAATAAAGACAAAAAGAATTGCACATAAATGCTGTATTCTACTTGATAAAGTTTGTTTCCCACAGGGGTATGGATTTACAATTTAGATATAGGGTCTTTATGAGTCCAAATTGACTTGCTAGCAATGTGTTTAATTTTTTGATATACCCATATAATGGAGTTTAACAATTAAGTAAATGGATGACAGATGGCCAGGGGCAGTTTTCTCACTGTTGGAGTGGAAATTTACACAGAATCAAGGGCAGAGGCTAGAAGGATCCATGTGGTAATATACCAGAGTTGGAGACAGCAGTCTGAATCAGCTTACTAATCACTTAATTAGCTAAGAGTTGCTTATATATATGGATATACACATGTATCTCCTTGCTCTGTTAACTAAAGGACCTAAAAGCAATGAGATCACAGTAGCAAGAAGCACAACTAGCACCCAAATCTTGGCTTCTAATATCATTCTCCAATATAAAGAACCAGGATCCTTGGAGAAGTGGCTAATTCTAGAACTGGGACAGGAAAAATACAATATGAACTCGGAGCACCTTAAAGTGTCAGAAAAAAAAAAAGAAAGAAAATGTCAAAAAAACAAAAACAAAACAAAACCCCACATGAATGGAGGTGTGTCAAAGGGACACAGGAATTCACTGAAAGAGCTCCCAAGGACCAAAGCAGGGCAAGTTGAGCAACAATTTAAATAAAATAGTATTTGCTTATAACCCAAAGTATAGAGTAAATATCAGTGAGTTCATATTTACCAAAATGAATGAATAATGAAAAAATAACCCATGTAAAATGCAGAAAAATTCAAAATAATTTATGTAGATTACCCACTCTCCAGGAACAGAAACCTAACTCCCAAATATTAAGTGCGGGTTATATAGTGACATCCTCTCAACAAGTACAGTTTAGAAAAGGGGAGAAAAATCAACCCTACAGTGAAGAAATGGGACAGACACTAACCCAGCCAAGTGATCAAGGTCAACATTAACAGTAATAAAAATGTGGATAGTATTGAGCTTCATCCCTTTATATAGTGTGTTGAAAATGGTATTTTACCCTGTGGACTTCTTCTTCCTCAAAACACATAATCCCAATCTAATCATGATAAAAACATCAAACTAATTCCAACAGAGGGACATCTTACCATATACCTGACCACTATGCCTCAAAACAGTCAAAGTTATACATACAATCGGCATTTGAGAAACTATCACGCCCAAGGGGACTCTAAGAAGACGTGTTAACTAAATGCAATGTGGTATACCGGAACAAACATATGAATAAATTATGGAGTTCAGTTGATAATAAATACTGGTTTGTTAATTCTAACAGATGTATCATACTAATGGAGGATGTTAATAATAGGGGACACTGGGTACAGAGTGTATGGTACCCATGTTGTTGTTTTCAGGTGCTGTTGAGTCAGTTCTGAGTCATAGTGACCCTATGTACAGCAGAACAAAACACTGCCTGGTCCTCTGTCATCCTCACAATCATTGCTATTGTACTATGGTGACTGTATTATCTTCTAAATTTTCTGTAAATCTAAAATTTACCTAAAAATAAATTTTATTAAAAAAAAAAGTTGAATGGGCCAATCTGGTTGTTTCCAGTTAATAGTAACTTTCTCAAGCAGGAGTAGAATGTCAATTGATACAACATAAAAATACACATTGAGAAAAAAATAGGATAAAGGAAACAAAAATACTCACAACTGTTTTGATAAACAACATAATGATAAAAGGTGGAGAAATTGAAGTCGTCAAGGATTTCATTGTACCTGGATAAACAATCAATGCCAATGGAAGCAGCAGCCAAAATGTTAAACAACATATTGCATTGAGAAAACCTACTGCAAAAGACCTCTTTAAAGAGTTAAAATGTTAAGATATTACTTTGCTGATTAAGACATCCCACTGCCATGGAGTCAGTTCTGACTCATAAGGATCATATAAGACAGAGTAAAACTGCCCCATAGTGTTTCCAAGGCTATACATCTTTACAGAGGCAGACTGCCACACCTTTATCCTGCACAGCAGCTGGTGGGCTTGAACTACCAACTTTTTGATTTTAAACTTTGCACCACCAGGGCTCCTCCTAGTAAAGCAAAAAGGTTAGGATTTATAACACATATAAACATGACCCAAGCCTTGGCTTTTTTCAATTGTCTCATATGCATGTGAAAGCTGTTCAATGAAAAAGGAAGACATAAGAAAAATTGACACATTTGAATAGTGTTGGCAAAGAATATTGAATATACTGTGGACTGCCAGAAGAATTGACTAATCAGTGTTGAAGGAAGTATACACAAAATGGACTTTAAAATTAAGGATGGTATGATTTTGTCCACATCATCAGGAAAGACCGACCACTAGAAAAGGACATCATAATACAATCCAAAACAATCCACTCTTTGGCCTCCCAAAATTCCTGTCCTTGACACATGTAAAACATATTCACCCCATCACATCATCCCAAAAGTCTTAAATCAACTCCGAATCCAAAATCTCATCTTCTGAATCACGTAAATCAAATTTGGGTGACACTTTAGGTGTATTCCATCCTGGAACAAAATCCCTCTTCCTCTGTGAACCTGTGAAATCTAGAATACAAGGTATCTGCTTCCAAACTACAATGATGAAACATGCACAAGGTAGACATTTCCATTACCAACGAGAGAAACTGGAGAAAAAGAAGAGTTAATAGCAAACAAGCAGGTCCAGAACCCAGCAGAACAATTTATATTAACTTTCAAGTCTTGAAAATAATCCTTTCTCCTCTGAGACAATTTGGGCAATGGCCCACCTTCCAGGCTCTGTGTGCTGGTCACACCCTCTGGATTCTGGGTGAAGGCTCCTCAGCCTTGGGCTTCAGCTGTGCCTTCCAGGCCCACTGGGATGGCAATTCTGCTCCCTCGGCATTGGTAGGTCCCATTCTCTTAGTCCATCTGAGTGGCAACCCTACCCCTTCTCCTCTGGCAAGCCCCATTCTTCTGCCCCTTGGCCATGGCAGCCCCAACCCCTCAGCTTTGAGCTGTGGCCCTCCTCCGCCCCAGCACATATTAGTGGCAGCTCCACACTCTGGAAACGAGTTGATGAAGACCGAACTTTTTGAAATCCAGGAGGCTCTGGCCCCACGCTTTGAGATCCAGGAGACCATGGCCCCACCCATTGAAACCAAGAAGGCCCTGCTTTCCGTGTTTCTTCCAATAGTTCTGCTAATCTCTGAGTTTCTCCAGGGATGGTCCTCTTCTTTTTTTGGAGGGCAACAGATGTAGCTCCTTTGGCCTCTTTTCTGCCTATAGATTTCCAAGAGGCAGACAGTGTTCTTTCCTTTCATTCTTTTCTTGTCCCCTTCAGTTTGAGCTGATGGATTTTTTGCTGTTGTATTTGGTTAGATCCATCAGTCACGGGCTTCATTTATTTAACAAAAGATAGTGTAGTCCTGTCCTTATTAAACATTCTAGAACACATGTCCTTAGTTTGTGCAACAGAATTTTCCAAGTCTAAGTTCTGTTTCACTTGGCACATCTCTTCCCTCTTGCATTTTACTATAAGCAGCAAGAAGAAACCATGCAGTCCGTTTGAGATCTTGCTTAGAAATCTCCTCACCCAGATATCCGGTTCATCACTTACAAGTTCTACCTTCCACAAAATTATTTGAACATAATTCAGACAAGTTCTTTGCCACTGCATAAAAAGCATTTCCCCTCCTCCGTTGTCCCATCACATATTCGTCATTTTCTTTTAAAACCTCACCAGATGCATATTTAATGTCCACATTTCTAGCAACATTCTTTTGCTGGCCCATATGTATTCTCTAAGACAATAGGGACTTTCTCTATAGCTCTCCTCACTTCCCTCTGGACCCTCACCAGAATTGCCTTTGACATCCAAAATTCTACCAACAGTGTCTTCAGGGCAATCTAACCTTTGACTACTAAGCACCTGAAAGCTCTTCTAGCCTCTGTGTATTACCCAACTACAAACCCACTTCCACACTTTAGGTATTTGTTAGAATAGCACCTCATTGTTTTGGTACCAAACTCTTAGTTATTTAATGCTGCTATAACAGAAATACCACAAACAGATGGTTTTAACAAACAAATTTATTTTCCCACAATTTAGGAGGCTAGAAGTCCAAATTCAGTGCACCAGCTATAGGGAAAGTTTTCTCTCTTGTTTGGCTCTGGAGGAAAGTTCTTGTCTCTTCAGCTTCTGCTTCCTAGTCCCTTAGAGATCTCTATGTGACTTGGCATCTATCTTGTCCCATGTCTGTTCTGCTCCCTTGTGTAATCTCTTTTATATCTCAAAAGAGATTAACTCAAGGTACCCTACATTAATCCTGTCTCATTAACATAACAAAGATAACCCTTTCCCTAAGGGGATTATAACCAGAATCATAGAGGTTAGGATTTACAACACACATTTTTGGGGGGACATAATTCAATTCATAACACAGTCCAATACCGTGGTTTCTTGCTTCCTTGACATTATCATCTCCATGCAATTATTCTTTTATTCCACTTAAGACACATATTTCTACAGTAAAAACTTGGGTTTAATTAAAATCTGTATTTACTACATTACAAAACTAACCAATTTAATATTGCAGTGGTTTTGGGTGGGTCTAAGTTTAGAAAGTAAATATAAAATATTAGCTTTAATCTCGTCATTTCCTGAAACTCAAGCAGTTATAATGAGTGGCTTGAACACAAAGAGTAGCAGTGGAGACAATAAAAAATGGATATGTCTAGAAAATATTTTTAAGGCACAGTCAACAAGATTTCTTAATGAAGTCTTTATGTGTTGTGGAAGAGGCGTCAAAGGTGACTCCAGAATTTTGGTTGTTAACAACTGGAATGATGAAACTGCCCTTGGCTGAAACAGTAAAGACTAAGGGAAGAGTCGTTCCTTGGTGGAAAATCTGGGCACATTAAGTTTAAAATACATATTAGATGTCTCATGTGGTGCCTAGATTGTTGGATATAAAATCTGAAGTTCAGGTGACAAATCTAGGCAAAATTATATTTGCATCTCGTTAATTTCAATTTGGGAGTTTTATGCCAGAGATGGTATTTTACGACATGATTCTGGTTAATATTGCCACAAAGAAAGTAATCACCTCCTAGGGAGTCTTTACTGTGGATTAACCTTATAAGAAAGGAAAATGGCTGGCCATATTTATTGATAAGGTTGATTTTTACCCCAGCCTTTGTTAAAGAAATCTCTAGACCCTTCTCTGGTCTGGAAAACAGCAAAGCTCACTGCAGTGAACTGACCAAGATTTAATGATCTGCTCAGTTTAAATAACTTTAGTTTTCCCTTTCGTATTGCCTCCTTTTCTCTAGGATTCAGGTGGCTTTGACATAATAGAACATTCTTAGCAAACTGGCCCTAATTGCAACCTTAGTACCTCACTTGCACAGATCCTGTTCTACTTTCTTTTAAAATCCTGAAGTCCTTTGATTCATTGGCCTGGAGTTCAGATACGGTCTGATCTCTTGCTTTTTCCCCACTGCGGTAGTGCCTTTACAGGGCTTCTCCATTTCCTTCCCTTATTCTTCTCCTTTCCCTGTCAATTTCCTTCCGAATAAAAGTCATCCTTGCCTGTTTACCATTGTGCAGTATAATTTTTTCTTTGGCACTTTCATGGATGGAAATGCAAAATCCTATATAAAATATTAGCAAATTCAATGAATTGCTATTTAAAATATATAATTCATTATGACCTAGTGGGATTTATTCCATGAATCTAAGACTGACAACATGAAGAAAGTAATCAATACAGTTAACCACATTTTTTAAATGGAAAAAATAAAATAATCCCAATAAATGCAGAAAGGAGCATTTGATAAAAATTCACACTTGTTTATGATCTGAAATCTCAGTGAAATTGAAATAGATGGGAAATTTATTAATCAGTATCTAAAAACAGGGCAAATAATTTAATTACAACTGGAGAAAAATAATTTAACAGAATCTAGTAAAGGAAAAAAAAATTTTTTAATTTCCGAAGAGCCAAATGGTCAATAAGCATATAAAAAAGAAGACAACATCAGTATTGATTAGGGAAAAGCAAATTAAACCCACAATATCACTGCACATCCACCCAAATCACTTAAAAACAAACAAAACGAAAAACCTAAACAAACTAAATTTTAGAGAAAACACAGGTGTTTTAGTTGTATATTGCTGCAGAGTATATTACTTCAAAGCTTGGTGGCTTAAACAGCAGGGTTGTTTCAGAATGGATATTTTTCTGCAACACATGTTCAAAATAAGTCAAAAGGACAACTCGAAGTCAAAAGAAGTGGAACTAGATTCTACCTCTCGATAGCAAAAGTGGCATGCACAGATGGTCATAGGATAAATTGCTGAAGACCAAATTGTGACCAATTTACCTCAGCCCTCTGTCCCTCACAATTCACATACATCCCACATGCATATATAGTTTAATTCACATATATCTTCACAATTATCTAATCACAGTCTCAGGCTCATCTAAACCTGATCTGGATATAAACAAATCTCCTGAAGACCTGCTTCTCTTAATTTGCAGACCTGTGAACTAAAACAATAAATTAGCTGTTCAATTTCCACCGCTCCCCTGTCTCATACAATGATACAGAGATAGGAAAACTGCAATAGTCTTCCATTTTAAAGGGAAGCATATAAACGTCATTATCCATTGTGTCCAGTTGATTCTAAGTCATAGTGACCCTATAGGACAGTGTAGAATTGCCCCGCAGGGTTTCCAAATCTGTAAATCTTTATGGAAGCAGACTGCCGCATCTTCCTCCCGTGGAGAGGCTGGTAGGTTCAAACTGCCCACCTTTCGGTTAGCAGCCAAGGGCTTAACTGCTGTGCAACCTGGGCTCCTTTTAACAGTCATTTGTGGACAGAAATCCTGAAATCCATTATGGGCTATGTCACAGTTTGCTCAATTTGGGGTAGGAAGATCGCTCCATAAGTAAAGCCACCTTTTGATATCTGGTTTTGGGAACCTAATCCATTTTTCTACAAGGCTCTCAGCTTTGCCCTCTGGGATTTTGGCTAAGAGCTTTATGATATTCTTTCATTTCCATAAGAAATTGTCCATGTTTAGAACTGAGGGCCAATTTTTAACTATCTTTGTTTATATCCAAGCTGACAGTAAATTCCTCATAACAATTACCTTTAAACATTGTGGACTTTTCATGAGTATTTTTTCGGTGAAGTAAAAATCCATCTGTATCATCAAAATCTTAGAAGCGTTCTTTCCAAAATCAGAAACGAACAAGCACGCCCCTAAAAAAAAAAAAAAAAAAAAATCTTATTTAATACTTTACTAGATGTAACAGAGAGGAGAGTGACATGGTTTTAAAATAATGTCTTCAAAGAAAGGGAAAAAAAATAACCTAATCTCAAAAATTTCTCTGTGCACATTCTCGGATATGCTTATTGAAGCAAGAATCCTTTCTAGATGCCATTGTCACTGACAATTTATCCTGTGAACTTTTTGTATACTGTCCTGGAGATGTAATATGTTTGTCAATTCTATTGTCTTCTAGAAAGTTAAAGATCCCATTATTCTCTGTGGAAGAAACATGTCCAAAGCACACAAACGCTTTGCTACTTATGCATCATCAGGGTCCTTTTTCACAGACATGCTGGGGAAACCCACCCAATCAGTGCTTAGCTTACCTATGCTGTGTTCCAACCAAAACTCAGTTTTGTTTAAATCTAACCTGAGCTCAACACTTTGCCCTAAAATCCAGTATAATCTTTTCTTTTTGTTGAGCAAGAAGCTGCATTTTTCTGTGGGTTTTTCCTTTACATGAAAAGAATACTGAGATCTATTCTGTTCTTTGATTTTCAGATTTGAGTGAGTGATTTCATTTAACAAGTTTGAAATGACTTGGTGAATGAAGTGACCCTAAGCATTCAGTTAAAATGTTCATTGGATGTGGTCATCATTAGTGATTTTCACAAATCTCATTCAGTGTGATAGTGAAGGGTTTGATCTTACATGGAGCAGAGGCAGTTAATTCACTGGGAAGGCAGAGGGCATATGCACAGATGCAGATACAGTAGTGTTTTTTGAAATAGCATGTGACAGGTCCTACTTCAGGCCCAGGGAGCACAGCAATCACTGAAGCCAGATCAGGACCTGGAGCAGAGCGGGAAGTGGACAGGTAATGGGAGAGAGGTACTTCCCAAAGTGGGGGAGGGTTTTTTTGACCTGAGTGGTAGGTTAGAGGCTTATAGTTATCTTTCACCAAATCAGTGCCACTTCTCCTTGGTTCTGGAGGTTTGAGCAGACTCTCCACCACTCGGTTTCTCCCTATGTGGAAAAAGCTTCCCAAACAAGCTACTGCTTGCCTCAGCCTGTACGTGTCAGCTGATCCCACCTGCAGGGTGCCTTCCAGGGGAAGTAAGGCCTGTGAAATTCTCACTGGTTCTGAACTGTCTCTCCGCCCCCCTGCTACTCAGTGTGACTCATCGACTTTGTCTTTGATGTTCAGGGCCCTGAGATTGTCATATATAATCCATTCATTTGTTTTTTCGGGTCTTTGTAGTAAGAGAGACCACAAGAATCCCCTGAATACTCCACCATCTTGGCCTTGCCTAGAGCGTGAATTTTAAACAGTTTTATTTATTTATTTTTTCCCCAGTAGGGTAAGATGGAGAGAGTGGAAAGGAGGTGCTTATAGTGCTTGAGGAATCTACTTTAGATAAAGTGGGAAACAGGAATAATGAGCAGAGTGAAATTTAGATTGAAAATCAAATGGACCTGTGGAATTTTGAGATTAAGAATGTTAGAATAAGTGAGGTAGAAAGATAAAAAGTGATATTAAGAGAACAAGAGGTTAAAGTCAATATTGTGATGGTGGTGCAGTTATTGCTACTGATAAAGTCTTGGGCATGACAACAGTAGTGGTGAGTTGAGGTGGATTAGATGAAAATATCATTTGAAAGTTGGAACTCAGGAACTGAGTGTCCAGGGTTTGGGGCTCTTTCCACGTTTGCTTACATCCAATGCTTAAGTTTTATTTGGATTTACTTCATCTCAATTTAATTTGGATTTATCCTGATCTCAATTTAAAGTCTTTGAATTTCAGAGAGGAGCAAATATACTATAATTCCTAAAAAAACTTTTTTACAAAAAAATGATAAAGTTCACATGATGTTTATTCCTGTTCTTTTTTTATATTTTCTGGTGTCTCCTAAAGCTTTACAATCTGCTGTGACCTTATAAGCTCATTATCGTGTGCTGGGATCCTGGCATCCAAGGCAACAGAACATCTGGCATCTGCTCTCTGTTTTCCACTCATCCTCTCGATCTTTCTCCATGAACTTTTAAAATCATTTGCATAAGGCAATTGCATTGCTTGAAATAAAATTAATTATCCTATTACTTTACAATAGAGTGGATAGAATATTAATGTCATAAATTTCATCAAATTTGTATTATTTTCTCCACCAATTTAAAATCTAAAGCAGGGAAGTAGTTATAAATTAAAATATCTTTCCCTAATTGTCAGTACTTCCAACTGAACCTCTTTGAATATTTATATCAATAATACTAAGGTTATGAACACTAAAAATAAAAAAAGGGTTCATGGTATTTGTGAAGGTCTATAAGTAATAATGTGGAATACAAGACCCATCTTTTTTTTGTTATTGAACATTCTTCCAATAAAAATAGAGGCACTAACATTATATATATGATCATATATAAAGAGAGCCCTGGAAAAGACCATAAAAGAGAAATAGCTGCTTGTTTAGACTATAAATCTGGTAAAGCACCCTCCCAAAATAAAATAACAGCATGGATTTTGAGTAAATCTTTTATAAACTATATGTTGTTGTTGTTAGGTGCCTTCGAGTTGGTTCTGACTCACAGTGATCCTATGCACAACAGAACAAAACACCACACGGTCCTGTGCCATCCTTACATCCATTGCTATATTTGAGCCCATTGTTGCAGGCCACTGTGTAGATTCATCTCGTCTAGGGTCTTCCTCATTTTTGGTGATCCTCCATCTTACCAAGTATGATATCCTTCTCCAGGGATAGAACCTCTTGATAACATATCCAAAGTATGTGAGACGAGGTCTCCCCATCCTCATTTCAAGGAGCACTCTGGTTGTACTTCCAAGACAGACTTGTTTGTACTTCTGGAAGTCCATGTTATATTCAATATCCTTTGCCAACACCATAATTCAAAGGCATTAGTTCTTCTTGGTCTTCCTTATTCATTGTCCAGCTTTCTCATGCAGATGAAGCAATATCATGGCTTAGATCAGATGCACTTTAGTCCTCAAAGTGATATCTTTGCTTTTCAACACTTTAAAGAGGTCTTTTGGAGCAGATTTGCCCGACGCAATATGGCTTTTGATTTCTTGACTGCTGCTTTCATATGTGTTGATTCTGGAAAGAAGTAAAACAAAATTCTTGGCAATTTCAATATTTTATCTGTTTCTCATAATGTTGCTTCTTGGACTAGTTGTGAGGATTTTTGTTTTCTTCATGTTGAGGTGTAATCCCTACTGAAGGCTGTAGGTCTCAAGTCCTCTTCACTTTCAGAAAGCAAGATTGTGTCATCTGCATATCGTAGGTTGTTAATGAGTCTTCCTCCAAACCTAACGTCACATTCTTCTTCATGTATTGCAGCTTCATGGATTATTTGCTCAGCATGCAGATTGAATAAGTATGGTGAAACGTTACAACTCTGACACACACATTTTCTGATTTTAAAGCAGACAGTACCCCTCGTTATGTTCAACAACTGACTCTTGGTCTATGTACAGGTTTGGCATGAGCACAATTAAGTGTTCTAGAATTCTCTTTCTTTGCACTGTTATCCACAATTTGTTATGATCCACACAGTCAGGTGCCTTTGCATAGCCAATAAAATACGGGTTAATATCTTTCTGGTATTCTTTGCTTTCAGTCAAGATCCATCAGACATAAGCCATGAAATCCCTTGTTCCACATCCTCTTCTGAATACACCATGAATTTCTGGCAGTTCCCTGTAGAGGTACTGGTGCAACCACTTTTGAATGATCTTCAGCAAAATTTTACATGTTTGTGATATTAATTATATTGCTTGATAGTTTCCTCATTCTGTTGGATCACCTTTCTTTAGGATGGGCACAAACATGGATCTCTTCCAGTCATTTGGTCAGGAACCTCTCTTCCAAATTTCTTAACATAGACTAGTGAGCATGTACAGTGCTACATGCGTTTGTTGAAATATCTCAAATCATATTCCATCAATTTCTGGAGCCTTGTTTTTTTGCCAGTGACTTCATTGCAGCTTGAACTTCTTTCTTCAATACCATCAGTTCTTGATCATATGCTACCTCCTGAAATGGTTAAACATCAATCAATTCTTTTTGGTGTAGGGACTCTGTGTATTCTTTCCATCTTCTTTTGATGCTTCCTGCATCATTTAATATTCTGCCCATCGAATCCTTCAAAATTGCAAATTGAGGCTTGAATCTTTTTCTTCAGTTCTTTCAGCTTCACAAATACCTAGTGTGTTCTTTACTTTTGGTTTTCTAACTGCCGTTCTTTGCTCATTTCATTATAAAATTTACTTTGTCTTCTTGTGCCGCCCTTTGAAATTTTCTGTTCAGTTCTTTTACTTCATGATTCTTCTGCTTGCTTTAGTGACTCTGTGTTCAAGAGTAAGGTAGAGTCTCTTCTGACATCCATTTTGGTGTTTTCTTTCTTTCCTTTCTTTTTAACAACCTTTTGCTTTCTTCATATATGAAGTCTTTGCTGTCACCCCACAACTTGTCTGATCTTCCGTCATTAGTGTTCAATGTGTCAAATCTATTCTTGATTGGTCTTCAAATTCAAGTGGAATATACTCAAGGTCGTATTTGGGTTCTTATGGACTTGTTTTAATTTTCTTCAGAGTCAAATTAATCTTGCATAGGAGCAATTGATGGTCTGTTCCGTGGTCTGCCCCTGGCCTTATTCTAACTGATGATATTGAACTTCTCCAATGTCTCTTTCCACAGATGTAGCTGATTTAATTCCTACGTTTTCCATTTGTTGAGGTCCATGTGAATAAACACTGTTCATGTTGTTGAAAAAAAAGATGTTTGCTATGAATAAGTCATTGGTCTTGTGAAATTCTATCATGGGATCGCCGATGTCATTTCTATCACCAAAGCCATATTTTCCAACTATCAATCTCTCTTCTTTGCTTCAACTTACACATTCCAGTCACCAGTAATTAGCGATCCATTTTGATTGCATGTTTGATCAATTTCAGACTGCAGAAGTTGGTAAAAATTCTCTATTTCCTCATCTTTGGCATTAGTGTTTGGTTCATAAATTTGAATAATAGTCTTGTCCGCTGGTCTTCCTAGTAGGCATCTGGAGATTATCCTATCCCTGACAGCCTTGTACTTCAGGATAGATCTTGAAATATTCTTTTTGATGATGAATGTGATGCCATTCCTCTTCAGTTTGTCATTTCCAGCGTATTAGAATATATGTTTGTCTGATTCAAAATGGCCAATATCGGTCCATTTCAGCTCACTAATGCCTAGGATATAGATATCTATATGATCCGTTTTATTTTTGACGACCTCCAATTTTCCTAGATTCATAATTTATACGTTCTACTTTACAATTTTTAATGGATATTTTCAGCCGTTTCTTCTTATTTTGTGTCATTCCACATCAGCAAATGAAGGTGCCAGAAGCTTTACTCCATCCATGTCATTAAGGTTGACTCTACTTTGAGGAGGTAGCTTTTCCCCTATCATATTTTGAGTGCCTTCCAACCTGAGGGGTTCATCTTATGGCACTATATCAGACAGTGTTCCTCTGCTATTTGTAGGGTTTTCACAGACCAACATTTTTATAAGTACACTGCCAGGTCCTTCTTCCTTGTCTTTTTGCCTGGAAACTCCACTGAAATCTGTCTATCATGGGTGAACCTGCTAGTATTTGAAATACTGGTTGCATAGCTTCTAGCATCACAGCAACATGCAAGCCACCACAGTAATGCTATTGTTTGATAGTTTCCACATTTTGTTGGACCACCTTTGCACACGAATATGGATCTCCTCATGTCAGCCTGCCAAGTAGCCACTTCCAGATTTCTTAATTTTGTAGTAATTAGTAATCAGATTACTCCATATTGAATCTATGATGAATATTTCTCACTCATAAAAAGACTTATCCTTAATTATTTTAAATACAATCTGAAATTTAATATGAATAATATTAATCATTTTTGTAAATACTCAGGAAATTATTTGTAGGCGTATCTATACAATGCAAAGTTGAAATAAGCTACTTATTTAATATTCCAAGGTTTTTAGGGACTTAAAAAGAAAACTAGTGAATAGAGAGTTAATTATGTATACTGTCTATTTAGTGCTTTTCCACTATTATTTTCTTGAATTTATAGACAAATTGTCAAGTCTAATGAATGTTACAACTTAAAAATGTGCAAGTGTTGGATGTGTGTGTCTAAGTTGTTTTCTCTTTCTCCACAATTCTCCACTCTTCCTCCTTACTCTCTTTTATGTATGTAACTCTTGATGGTTCATATTGTCTGAATAAAGACATGCTGGATTCTACCCAGATCAGAGGATGAGAAATACAGACAACATCTGGGAGACTTGAGCATGGCACACAAGCTCTTCAGAATATGTTTTCTTTGTTTCACCATTTCCAATATTTAGTTCCAATTTGGTAGTGAATCTTCTGCACTAATACTGGGGTCTGGGGATCTTAGCAGATCCCTGGAGATCCTGCTGTCCTCTGTAGTTTAAGACTTGGTTCCAGGATCATAAGGAAACTTACCTGATTCAGAGGTAAAAATGACTCATTTTATCTCCCCAAGGATATTATCCCAGGCTCTTACAGCAGATATGAATTTACTCTAAGTTTTATGCAAAAACGGATAAACTTGCCACCCTTTTATTCTTTACTCCAGACTATAGGATATCATGTTCTTTAAGATTTCCTTGGGATAAACATATCTTGAAAAAGATGTAATTTTGGTGATTTTGTATAGAATTTGGGCTTACTGTTCCTTAGCTATCTACTCTTCTGAAATATTCTTCTAAGGAGAGCAAAGATATCATACATATAAGCATCATTTATTATGCCAAATACCAGCAGATGATTAGAGCTCAATGGAGCTTAAAATATGAAGGTTTAAATGGACTTGTGCAAGCTTGCACAGTACCCTTGGAAACCTAAAGCTGAGGAATGACAGAAACTAATGGCTAAAAGCTTAATTTTAACAATAGCAGTCATCTTAGCTATTTAGTGTGGCTATCACAGAAATACCAAAAGTGGATGGCTTTAATAAACAGAAGCTTTTAGAAGTACAAATTCAGGGTGCCAGTTCCAGGGGAAGGTTTCTTTCTCTGTCAGCTCTTGGGGAAGGTCCTTGTCATAGAACTTCTCTTGGTCTAGGAGCTTCTCATCACAGGGATGCCAAGTCCAAAAGATGCACTCCACTACTGGCTCTTCTTGCTTGGTGGTAATCAGGTACCTCTCCTTTCTGCTCAATTCTCTCTTTTGTATCTCAGAAGAGATGGGCTCATAATCTTGTAGATTATGTCCTACTTCATTAACATAACTGCCTCTAATCCTGCCTCATTAGCATCATAGAGGTTAGGATTTACAACATATAGGAAAATTACATCAGATCACAAAATAGAGGACAATCACACAATACTGGGAATCATGGCCCAGCCAAGTTAATGCACGTTTTGGGGGGACACAATTCAATCCATAACATTCCACTCTTTGTCCACCAAAAATTCATGTCCTTGCCACATGTAAAACACATCATATCTGCCCAAAAGTCTTAAATCAATTCCAAGCATAAATTCCATCCTGGGGCAAAATTCCTCTCTTTCTGTGAAATCTAGAATACAAGTTATCTGCTTTACAATGGTAAAACATAACACAAGGTAGATATTTCTATTACACATGAGAGAAATTGAAGGGAAAGAAAGGATAATAGGCACCAAGCAAGTAAGCAAAACGCCTCACTTTAGCTCTCAAGGTTTGAAAATAATCCTTTGTTCTCTGAGACCATCTAGGCAAAGGCCTTGCCCTCCAGATTCTGAGTGCTAGCCATGCTCTCTGGACTCAGAGTGGAGGCCCCTAAGCCCTACATTTCAGCTTCACATCCCAGGCCCACTGGGATGGCAATCTGGGTCCCTTGGCTTTGGGTAGTCCCATTCCCCTAGTTCATCTGTGTAGTGACCCTACCCCCTTGTCCCCAGCAGGCCCTGTTCTTCTATCCTTTGGACATAGCAGCCCCACTGTCTCAGCTTTGGGAGGGGGATCTGGCCACATCCCCCAGGGATTCTTGAATGGCAGCCTCACACTCTGGAACTGAGTTGGCTAAGGTTTCACTCTTTGAAACCTAGGAGGCTATGGCCCCACCCTTTGAGTGCCAGAAGGCCATGGTTCCACCCTTTGAGACTCCAGAGGTCATGGCCCCCTCCTCTGAGACTGAGGCAGCTCTGCTTCCTGTGCTCCTTGTCTCTTCAGCTTCTGCTTCCTTGTTCTTTGGCCATTCAGCCCCTCAGGTCCTCAGGTCCTCAGCCCCTCAGCCCCTCAGCCCCTCAGCCCTCTTTGGCTGATCCAGGGTATGCTCTGCTTGGGCAAATGTTTCAAGGCTATTTAGCTCTACCAATAAGTGCTTAGAGGCACCTCGCTCTGCCAGTAAACCTCCGTTGGAAGGTGCTCAGATCTCTTGCTCTGTGGATGGGCAAACCCAGCTCCACTGTTATGTGTCCAAAAGCACTATGCTCTGCCAGAAAGTCTCCTGCCTGAAGGCATTCACTGTCTAGTTCTGTGGGTCGGCTCCCAGTCTATCTCATGCTGGTCTCCTGGTTCTCCTGTTGCCTTTTCTCTGCTGCTGTTTCTTGCCATCTGTGCCATCCCCAGTGTTACAAGTCTCCTCACTTCTTCCTGAGCCCTCAAGAAGAATTGTCTTTGATGTCTGTAATTCCACCAACTATCTCTCAAGGCAATCTAGACTTTTACTATTCCATTGCTGATCCATTGCCATCAAGTAGATTCTGTCTCATAGTAACCTTATAGGACAGAGTAGAACTGCCCCATACAATTTCCAAGGAGCACCTGGTGAGTTCGAACTGCTGACCTTTTGGTTAGCAGCTGTAGCACTTAACCACTATGCCACCAGGGTTTCCTATTAGGCACAGGGTTTCCTATTAGGCACTTTAAAGGTCTTCTAACCTCCACCTGTAATTCAGTTCTAAAACCACTTTCCACATTGTAGGTATCTGTTAGAGCAGCACACCACTCTTGGTACCAAATTGTGTCTTAGTTATCTAGTGTGTTGTAACAGAAATACCACAAGTAGATGGTGTGATTGTTAAGGTTGTGTGTCAACTTGACTGGGCCATGATTCTCAGTGGTTTGGCAGTTACTATGTAGTTTGGCAGTCAGATGATGATGTGATCACTTCCATGATGAGATCTGATATAATGTGATCACCTCCATGATGGGATCTGCTGTGAGTAGACAATCAGTTGAAAGAGAGTTTCCTTGGGGGTGTGGCCTTCATCCAATATAAATGGACTTTCTGGTAAGCCTCGAAGGCTGGATCCTGAAGCTGGCCCCTGTTCACCTGACCTCCAGTTCTTGGGACTTGAGCTAGCAGCTTACCTGCTGTCTGACCTACTGATCATGGATTCACCAGCCCCCGTGGCTACATGAATCAGGAGAAGCCTCCACCCTGATCCATGTTCCAACCTCTACAACTGTTTATCATTTCCTTAATATAGATCTCTGCATATATCTATATGCTTTACTGGTTGTCTTAGTTACCTAGTGCTTCTATAACAGAAATATCACAAGTGGTTGGCTGTAACAAAGAGAAATTTATTCTCTCACAGTCTAGGATGCTAGAAGTCTGAACTCAGGGTGCCAGCTCCAAAAAAAGGCTTTTTCTCTCTGTTGGCTCTAGAGGAAGTTCCTTATCATCAATCTTCCCTGGTCGAGGAGCTTCTCAGCACAGGGCCCCCGAGCCAAAGGACATGCTATTTTCCTGGCTCTTATTTCTTGGTGGTATGAGGTTCCCCTGTCTCTCTGCTGACCTCCCTCTTTTATATCTCAGAAGAGATGGGCTCAAGACTCAACCTAATCTTGTAGATTGAGTCCTGCCTCATTAACATAACTGCCTCTAATCCTGCCTCATTAACATCAAACCCATTGTTGTCAAGTCAATTCTGACTCATAGCAACCCCACAGAACAGAGTAGAACTAACCCATAGAGTTTCCAAGGATCACCTGCTGGATTTGAACTTGCTGACCTTTTGATTAGCAGAGGTAACACTTAACCACTATGCCACCAGGGTTTCCTCATTAACATCAGAGAGGTAGAATTTATAACACATAAATAAATCACATCAGATGACAAAATCGTGGATAATCACACAATACTGTGTATCATGGCCTAGCCAAATTGACACATATTTTTGAGCAACGCAATTCAATCAATGACACTGGTTTTGCTTCTCTAGAGAACCCAGGTTAAGACAGATGGCTTTAACAAACAGAAATTTATTCTCTCACATTTTAGGAGGCTAGAAGTCTGAATTCAGGGTGCCAGCTCCAGGGGAAGACTTTCTCTCTCCGTTTGCTCTCAGGGAAGATCTTTGTCATCAAGCTTCCCCTGGTCTAGGAGCTTCTCAATGAAGCGATCCCAGGTCCGAATGATGTGCTTCACTTCTGGCTTTTCTTGCTTGGTGGTAATAAGGCCCCTCTCCTCTCTTTTTTTTTTTTTTGCTTGCTTTTTTCTTTTATATCTTAGAAGAGATTGACTCAAGATAAACATAATCCTATAGATTGTGTCCTGATTCATTACATAACTGCCTCTAATCCTGCCTCATTAACATCATAGAGGTTGGTATTTACAACACATAGGAAAATTACACAGATCACAAAAAAGAGGACAACTACATAATACTAGGAATCATGGTGTAGCCAAGGTGACATATATTTTTGGTAAACACAATTCAATCCATAACAGTGATTAAAATTCCCCTAACCTGCTAGCCAAGAAAAGCAATGGAGAGTATGTAAAGTTGTTCAGGACCTTAGAACAGTTGTGTGGTGAATCTCGGAGACCGTTGCTATCATTGTCAGAAAACTTTGCTAGATCTATTCCTGCCAATGAAGGTTTCAGAGCAGTGTCTTAATTAAGCTATAACTCTAAAATATATTTTATTTCAATATAATTCTTTCCTCTACTGATTTTTATGTCCACAGACATTAAAAAGTCTCATAAATCTTCTGTGCAGAACTGGTTAACAAAAAAAATCCATTGGGGCTATGTAACAAGAGATATTTTCCAAGTTCTTGTTTTAAATGAGTTATTTTTGAGTTAGCTTAATATTCAACATCTCAAAGTTAAAAATAGTCATCATGATTGAATCAAATGTGTGATTTGTTATTACCTGCAACTTTTTTATAACTTAATTATGTAAGTACTTTTCCATTTAATGACACCAAAAAAATCATTACATAATGTGGAACAGAACTCACACTTGAGTTTTTTCGAGTCATGGTATTTATTTTTTTGATGAATGCATTTAATTAATTATTTTTTAGTAGACAAATTGTTTTATGACATTGGTTAACAACCCCATGACATGTCAACACTCCCCTTTCAACCTTGGGTTCCCTATTACTGGCTTTCCTGTCCCCTCCTGCCTTCTAGTCCTTGCCTCTGAGCTGCTGTGCCCCTTTAGTCTAGTTTTGTTTTATGGGCCTGTCTAACCTTTGGCTGAAGGGTGAACCTCGGTAGTGACACCATTACTGAACTAAAATGGTGTCCAGGGGCCATACTCTCAGGGTTTCTTCATTCTTTGTCAGGCCAGTAAGTCTGGTCTTTTTTTGTGAGTTAGAATTTTGTTCTACATTTTTCTCTAGCTCTGTTTGGCATCCTCTATTGTGATCCCTATCAGAGCAGTCAGTGGTGGTAGACGGGTGTCATCTAGATGTACTGGACTCAGTCTGGTAGAGGCCGTGGTAGATCTGGTCCATTAGTCCTTTGGATTAATCTTTCCCTTGTATCTTTAGTTTTCTTCATCCTTCCTTGCTCCTGAAGGGCTGAAATGTCTTAGAGGGCCGCTACAGGCTTTTAAGACCCCAGATGCTACTCACCAAAGCAGAAAGTAGAACATTTTCTTTATAAACTGTGTTATGCCAGTTGAGCTAGATGTTCCCCTGAGACCATGGTTCCCACAGCCCTCAGCCCAGCAATTTGGTCCCTCAGGGAGTTTGAATGTGTCTACTGAGTTTCCATGACCTTGCCTTGGACAAGTTGTGCTGGCTTCCCCAGTATTCTGTACTGTCTTATCCTTCACCAAACTTATTGCTTATCTATTGTCTATTTAGTGTTTTTCCATCCTCACTCCTCCCCTCCCTGATAACCATCAAAGACTGTTTCTTTTTGTATGTAAATTTTTCATGAGTTTTTACAGTCGTAGCCTGATATAGTATTTGTCCTTTTATGAACGACTTATTTCACTCTGCATAATGCCCTCTAGATTTATCCATGTTATGAGCTGCTTCACAGATTCATCGTGTTCTTTATCATTAGGTAATACTCTATTGTGTGTATGTACCGTAGTTTGTTTATTCAGTCATCTGTTGACGGGCATCTAGGTTATTTCCATCTTTTTGTTATAGTGAAGAATGCTGCAGTGAACATGGGTGTGCATATGTCTATTCGTGTGATGATTCTTATTTCTCTAGGATATATTCTTAGGAGTGGAACTCCTGGATCATATGGTATTGCTGTTTTTAGCTTTCTAAGGAAGTGTCATATCATTTTCCAAAATGGTTGTATCACCAGCAGTGCAATAGAGTTAAAATCTCCCCTCAGCCTCTCCAACATTTGCTATTTCCTGTTTTTTTTTATTTGTGTCAGTAATGCCAGGGTGAGATGGTATCTCATTGTGGTTTTGATTTGCACTTCTCTAATGGCTTTTTTTTTAATACTAGTGATTGAGAGCATTTCCTCATGTGTCTGTTGACTTGACCACTTTAATGTCTTCTTTGGTGAAGTGTCTGTTCATTTCCTTTGCCCATGTTTTAATTAGATTATTTGTCTTTTTATCTTAGAGGTGTTGGTTTTTCTTGTAGCTTTTAGAGATTAGACCTTTGATTTGTTATAGCCAAAAATATTTTCCCTGTCTGTAGGTTCTCTCTTTAATCTTTTGCTGAAGTCTTTTGATGAGTATAAGTGTTTAATTTTTAGAAGATCCTAGTTATCTAGCTTATCTTCTGGAGTTTGTGTGTTGTTGGTTATGATTTGTATCATGTTAATGCTGTGTATTAGGGCCTCTAGCAATGATCCTATTTTTTCTTCTATGAACTTTATAGGTTTTGGCTTTATATTTAGGTCTTTGATCCATTTTGAATTAGTTTTTGTATATGGTGTGAGTTATGGGTTCTGTTTATTTTTTTTGCAGGTGGACATCCAGTTTTGTCAGCACCATTTGTTAAAAAGACTGTCTTTTCCCCATTTGATGGACTTTGGGCCCTTGTCGAAGATCAGGTGGCCTAGGTGAATGAATTTACATCTGGATTCTCAATTCTATTCCATTGGTCAATGTGTCTGTTACTGTACCAATATTAGGCTGTTTTAACTACCATAGCTATGTATAGGTCAGGTAGTGCAAGTCCTCCTACTTTCTTCTTCTTCTTCAATAGTGCTTTACTTATCCAGGGCTTGTTCCCTTTCTATATAAAGTTAATGATTAGTTTTTCCATTTCATTAAAGAATGTTGTTGGTATTTGGATCAGGATTGCATTGTATTTGTAAATAACTTTGGGTAGAATTGTCATTTTCACAATGTTGAGTCTACCTCTCCATAAGCATGGTATGTTTTCCCATAATGCAGATCTCTTTTGGTTTCTTGCAGTAGTGTTTTATAGTTTTCTTTGTGTAGGTCTTTTACATCTCTGGTTAGATTTATTCCTAAGTATTTTATTTTTTTAGGGGCTATTATGAATGGTATTGTTTTCCTGGTTTCCATTTCATCATTCTCTTTATTGATGTATAGGAATTCAATTGATGTTTGTATGTTTCTCTTGTATCCTGGTACTCTGCTGAATCTTTCTATTAATTCCAATAGTAGTCTTGCGGAGTCTTTTGGGTTTTCTGTGTATGATATCATATTATCCACAAATAAGGACAATGAAAAGCAATGAAAGAGCAAAAAGTGTTCATGGAGCCTCTCCAACTCACAATAAAAATGTGGTATTGTTCAAACCTAGTCCATAGTGGATATCATCAGTAGGAAACACAGGCAGAGTCCTCAGTGCTCTGTTCCCAGCTAAGAAAAACACCTGGAATCATATTGGAAATGCATGTTACCCAACAAAAATGAAGATTGCAGAGTGAAGCTTTTTTTTTTTTATACCAAATGCGTAACCAATCCCAAATGATAAAGAGATGGTTCAAGAAGAGTAGCATTCAAATGTTAAATCATCACAACCATCATCATCATCATCATTGTCACCATCATCATTGTCATCTGAAGTCAGACTTGAATCAGACTTGAATCAGTTAGAGTCTGACTCCCAACTCTTCCAGCAACCAGTTCTGTAATTTTGGGTAAAGTCTGAAGTTTACTCTGTGCTAAGCTTTGTGGTAATCACTTTGTGCTAATCACTCAATGTGTTTAATCTACTCACAATCTCTACAGATAAGAAACAGAGGCACACAGCAAAAATACATTAAGCAAGGTTTAAATAAGTGAATCTTCGAAAAAAGAAAATTTAAAATATTGTATGTACATAGAGGAAACCCTGGTGGAGTAGTGGTTAAGTGCTATGGCTGCTAACCAAGAGGTCAAGAGTTCAAATCTGCCAGGCGCTCCTTGGAAACTCTATGGGGCAGTTCTACTCTGTTCTGTAGGGCCGCTATGAGTCAGAATCGACTCGACGGCAGTGGGTTTGGTTTTGGTATGTACATAGAAATAAATGTAAACAATATTTTCAAATATACGTATTGAAGACAACATTAAACTGTTACACAAATTTCTTAGAAAACAAATTTCAATGGCAATAATATGCTTGCAAATAGCCAAAGACAGGAAAAGATACAGTTTAAAAAAAAAACAAAAAAACTAAGGTACATCTAAATCCATGAATGAGGATGTAATTTTGGCAATTAATCATTCTCAAAACTAGCACTGTTTCATTTTGTGCCAGATTGACATTCTTTGTGATAGGAAATAGTGTGTGTGTGAGTGAGAGAAAGAGGCGCGAAGAGAAGGAGAGGAAGGGAAAAGAAAACATATTGCTCTAAACCGGGGAATGCTAATAAATATACATAACTATAAACAGCTTTCTGAAGACAGGTGCACTGTGCTGAACATGATTTAGATATTTTGCTCCTGGCTTGAAAATGAGCCTCAGCGCTGGATTCACGGAAGCTATTAAATTCTTGTGGGGTTCAGCACTGCAGGAAACTGATCCATAACTTAACTGTGTGCTCAGAAAGCCAGTTGCCTGCTTTGTAAATTTATGCAACTTTTATATTGGTAAATGGGGTGTTTGGGAGGGTATTGGCAGGGATAAAAGAAGTTTTAATTTACTCAGAGGTGTAATTCATGGTTAATAAACTGTAAAAGCATAAGTAAGTAAAGAAACAGAGGCTGAACAAGGGTAGAGGTAAAGTGACAGGATTTTCCATTTTAAATGGACTTAATTAGCACAGTCCATCGTCTTGGGGGCAGGAAACCATGAAACCACGACAGCCTTTGCCTTTGAATGCCAATGAAAGCAACAAGTTACTACACGTGTAACAAATCCCTCCTTTATGTGTTGAAGATCTGGTCGTCACATATATACATCCTTTTAGAAATGGCAAGGAAAGTAAACAGATCATTTCCATAAGTCACAGTATTTTTATAGCCATAGAAGACATACACACATCCATGTAATACTCGCATGGCAAACTTACTTTTCAAAATAGATTGAATTTTATAAGCACGTAATGAAGTTTCAGAGTGTTATCTGTAGTCTGATGAAAATAAGCGAATGCCAAAACAGCCTCTCTGCCTTTTCTGTGTCATCTGACTATAGTTAGACCATGTCCTTGAAGTGTCCCAGGGCTTGTTCCTCTTTTATTCTATTAACTGTCTTTCCTTAGATGATTTCATCTAGTTGCATGGCTTTAAATAGCACCAATATATTGAGTGGTTGACTTCTCTCTGAACTCCATGTATGTATATCCAAGTGTCTGTACATCTTCACCTGTATGCCTAAAAGTCACTAGATGCTTAAAATGACAGAAAGAACTCTTAATTTTTCTCCCTTTAGTCATAACTAACACTACAAGAGAGGCACTGCTCTAAGTACTTTATATACATTAACTCATTTACTCTTTCTAAACTATTAAATGGGTGTTATTATGAGGAAATTGCTGGTCACAGGCTAAATAACTTGTCCAAAGCCATGAAACAATTTGAACTGAGCCTGTTCCAGACTGCATGCTCTCAACCTCAGCCCACAATGCACACTCTTCTGCTCCCATTTCTCTTAGTGCAGGGGCTCCTCTGTCCATTCTGTCAATCATGCAATCCACTCTTTCCTTGTCCTCTCACATAGAATTCTTCAGGAAGCCCTCTCAGCTACATTCCCAAAATATCCCTCAAACCTGGTCACTTCTCACCATCTTTACTACAGTCTTACCTAGCTCCATTATTATTCACCCAGTTTACTGTAATGGCCACCTAACTTGTCTCTCAACTTCCACTATTTCCTGCTGTCCATTCTCCATATGATGGCCACCGTGATAAGGTCTTATTGCTTCCTTACCAAGGACTATTCAATAGCTGATCACTAAAATTAAAATAAAATCCAAACTCCTTTCCTTGGTCTATCAAATGCCACATAATCTGGTCCCTACCTGCCTTTCCAAACTAATCTTACCCCAAATTGCCTCACATCCGTTGAATTCCAGTCACACTGGCCTTCCTTCACTACTTTGACCACACCAAGAATATTCCAATTTAAATCCTCCTCCATTTGCACAGAACTCTCTTCCTCACTTCTTTGTATTGTAAGCTTTTCCCATCTGGGAGGTCTCAGCTCAAATCGTACCTCAGGGGGACTTTCCCTAACCTTCTCCAAATTGTTACCAGAATTGAATAAGGTTCTTGTCGCTGGTCAAAAATGAGCCTTCTCCAAATTGTTACCAGAATTGAATAAGGTTCTTGTCGCTGGTCAAAAATGAGCAGGTAAGGCATGTAGAGCTTTCCACAAGAGCAAAGCTTTACTGAAGAGGCTTGCAAGCAGAGACTGAGGAGGGCCTAAAGCAACACTTACCCCCATCTCATAGAACAAAAGACTAGTCTGTTTTTAAAAGTACTTGGGTGGGAAAAGTTTCATGTTTATTCACAGGCATAGGCGGGGATATGTTAACGACGGTGCGTGCACAGGAGCTTTCCAAGATGGCTCCTGTCCCAGAGGCCTCTGGGATTCGTAGCAGGACTTATTATGGAGTGTCACACTTGCACAGTCTCCCAGCTGCTGCCACAGCCCCTCACTGCCCCTGGTGGAAGGTCACACAGAGGTCACAGGTCACAGGTCACAGGTGGATGTTCTGAACATGTCTTGGGCTGGTTTTCTCCAGCTACTTCTGAAAGACAACTTTAAAGAAGTTTGCGGGCTATTTTCTGATACCCTGCCCCATTGTTCTGGGAAATGGCTTTGTTTCTGCACCCTGGGCCACTTCCTGTGCTTTGTTTGCAGATTTGAGGGCCCTCTGTCCCCTGTCTTAAAATCAGCACTCCTGTTGCCCTCTCCTCCCCCAGCACGAGCCACCACTCCTTGTATCACTAACTGGTTTTGTTTCCATCATGTCTCACATCTGAAATCATTTTATTTATTGATTTTTAAATTGTCTCTCCACATAATAATGTAAAGTTGATGAGGGTAGGGACTGTGTTGCCTATCATTCTATAACCAGCCCCTAAAGTGTTCTTGGTACACAGTAAGCACTCAAACACATATGTGTCTGTGTATGTGTATAAAATGTATATATAAAAAAAATTTATATATGCATATATATAATTATGTCTTCAGATTGTTTAGAGACACTAATTTTACTCACTTCCAAATCTCTTCAAAAGTTCCTTTATTTCTCCTATCCTTATTCATGTTAATCATAGTTAAGATAAAAAAAAAATTTTTTTTTTTTTGCATAACTTTATTAATGACCTACCGGACATTTAACGATTCACATTCACTGCAATTTTCAAGAAAATGTATATATTCTGAGAGGTATGTATTGGTTTCATGTTACAGAATAAAGAAAAAAATGATAAGGAGACTTAGATAACTTGTCTATGGTCACACAGCCAAAAATGTTACACTTGGAATTTGAAGCCACGTTTAAAACCAAAAAAACCAAACCTGTTGCCATCAAGTTGATTCCGACTCATAGTGACCCTATAGGACAGAGTAGAATTGCACCATAGGGTTTCCTAAGAGTGCCTGGTGGATTCGAACAGTTGACCTTTTGGTTAGCAGCCATGCTCTTAACCACTGAGCAACTAGGGCTTCTACCACAAACTAAGTAGCTTAAAACGATGGAAATTTATTCTCTCACAGTTCTGGAGACATGAAGTTTAAAATCAAGATGTCTGCAGGGTTGGTTCCTTCTATAGCCTATGAGGAAGAGTTAGTCCTATGCCTCTCTCCTAGCTTCTGGTGGCTGCTGACAATCCTTTTTGTTTCTTGGCTTTGGCTGCCCTCCAATCTCTGGCTCCATCTTAAAGTGGTCTTTTCCTCTGTGTCTATCTTGTCTCCTTTTTTGTCTCTTATAAAGGCATCCATCATTGGATTCAGGGCACAGCCTAATCCAAGACGATCTCATGTTCAGGCCCTGCCTTAATTACATCTTGCAAAGGTGCTCATTCCAAATAAGGTCACATTCTGAATGATCACAGGACTGGTTATGAGACAGGGACTGGCAATTATATTTTAAATGGCTGTCGTGAATAGTGCTGCAATAAATACTGGTGTAAAGTATATGTTTGCAACACTGCTTTCGGGTCGAGTCTTCTGGGTATACACCGAGGAGTGTACTGCTGGGTCATATGGTAGTTCTGTTTAATTTTTTTGGAAACCTTGTCAAAGTTTCCCACAGTGGCGATACCATTTGCATTCCCACCAGCAATGGATAAAGATTCCAATTTCTCCACATCCTTGACCACACTTGTTGTTTTCCTTTTTTTTTTTTTTTTAATCTTAGGCATCCTAGTGGGGATGAAGTGGTGTCTCATTGTGGTTTTGAATTGCATCCCCCTATTTTCTACTCTGTCATATGGGGTCGCTATGAGTCAGAATCGACTCAAAGGCACCAACAACAATTGTCTAATGATGTTGCACATCTTTTTATGTGTTTTTTAGACATTTGTGTATCTTCTTTGGTGACATATCTGTTCATATCACTGCCCCTTTTTTTGATTGGGTTGTTGGTCTTTTTGTTGCTAAGTTGTACAAATTCCTTACATATTTTTGATAGTAAATCCTTATTTGACATAAAGTTTCCAAAATTTTTTTCCCAGTCTGTAGGTTGTCTCTTCACTTTGTTGTTAAAGTCCTTCATTGAGCCTTTTTTTTTTTTTTAATTTTGGTATAGTCCAGTTGTGCCAACCTCACTAAAAAAGCAGCAAGGTGGGCAAACCCCATCTTTATCACTAACTGCATGACAAGGATTGGCATGAATCTAGTTTCTGCCTGGAAATAGATACACACTTTACTTTCCCATATTTCCATGAGCCTCATCATCAGCCACTTCTGTGCCCTTCCTCTCTCTGACTCTAATCACCCAGACTTAGGTCAGACTTCATTCCCGGCCACCCTGAGCCAGGTCAAAACATCCCTGACCACCTGGAATCAGGTCATTGAATACAATCCACAGGCTTAGAAACAAGCACAATTCCCTGCATTTCAGACCAGCCAGCCCGTTCTCTCTCTAGCCTCTTGGGGCTAGGTCAAAGGGCTAGGTCAAAGGCCACAGGCTCAGGAGCCCACACAACTTCCTGCACTTTAGACCAGCCAGCCCCTATATTTTGCTCCAGCCCTTTGGACTAGGGTACAAGCTAGAAAGACTATCTTTCTTCATCATCTGCCTGTGCAGCCTTTCTCTGTCACCCAGTCTTGCAGAGCCAAGTCTTTACAAATCAACTGCCTACACATCATTTCTCTGCATTAGCCACCCAGAGTTAAGTCAGAGTCTCATTACCTTTGTTGGCTTGTTAATTCTCTGGAGTGACTCACAAAATTTGTATTACCTGTACTTAGTTGTTGTTATTGTTAGGTGCCATTGAGTTGATCCTGACTCATAGCAGCCCTATGTACAGTAGAACGAAACACTGCTCAGTCCTGTGCCATCCTCACAATCCTTGCTGTGCCTGAGCCCACTGTGCTTAGAGTCATCTATTTATTATAACCCGAAAGGATACAAGTGAAGAGACGTATCAGGCAAGGTCTGGGAAAGGTCCAAGCAAGAGGTTTCTGCTGCCTCCAGGGATGAGCCATCCACTGCCATGCATGGATATTCTTGCCAATCCAGAAAGCCCCAAAAAAGAAGCTCCAAGGTCCAGGGTCCCTTACAACCATCATTGGGGCCTCAATGCATGTGTGTGATGGAGCCTCAGTGCACATACACAATCAATCCAATCAATGAGTAGGTAGGATTGAATCCACCATGCCCCCCGCCCCATGAGATTCGTTGCCAGATTATAAGTTGGGGTCTCCCACCTCATTTGCACATGTTTAAATGTTGTCTGGTTGTTTTAGAAAACAAAATCACCTGGATTGCTGAAAAATTCCAAGAGTTATTTTCAGGAACCAGAGACAAAATGCCAAATACAGCTCTTTGTCCCACACACCAATTTATCTATTTTGTCTTTGGTTGCTAGTGTCTTTGGTGTCACATCTAAGAATCCATTGTTAAAAACTAGGTCCTGAAGCAATATCGCTACAGTTTCTTCTAGGAGTTTTATGGTTTTAGTTCTTAATATTTAGGTCATTCAGTTTTAATTTTTTTATGTAGTATGAGTTCAGCTTCATTATTTTGCATGTGAATATCCAGTGGTTCCAGCACCATCTATTAAAGAGGCTGTCCTTTCCCTGGAAACTCTGGTGGCATAGTGATTAAGAGTTAGGGCTGCTAACCAAATGGTCGGCAGTTTGAATTCACCAGGCTTCCCTTAGAAACCCTATAGGGCAGTTCTTCTGTGTCCTATAGCATCACTATGAGTCAGTATCGACTCAACAGCAACTTTTTTTTTTTTTTAGTTTTATTCTTTGTCCATTGCATGGGCTTTGTACTATTGACAAAAATCAATTGACTCTAAATGTATAAGTTTATTTCTGGATTCTCGAGTCTATTTAATTGGACTATGTGTCTATTATTATAACAGTACCAGACTACTGTAGTTTTATATTTCGAAATCATGAAGTGCGAGTCCTCCTGCTTTTTTCTTCTTCAAGATTGCTTTGGCTATTCAGTGGCCCTTGCAATCCTATATGGACTGGTTTTTCCATTTCTTCAAGAAGACTGTTAGAATTGTATTAGGGTTGTGCTAAATCTATAGATCGCTTAAGGTAGTATTGACATCTTAACAATGTTTTCTAATTCATGAACATGTCTTTTCACTTATTTAGGTCTTCCGTAGTATCTTTTAGCAGTGTTTTTATAATTTTCATTGTGTATTTCACCTCTCAGATTAAACTTGTCCGTGGGCATTTTATTTTTGGATGATATTGTAAACGGAATTTTTCTCTTAATTTCATTTTCATATTGTTCATCGCTGGTATAGAAATCAACTGATTTTTGTGTGTTGACTTTGTACCCTGCAACTTTGCTGAATTTCTCTATTATCTCTAGAAGCTTTCTCGTGAATTCACTGGAATTATATATATATGGAAACATGTCAACTGTGAATAGGGATAGTTTTACTTATTCCTTCCAATTTGGATACATTTTATTAATTTTTCTTAACTTCACTTTCTGGCTAGGCGTTCCAGTAGGACATATTGTCATACAGTCTTAATGATTCAGGAATAAGTGAAAAAAAGAAGTCCACCTGCGTTACTTCAAAACTCTCACGAAACTGTTAATTCTAATGTCACTTTCTTCACTTACATATCTCTGTGTATGTGTGTGTGTGTGTGTGTATATATATATATAATTGAATTTTTTACACTCCTTCAGAAAGTGGCTTCAACATGCTTCCTCCAGAGAAACTTTAAAGAACTATATCTTTATATCCTTCAGTGGTACTGAATCTGGTTCACTTAAACCAGTATTTCTCTAAGTGTAGCATCTCTAACAGTGATATTAGAACCACCAAAGGGATACTTTAATTCCTAGGTCCTCATCAGATCTACTATCAGAAACTGTCTGGGATTGGGGAATCTGGATTTTCAACAAGTCCTTTAGGTGATCTTCTTGTCTTCTTCTTATTTGGTAAACTGAAGTATATTCTCATTTTGAAAAGTGATTGAATAAATGAACATATTCACTGAATGGGTATTGCCTAAGCAGAAACTATTGGAAAATTGTTAGAATGTTTCATTAATTAAAAAAAAAAAAATTACTATAGAACTCTGGACTTTTTTTTTTTTTTTTTTTGTAAATTTTTCATCTACAAAACACATTGTTTCACACTGGGAACTGTAAATACCCCCAAAATCCTGAACAGACTGTGCTGGGCTAGCTGAAAGAGGTCAACCAAGGACAGGAACAAAAACATCCCTACATGCAAAATTCTTTGGTGATAAATATAGGGAAACCCTGGTAGAGTAAGAGTTTGGCTGCTAACTAAATGGTCAGCAGTTTGAATCCAACAGGTGCTCCTTGGAAACTGTATGAGGCAGTTCTACTCTGTCCTACAGGGTCACTATGAGTGAGATTTGACTCTACGGTAAAGGGTTTTTTTTTTTTTTTTTGGTGCTTTGATATATGGCATGTTCTTAATGACTCTGTTTTTCCAATTGACTGACCCTGCAATTTTCAGGTGCTCTGATTCTGTCTCCTGAGAAACCAACTTAAAAGGAATTTGTAATGGTCTTTAGGAGACTACCCTGCCATGGCCCCAATATTTCAAATTTTTAAGAACTGACCACCTTGAGAATCGACACATGTGTTTCTTGACAAACAAAATGCTGTAATGCTATATCCAAAGGTCACCCAATGAAAATCTATTACCTATATAACCTGCTTTTGAGACAGATAGGGTTACTATGCTGGTAGAACAAAAAGAGCTGTTAAAAGATTACCGTCTAGAAGTTGGGAAAACAAGAATCACATCCTCTCAACATGAGATAAGGTTGAAACAACCCATGAATTACTCTCTCCTTCTTAGTGTTTTTCGAGTACCTTCTGCCTTTACAGGCCCCGCATGCACAGAAGAACAAAGTGTGACCGCTGTTTAGACTTCGTTAACCCACAGAAGGTGGTGATGTAGTGCTGAAGATCACAGCACCTGTGCTATATCCCATAATAAGTGATACCAAGTGCTGCCCAGAGGACTCCATCTTGAATATCAGCGGGTTCCATCTTGGATTCCAGATGTGCACACAACCTACTATATTACGCGCCACCATTCTGAGAAGTACCCACCTCTCGAAAGAAACCTATTAAATATTAGTTACTCTATTGTCCTCACCAAAACCATATCAGCCCTAGCCTTGCCTCCCCTTTCTGAGTCAGTTTTTTTGGAGAGGCATGACCCCCCACTGACTCCTTTCACTTGTCACAAGTAAAATAAACCTATTAGAGCTGAATCCAAAATTATCTCCTCTGTGTCTTCTTACAAGAGAAAGACAAGGACTCATTGAGTCCAGAGGGCCTCCATGCCCTCAGCAGTAACACTTTCACTATCCGCCCTTCAGAGTGCCTTCCCCATAGTTTTATTTTGACACTGCTCAATTTGAATCATATCTACTCACAATAAATATATTTGGTTACACTAATTTCTGGTCTTTCTCTGCACATTTAGGTTTTTGACAGACCTTTAACCACTTCTGTATTTTAGATGCTTACCATTAAAAATCAGTTATAAGCTTTTTCTATATCACACTTGAAGAACCTGAAAGAGTAATTTAGAGTTAGTAATGATTTCACTCTTCAGAGGCACTCAATAATAGAAAACCAATTTGGAATCCGTTGATGACTTGAAAGTAATGTTATGCAGTGAATAACTATCCCAGAATCTCCTTGCTTTTGAGGATATTGAGCAATTCTGACATGCTGATGAATGGTTTCCTATCACTGGTATATATTAGGAACTGATATCACTTAGGGAAACAGAGTTTTTGTGAGCAAGGATCAGCTAGGTATTTTCTCAGAAAGGTGAATAAATCTAATGAACATTAAATAGGTCTTGAGAGGTCGCAAGTGATAAGGATACTTGAGATACTGGCAGGCAATACTTGGGATATTTTAGTAAGAATTAAAAAAAATACATCTTTTCATTCTCCTTCTGTTGCTTCTTGTCCTTCAGTCATAACAAAGAGGATGTCCTTGTGTTAAGAACAGAGTGGTAGATCTGATGAGAAAAAAAAAAAAAAGAAAATTAGAAAAACATATATGTATTTTCTTTTTCCTTGTAATGCTTATTGCATTCCTAGTTCAAATTAGCAATTCAAGCTACAATCTTTTGAATGATAATGTAAATTGTTTTCTCAAACAAAATACATTATGGTTAAAGTAGGGTTTCATTATAATGCTTTCTCCTGATAATATTGCCAGATGATTTTAGTTAAAGTATTATAATATTTCCTAAAGGTATTTTTTTTTTAAATTTTTTTAGCATATTTTAAATATAAATCAGGCAAGATACTTGTGCCACCTTTCCTGTGATAGCTAATTCCAACTTGGGAAAGCCTGTTGTCAGAACTATTTTGGTCATTTACTCTGAGGGACAAATTGTCTTGCTACTGGAACTCAAGCATTTATATACCAGAGTAATGGCTTTGCTGTGGATTGTTCAAGTGTCACTCAAAGTGAAAAATAAAGGATTGTGTTTGACTAGATCAAGGTTTAGTGCTCCAATCAATTGCCTTCATATTTATACAAAATTTTATCCTTGTAAAGCTAACTCTACATATTTCAGAGAAAACAGAATTAGAAACAATGGGCTTATAAAAATAAGGACTATTAAGGGAAGAGAAAATAAAGAATTCTAATTCTCTGATGTTCAAGACAATGTCAGAGAAATAAAAATCAGGAAATATGAGTGTTAACATCTTATATTTGCAAAAATTTCACTCTTGTCATTTAATCACTGTCTTAGTTATCTAGTGTTGCTATAACAAAAATACCACAAGTGGATGGCTTTAACAAAGAGAAATTTATTCTTTCACAGTCTAGGAGGTTAGAAGTCCAAATTCAGGGTGTCAGCTACAGGGAGAGGCTTTTTCTGTCAGCTCTAGAGGGACGTCCTTGTTCCTCTGGTCTAGGAGCTTCTCAGGCACAGGGACCCTGGGTCAAAGTGATGTGCTCTGCTCCCAGTACTGCTTTCTTTGTGGTATGAGGTTCCCATGTCTCTCTGATGGCTTCTCTCTTTTATATCTCAAAAGAGATTGGTTTAAGACATAATCTAATCTTGTAGATTGAGTCCTGCCTTGCTAACATAACTGCCTCTAATCCTGCCTCATTAACATCAGAAAGGTAGGATTCATAACACATAGGAAAATCACATCAGATGACAAAATAGTGGACAATCACACAATACTGTGAATCATGGTCTAGTCAAATTGACACATATTTTTGGGCAACACAATTCAATCCATGACATTGGTTTTTCTTCTCTAGAGAACCCAAGTTAAGGCAGATGGCTTTAACAAATTTGTTCTCTCACAATTTAGGAGGCTAGAAGTCCAAATTCAGGGTGCCAGTTCCAGGGGAAGGCTTTCTTTCTCTGTTGGCTCTTGGTGAAGGTCTTTGTCATCAAGCTTCCCCTGGTCTAGGAGCTTCTCAGTGAAGGGATCCCAGGTTCAAATGACACACTTCGCTTCTGGCTTTTCTTCCTTGGTGGTAATGAGGTCCCTCTACTCTCTGCTTGCTTCTTTCTTTTACATCTTAGAAGAGATTGACTCAAGATAAACCTAGGAAATAGATTGTGTCCTCATTCATTACACAACTGCCACTAATCCCATCTCATTAACATCATAGGGATAGGATTTACAACACACAGGAAAATCACATCAGATGACCAAATATTGGACAATTACACAATGCTGAGAATCATGGACTAACCAAGTTGACAAACATTTTGGGGGGACACGATTCAACCCATAACAATCATAAAACGCACTTTACTAGACAATACCTAAATCCTTTTGACAACTGACAAAAATTAAGTTACAAAATAAGGGTTCTTCTTAAAGCAGATGATATTAGAATCTTGCATTTTTCATATTAAAAAATTATGTTATCAAGTAGTCCTATGTTAACAAGTGCCATCTATTATGAAGGTCATGAGCACACACCTCTTAGATCTCCAACTGCAGGGAGCATACTTATCTGATTGTCCTAGCTGCTGAGTTCTGAAATGCATCATTGTGTATGGAGGTCACTCTTCCCAGAGGCTGATCCTAGACCATGACTAAGCATTGCAGGGCATTCCTTAGGAGTCTCAATTTTTTGAAAGTGAGTCTTTGAGGACCTCTCAAAAGCCTTGCTGAACTTTTATTAGTACTAGAGTACAAGAGCTTCTGTCAAAACATTTCTCCTTCTAACCCTCTCTCTTTTACGCAGGGTCAAACTTTGTATCATGGTCTGAAGGCTCTCCCAGCTTCTCTCTGTTCCTTTGAGACAGGGAAGAGATTGGGCTGGCTGAATTAAATAAAGGCTACATTTCAAGGCCCTGTGTGCTCGACCAGCTATAATTAAATCTAAACCTGAGTACAGACCACCACATAACTTTTATTGCTGGCACCTGAAAACTTCTTGTGATTAACAAACTGGGTGCTTAGACAAGATAAGGGTCTACATTTCAAGGCCCTGTGTGCTTGACCAGCTATAAATTACTAATAATCTTCCTGAGTTGTTTTTCAAGGCCCCACCAGGTGCAGAGCTTGTGTAGTAAAGATCAACGTGGCCTATGGATGACCTTCCACATGAGATAAACATGAACAGGGACCCCTAGCCAGGGCTTGAACCAAGATCCAGAGGCATCACACATACACAACATCCCAGAATAAGTCCTGTTCAATATCCCGACAGCCTCTGTGACAGACTCCATCTTGGTTCCAGCAACCTCTGTGAGGAAGTCCAGCTTGAATTCTAACTGCATGTGCATTTGATTTTCATAATCCCTCCCCTTATCCTGGAAATCTCCACTCATCTAATGAATAAAGATAATGCCTTTTTCCCACATAAGAACTTTTATAAGCCCAAGGAAATCTTTTGTTCAGTGAGAGACTGGAGGTTAGTGTAAATGGAAACTCCTCTCCCTCTCTCTCTTGTGAACCTTTTATTTTCTTTCTGTCACTAATAAACCTTTGTTTGTGTGGGACCTCTGAGCCTCCCCTGGTCATTCTTGGTCAGAAGAAGGTAAGAACCTAGGCAGGGCTTACTCCCAAGCTGGGAAGCCTTGCCCTGTAACACCTTCACTGTTTTCTCTTACTGCTGTTCTCCTAATTTCTGCTTCTGTAAGGACTCAGATTAAATACCTAATATGCCAAACAGTATACTAGGTGTTTGTTGTTGTTCTTAGTTGCCATTGAGTCGATTCTGAAATACAAAAATTTAAGACCAGGTCATTGCCCAAGTTCTTCCTCTTATTAAGTGTAACTCTTTGTTCCTGTATTTTTTTTTTTTAGATACTTGATGAGTTTTATGCAATCGATGAGATTCAATTAAATTATTATGAAGTAATTTCTGAAGCACTTGTGGTACAGTTGTTAAGAGCTCCAATGCAAACCAAAAGGTCAGCAGTTTGAATCTACCAGCTGCTCCTTGGAAACTCTCTGGGGCAGTTCTATTCTGTCATATAGGGTAGCTGTGAGTCAGAATCCACTCAACTACAATGGGTTTGGAAGTACTTTTTGGCTCTAAAATTGTGTGATATTTATCCATACAATTGTGAGACAAAGAACTTGATTTTGCTTTTGTCTTTGCTTCCTGAAAGTCAGCTGTTGGAATTTCTTGAGCAATCAGGGAGCATTCGTTTTCTAAAAGAACAAAGCAACAGTTAAATGTGTGCAAATGAGTGGAAGCCCCCAAAACCACCCCTGGTCAATAGCCAATCTCATGAAGAGAAGGGGCATGATGAAATCAGTCAAGCATATGCATTGATTCAATAAAATATGACAAACAATGAGGTCCCAATCCTGACTATGAAATGAAGTCAATAAAAAACTGAACATGTAAGTTCAGGGGCTTCCTGTATTGGCAAGATCATGTGCTTTTGAGAGGGTGGCACGTCCCTAGGGACAATGAATATTTCACAATTTTACCCATCCCAGAGCTGGTCCTGGAAACCCTGGTGGCAGAGTGGTTAAGTGCTATAGCTGCTAAGCAAAGGGTCGGCTGTTTGAATCTGCCAGGCGCTCCTTGGAAACTCTATGGGGCAGTTCTACTGTGTCCTATAGGGTCGCTATGAGTCGGAATTGACTTGACCTGGCACTGGGTTTGGTTTGGTTTAGGGCTGGTCCTATGTGTCTCTTCACTTGTATCTTTTCTGGTTATAATAAATAGATAATTAGAAGTATAGATAATTCTCCATGAATTATATGAGCAATTTGAAAGAATTAATGAAACCACCGGGGCAATGAGAGTCAGCAAGAGCTGGCATCAGCCTATTTTGCAGGCTGAATGACTGTGTCCTTTTACCTTGTGTGCTCTAACCTAGCTTTTGGTGGCCAGGGGTGAGATGGCTTGGCTCTAGTTGGCTGGGGATGACAGAGAATGCCTCTTGGAGCAGTTGGTGAAGAGGAAATAGAAGTGGGAAGGTGAGTACTGGATCCACTTCCAGGTAAGAATAAGATTCATGCTGACTCTACCACACAGCAATAAAGATGGGATTTGCCTACTGTGCTCCTTCCTTAAAACCAAACCAAAATCAAACCCGCTGTCGTCAAGCTGATCCCAAGTAGAACTACCCTATAGAGTCTCCAAGGAATGCCTGGTAGATTCGAACTGCCGACCTCGTGGTTAGCAGCTGTAGCACCTAACCACTTTGCCACCAGGGTATCCCCTTCCCTAATAGTACAAGAATTATCAGTGAAGAATGTTGTGATAAATTAAAGATGGCTTCAACCTCTTTGTCATTTCCCCAAACGAGAAGTTATTCCCCCTTCTCTGGAATTAGGGCTGGTCATATGACTACTTAAATCATAGAAGGCGGCAGAGGTGACACGTGCCAGTTTGGGCCCAAATCTTAGGAATGCTAGGCACCTTCACTTGATGGCAACTAACAACAACTATACAGATAGAAACGTAGATATATAGAGATACATATGGAGAAAAAGCTGGAATCTACTAGACGGCAACTAACAGGAACTTATATACATACATATACACACACCATATTTTTACACAAATAATGCACACTTTCTATATTTGTTTGCCAAGTGTGCCCTCCCAGCAACATGTAAAAGAAATCTGGCATAGGCATAGCACACTTACAAAAATACCTTGCAGGGGAAGTACATGGTTGGCAAAAAAAGTAGAACACACACATTATGTGCATAAAAATACAATATCTCTCTCTCTCTTTTTTTTTTATGTATCTATACATACATACACACACACACATATATGTATGTGTGTTTATTTATATATCCAGAGCCCTGATGGCACAGTGGTTAAGAGCTCAGTGGCCAACCAAAAAGTCAGCAGTTCAAATCCACCAGCTGCTACTTGGAAACCCTATGGGGAGGTTCTACTTCTACTCTGTCCTATAGGGTTGTTATGAGTTGAAATTGACTTGATGGCAATGGGTTTATGTATATATGTATCCACTGTATTTTTATACAAATAATGCATGCCTTCTACGTCTGTTCACCAACTGAGGCCTCCCCCCACAAGTTATTTTTGTAAGCGCCACCATGCCAATTTATTTTTACATGTTGCTGTGAAAAAAAGCACAGCAAGCTTATGAAAATACCTCATGGAGAGGGTACGGTTCGCAAACCAATGTAGAAGGTGCATGTTATTTGCCTAAAAATACTATATATATATATATGTGTGTGTGTGTGTATATATATATGTAGCCCCTGGGTGGTACAAAGTGTTAAGCCCTCAACTACTAGCCAAAAGCTTCATGGTTCAAACTCACCCAGAGGCACCTTGGAAGATAGGCCTTGCGATCTGCTTCTGAAAAGTCAATCTTAAAACCCCTATTTGGCAGTTCTACTCTGTATACATGGGGTCATCATAAATTGGAGTCAAATAGACAGCAACTAACAACCACCACCACCACCACCTCACAGCACACCCACACAGACACACCCACACAACCAATGTGGTAGTATAGTATGTTGTTAGGCATAAATAACTGTCATGAAGAAAGACAGACACCATGACAACTGGTGGGGTGTCAGTGTGATACTCCAGGGGGATACTGGATATGGGCAGAGGCTTAAAGGACTAATAGCATTTAGATATAGAAAGGGAGGATGTGAAGAAGGGGCAAATCTGAGGGACACTGCAAAGAAAAGACTAACAGGCTTGGTAAGCTTCGACAGTCTCTAAAGTAGATCTAATAAAAAGGGTGACATTCTATAATACACATTCTATACTATGGTTGTGTGTCTACCCACCTATGTTTAATTTAACCAAATATGAAGTTGGTTAAGTGAAATTGCTTCGTATTAATGCCAGTTAACCAAAAGCATTTCTTTCTTAATTTTATATGGTTTGTTTAGAATACTATCATTGATTGTAACTGTAGAATCCAACATGTCACATCTTTCTATGCCTGTGTCAGAATTGTAGCTTTTTTTATCTTTGTGAAATATGTTTAACTGCATATTTTATAAACTGTGTTGCAACATTTTATACTTCAGGTAGCAGTATTTCACAGCTTGCTTCTAAATATCAGAAGTGAAAGTCATATAACGCATCAAGCATTAGTATCTGTGATAATACAGAAATGTGAAGAGCATTTGTTCTCAACATTTACGCATGACATTAGGAAACCATTAAGAGTATTTTTTTGTTTGTTTGTTTTATAAAACGTAAACATACTGGATCACATTTTCCTTTTCTTTAAGCACTTCATTTTCCTTCCAAAGTTGAAGGTGATGCAGTGGTGAGCTGCAGTCAGCTCACTCCAGCTCCAAAGAAACGATTGTGCCCATCACTTCCCAAACCCACATCAGTGACTGCACATTGGTGGCTTGAAATATTCATGGTGGGAATATTTTCACCGTGGAATTGGTAAATATTACTAATCGGGTGTTTTGTTCTGAGTTTTGCTTTGTTTCCTGGAGAGTAGGTTGTTAAACATTTACTAGCAACCACTGGTTGTTTGTCCCTGAGGGCAGGGTTTGGTGCAGTGAATTTAAATAGATATATTAAGATTCACCTAGGAGCAAGGTTTTCTACAGTTACTTTTGAAATTCACTTTGCCAAGGCTCACTTTATTCTCTGATACAGACTCTCAAAACATATTGTTCCTACTGTGACCTGGTCGTAGAACATCTATAAACCATCTCTGCCATGTCTCTATTAGCTCTGAAAATCTCAAGATGGACTGAACCGTTCTGTTACTATTTCTTTTGCATGGGATGGCATTCTAGCAGCAGCCAGAGGCATCACGAGGACAGGTAGATGTGGAAAATTAAGTTCCTACACACAATTCCCCTGCTTGTGTCTAACTCTGACCTCTTTCTTCTGAGCTCTATAACTTTAAATTGAACTTTATTCTTGATATGGTGATAGTAATACTGATTCATTATTTACTGTGTCATTGTCTTACTACTCTGTCCTTTAGGGTCGCTATGACTCAGAATCACCTTGACGGCAATGGGTTTGTCTTATTACATGCCAGCCATTGTTCTTGTCCACTGCAATCAAATGAAAAGCAAACGTAACCTACCATTTACTTTACGATTTTTGATCTAAAGCCTACTCCACAATCATCTAGTGATCTATCCCAGAAATCTTGGAATCATCCTTGTCATTTCCTCTTAATGCAATTTACATGGATCTACACATATCTCTTTTTATCCTGTGTCATCAGTCAAATCCAAACCAACAACATTCTCTCTGGCTCTTCTCCACAACTTTATGCATGTAACATAAAAAAGCTAATCTAATTATTTTCACTCCAGCATTAAACCCATCAATGACTGCCTACTGCACTTGTCAATTCAAACCAAAATTCCTTAACTAGCCCTGGAAGTCCTGGGTAGTGCTGCCCAACCTTACTTTTCAGGCTGATTATAGGGTGCACTACTCACTAAGTCCCAGACAAATGGTTCCTCTTTCTGTTATCCAAGGGAGCAAACTCTCTCCTGCCACAGGGTCTTTTTGGTCTGGAAAATTCCTCCCATTCTTTTTCTGATTTAATTGTACCAATTCTCTCATTCTAAACTTAAATGTCCCATTCTTAGAAAGTCTTCCCCAATCCCTAGATGAGTCAGTTCACCCTGTTAGACGTTCTCACATCACCTTCTACGTCCCTCTGTAGCACATACCTCAGCTATATTTAATTAGTTAGTTTTGTAATTAACTGTGTAATGTGGAAAGTTTCTATAAGAAGTCATGTTCAGCTCAATACTCACCTAGACAGTCAATGGCATTACAGCATGACAGGGCTTGACATTTTTCAATATATATTGACAAAACAGCAGCCCAGTGAATAGCTGTTCAATAATTGGACAAAGAAACATCATTAAAATTCACAAAGAGCAGCTGCAGTCTCTAACGCAGTCTTTAAGTCAAACCATCTTCAATGAATAGGCATCTCCATCAGTCATACTGGCCTCAAACCCTGGTGGTGGTAATACCAACAATGCAAAAGGCACTCGCCACCTTGACCAGAGCCATACATCAGGCACATCCAGAATGTATCTTTCAGTGAAACTTACTCGAGCACTCAATTATCCTATTCTGGAATTTCCTAGTATTTAGTGGCGTATGTTGTTTTTGGGTGCTGTCAAGTCGATTTCGACTCATAGTGAGCCCATGTGACAGAGTAGAACTGCCCCATAGGGTTTTCTCAGCTGTAATCTTTATGGAAGCAGATAACTAGGTCTTTTGACCAGAGAGACTGTGGCTGGATTTGAACTGCCAACCTTTTAGTTAGCAGCCAGGTGCTTAACCACTGTATTATATATATGTGTGTGTGTATAAGGTTTTATATATATATAGCATTATGCCTAGTACTAAGGTATAAACTCAATCACTATTTGTTGAATGAACAAATTACTGTTTGGTATATTAGAGGAGAAATGGTGCCACCCTTGGAATTGCTGGAGTAGTAGACAGGTTGTTGCCATTATCAGGGACACCACAAGTGTAATTATGTATGAAGTCCTTCTGTATTACAGAAAAATAAAATTTACAAACATAGGCCAAGCCACTCTAATATAATGACTAATGGCCTAGACCCTGAATCCAGACTTGGTATGAATCCCAGCTCTACCAATTGTAAGCTCCACGACTACTGTCATGTAACTTAACTTTTGGTACCTCATTTACCTTATTGATGAAATGGGAATAATTGTAGTAACTCAGATGATTGCTGGCAAGGATTACATGAGCTAATGATACATGCAGAGAGCTTAGAACAGTGGCTGGCATTGAGTACTCTCTGACAACTACTGTTGATATAACTGATACATTTTCACTACTTTATACCCAGATTATAGCACTTACAGGAAAAATTTAGTATTGTACTCTAATTTTTTCATCCATATTATTGAACAACAAAAGGGTAAGAGAGACCCCCCAAAATCATAATCTTTATTTTTCAGGGGAGAAAACAGAGGCCTAATTACAGTAAGAGTTGCCCAAGGTCACAAGATAGGCGGCAGGGCTGGGCATTTATATGACATGGTGACTTTTCTTCAAGAACACTCATAATCAAAAAGATCAAAAATAAACTGTGATATGTGTATATCATTAAAGGTTGTAGGCTAGAACTTGAATACTTGTTTTTTCATCCCCTTTTGTCCATAGAACAATGAAGAGTTATAGCCTGGTGGGTATACAGGTGTGCTGTATTAGAATTGCTCCCTAGCTGTTAAAGGACATAATGGCTACTAAGGGACACAAAGTAAAGTATGCGTATTAGGGGGAAATGATGAGAACACTGTTAAGCTATTTTAGTGAGGTAAAGAAAGAAGCGTTGCTCCTAACACCAGTCAAATCTAGACTAGTCACCGCCCACACTAAACAGGGGCAATAAATTATGTCTATTGCCTGACGGAATACCAATTGAGATGCTTCAACAAACAGATGTGGCCCTGGAGGTGCTCACTCTTCTATGCCAAGAAATATGGAAGACAGCTTCCTGGCCAACCGACTGGGAGAGATCCATATTTATGCCTATTCCCAAGAAAAGTGATCCAACCAAATGTGGAAATTATAAAACAATATCATTAATATCACACACAAGCAAAATTTTGCTAAGATCATTTAAAAATGGCTGCAGCAGTATATTGACAGGGACCTGCCAGAAATTCAGGCTGGTTTCAGAAGAGGAAGTGGAACCAGGGATATCATTGCTGATGTCAGATGGATCCTGGCTGAAAGCAGAGAATACCAGAAGGATGTTTACCTGTGTTTTATTAATTATGCAAAGGCATTTGACTGGGTGGATTGTAACAAATTATGGATAACACTGTGAAGAATGGGAATTCCAGAACACTTAACTGTGCCCGTGAGGAACCTTTATATAGATCAAGAGGCAGTTGTTCTGACAGAACAAGGGGATACTGATTGGATTATAGTCAGGAAAGTTGTCCGTCAGGCTTGTATTTTTTCACCATACCTATTCAATCTGTATGCTGAGCAAATAATCTGAGAAGCTGGACTATATGAAGAAGAATAGGGCATCAGGATGGGAGGAAGACTCATTAACAACCTGCGTTATAAAGATGACACAACCTTGCTTGCTGAAAGTGAGGAGGACTTGAAGCACTTACTAATGAAGATCAAAGACCACAGCATTCAGTATGGATTGCACCTCAACATAAAGAAAATAAAAATCCTCACAACTGGACCAATGAGCAACATCATGATAAAGGGAGAAAAGATTGAAGTTGTCAAGGATTTCATTTTACTTGGATCCACAATCAACAGCCATGGAAGCAGCAGTCAAGAAACCAAATGACACATTGCATTGGGTTAAGCAGCTGCAAAGGACCCCTTTAAAGTGTTGAAGAGCAAAGATGTCATCTTGAAGACTAAGGTGTGCCTAACCCAAGCCATGGTATTTTCAGTCGCATCATATGCATGTGAAAGCTGGACAATGAATAAGGAAGGCCGAAGAATTGATGCCTTTGAACTGCGGTATTGGTGAAGAATATTGAATATACCGTGGACTGCCAAAAGAACAAACAAACCTGGCTTGGAAGAAGTACATCTGTAATGCTCCTTAGAAGCTATGATGGCAAGAGTGCATCTTACATACTTTGGACATGTTGTCAGGAGTGTTCAGTCCCTGGAGAAGGACATCATGTTTGGCAGAGTACAGGGTCAGCAGAAAAGAGGAAGACCCTCAATGATGTGGACTGACACAGTGGCTGCAACAATGAGCTCAAGCATGATTGTAAGGATGGCTCGGGATTAGGCAGTGTTTTGTTCTGTTGTGCACAGGATCGTTATGAGTCGGAACTGACTCGAAGGCACCTAACAACAACAACAAGAACATTACTTGCAGGAGGCCCTCTGCTTTTGTTACTGCCTTTAACCTTTTGTTAGCCCTGTTATTATCCTTTTCCCTATCTGTTCTCTGTACATGCTATCTGGCTTGTAGACATGGTGGGCCTTTAGTATTGAATCCCAGGAGACGGGGATTTCGGTGTTCCTCTTCCGTGATAGATGAAGGAGGTATGCAGTATGCATGGGCCGTGATATAACACCACACTTCAGGATGGGAGACTAACTTCAGGGAATCTTCGTTGATGGGAATATGTGCTGTTCTACTCATCCCTATTCTGTTTATTCTGTGTGTAATAATGCCTGTTGACCATGCCATTAGAATAGTTTCTGGTCTGTGCTTTGCTCTAAATGGTTTTCACTAAGAATTTGTGAATACGGCATATTGCATAGACTTCAATAAGTGGTAGGCGTTTCGGAAAAATAACAAACACACATTAACTGTACCAGAGCCTAATCATTCTTTCTTTTCTCCTAGTTTTATAAAATGCACATGAAATTAATAAAAATGTCAGGACTTAAGTAGAAGATTAATAGCTAATTTTGACAGCGATAGCTTCTGATGTCTGATGCAGTCCAAGAATAAGTATAAATATATACCAAAAAACCAAACCTGTTGCCATGGAGTTGATTTTGACTCTTAGCGACCCTAAAGGACAGAGTAGAACTGCCCCATGGAGTTTCTAAGGCTGTAATCTTTTTTTTTTTCAATTGTGCTTTAAGTGAGTTTACAAATCAAGTCGGTCTCTCATATAAAAATTTATATACACCTTACTATTTACTCCTAGTTGCTCTCCCCCAATGAGACAGCACACTCCTTCTCTGCACCCTGTATTCCCCATGTCCATTCAGCCAGCTTCTGTCCTCCTCTCCATGGCTTTATGGAAGCAAATTGCCACATCTTTCTCCCATGGAGTGGCTGGTGGATTTGAACCACAGACCTTTCCGTTAGCAGCCAAGTGCTTAACCACTGTGCCACCATATATGGATACACACATATATATGTATATATATTGCTATGGATTGAATTATGTTTCCCAAAAATATGTGTTGGAATCCTCACCTCTATAACTGTGGATGTAATGCTTTTGGGAATAGAGTTTTCTTTTTTTGTTAATAAGGCCATATCTGTGTACCATGTGTCTTTAAGCCCAACACTTTTGAGATATAAAAAGAGCAAATTAGGCACAGAAGAAAGTACAAGTGGAGAAAGACTAATGCCACATGGAGATCACCAGGAAACTAAGGAAAAGAAGGAGAAAGAGACAAGGACTTTCCCCTAGAGCAGACAGAAACTTCCTCTAGTGCAGGCACCATGAATTCGGACTTTTAGCTGCCTAAACTGTGGAAAAAATAAATTTCTGTTTCCTAAAGCCACCCACTTGTGGTATTTCTTTTATAGCAGCACTAGACAATTAAGACATATTCATGCATGTACACTGAAACCTGTGAAAGTCGATCTTGACAGGACTGACTGCCTCGTTTTTCTGGGTCTCTTGAGTTTTCCCGCTTTGACAGGGTGCAGTCATACCACTTTTTTCTCACTCTGTATTACTGTAAAATATTTGAGTTTTTCTTCTCTGACAGGTTTTTGCCTTACATAGGTTCCTGTTTTTACGGGTTTTACTGTATGTAAATGTGTGTGTGTATCTCCAATTTTAAGACATTAGGATATATTAGATTATAGAAGGTAATAATTTATATTTTATTTCAGGCTGCTAATTTCTGTGGCCTGGCAACAAGCCCTAATCTGCACAGCTATTCAGAGCCCGTGAATTTTATTATAAAATATTAAGTACTTAGTTCCATCAGCTTCACCAAGAGGAAAATAACCTTAAAAATTTCCCCCATTTTAAAAGTGTTAAGTAATTAGAAATTCAAGACATTCATTGACAGTTGATGAAAACAATCTATCATCCTTAAATTTCAAATCCTTGTTTCTTTTTAAAGAATACACATTAACAAAGTATGTAAATACAGTTTTGTTTTGCAGTTCAACATATGTATCTTCAAGCTTAAAAACTGGACCTCAGCACTAAAGAGCAGTAGACACACAGCTAAATGGTAAGGGAGTTACAGAATTACTAACCCTCTGAATTAAAAAAAAAAATTTTTTTCTATGGATTTTAAAATTTAAAATGATACATTAATCAGAGAATTTAGATTCTAAGTCATAATAAATGTCTTCAGCACATGTAGTTCAGAAAAAATATATTAAAACAGTTACATTTTCTATTCTGTCTTCAACAAACTTCGAAATTACACCAAAAATAAATTGTATATTTGCTATAATTTTCAGATACACTACTTTTCTCAGGAAAAATTAAAAGAGTAGGTCATATTGTAATTCAGTTAAATAAAATATTAAGAAATATTTTTAGAGAAAGATAAAAGTGTTGTTCTAAGTATTTTAGTAATATGAGATTTCTAAAAAAATTTTTTTTTGCTATAAACACTAAGAAGCAAACTAACAACAAAAAAAATGAACACACGGAACCCATTTAGAATCAATGTACTTATACAAAGAAACAAGCCTCTCTTTTCACCAACAAGGGCAATTAAGGAAAAACAGTAAAAGCATCATAGGAAATATAGAGACTCTTGTAACTGAAAATGAAAGAGAAGAGAGAATAAGTGAGTTTGCACTAGTACTATTTTAAAAGGAAGGTCTTGATTTTTTTGTTTTTTAATCTTCTCCAATGCTAATAGAGAACTATGGAAAAAGGAAAAGGAAAATGTCATTTAGCTGATTATCAGACTTATGACAGCTTCCCCTTTCCCAGGATTTTGTTCTTTTGTAGTGAATAGCATGGTTCAGTAACTGATACGATGATATGGCCTCAGAGCAGAGAAAGAGTGCTTAAGAGTTTGGGACCAGTTACACATCACCTTGATGACTAACATGCTTCTGAACCAAGCCATTATCTTTGCAATCACCTCACAGGTAATCAAAGTTGGATAGTGAAGAAGAAAGACAGAAGAAGAATTGATGAATTCAAACTGTAGTGTTGGCAAAGAATACTGAATATGCCATGGGCTGCCAAAAGAACAAACAAATCAGTCTTAGAAGAAGTACGACAAAATGCTACTTAGAAGCAAGGATGACAAGACTTCGGCTTGCTTAGCTTGGACATGTCATCAGGAAAGGCTAATTGCTAGAAAAGGACATCATGTTTGGTAAAGTAGGAGGTCATCAAAAACCAGAAAAACCCTCAATGAGGTGGACTAGTACCGTAGCCATTACAATGGACTCCAACATGCCAACCCTCATGGAGATGGCTCAGGACCTTCAAGGTTTCTTGGCAGGCAATTGGACAGCTACTAACAGCAACATCTACGATTAAGATTAATACTGTACAGTACAAATAGTCATACTTAGCTGGAATTAAATTCAAAAGAGCTTGACAAAATTTTAAGAAAGGGTAAGTGTGGACCAAGGATCAGAGCAGCCACTCTTACCAACTGAAGAAAAGTGGCGGCAGTACCAGTGCCCAGTCCCTTCCTGTTATTTGACATCTTATCAATATGACTCGTCAAAAGGCTGTCAACCTAGTGATGATTTCTTGACGGCAAATGTCACATGCAAAAATCAATCACCAGTGGGCATGTTTCGGTATTACTATAAGAAGATAGTTGCTAACAAAGGTGGGAAGTAACAGGACTCCCAAATTAATCAGCGAACTTGTAATATGCCTTTAAGAGAGTTTTTTAAAAGCCAATTCTTTGCATAGCCATTAAAAAAAAAAAAAAAAAACTGAAGCGAACCCATAGAGGTCAAATGGAGCTGCCCCATAGGGTTTCCAAGGAGCAGATGGTGGATTCGAACTGCTGACCTTTTGATTAACAGCAGGACTAGCAATTAATAGTTAATAAGTACGCATAAGCAAATAACCAGAGCATGCAAAACATTCAGGATTATAGTTAACAAATCCACAGTCACCCCAAAGGCTTTTTTTTTTTTCATTGTCCAAATATATAAACAGGAGACCAAAGGCTGCTTAAAGTGAGTGTCACAAAAAACATGCCCTGAGCAGGATGTCCTGAGCCACTTCTAGAGTCCTCATTTCAATTCGACGCCTGGTCTCGTTTCTAGGCGAGGACGACCGGCCCCTTCTTCGATCCAGATTACCTCGGACTGAGGCGTCAGCGGACATCGTCGGTCCCCCGGTCCTCGGCCTCAGCGGCTCCCCGAGGCGGCCCTTCGCGCCCGGGGCCCCGCGGCCGGAGGTGCTGGGTGACCCGGCTGGTTCTGGAGCGCGGGGGCGGCAGGGAGGGAGCGGCTGCAGGGCGAGCGCGCAGGGAAGTCCTGCGCTAGTTCAGACGCGGACCCCGGCCCCGGGACCCGCCCGGCACTCCGCCGCCGCTGTCACGCCGTCCACCCTGGCGCACGCCTCTGCCTCCGCGCTCCTAGCCCGTGCGCGCCCGTCCGTCCAAGAGACGACAGGAGGCAGGAGCCCAAGCCGGGAGCGGGGCCGGGACCTGGGCGCGTCTCCATTGCAGAGGTCTCGAGGGTCCCGTCCCCGCCCAGCGGCTTCCGACGGCCACTCTGGGTGGGATTGGTGGCGATCGCAAGGGAAAAGTCCCAATCCCTGATGAAGGGCACGGCAGGACTGCTGTTAGACCTATTCGGCAGTCACAAAGGAAGATGTTTACTCTCCATTTCTAGGGAGGGGGCTGAGAGGAGACACATCGTTTCATAATGGTAATAAAAATTAGCACAATAGGGTGGTTGTCACTTGGGCTAACAGTGAGTTAGTCCGGCTCACAGATCTCGTTTGGTTTTCCGTGCTCCCCTCTCCACCCATGCCCAGGGTTGCATGCCTCTCACACGACAAACAACAGACGGACAGAGAGCTGCTGAAGGGAAATGGCTTAGAAGACGTTGCCTGTAGCGCCTCAGAATCCAGCACAGCTTCCCTGCACATGGTAGGCTCAAAACAAATGGATTTGTTGAATGAGAGAAAAGATGGCTTGATGCAAGGAGCTAAGCTGGGCATTTCCCTCTATTAGTCAACTTTGTGAGGTCATTTGTTCCAGGTTCTTGTAGAGAAGTGCAAGGCCAGTTATTGGAAGAATATTTTTGTAGGTTTTTCTCTCCAACGATGGTGTTTGATTAGGAGGCTCGATCATTTTTTTTCTGTCTCATTTTGGTTCCAGTAACGCTGAAAGTAAAAGTTTTAATAAGTGGGAATTTACTGGCGGTAAATTTTTGTAGACACTGTGGTTTGCTGTCCAGAGCTCCCTTGTCTTCGTGGGAACATTGTCCCAGTTTTGCTTGTAAGGGACCAGCATCTTCCACTCTAAGCCCATTTGCTTCAGGTGATACAAACCACTACTCTTAAACTGCAGGTGACATGATCCAGAGCAGATTATTGGAGTCACCATACACCCCAATGATAGGTATTGTTTCATCCATAAACATGTGGCCTAAGTCAAGCTTACCTGAGACAAAAAAGGAGTTATCCCTATCAGCGGTACAGGTATCCCCGCTTTTCGAAAGTTGGCTTTATGCCAATTTGCTGATAAGAAAGACCTATGTTAGCACCTGTTTAGCTAACCAAAAGAAATCTGGAGAAAATTTTCACTTTTAAGAAAAAAAGGCAAAAAGTGGAAAAAGCACTCAACATTTGTTTTTCAGCTAGCCCTTAAAGAGACAGCTGCACCCCAAGCAGCAGGGAGAGAGAAGTCATCAAGCTCCTTCCCCAGAAACTACACTCAACATCCCAGCTATTGGAACTATTGGACAATATTTTTTTGTTCTCATAAGCCACTCAATTCATGGTATTTCGTTATAGCAGTCATAGAAAATCAATACAATTAGCATCTCATTAAATTCTGAGATTTCAATATGCATTATTGAACATCTCATTTTACAGGTGACATTATCAAGGCTGGTGAGCTACACTGATTTGTGCAGTCTGTAAGTCAGAGGCGGAGAGAAGCCTCAATTGCAGTCTTTTAACAAAATTTTCGTTCTCCTTTTGATGAACAATCCTAATGTGGGGCAGGATAGTTTTATTGTGGTGTTATAATAACCATCTCAAATATTTAAACAATATACATTTCTTTGATCAATTACATTTTTGAAAGCAAATAATTCTTCTGACAACACTACAAAACTTTTTAATATCTCCCTATTTTTTCTTTCTCTTTGAAAACAAATGAATAAACAGAAATTCCTAGAATATTATTTGCATTTGGCACATTTTAGATGTAATTTATTTTCTGCTTTAGAAAGATGATGGGCTAACTAATCTTCCTGCAGGAAGCTGCCAAATATAGAATACTGCATTTTTTTTTCATTTTATTGGCCAGTTGCTTAATATTTTTAATATAGAAAATACAGAATCCAATGGGATGCATTTTATACAGTTTTATGTAAGGTAAAACATCTTAATGATTTGCCATTTTAAGGATAATTTCAATTTTTAGAATTACTTTTTTTTTTTTAGTGGTTTATTAAAAAAAAAAGTTGTCACAGAGCTGATTCTGACTCATGGAGACACCATGTCTCAGAATATAACTATGCTCTGTAGGTTTGTTAATGGTTAATTTTTCAGAAACAGATCACTGGGCTTTTCTTCCAAGGCACTACTTCTGGGTAAACTGGATCCCGTCAATCTTTCTGTTAGCAGCCAAGATTGTTAACCATTTTTTCCACTCAGGGACTCCAGTGATTTTTTAGAGTTCATTTAATAATGGCAAATCAAATGCTGCTACGCATGGCTTGCCCAGTGGGTTCCCTGTAAATCTACTCACCAATTAGAGGTTCTGTTTCAGTCCAAGGGTTCTGCTTTGAGTACCCAGCTATATCTTGGACTAAAAAAAAATATCTTGGACTTGAGTCCATTAATCAGATCTTAGTTCTCTTTTCTGCAGCCAAAATCACGTTAATATGGAAATTTCCAAAGTGATATCTCCTGTAGCTAAAATACCAAAAAAAGAAACCAAACTCATTGCCACTGAGTTGGTTCTGACTCACAGGGACCCGATAGGACAGAGTAGAACCGCCCCGCAGGGTGTCCAAGGCTGTACATCCTTACAGAAGCAACTGCCACATTTTTCTTCCATGGAGCCTCTGGTTCATTTGAAACACTGACTTTTCAGTTAGAAGCTGAACTCTTAACCACTGCACCACCAGGGCTCCTATAGCTCAAATAAAAGCTCAAATAGGTGGAGCCAAATACTCCCAGTAAGAAAAGATGACATTTCACATTACTAATTTAAATAATGCATTAAAAAAAAAACTAATTGCATACTCTGAATAAATTTACCATTAATTGAACATATATCCGTAGTACTCTAGGAACTTGTAGTAAATTAGAAGAAGCATGGAAATGGAGTAAGAGATCTTTGACTTATCCCTCCTATGTCACTGTTTCTCAAATGTGCTTCTTGGATAATAATTATGTGTAATTTTCATAAAAATACATAATCCCAAGTTCTAACATGGAGTTGTAATTTAGAATATCTGATAGAGATTTGGAGCCCTGGTTGAGCAGTAGTTAAGAGCTATGAGGCTAACCAAAGGTCAGCAGTTCAAATTTACCAATGTTGCTTGGAAACCTTATGGGGCAGTTCTACTCTGTCCTATAAAAAAAAATCCTATAGGGTCGCTATAAATCAGAATTAACTGGAAGGCAGTGGGTTTTTTGGATAGGGATATATGGAGACCTGTATTTTTATCAAGTAAGATATATCTTAAGAGCCTATGTTATTATCATATACATTTTTCTTATCTATAAAGCAGGGTTTTTTACCCTAGCACTATTTTAACATTTTGAGCCAGATTATTTTTGTTTGGGGGGCAGCTTTGTGTATCGTGTGGCATTAGGTTGCATCCTTATCTTCTACCTACTAATTGTCAGTAGCAATATACTTTTCCCCCATTGTGACAACCAAAAATGTCTCCAGACATTGCCAAATGTCCCTGGGGGGCTAAAGTGTCACAATTGGAATCACTGCTATAAAATATCAGTGTGAAATATTTAAGGGCTTAAATAAAAGTTTCATCTAAATCCACCGATTCCAATGGTCCTTAAATCCTTAACGTTAGGATCAATAGTCGTTTCTGTTGAAATTATCATAGATTCCATTAAATGAAAAAAAAGGTAGACTGTATGTTCCTTAATAATCTATTTTCTTTGGAGATATTGTAGCCTCCACCTTTTCTTTGTATATTTAATTGCTTTATTTTTTTCTCTAAAATATAGAAATAATTTAGGTTCCTTTAATTTCTCTTACTCCTAGCTTTAATCCATATGGCTTAAAATTATTCCCATAAAAGATACAATGCTTAGAGTTATACTGCTGGTCAAAAAAAAAAAAAGGTTCATTTCAGAGATGAAGGAAGTGCTCACACAATCTTAGTATAACACTGTAGACAAATCTTACAGGGATCCTACAGTGAGGTTGTATTCCAATACGATTTTGGAGCTTAAGAAAAGCACCGATACTTTCCTGGGATAATAGAAGAGCCCTCGAAATAATTTTTTAGGGGACAAGGAAAATCAATGTAATTATTGAATAAGGGGTTAAAAGCAGAGATGGTGAATCTTTACCACCGCCTTATAAATGCAGATCTCCTCAAGCTCCAGAGGGGCAGCTGATGCTAACAAAAGGCCTCTGAGTAGGATTTTAGCTGGAGTTTTTAAATGTAATATTGCTTCTTATCAATAAATTCGTGTTTGCTCCCCATAATGGAAAAGAAATATCAACTTTCTTTGCACAGAGAAGAAATTACCGTTGAAATTTTTTATGTAATGCTTTTTGTAATTCAGTGAAAGAAAGTTGGATGTAGATTAGAAATCAAGGATTTTTTTATAGAGCAATCTGAGGTGGTGTTTGAGGTCTGGGACATCTGAAGACACTGTGTGCTGTCTTCCTTCTTCATCTTGAGTCACTTCCTGTCCCACATGTCCAAAGTTATGCCCTGGTGAAATCAGTTTAAATTTTTTATCAAAAATAATATTAAAGGGAAGGAGCAATAATAAAACATGGCCATGCAGCCAGAGGAATTTATGCAGAAGTGAGAAGAAGCAGTGTACTCACTGTTGCTGTAGAAGTAGTATCATTTATATAATGAGGGCATTTTTTAAAAAGCAGTGACTTCAGCCCAGCATTTTATTTTCCTTCTCACCGTTATGATACTCCCCCACCTGTAAGAGCTTCAGCATTGATTTTGGTTTAGATCTGAGACCTTAGTTTTAGTCTACGGCTTGTTCAGGGGAAAATGATCTAATTTATCTCATAAAATTCTCAGTTATGATAATAAAAGGTTTTAATCTGATACAGGCTGTACCTTAGAACATTTCGGCTTGTGCTTATTACTGAATCTTTACGAAACATTATTGGTGTACCTAAGAAGAAATATAGTAAAATAAAAATTAAACTAGAAGTCAGTGACAGTCACTGAAATTATACTTAAAAAGACATTATTAATGACTAGAAGCAATTAATGAACCATCCTTTTCATAGCCTGTGGCAAGTAGAGAAAGAGATTGTAAACTTTTTTCAGCTTAATACGATTGATTGAATGTATTGGTTATGAAAAATTTTATCGATGGTAAATTTAGACAGCAAGAGTCTCAAATAATTTTGTTTCATTATGCTCCTCAGCTGTATTATATGCTAGCATTAGGAATTTTTTGTTTGTTTTTTAGACACGTATAAAAATGTTTTTATTCTACCGATTTATTTGCCTGAGAGTCTGGCTAAGGATAGGATTTCTTGGCTGGAAATCATAAGCATATTGATAGCATTGCTTGGTTGACTTCATTGCCATGGTAACATCCAGTGTGAAACAGAACATCCAGTGTTGCTGTGCAGAAGTCCAAACCATCCTGTTCCTTTGGTTTTCCTTCCACTGAAAGTTTGTAGAATCTTCTCTTTCTCCCCAGTGGTATGACATTTCACAAAAATGTGCCTTACTGTGAGTCCATTATCACTCATTTGCTTGGTAGGCCCTAGAAACTCATGCCTTTTCATTCTGGAAAATTTTCTTTCTTTTTTTTTTTTTTGATTATACTTTATATGAAGGTTTGTAGAGCAATTTAGTTTCTCAATAAACAATTAATACAAATATTGTTTTGTGATATAGTTTGCTGACCCCATGGCATGTCAACACTCCCCCCTCCTGGACCTTGGGTTCCCCATTACCAGCCTTCCTGTCTTTTTCTGCCTTCTTGTCCTTATCCTGGGCTGGTGTGTCCATTTAGTCTCATTTTGTTTTATGGGCCTGTCTAATCTTTGGAAAGAGTGAAACTCTGGAGTGACTTCAGTATTGAGTTAAAAGGGTGTCCGGGGTCATACTCTCGGGGTGTCGCCAGTCTCTGTCAGACTGGTAAGTCTAGTCTTTTTTTGTGAGTTAGAATTTTGTCTACGTATTTTTTTTTTATTTTCTCTAGCTCTGGCCTGGGCCCCCTGTTGTGATCCCTGTCAGAGCAGCTGGTGGTAGCTGGGTACCATCTAGTTGTGCTGGACTCAGTACGGTGGAGATTGTGGTAGTTGTAGTCTATTAGTCCTTTGAACTAATCTGTCCTTTGCTGCTGTTGAGTGCAGTGTTCTTTATATGTCTATGAAGTCATGTTGGCTGATTGTGGCCTTTAGAGCTGTATCATTGTTGAATTTCTTTCTAAATGTTCTGTCCTTTACTGAGAGTGGTGTGTTGAAGTTTCCTATTATTATTGTGGAAATGTCAATTTCTCTTTTCAATGTTGTTACAGTTTATGTATTTTCAGCTCTGTCATTAGGTGTGTAGATATTTAATACGGTTGTGTCCTCATAGTGGCTTGTCCCTTTAATCATTATATAATATCTCTCTTTTTCTTTTATGGTGGATTTTGTTTTCTCTGAGATTAGTATTGCTACCCCTGCTTTTTTGTTGTTGTTTGCTTGGTATATATTTTTTGCACTCCTTTGATTCTTAATATATTTATACCCTTGATTCTAAGCAATGCCTCCTGTAGACAGCATATTGATGGCTCCTGTTTTTTAATCCATTCTGTCGCCCTCTTCTCTTTATGGGTACATTTAAGCCATTTACATTCAGTATGATTATTGATAAGTGTGAGTTTATTACTGTCATTTGGTAGTGCTTTTTTTTCAGCCCTGTGGTGCTGATATTTTCTTTGTTTCTCTTACTCTCCTGTGATGAATTCCTTTTGTTTATGGTTTTTTATAATACTTTTGTTTTTGTAGATTTTGTGTTTACTAAGACTTTATGTTTTCCTTCATTTTGATGAGTAGATTTGGTAACTTTCTTTGTGGTTACCTTGAAACTTACCCCTACCTTCCTAAGTTTAAATCAGTCTTTTATTTCTTGATATCACCTTGCCTTCCTTTCCATTTGAAAATTCTATACCTATACTGTTTATTTCTTCTTTTATTGTTCTCATTTACAGATTGACCTCCCTGGTTCTCTGTTGCAAATCTTTTTGTTTTGTTTTATCTTTGAGAGTTCATTACCTAGGTTGATATCTGGATGTTGTCTTGCGTCTTAGCTTTTTGTTCTTGTCTGATGTCATTGTTTCTCTAACTGAAGGTCTCCCTTTAATAATTCTTATAAGTTCAGTTTGGTTTTTACATATTCCCTCAATTTCTATTTATCTAGAAATATCCTAATTTCACCATCATCAATAGTGAGAGCTTTGCAGGATATCTTGGTTGGCAATTTTTTTCTTTCAAGATGTTACATATGTCTTCCCATTGCCTTCTTGCCTGCATAGTTTCTGTTGAGCAATCAGAGTTTAGTCTTATTTCCCATTTGTATGTGACTGTTCATTTTTCTTGAGCTGTTGTTGGGACTCTTTCTTTGTCTGGTTTTAGCAAGTATGATTAAGATATGTCTTGGTGATTTTCTTTTAGGGTTTATCCTATATGGGGTTCTTTGAGATTCTTGAATGATCAGCTTTTCATCTTTCATAATATTAGGGAAGTTTTCTGTCAGTAAATCTTCAATGATCCTCTCTGTGTTTTCCATTTTCTCACCCCCTTCTGAAATTCCTATCACATGTAAATTTTTGCTTTTAATTGTATCCCACATCATTATCAGGGTTTCTTCATTTTTCTTTGTTCCTTTCTCTGACTTTTCTTCAAAGTAGTATCCAAGTAGTTGCCTCCAATTTCACTGATTCTGTCTTCCATTGTTTCAAATTTGCTCCCCAAAACCTTCTATTGCACTGTCCATTTCTGAAATCTTGTTGTTTATCTTTTCAATTTCTAATTGCTATTTTTGTGTAATTTCTAGTTGCTTGTTTATTTTGACATTTTGCTCCTGTATTATTTTCCTGAATTCTCCCATTGTTTTGTCTGTATTTTCCATGATTTTGTCTATTTTTTCCTTACTTTTATCTATGTTTTCCTTCATCTCTTGGAGGGCTCTGAATATTAGAGTTTTGAATTCCCTATCAGGTAATTCTAGTGTCTTTTTTTTCTACCAGAAGGTCACCTGCTGTTTTATTTTGGACATTTTCCAGAGCCACCTTGTCCTTTTTTTTAGTAAGTTTTGTTATTATCTGCTGTCCGCAGGACATTCAGGAATAATTTTTTCATTTATCCATTGTAGGTTTTTTGTTTTTACCTGCTTTTTTGTTTTATTTGGTTTTGTCTGGGCAGGTGGGCTGGGTGTGCTTTGTTGTTTGCTCATTTGTGGGCATGATATTTCTTACCACCTTGTCTATGTGGGCAGGGCCAGTTGCTCAGCTATGGTGAAGTAGGTCATGTCCCGTGGAGAGGGAGGAGTGGGAATATGTCATTTGCATCATGAACTGGAGCGGACAGGTGGGGCCAGGGGCAGTGCAGGGTGGGTCTGGGGTCTGCTTCAGTGTTGCTTAGGGGTGCAGCACTCAGTGTGCTGTGCAGATAAGAAGGAGGGAAAGGGGAGGATGTGATGTGTGGAGCTAAGGGGGTGTGGGAAAGAAGAGAGAGAAACAGAAGCAAAGAAAATATAGGAACAAGAAAACTAGGTGGGAAGAAGAAAGGAAAGGAAGGAAGGGAGAGGTAAGAAACAAACAAACAAAAAATTGTGCCAAGGGAGTTTTCTGGCAGGGTGGTGCAGACTGGAGAATCCTGTGCTGGCAGCTTCCCTGCCAGGTGGTGTGGCACAGCCCATCAAGAAGGTGCAGCTGTGGCACATCCAGCCAGGTGGGCAGGAGGAAGGAAAGGAAAAAAGGTTGAGGAAGACAAGAAACTGAGGAAAAAATAATGGCATCTTGGGAGTTCACTGGAGTGGTGGTGCAGATCAGGGAATCCATGTGCCACTGGCTCCCCAGCTGAGCAGCTTGGCACAGCCCATCAAGTAGAAGCAGAGATGGCACATGGCATCAGCTGGCCTGGAGAAAGGAAAGGAAGGAGGTGAGAGAGAGAAGAAACAAAAAGAAGCCAGAAAGTCTACAGCAACAACAACAACAACAACAACAAAATGGCATCGAAGGAGCTGGCCAGTGTCAGAAGGGCAAATCTGAGCTGCAAGGGGCTGGCATCTCCACAGCTGAGTGACTGCGGCTCACCAGAAAGCAGTGAACACCATGCAGAGGGAAGAAGGGTGGAGGGTGGGAAATCATGTCTTCCTGGTTGCTGGGTGCTCTGTCTCCTTTGAGAGCTCTGTGAAGTTGCCTTCCCACACTCCCTGTATGCCCTTCCTGGTGGCTGAGGACCAAGATGGCAAGTCCGTGCTGCAGCTCTCCTCATTTTCTGTTCTTCCTCAGATTCTTATTCCGTTAGGTGCTTGATTCAGTTCTTTATCCCTTCATTTGACTCTTAGGGTTCCAGGATTGACACTTACATCTGTTTTACTTAGTTTTTCAGGTCTTTGTTGCAGAGGGACAGCATGGTGCTTCTGTCTATAGTGCCATGCTGGCTCCTCAACCCTTCGCATTAGGAATTTTTTGAGTGCCAGTGAAACAAATGGAGCAAGTGCAAAATAACTTAGGCACTGTTTCTTATTAGATGGAGAAGAATTATGGAGCTATGCAGGGCATAATCTTCCCCACAGAATCAGTCTTTGGTGACTTCTAGGGTTTTGTACACTGAAAATATGTTTTAATATACTTTTTTTTTTTTTTTTAATAACTGAGGCACTGTTTATCCACTGTATGATCTGTGTATTAGGACTCACTGTCTCAGAATATCTAGGGGGCGGGGGGAAGGGTGTGTGAGATTTGATTGTGAACAGAAGCCAGTAGCTATGTGCATTAGCTTTATTTTTAATATTACTTATTGACATCTTACTGTTGTTGTCAGTTGCCTTTAAATTGGTTCTGACTCATGGTGACCCCATATACAAAAGAATGAAATATTGTCAGGTTCTGAGCCATCTTTATGATATTTGATCTGCTGGAGTCCATTAGTGCAGCTGTTGTGTATTTTGAGTGCCTTCCAACTTCAGGGACTCATCTTCCAGCATTATATTGGACAGTGCTCTGTTGTGATCCATAGTGTTTTCGTTAGCTAATTTTTGGAAGTCAATTGCTGGGGCTTTCTTCTGAGTCTTAGTCTAGAAGTTCCATTGAAAACTGTCCAGCAAGAGTGTCCCTGCTGATATTTGAAATACTAGTGTCATAGCTTCCAGCATCACAGTGACACATAAGCCACCGCAGCATGAGAAACTGATTGACCAACAGTGGTATTGACATAATTTCTACTGAATATTTTTAAAGTGGGTCATGTCATTTCAAAATTCTAAAATTTTCTAATTTTTAAAAAGTTTTGAATCACTGTGTGCATGCATTTATGTGTATGTGTATGTTTGATTCCTAATGAACTTTTTATTAAGGAATCTTTGTGTTAAGGAACTTTTATATAAAATATAGCTTTTAAGTATCAATAATTATGGCAAATAAAGCAACAAATTAATAAATAAAATAATCATTTGTCATTTAGCTACATAGATGCATATGATATTTTGGCTTAATAGATAAACTTACTCTAGTAAATTACTCTATAAAGCATTATAATTCATAGTCTGACAACACTTACAGCAGAAGGTACCAAGGCAAATATTTAAGGGTTTCTAGGACGGCAGTGGGTTTTTTTTTGAGGAAGCAGAAGAAAACTTGTTCGATCTCACTCTTTAGCCTCAGGGAAAATGTTTTGTACAGAGTCAGTTCCTCGATGCTTTTAAGTTCAGTATTGTGTAGGCCCTTTGATTTTTATTGTTTGATGTTGTGGATGTGCTGAAAAAGTCAAACGGGAAGGATTGTAAGCAATTTGTACACTGTAAGGCTGATTTTTTTCCCAAAGTTTAAATAGTATGTATCCAGTTTCTAGAAAAGTGCACTGTTGTTCTTATTTGTGTTAAAAAGAAAAAAAAAAAAAAAACCTCTGATAATGAAACTGAAAACTGCCTTGTAAATGTGTATATAGTGTAGTAATGTAATTATTAGTATATTTAGTATCCAAAGATTTTATTTTAAAGTGTAAAGTATAAACAATTATTTTGAAAATATACTTATGACTATCCCAAGAAAAAGGCCTCTAATTGTGTAGCATAAATGGACTAGTTTAATATTTGCAAGATTGCTAGTTCTTCAGGTGAAAAGAAGTTAATTCAATAAACCAAAAGCTAGCTAACCGAATGTCTTCATTATCAAGTTGGAGAAACTGAAAAATGGAGAAAGAAAACTTACTGAACTGCACATAAAGGATAAAAATTAAAACAAAATTATGTGTATATTAGTTTGGAGAAAATATTTAAATGGCACCAGAATTGAAGGAAGTTAAATAATCCAAAAATCCAAATTAAGAGTACTTTTTTTGTGTTGTCTTCTCCTTTGAAACAAAATCTATCCCTATTACGGAAAATAGTTCTTAATTATTTATAACTGGCAAAAGATCACTTTCCTTATTTAATCATGCTTAAATTATGGTATTAATAAATAAAATTCAATTAAAATGTTCAATTGAAATTTTTTTTTTTAACTCACAGGTAATTGATAATAACTAGAAGTTTTTTTTTTTTTTAGAAGTATAGAATTATATATATAAAACAAACTTAGGCATGAACCAATTAGTGAGAATAAGAAATGAATATTTTAATCTACCCCATTCAAAATTTTAAAATTTAAAATGCCTAAGGGCCCTGATGGCACAGTGGTTAAGAACTCAGGCTGCTAACTGAAAGATCGGCAGTTCGAATCCATTTGCCACTCCTTGGAAACTCTATTGGGCAGTTTGGAATTGACTCAAGGGCACTGGGTTCTTGGGTTTACTCTGTCCTATTGGGTAGCTACGAGTTGAAGTCAACTGGATGGCAATGGGTTCTTTTTGGTTTTATATATGTATACATACATATTTATTCATATATGTGTATTATACACATCATTTCTTCAATAAGTGGTATTACTGGATCAGTGCTATAATTTTGAAAGTCTTCTTTCCGATACTTTGCCTACATCAATAAATTGTAGTGTTCAAAATTTCTTGCATATATTTATCTTTTTATTCATACCTTTGAATATATATATACATCGTATGGAGTCTTATTAGTAGAATTATTGATTGAAGAATATTTTAAGATGTTTGATGCATATTTTAAACTTGAATTTGAGGTATGTTTTACCAGTTAACACTGTTAACAGTGTAAAGGAGTTCATATTTTACCAATCCATATTACTTAGTGATGTTATCATTTCTAAAGTATTTGGGAACTTGAGAGGTTAAAAAATGGAATTTCAGTGTTGCTTTAACTTGCATGTTTTGTTACTATTGATAGTGATTTTTAAAATATTTGTTAGCAACTTTTGATTTTATTTTCTGTGTCTTCTCAGTACATTTATTTTGTTATATAGTTCTCCTGGAATTTAGATTTTTTCTTACAAATTCTTATGAGTGTTTTATACATTATAATATTAACATCTTCTTGCCATATTTTACTTTTGTACTTATTTTGGTATGTGATGGAATTTCAGGTACTATCTTGTTGTATTTTTTATCCTTAAAAGCCAATTATCCCAGTACCATTTATTGGAAAATCAGTCTCCTGTTGATGTATGATGTTTTCTTTATTGTATTTTAAATTTTTACAGAAAATAGGACCTGTTTCAACAGTTTCTGCACTGTTAACTGATATGTGTGTCCAGTCTTGTAGCAGCAGTACAAATGCCCTCTTATTTCAATAATTTTTCAAAAATGTTTTATGTATTCTTGCTTTTTTTATTTGTCTTGTCAACCTTTGTAAATATTTTAAATAGGATTACACTAAGCTGATGACACGTTAGAGTATAATCAACATTTCTAAAACCTCGCCTTTCCATCCAGGATTATGGTATGTTTCTTCATTTATTTAAATTAAAAAATATATATATATAAAGAAAGGGTAACAAATTTCTTCATACTGACCTTATATATTAAGATTTGTTTTCAATTAGATATATTCACTGTCATAAAAGAGGAGTCCTGGTGGCACAGTGGTTGAGCATTTGGCTGCTAACCAAAAGTTTGGCAGTTCTAATCTACTCCTTGAAAACACTATGGGGAGTTCTACTCTGTCCTATATGGTTGATGTGAGTTGGAATTGACTTGGCAGCAATAGGTAATCATAAAACAGGATCATTTTTTACACTATATTTTGTTTTAAATAGCTTTCCCAAGACTATTTCACATGACTTCCTAGTTCTATTTATAAAATTAACGTGGTATTAAAATTTTTAAATCGCCTGCTTCCTGGTTGTCATTGACCTAGCCAAGGGATTTGATTTGTCACAGCCTGATACAAAAAAAGAAAAAACCAAACCCATGGCCATCCAGGCAATTCCAACTCATAGCGACCTGTAATGCAAATTGTTTTATATGATTCAAATAGCTCAAATACTGAGCTATTTAGAAGCAACTGAAAAATGCTGTGCAGCGAAGAGTTAGCTGACTATTGGAGATATTTAGAATATTGGGGTTTATTGTAAGGAAAGCCACATGGAAAATGATTCTGTGTGGATGGATGATTGTACAGCAAATAATTTGGTTGATAACAATTTGATTTTGTTATAAACTGAGTTAAGGTTTATCTCCACCATTATTTCTTTCCCCAGCATTGAAGTGGTACTATGATTCTTTCTGATGATATCTCATGTATATTTTGTATTTCAGAATATGGAACTGGCTGTTGTTTGATTGTATACCACAGGCCTCATGTTAAAATGGTCTGCATTAACAGTGTTAAAATAAATGCAAATTTAAACAATTTTCAAGTAATATTTATATTTTAAAAATATTATAAATTTTTAAGACGGTAATAGCCAAATGTTGGCAGATTTCTAACAAAATCAGTTCCTTTAATTGAAGCAGGGTTAATCCACATCCTTTTGGAAAGGCACATAGTAATATATATCATAAACCGTAAAAGGCTTATACCCTTTTTAACTCAGTAATTTCACTCTTCAGAATGCATCCTCAGGAAACATTTCAAAAGAAGAAATTACAAAATAAGAGCTGTAAGTACCACCACCACCACCACCACCACCCCCACCACCCCCACCACCCCCACCACCCCCACCACCACCACCACCACCACCACCCCCACCACCCCCACCACCACCCCCACCACCCCCACCACCCCCACCACCCCCACCCCCACCCCCACCACCCCCACCACCCCCACCACCACCCCCACCACCCCCACCCCCACCACCCCCCCCACCACCCCCCCCACCACCCCCACCCCCACCCCCACCACCACCACCACCACCACCCCCACCACCACCACCACCACCACCACCACCACCACCACCATGGGCAGTTGCCATACAGTCAGTTTTCAGAAGTAGGGTGCCAGGCTTTTCTTCTGAGGTGCCTCTGGGTAGGTTCAAATAAGTGTATTGCACCAACAGTTATAATAATGAAAAACTGTAAATAAGCCTAATATAAATTATACAGAAATACTGAGGTAAATTAAAGAAAACACAGTTGCTGGCATATTATGCTGCCATTAAAATGATAATTATTAAAATGATTAAAACTTGTAAAAGTGTTTATATGCAATGTAAAATAGTAAAAACTGGAAGGATGATTTTTGTGTTAACTATGATTACAAATATGTGTAATTCCCAGTGTGGAAGTATGTAGCTTGGAAGAAAAAATTAAAAAGAAGAGGAAGGAATTGGTGTTTAATCCTAAAAATTTCAGTGTTTACAAAAATGCCTAAATGCTTAATAGTACATTCAATTTTATTATATAAGGTGATAATATTTGTTTAATAGCTGATTAAGATACATTTTGAAAAAAATATTTCCTTATTTTGTTCTGGTAATTTCCCATCCATTTCATATTTACTATTAGGGAAAATAACAATATATAATACTTATATAGTAATATTGAAATGGTTAATGTGCTAGGCTGCTAACTGTAAGGTTGGCAGTTGAAGTCCCCTAGAGGTTCCTCAGAAGAAAGCCCTGGCAATCTACCTCTAAAAATCAGCCTTTGAATACTCTTTGGAACACAGTTCTACTCTGACACACATGGGGTTATGGGGTTGCCATGAGTTGGAGTCCACTCGATTGATGGCAAGTTTTTGTTTTTGTTTTTTTTTTAATATTTACATAGCAAGTAAAGCATTGACTGAATTTTCTGATGTGAATTAACTGTGAAGATATGTGTTGATCATTTAATTTAGTTATCTGATGAAGCAATTCTCTCTATGTATTCTATGTATATAGGTGTGTGCATATGCATACATATACACATAATATATTCAAGTTTCCAAAAATATCTGTGGTTTCTTACAATAAAAGCATACCTATACTGAAAAAAGTACTTAACCTACAGTGTGATAAGTAAAGTTACAGAGCAAAACGGTATACTGTTTGATAAAGAATGTATGTAATTAGGGAGCCAAGATGGCAGAATAGACAGACGCTTCTGTCAAGCCCTCTTTACAACAAAGGCCCGAAAAAAACAAGTGAAACAAGTATATTTATGATAAGCTGGGAGCTGGGAGCATCAAAAGCAAGCTGAGACAACTAACTGAGGGGCAGGGAGAGGAAGAGGCAGTTCAGAAGTGGAGAGGATTTACCGGACCTGAATCACGGGGTGCCCTCAGGCACCTTCCTGGAGTGGCGGCAGCGGCAGTGGGCTAGTACTAGCGTTTGGCCACAGTTTCCTCAGGGAGAAGCAGCCACCCACACAGCCTGCTCACACCTCTGGAACCTGAGGAGAATGGTGCTCTTGGCAAAAGCTAAGTACTTATGTATATTTTACTGCGCCCCCCCCACACCCAATCGGGCTTCAGTGGCTGAATCCCTGGGCTTCAGATAGACCCTGGTGAGCACCTAGAGCCATCCTCCCAGCCTTGGGGAAGGAAAAAATTTGCAACTGGGGGGCAAAGATAATTTGCTAGCTCCATTAACCAGGGGAGCTCAGGACAGAAGCGGCTCCTCTCCAGGCATAAACCATCTGTGGACCTTGAGCACCTTTCCCTCCTGCATGGACCTGTGTGGGCCTATTTCGGGAGAATAGGCCCTTGTTGGCAAACTCCAACCATTTCAGCTGTGTGGTGGTGAGGTGGGTGTTTGACATTTGACATCGCTTTGCCTATTAAACAAGGTACTCACCTACCCACATCAGGAACCTAAAGACTGGTAGTTCCACACAGGTCACCCAACCACCTGCAACAGGGGTCCAAAGATAAATGGTACCTCCCAGTCCTTACAACCAAAAACTTTAGGTGCCCATGGTCCCTCTGCAGAACCCACCCACCAGCATGCTCTAAGGAACAGAGATATGTTTTCCTCTGAGACACTTGGGGGTCGGTTCTCAGCCCTCTGCCTTTTTCTCAGCCCCCCCACTTGCTGCAATCATATACCGGTATATACACCAATCACCCCTGCCCCTCTAAGACTGTAGGACAGAGCCTGTATCACATACTTGTTGATCAGCTACCTGGAAACCTGAGCTGAATTCATACAGGAAAACTGAATGGACTCCTAGACTGATACACCTGATAACAGCTCTAGCCAGCTGGGAACAGGACACTAGAACTCCAAAGGCAAAAATAATCAAGCTAGCTCACTCAAGCAACCCATAGGGGTATACCAAAACAAAACAAAACAAAACAAAGCAAGCAAGTACGACACAGTAAGCAAGTATAAACTAAATACAATAACTTATAGATGGCTCGGAGACAATGGTTGATATAAAGTCACATAAAGAAACAGACCATGATCACCTCAACAGTCTCTCAAAACAAAGAATCCAGATGATCTTCTAGATGAAAGTGCATTCCTGCAATTACCAGATGCAGAATACAAAAGTTTAATATACAGAACCCTTCAAGACATCAGGAAGGAAATGAGGCAATACGGAGAACAAGCCAAGGAACACACAAATAAAGCAACTGAAGAAATTAGAAAGATTATTAAGGAACATGATGAAAAGTTTAATAAGCTGGAAAAATCCATAGAAAGACAGCAATCAGAAATTCAGAAGATTAACAATAAAATTACAGAATTAGATAACTCAATAGAAAGTCAGAGGAGCAGAATTGAGCAAGTAGAAGCTAGAATTTCTGAACTCGAAGATAAATCACTTGGCACTAATATATTTGAAGAAAAATCAGATAAAAGAATTAAAAAAAATGAAGAAACCTTAAGAATCATGTGGGACTTTATCAAGAGAAATAACCTATGAGTGATTGGAGTACCAGAACAGGGAAGGATAACAGAAAATACAGAGAAAATTGTTGAAGATTTGTGGGCAGAAAACATTCCTGATATTGTGAAAGATGAGAAGATATCTATCCAAGATGCTCATCGAACTCCACATAAGGTAGATCTGAAAAGAAGGTCACCACCACATATTATAATCGAGTCTGCCAAAACCAAAGATAAAGAGAGAATTATAAGAGCAGTGAGGGATAAATGAAAAGTCACCTACAAAGGAGAGCCAATAAGAATAAGCTTGGACTACCCGGCAGAAACAGTGGGATGACATATTTAAAATACTGAAGGAAAAAAATTGCATGCCAAGAATCATATATCCAGCAAAACTGTCTTTTAAATGTGAAGGTGAAATTAAGACTTTTCCAGATAAACACAACTTGAGGGAATTCGTAAAAACCAAACCAAAACTACAAGGAATACTAAAGGGAGCTCTTTGGTTGGAAAATCAATAATATCAGGTATCAACCCAACTAGAACACTGTGCAGAGCAACCAGAAGTCAACCCAGACAGGGAAATCCAAAAAAAAAAAAGAAAGATTAAAAAAAAAAAAAAAGGCCCAACACAGGGTAACAGCGATGTTATTATATAAAAGAAGACAACATTAAAATAATAAAAAGGGACTAAGATATGTTTAAGAAATGTAATCATACAACTTCCATATGGAGAGGAAGATACGGTGATACAAAGAAATAAAAGTTAGTTTTAATTTAGAAAAATAGGGGTAAATAATAAAGTAACCACAAAGGAGATAAACTATCCTACTCATCAAAATAAAACACAAGGCAAAAAAACAGACTCATCAGAAACAAAATCAACAACAACAAATAAGACGAAAGGACAATGTATAAAGAAAATCTACTCAGCACATAAAGTCAAGTGAGGAAAAGAAACTGTCAACACACAAAAAAAGACATCAAAATGATAGCACTAAACATACCTACCCGTAAATACCCTGAATGTAAATGGACTCAATGCACCAATAGAGAGACAAGAGTGGAAGAATGGATTGAAAAACAAGATCCGTCTGTATGCTACCTACAAGAGACACACCTTAGACTTAGAGACACAAACAAAGTAAAACTCAAAGGATGGAAAAAATATATCAAGCAAACAAAAATCTAAAAAGAGCAGGAGTGGCAATATTAATTTCTGACAAAATAGACTTTAAAGTTAAATCCATCAGAAAGGATAAGAAGGACACTGTAGAATGATTAAAGAGACAATACACCAAGAAGATATAACCATATTAAATATTTATGCACCCAATGACAGGGCTGCAAGATACATAAAACAAACTCTATCAGTATTGATAAGTGAGATAGACAGCTCCACAGTAATAGTAGGAGACTTCAACACACCACTTTCGGTGAAGTACAGAATATCCAGAAAGAAGCTCAATAAGACACGGAAGATCTAAATGCCACAGTCAACCAACATGACCTCGTAGACACATACAGAACACTCCACCCAACAGCAACCAACTATACTTTCTTTTCTAATGCACATGGAACATTCTCTAGAATAGACCATATATTAGGTCATAAAGCAAGCCTTAGCGGAATCCAAAACATTGAAATATTACAAAGCATCTTCTCTGACCGTAAGGCCATAAAAGTGGAAATCAAGAACAGGAAAAGCAGGGAAAAGAAATCAAACACCTGGAAACTGAACAATACCCTGCTCAAAAAAGACTGGATTATAGAAACATTTAGGATGGAATAAAGAAATGCAGAGAATCCAATGAGAATGAAAAACAGTTCCTATCAGAACCTTTGGGACACAGCAAAAGTGGTGCTCAGAGGCCAATTTATATCAATAAATGTACACATCCAAAAAGAAGAAAGGGCCAAAATCAAAGAATAGTCCCTAAAAATTGAACAAATAGGAAGAGAGCAACATAAGAAACCCCCGGGCACCAGAAGAAAACAAATAATAAAAATTGGAGCTGAACTAAATGAAATAGAAAATAGAAAAACAAAAGAATTAACAAGACCAAAAGCTGGTTTTGAAAAAATAAAAAAAAAAAATGATAAACCACTGGCCAAACTGACAAAAGAAAAACAGGAGAGGAAGCAAATAACCTGAATAAGGAAATGAGAGGGACGATATTACAACAGACCCAACTGAAATTAAAAGAATCATAACAGATTACTATGAAAAACTATACTCAAACAAATTTGAAAACCTTGAAGAAATGTATGAATTTCTAGAAACACACTACCTAAACTAACACAAACAGAGGTAGAACAACTAAATAGACCCATAACAAAAGAAGAGGTTGAAAAGGTAATCAAAAAATTCCCAATAAAAAAAGCCCTGGTCCGGACGGCTTCACCACAGAGTTCTACCAAACCTTCAGAGAAGAGTTAACACCACTACTACTAAAGGTATTTCAGAGCATAGAAAAGGATGGAATACTACCAAACTCATTCTATGAAGCCACCATAACCCTAATACCAAAGCCAGTAAAAGACACCACAAAAAAATAAAATTGTAGACCTACATCCCTCATGAATGTAGATGCAAAAATCCTCAACAAAATTCTAGCCAATAGAATTCAACAATATATCAAAACAATAATTCACCATGACCAAGTGGGATTCATACCAGCTATGCAGGGATGGTTCAACATTAGAAAAACAATTAGTGCATAAATAAAACAAAAGACAAGAATCACATGGTTTTATCAATTGATGCAGAAAAGGCCTTGACAAAGTTCAACACTCATTCATGATAAAAATTACACAAAACCAATAGCCAACATCACCCCAAATGGAGAGAGCCTGAAAACATTCCCATTGAGATCAGGAACCAGACAAGGATGCCCTTTATCATCACTCTTATTCAACATTGTGCTGGAAGTCCTAGCCAGAGAAATTAGGTTAGATAAAGAAATAAAGGGCATCCAGGTTGGCAAGGAAGAAGTAAAAGTATCTCTATTTGCAGATGACATGATCTTATACACAGAAAATCCTAAGGAATCCTCCAGGAAACTACTGAAACTAATAGAAAAGTTCAGCAGAGTATCGGGATACAAGATAAACATACAAAAATCAGTTGGATTCCTCTACACCAACAAAAAGAACATCAAAGAGGAAATCACCAAATCAATACTGTTTACATTAGCCCCCAAGAAGATAAATACTTAGGAATAAATCTTACCAGAGATGTAAAATACTTATACAAAGAAAACTACAGTACACTTCTGCAAGAAGCCAAAACAGACTTACATAAGTGGAAGAACATACCTTGCTCACGGATAGGAAGACTTAACATTATAAAAATGTCTATTCTACCAAAAGCGATCTATACATTTCATGCAATTCAGATCCAAATCCCAAAGACATTCTTTAATGTGATGGAGAAACAAATCACCAACTTCATATGGAAGGGAAAGAAGCCGTGGATAAGTAAAGCATTACTGAAAAAGAAGAAGAAAGTAGGAGGCCTCACTCTACCTGATTTTAGAGCCTATTATACAGCCACAGTCATCAAAACAGCCTGGTACTGGTACAACAACAGATACATAAACCAAAGGAACAGAATTGAGATGCCAGACACAAATCCATCCACATATGGGCAGTTGATATTTGACAAAGGCCCCAAAAGAGTTAAATGGGGAAAAGACTGTCTTTTTAACAAATGGTGCTGGCATAACTGGATATCCATCTGCAAAAAAAAACAGGACCCATACCTCACTCCATGCACAAAAACTAACTCAAAATGGATCAAAGACCTAAATATAAAATCTAAAACGATAAAGATCATGGAAGCAAAAATAGGGACAACGTTAGGAGCCCTAATACATGGCATAAACAGTATACAAAACATTGTAAAGAATGAAGAAGAAAGACTAGATAACTAAAAAAAAAAATAAAAATCAAACACCTATGCTCATCCAAAGACTTCACCAAAAGAGTAAAAAGACTACCTACAGACTGGGAAAAAGTTTTTAGCTATGACATTTCCGATCAGTCCCTGATCTCTAAAATCTACATGATACTGCAAAAACTCAGCTGCCCAAAGACAAATAACCCAATTAAAAAATGGGCAAAAGATATGAATAGACACTTCACTAAAGAAGACATTCAGGTAGCTAACAGACATATGAGGAAATGTTCTTGATCATTAGCCATCAGAGAAATGCAGATCAAACCTACAATGAGATTTCATCTCACTCCAACAAGGCTGACATTAATTCAAAAAACACAAAGTAATAAATGTTGGAGGGGCTGTGGACAGGTTTGAACACTTGTACACTGCTGGTAGGAATGTAAAAAGGTACAACCACTTTGGAAATCGATTTGGCGGTTCCTTAAAAAGCTAGAAATAGAACTACCATAGAATCTATCTAGCAATCCCACTCCTTGGAATATATCCTAGAGAAGTAAGAGCCTTTACACGAACAGATATATGCACACCCATGTTTATTGCAGCACTGTTTACAATAGCAAAAAGATGGACGCAACCAAGGTTCCCATCAATGGACGAATGGATAAATAAATTATGGTATATTCACACAATGGAATACCAGGCATCGATAAAGAACACTGAGGAATCTGTGAAACATTTCATAACATGGAGGAACCTGGAAGGCATTATGCTGAGTGAAATTAGTTGCATAAGGACAAATATTGTATAAAAGCACTGTTATAAGAACTTGAGAAATAGTTTAAACTGAGAAGAAAACATTCTTTCATGGTTACGAGAGGGGGGAGGGAGGAAGGGTGGGAGAGGGACATTCACTAATTAGATAGTATATAAGAATGACTTTAGGTGAAGGAAAAGACAGCACACAATACGGGGGAGGTCAGCACAATTGGACTAAACCAAAACAAAGAAGTTTCCTGAATAAACTGAATTCTTCAAAGGCCAGCATAGCAGGGGCAGGGGTCTGGGGACCATGGTTTCAGGGGACATCTAAGTCAATTGGCATAATAAAATCTATTAAGAAAACATTCTGCATCTCACTTTGGAGAGTGGCATCTGGAGTCTTAAATGCTAGCAAGCAGCCATCTAAGATGTATCAATGGGTCTCAACCCACCTGGATCAAAGGAGAATGAAGAACACTAAAGCCACAAGGTAATTATGAGACCAAGATACAGAAAGGGCCACATAAACCAGAGACTACAACAGCCTGAGACCAGAAGAACTAGATGGTGCCGGGCTAAAACCAATGACTGCCCTGACAGGGAACACAACAGAGAACCCCTGAGGAAGCAGCAGAGCAGTGGGATGCAGACCCCAAATTCTCTTAAGAGCAGACTTAATGGTCTGACTGAGACTGGAAGGACCCCGGTGGTCATGGCCCCCAGACCTTCCATTGTCTCAGGATAGGAACCATTCCCAAAGCCAACTCTTCAGACATGGATTGGACTGGACAAAGAGTTGGAGAGGGATGCTGGTGAGGAGTGAGCTTCTTGGATCAGGTGGGCACTTGAGACTATGTTGGCATCTCCCTGGAGGGAGGATGAGAGGGTGGAGGGGGTTAGAAGCTGGTGAAATGGACGCAAAAAGAGAGACTGGAGGGAGAGAGCAGGCTGTCTCATTAGGGGGAGGGTAATTGGGAGTGTGTAGCAAGGTGTATATGGGTTTTTGTGAGAGACTGACTTGATTTGTAAACTTTCACTTAAAGCACAATAAAAACTATAAAAAAAGAATGTGTACAATTAAAATAATTAGATGAATGAGTAAAATTATATAAATCAACATGGACATACACACACATATAATCACATTTCATCCTTTTCATATTGTACAATCAGAATGCTTAGAAATTTTAGAGGACTTAGCATCACTGAGGTTGGGGTGACAAACTCACATATCTACACAGACAAGGGCACTAATGTGAATAAATAAAGATCTTTAGGTTCCACTTACAATGTGTGAGCTGTTCAAAGAAGGCAACAGTACTCAGCTTTGGCTGACTATTGTGTGATAACGTAGGACATGTTTTCAAAAGAAGCCAGACATCCATGTGACATTTTTCCTGATTCTCTTTTTAAGTTGGAAATTAATTTAAAACAAATAACACTATGAGCCCAACAAAGCACAGTTGCAAATTCTATCTGACATCAGCCAGGTTATGATTTCTGGTTTCTGGTTCTACTTCCTATCCCTTTATTTTAGAATTGATATAAGCCTTATGAAGTGAAGCAAATAACCTCTGATTACAGCTATTTAGTCTCAGCTGAAACTAGATGGACCTTCTTTACATACACAGGGATCCTTGATTTTTCTTCTTTTTGGTAAACATCAAGGTAAATTATTTTTTATTGTGTTTAAGTGAAAGTTTACAGCTCAGGTTAGTTTCTCATACAAAATTTTATATACACATTGTTATGTGACCCTAGTTGCTATCCTTATAATATGTCAGCACACCTCCTTTCCACCCCAGATTTCCCATGTTCATTCAACTTGGTCCTTTCCCTTTCTGCCTTATCTCACCTCCTGACAGGACCTTTCTATTTAGTCTCATGTATCTACTTGAACTAAGAAGCACACTCTTCACAAGTATCATTTTATGTCTGATAGTCCAGTCTAGTCTTTATCTGAAGAGTTGGCTTTAGCTCTGGGCTGACAGAGAGTCTAGGGGCCACGTCCTCTGTGGTTCCTCCAGTCTCAGTCAGACCGTTAAGTCTAATCTTTTTGCATGAATTTGAGTTCTGCTCTGCATTTTTCTCCCACTCTTTCAGCAATTCTCTGTTGTGGTCCCTGTCAGAGTGGTCATTGGTGGTAGCTGGGCACCATCTAGTTCTTCTGGTCTCAGGCTGATGGAGTCTCTGGTTTATATGGCTCTTTGTGTCTTTTGGGCTGATATTTTCCTAGTGTCTTTGGTGTTCTTCACATTCCTTTGCTCCAAGTGATATGGCCGCTCGCTACCTTTTAAGACCCCAGATATCACCCAAATGGGTTGCAGAACATTTTCTTAATAAACTTTGTTATGCTAATTGACCTAGATGTCCCCTGAAACGATGGTTCCCAGACACCTGCCCTTGCTACTCTGTCCCTCAAAGTATTTGATTGTATTCAGGAAACTTCTTAGATTTTGGTTTAGCCCAGTTGTGCTGACCTCTCCCATATTGTGTGTTGTCCTTCCCTTCACCTAAGATAATTTTTGTCTACTGTCTCATTAGTGAATAACACTTTCCCTACTTCTCTACCCTCATAACAATTAAAGAATATTTTCTTCTGTGTTTCAATATTTTCTTGAGTTCTTATAATAGTGGTCTCATATAGTATTTCTCCTTTTGTGACTAATTTCACTCAGAAACCCTGGTGGCATAGTGCTTCTATGCTATAGATGCTAACCAAAAAGTTGGCAGTTCAAATCCACCAGGTGTTCCTTGGAAACTCTATGGGGCAGCTCTATTCTGTCCTGTAGGGTCGCTATGAGTCAGAATAGATTCCATGGCAAAGGTTTTTTTTTTTATTTTATTTATTTTTTTAATTTCACTCAGCCTAATGCCTTCCAGATTCATCCACACTATGAGATGTTTTGAGGATTCATTGTTCTTTATTGCTGGGTAGTATTCCATTGTGTGAATACACCATAATTTGCTTATGCATTTGTTTGTTGATGGCCACCTAAGTTGTTTCCATCATTTTGCTATTGTGAACAGTGTAAACAGTGGGTGTTTATATATCTATATATCTATTTGTTACTGGGTATATCTATTTGTGTGAGGCTCTTAATTCTCTAGGATATATTCCAAGGAATGGGATTGCTGGATTGTACGGTACTTCTATTTCTAGATTTTAAGGAAACGCCAAATTGATTTCCAAAGTGGTTGTACCATTTTACATTCCCACCAAGAGTGTATAAGTGTTCCAGTTTTTCCACAAGCTCTCCGGCATTTATTATTTTGTATTTTTTGGATTAATGCTAGCCTTCTTGGGGTGAGATGCTACCTTATTGTAGTTTTGATCTGCATTTCTTTAATGGCTAATGAACCTTGATCTTTCTTTACACACACACACACACACACACACTCATACTAATGAAAATTGTGTATCATACCTAATTTTCAAAGGGAATAAAATTTTGATTGTTACAGGGACATTATAGTAAAATAACTTATTATTTCTTGGCATTTGTAGCTATAGAATATAGAGAATGTCTTATTCTCTGAATATCTGGTAATTCTACAATATCTAAAAATTTTAAAGCGCCTCCTAAATGAAATCCCCTAGACCTCAACATTTCTCTTAAGAACAAAAAAATCATTCTGAGTGTGAAGCATTCTGCCAATACTAGAGCAAATCATGCTCATAAAAGTGAAAATCATAAAAAAGCGGAAACCTGGCTATCTTTCTACATCCCAAAAGGCACTGGCATTTGAGGATAACTGTTTACAAAGAAGTTATCTTATGCTTTTTATCTCATATATCAAGTGTTTGCTCTAAGCAGTGGGGTTTCAGAATGTTGTCCTCTGTGTCTTCTCGCAGTTCTCAAAATAATGAATGATTTACCATACCATTTATACTTTAAAATTCCCAGTGTATAATTGATCATATCCTCCAGCCTAATCCTAAGATCTTGGAAGAAGTACAACCAGAATGCTCCTTAGAAGCAAGGATAATGAGACTGCATCATACGAATTTTGGACATGTTGTCAGGAGGAATCAGTCCTGAAGAAGGACATTATGATTGATAAAGTACAGGGTCAGCAGAAAAGAGGAAGACCCTCAACAAGATGGATTGGCACAGTGGCTGCAACAGTAGGCTCAAGCATAACAACAATTGTGAGCATGGTGCAGGATTGGGCAGTGTTTCGTTCTGTGGTACCTAAGGTCACTACGAGTCGGAACCTACTCAAAGGCACCTAACAACACAACAATTCTAAAATACTTCCTGTGTTCCGAGTTCCTTCTCAATGCCATCTTCCTTTTCTTAACTCCCTCTTTTTGTTTTTTTTTACTCTGTTAGCAAATCTAAGCATGTCAATTAATACAATTGCATATTCATTTACATTTCCACATATGCCCAAGAATTCTTGTAAAGGAATGCCCAGAAAATTAAATCCTTATTTTTGGATCCCCTTGACTATCCACTCAGTTCTCCATCTCTTTGCTTTTCTCTCCTTCAACTTATTCTGCATTCCAATTTGGAATGATTCTTCATAAAACATTGCTTTAATTAGGTCTTTCTTCTGCCCAAGAAGCTTGAATGCTCTTAATTACCTATAATTGTATATACAATCCTTTTAAAAATAGTTCCCAATTAATTTTAAATTTACTTTAGACCATTTTCCAATTTTTTTCTCTGTTAAAGAATTAGAATGAATAATATCTAGATAGAAAACTTGTTTATTCATTATCACTTAGCTTTATTTGTCCAGAGAATCTTTTAGATATTTGTTCCCTGACTTGGATGTTCCAGCAAATTCTTTTCCACGTGCAGCAAGATCATTTATGGAGCAATTATTTTGTCTTTTTAAAATCAGCGCATCTTCTCCTTATTATTCTAAGCATGCTACCAGACCTTTATTTTTTCTTTGGCAAAGGAGAAATCTATTTTTCCAGAGAGAAAGTAGAGGTTGTTCATGGACATCCTTCTCCCTGGGTTTGTTTTTTCTAAAAGGCCAAACATGTGGTGCGATACAGACCTCATCCAAATTCCAAGATGAATTCCTAATATGCTTTTATTCTAAAGATTTTCTAAAATACTTCTGGCCAAGACACTCTTTTTCCTCTATACTGATTGTGCCTTTCACTTTGTGTTTGTATTTTCATATAATTTTATACATAAATACATATTTTTAAAATACTTATTTATGTTTTACAAGAAAATATTGAGCCTGAAAATCGTCTTTATAATTGCAACTAGCCCATTGTAATAAATATGGCAATTGGAGAAAGCATTTTCCTATGTTTTCTATGTCTCTCAGCATCTCAGGCAAATTAGGATTACTCCCTTTTCTATTGAGCAGTTATGCTAATCAAGTTTTGAATTTTATAATTGAGCTTACTTTATTAAAAATATATGACAATGAACTCTGAATTAGTATGGAATGTGTAACGTAAAACCTGATAAATTCTCTGAAACTAAGTCAGTGTTCTCATGGGTATGTTGTTTACATGTTTAAATTTCCTCAAAGTGAAAAGTCTCTATCTTGGAACTGAAAACAGTATAAAACTAAGAAGAAAATTAAATCCCATAAAACTCTGCAGGCATTTTCAAAATGTTAAACCCCATTCCACTCTTACACAGTACAAAGTCAAGTTCTGTGTGTTCTATTGATTTCTCTAATATAACAATCTTCTTTAATCCCTGCTCTTGGATGTCCAAACTACATACCTGGGCCCTTTAAACCTCTACTTCCAGGTTAAGCAGTGTCCCAAGTTCTAAGATAAATCGTGCACTTAACGCAGCGCTCTGGCGTCCATTCTGTCAGACTTGCTCTGGCCAAGGACAGGTAATTAAACTTCTGTCTTGTTCCTAAGAACAGTCATGCCTTTGAGGACCCTGGTGTCAGCAAGTGGTTTCAGCCTGTCCGTTAGGCTCTTTGCATACCCAAATAACGTGCTGGCTGTTTTACACATAATTTTTTCTTTTAATAGAAAAGAGTTAAATTTCTTTGAAATATGTTAATTTCAAACTTAAGAGTGAAATTATTAGTTTCAAAATGAGTAAATTTGTCACTCTGTCATTCCTTTTTCTTTATAAAGATTGTAAATGTAGTAATTGGCAAATAAACACCACATAGTGGATATCTAATTGTTTTGGCTGTTGTACAGCATCTACCTCCCTTTTCAAACAGCACCCTGATTTTTCTTATTCTCAGTATGTCATACTTTCCAACTTGTATGATCATATGCTACAGATGAAATACACCTTTAAATACACATACACATACTCACGTACACAGAAAGCAAAAATGTTTCAGAAGATAGTAGTTACTGCTATTATATGAGGAGCTCTGGTGGTGCGCTGGTTAAGCACTCAGCTGCAAACCAAAAGGACAACTGTTAGGACCCACCTGCCGCTCCACAGAAGAAAGATGTGGAAGTCTGCTTCCATAAAGATTACAGCCTTGGCAATCTTAAGGGGCAGTTCTACTCTCTCCTATAGGGTCGCTATGAATAGGAATCCACTTGATGGCAATGGGTTTTGGGGGTATTAAGTGTGATGCTCTGTAATATTTTCATTTTATTATTTTAAAAAATGCTTTAGGAAAACAATGTATTGACTTTACAAACCATTAATAAGAAGTCTCACCACCTGTCTGTCAGTTTGACATACTGTGGTGGCTGGCATGTTGCTATGATGCTGGAAGTTATGCCACTGGTATTTCAGATACCAGCAGGGTCATTCATGGGTTTCAGTGGGGCTTCCATAGTAAGACAGAATTGGAAGAAAGGCCTGTAAATCTACTTCCAATAACTAAAAAAAAAAGGAAAATTTTATGGATCACAAAGAATAATATCTGAGGTAGTGCTCAAAAATGGTGCAGGTTCAGGCAACATCTGATTCTGTTATACATAAAGTCATCATGAGTTGAAGCTGACTTGATAGCAACTAAAAATGAAAACAATAAGAAGTCATCTGCAATTTAAAAAAATACTGCTCCATGTAAGCAGAGTAAGACCCCAGTGATGGGTCATCGTATTGCTGATAAAGATGTATATATAAACTACTTACAGTCAAGGAGATTAAAAAAAACATCTGCTAGGACATGAATTTAGGAACTGGAGGTTTGGTGGTAGGCAGGAGGGCACTGTGTGGAGTCTGAGAGTGACAATTTCACTACAGAAGAGAGCCGAGACCTAGAAAGAAACTACATCTTTGTTGGCATTGTGTTACTAAATCAAGCTGTGTCTGGTATCTGTCATATTTCTTGACTTTTAGTTTTTGTACATCAATAAATTTCTTTTACTGTTTAAGCTAGTTTAACGTTGTTACCTTCAACTTTTAAAAATTTTTTTGATGCATATCTTTTTAAAAGTTGATCTCATGGAATCCATTTAAATTACACTTTACAATTTTATCAACTAGATACCATTTAATTGTAAAAAGAAAAGTGACTGAAAAATATTCTTCAAGTTTCTAAGCTATGACCGTGAACTATTCACAGGATGGACTAACACAATTTTCAATTCATTATCCACGTAAGTGAAATCCGATCAAAATATCTCTGTGCTATTGACAGCTCGACTCGACGGCAGCCGGGGGGATTGACAGCTTAAGTTCCTGAGGAGCAACAGATTCCTAGAAGACTCATAAGTGGAAGTAGTGAGAGCCATATTCCTGAGGACAGGTGTCACACCTATTTGAAACGAAGATTAAGGCCACTTATGACATTTAACACGAACTCCCCAAAAGACCAAACCCGTTACCATGGAGTCAATTCCAACTCATAGCAACCCTATAGGACAGAGTAAAACTGCCCCATAGAGTTTCCAAGGCTGTAATCTATGGATGCAGACTGTCACATCTTTCTATTGTGGAGTGGCTGGTGGGTTCAAACTGCAGGCCTTTAGAGCCAGGCAGTTATCTGCTGTGCCACCAGAGCTCCTCACTTGATAGTAGTAATTATTATTTTCTGAAACATTTTTGTTTTATGTGTACATGAGTGTGTGTATATGTGTATATGCCTCCAAGGAGTGGCTGGTGGATTCAAATTGCCAGTCTTTTGGTTAATAGCCAAGCTCTTAACCACCGTGCCACCAGGGCTCCTTAACATTAACATGAACAGTACCAAGGTATTATCTGTGTGCTTCTAAATTTTATTGGCTGTCACCTGGGGGACAATTGACATGATCTTACAGCTTCTTTCTAAATGGGTGTGTAGAGGAAAGGAAACTCAATGCCAGGATAGGCTACTGAATTGTTGCTTAGGCTGGACGAAGCACCCTGCATAGCAAGGGGGTTAGTGTTCCTTCCAGGCTTAAGACAGAAGAATGTTCCAAAGGAGAAGAATGAATTAGAAGTCCAGTGATTGGAGACCAATTAAGAGCAAGAGAAGTTATGAAAACCTTAAGTCATCATTTGAGATGATGGCATAAAATATACAGTCTACTCAGGATCCATTGTAGGATATTAGAACACACACCGCTTTAACTTTTGAGAAGAGGACATTTTAATAAATCATTCACACCTACCTGTTTATAAGCATAGGTGGCTGATCTAGAATTTTTTTTAAAGCAGCATGAGATAAGGAATGAGCGCTGGATTTAGAGTTAGAAAGCTGTTTTTACCACCTGATACATTTTGATTGTTAGAAACCAAAAACCAAACCCATTGCCATCGAGTCTATTCTGACTCATAGCAAACCTGTAGTACAGAGTATAACTGACCTATAGGGTTTCCAGGGGGCGCCTGGTGGATTCAAACTGCCAACTTTTCAGTTAGCAGCCATAGCTGTTCACCGCTACGCCACCAGGTTTTCCTTTTGAGTGTTCGGGAGTCTTTATATTGCCATTGTGAGATAATAAAGTACTTAAGCCTGTACTATCAATTTTATAGGGGTTATTATGGGAATCCCATGAAAAATGCAGGTGAAAAATGCTTTGAAATTTGTAATACAATACATAAATTTAAGATATTATTATTATTTTGGTTTATGGAAAGAATCTTTGTGTTTTATAAATGGCCTGGCAATACAAGCAGTCCCCTGTGTGTTATGAACGAGACTCTCTTCCTGGTTCTTTAAGAATTTGTAGGTAAGTCAGAACAGCTGCATACAGGTCTTATTTAGCCTTACTTTAGTGCAGGAAAAACTCGAAAATTGTTTAAAGCTGTACGTGCAGCAAGCGAAGGTGATTGTGATGAGGAATTTGTTGCCAGTAGGGTTCAGTTATATCTTTTCAAGGTGAGGGGAAATTTCCATTACATTAAAGGGGAAGTATGAGTTGTCTGCAAATCTGGCTTTCCTAACCTGGGGACAACTGTACTAAGAAATAAATTAAACTAATTATCAATTCAGAGGGACTGAAGCTGACAGTTAAATTCTTGAGTTACCTAAACCTGAAAGCATATGTTATCTACACTGGTTGGAGGGAAGTGTTCACAGAAAGTTGTAGAACAACCTTGGAGGTAAATACTTGGTGGTTATATAGAAAAGGGACAAGAGTCCCATTAGATGGCTATTAACCATAAAAAGACTTTCTACCTTCGTTTTCAGAATGAGATCGGTAGAAAAATTACAGTCAATAATTTTGGTAATCACTTTTGTTTAAAGAAGTACTTGTGATAATTTTAATAAAAATTCTTGAAGGTATAGGTGAGGGATGAAAAAAAGGAAATGTTTTAATTGGCTCAAAAAGTCCAGTTAGACCATGTAGACACCTGGTCTGTTTTCATATCATACATGGTGAAGCTTCTGTCCCTTCCTGTCTTTGGCAGGAACATGAAGTTTTATCCTATGAAAATAATGAACAATAGATGCTCCAGTGGACTTCAAGGACCACAGAATATGAACCAGAAAGACCACATCAAGATAAAATGATTACATGGAGATCACATAACAAATAGTGAGACCACATTGTGAGTGTGTTCTTCCACATCCGTCCCTTGGCCCAAACATTCCTAGTAGACAGGATTTTACTTTCCAAGCACAAGATGACACAATTTATTCCTAAAGAAATGGAATAGTTCACGAGAAAAAATATGTTTCCTCCATTTACCATGATGTTGTTTATGGATATAGTTGTGAGGATTTTACTTTCCTTTTTGTTGAGATGTAATTCATGCTAAAGGCTGTAGTTGATCTTCATCAGTAAGTGCTTCAAGTGCTCTCAGTTTTCAGCAAGCAAGGTTGAGTCATCTGCATAATGCAGGTTATTAGTGAGTCTTCTTCCAATCCTAATGCCACATTCTTCTTCATGTAGTCCAGCTTTTCAGATTATCTGATCAGCATACACATTGAATAAGTATGGTGAAAAGATACAACCCTGACTCACACTTTTCCTGATTGTAGACCATGGAACATTCCCTTGTTTTGTTGGAACCACTGCTTCTTGGTCTATGAGCACAGTTGAGTGACCTGGAATTACCATTCTTTGCAATGTCATCCATAGTTTGTTAAGCACAGTCAATAAGACACAGGTAACATCTTCCTGGTATTCTCTGTTTATAGCCAAAATCCATCTAATATCAGCAATGATATCCCTCATTCCAAGTCTTCTTCTGATTCTGGCTTGAATTTTTTGGCAGTTTGTACTGCTGCAACCATATATGAATATCTTCAGCAAAATTTTACTTGTGTGTGACATTAATGATATTGTTCTATAATTTCCATATTCTGCTGGATTACCTTTCTTTGGAATGCGCACAAATATGGATATCTTTCAGTTGGTTGGCTAGGTAGCCGTCTTCCAAATCTCTTGGCATAGACGAGTGAGTGCTTCGGGTGTTGCATCTGTTTGCTGAAACATTTCAACGAGTATTCTGTCAGTTCCTGGAGCCTTGTTTTTCACCAGTGCCTTCAGTGCAGCTTGGACTTCTTCCTTCAGTGCCATCAGTTCTTGATTACATGATACCTTCTGAAAAGGTTGAAAGTTGACCAATTCTTTTTGGTATAGTGACTCTTTGTAATCTTTCCATCTTCTTTTGATGCTTTCTGTATCATTCAATATTTTGTTCCTAGAATCCTTCAGAATTGCAAGTCAAGGTTTGAATTTTTTTCCTTATTTCTTTCAGTTTGAGAAATGCCAACTGCTTTCTTTACTTTTGGTTTTCTAATTCCAGATCCTTGCACATTTTATTATGGTACTTTGTCTTCTTGTGCTGCCCTTTGAAAGCTGCTTTTCAGCTCTTTTACTTTATCATTTATTCTGTTCCTTTAGCTAATCTGTGTTCAAGAGCAAGTTTCAGAGTCTTCTGACATCCATTTTGGTGTTTTCTTTCTTTTTAATGATATTTTGCTTTCTTCATGTGTGATATCCTTGATGTCATCCCACAATTCAGCTGTTCTTCAGTCATTAGTGTTCAATGTGAAGTATCTATTCTTGAGATAGTCTCTGAATTTAGGTGAAGTAAACTCAAGGTTGTACTTTGGCTCTACTGAACTTGTTTTAATTTTTTTCAGTTTCAATTTGAACTTGTATGTGAGCAATTGATAGCCTGTTCCGCAGTTGGTCCCTGGCCTTTACTGTAACAATAATGCTTAATCTTTCTAGTGCACCAGTTACTTTTGTCTTTCATTCTACAGAGAACATCACCAGTATGTTGTTGTTGTTAGGTGCTGTCAAGTCAGTTCCAGCTCATAGCAACCCTATGTACAACAGAACGAAACACTGCCTAGCCTGGTGCCATCCTCACAGTTGTGATCAATTATGCTTGATCACATTGTTGCAGCCACAGTGTCATTTCATCTAGTCGAGGGCCTACCTCTTTTTTCTGACCCTCTATTTTACCAAGCATGTTGCTCTTCTCCAGAGACTGTCCCCTTCTGATAACATGCCCAAAGTACGTGAGATGAAGTCCCACCATCCTTATCTTTAGGGAGCATTGTCTCTATACTTCTTCTAAGACAGGTTTGTTCATTCTTCTGGCAGTTCACGGTATATTCGATATTCTTCAGCAACACCATTATTCAAAGGCATCAGTTATTTTTGGTTTCCTCATACATTGTTCAGCTTTCGTATGCATATGAGGCGGTTGTATAGCTGCCAGAATAGCTACCCCCAATATACACTATCATCCCTGATTTCAGAGTAAACTTTTAAAATTTTTGTTAAATAGCTGAGTGAGTCTCTATGTTGACAGTTTTTTCTCAAATGTCTTCTGCATGTCTATAAATCCAGGTACATTACCATCATAAATGGAAAAAGAAAACAGAATCGATCACTTTAACTAGTGATATTTTAATTAAACTTTGAATTTGCCCATGTCCTGATTGTAAATTCTTGCGTTCATTTCTTTAGGCCCTGTTCTAATGGCTGTGACTGTGTTTGATTCTGTCATAGAAAACATTAAGGTGGAAGTTACAGATGTTTTTAGTCTGTGCTTATTTAAGCATTGCCAATCTCTTGAGGCTGGCTCTCAGCAAAGGCAAAGCTATTGAAGCACACAGGTGGTGCCATATGCAAATATTGTGCCCCTGCCCACACTTCCTTCAATTCTAAGCATTTTGGAGCCAGCAGCTCAGAACACAGAGTCTTGTAGAATCGAGTTTAGACTTCAGTGAAAGGGGAAAACTTAGCAGATGATAAACTTTTATAGTTCTTGTGCATGCTGTGGTTGATAGAGAAACAATTAAAATCCACACTGTATTCCTTTTTTCTTACTCCATTTTCTTTAAACCTAGCGACATGTAAAACTTAACTAAACCAGCTGGGTTTGAGCACAAGTTTTTGTATCAAACTGCTATTGTTCTTGCACTTTTTTGAGACAGTTACATAAATTTTTCACAGGCACCAAATCTCCCTACCCCATAGCCTGTGTTTAACATAAACAGTAAGCCTTTACAGGCAGAGAAGAGTCAGAAATTTTTAACTACCCTTCTGAGTTTTACCCTGTGGGTCTGAAGACGAAAAGAAGATAGACGTATCTAAGTGACATTTTTCCTCACTGCACTTGGAGATGGGTCCAATAAAGATCTTTAGTTATTTTACAATACTTTGAAACAGTGACTGTCTTGTATAAATGCAGCCTCAATCTCCATTTGCAACTTCATAATGCTGTTTGCCAGCTTTATAATTGACTTCATGCAAACAGTTTTAAAACAGTTCAGTTTGAAACACATATCATCTTTAAAAACTATTAAACCAAGTGTTTCTGTTTTTTTCCAAATGTAAGGAATCAATAATGGTTAGGAAAATTGGTGATAGTATTACATGAAATTTTTTAAGTGTGTTTATGTATGCAACACAACATTCTTGGGTTGTTGGTAATATAAGATTATCTCAATTTGTATATGAGCTTATATAAATAGATTCAATTAGATCAAAAGTAATACTAGATTTGTTTTTCTAAAAAAAAACCAACAGTGTTTTTAAAAGCAACAGTGTTTTATATTGCTTTGACAGTAGTCGCTAGATGATTAATACTGAAATTCTAATTTTCATGTGGTCCCTGACATTGTTAGCCAAGCCCCGTAAGGTTTCTGAACATGATCCCAAAACCCATTTGGTAAGCTAAATATACATTGTCTGGTAATGACCTAAGAGTTTCCTCCTTCTGGTGTCCTGCCTTTCAATTGCAATAATTATATTCTTTGGAGACTGTTAAAAATTTACTCTATTGTTAATCTGTAAACATTTGTTGAGCAATGGCTGTGTATGCAGCATGCACAGGAAGTAAGGTTTCATGGCTGGTAGAAAGGTATTGCATTATTTTGTACTGGCAACATTTAATAAATGCCATTGAGGGATGATACCAAGGTGCGACTTCAGTGGAGAGGGATTTTGCTCTAACAAAATCTCTTGAGGGCCCCTGAAACATGCTATATAAATGAGAATTGTGTTTGACATGCAAAGCTGCTTTAAGACATGTCAACTGTTCTCCCTTTCTTCAGCCAGTCAATTCTATAGCAACTGGAGCTCTCATAGATGATGTTGTGTTTTGCAGAGTGAGAGTTTTTGCTGTCGTTATGCTTTATGATTCTCCACTATATATATGTGTGTGTGTGTGTGTGTACATATATATAAACGCTGGAAGGCGTACCAGTTAAAAGCTATGGCTGCTATCCAAGATGTCAGCAGTTTGACTCTACCAGGAGCTCCTTGGAAACTCTATAGGGCAGATCTACTGTGTTCTATAGGGTCTCTATGAGTCAGAATTGACTTGACAGCAATGGGTTTGGTTTTTTTGGTTTTATATACATATTCACAAAAGTCCACCGATTATCCAGATTAATACAATTATTTCCATATCTAGAGAAATGGTTCAAAATAAAAGTGTGTGTTAAAGATTTTTTTTATTTACCAAATAGATAATCTCCCATGCAAGTGCTTATTCCAGTTTCTATGCAAATGAAGTTCTCTTAAAATAAGATTCAGAGGAGGCGGGGCCAAGATGGCGGACTAGGTGGACGCTACCTCGGATCCCTCTTGCAACAAAGACTCGGAAAAACA